>NC_141669.1:58175000-58782500 GCF_028749965.1 Puma concolor
CCGCACCCTCAGCTCCTTTAAGGGGAAAACCCTACTGTGAATTTGTCATACTGTGTTATCATTTGGATGTTTCCTCCAGATTTCCCGAAGACGTATTTGGGATGTTAGTACTCTTACCATATTCGTAGGGCGAAAAAAATGAACTCATTAGGATTTGACGGCGTACGTTCTCTGCTCTTCTGACCTGCTGCTATGAAAATCTTAAATCAGATTCTTGCTCTACCAGACAGAAAGGACGGAGTCGGGCCTCTCACTTGAGAAAGAAAGTTGTCTTTGATTCGGCAAACACTGAGCCAGCCTCTGCTACGTGTGGTAGACAGAGCACTTCTCCTAGACATTTGAGAGAATAAACACATTCTAGGTTACTGAACTAAATGTTTGGAAACTACGTCCAGGGTCCTTCATTGCTAGGCACCAGTTTTATGAAGACAGAATTGCATCCTAGCCATTTTTGGCAGGATGCACTTCTATTAGTCAGGCTCTTAGCTGCAAACAACATAACGTGCCCTGGATGAATTAAGCAGAAAGGCAGAATGATTCCTAAGGGATCCTCAGGAGCTCACAGAAGCCCTTGGAAAGGGCAGAGTCCAGTTGAAGGCCATCCAGGAAGGAGCAAGGCCCTCAGCGGAGACTCCCCCTCCTCCCCTTCTGGGAGAGCCTCTGATGCTCACATCTGACAACGGGCAGTGGACGCCAGGTGCCCTGACTGTGCCCCAAAGCCTTGGCCAGAGCGGATTCCTCTGGGTATCTGCTTCCCACGTGGGAGCGAGTGTCTCCTGGGCAGATAGATCTCCACTGCCGGAAAGGCTGGGATGGGGACTTAGGAACTTCTGTCTTGAGGGAGCACTGACAATGCAGAAAAGCCCCTAAATGTGGGCAAAGAGTTCAAAAGATGCGTGGTGGCCTCGAGCATCATGACCAGCGCCCGCCAATAATAGGGCACCAACGTGGACCAGTGAAGTCAGGGAAAACTCCCAGTTGCCGGATTTTCTCTGCATTCGCTCGTCTCCTATGCTTGTTTTCAGTCATCACGTCCTTTCTCCTTGGCTGCTGCTCTGGCATTCTAAGGCTTATTTGAGTATGAAAAAAGTCTGTAAAAGCCCCGAATCTTAGTTCCAAAGTGGACCTTTGAGGAAGAGACTAGAATAACTATTTCAAACACCTTGAAACCTGTTGGTCTCAGATTAGGAAAAGGGGCCACAGCTACTGTGTCTGTGCTACTGGCCAGGTCCAGGATTCGCTGGGCGTGCTCTGCATAGTATTAATAGCTGGTGGCCAGGCAGAAAAGGAGGTTATGATTACGAGAGTGACTTTGCACCAGATAAGGTCCTCTCGGTGTCCCTCCTGCAGGAGTTCTCGGAGACTTTCCTATGTTGCAAGGGAGATTTCTTTCCCTCAGCCATACAGAGCACACTTGGGGTGCAAAGCACCTTGCTGGGACTTGGGTTTCACAGAATACCCTCGCGGAAGTGCTGTTACCCCATGGTGCCTTAGAGCCCCACAGAACATTTCTTCAGATTCAAAACTCCTGGAGATTCCCATGCAGTTACAAGTGATTTTAAAGGTCACTGGTTTCAGACCAATTTTGAGGGGTGCTTTAAAAAGGGAAGGTGTGGGTGGCAGGGGACAGGACACTGCAGAGTTCAGTCTCTTTCAAATCTTTTGACCGTCTCAGAAAGTTGCTTTACCTCTGCTGCCATTTGACCTCAGAAACACAGCTTGCGATCTTTAAACAATGGGGCCCCTGACCTTACATGCAAGCCTGACGTTGAAATAACTGACTTATAGTTATTACAGAACATAATCATGTTATCCGAGGAGAAAACAAGAGCTTTCCTACAAAAACAATTTAATTTCAAATATGCTTATTTTGCACAAACTAAAACATTGTCATGAGTTGATTTTTGTTAGTTTTCGTTTCATTTTCTGGTTCACTGTCAAGTTCAACTTCACATTCATTTAACATATATACACACACAAGACTTGCAAAAACTTGGGCTCCTACATGAGCTGGCCCACAAGCCCCTCTCCAGAACAGCCGCACAAGGCTGACAACTTCCAACCGCACTTGGCTTAGAAATCCTTGGCGTAGTTTCTAGGGAGACAATTGACCAGCCTATCACAATGCCCACCATTCCTACTTTCTGAAGATGTTTGGTTCTATCCAAAGGGCCATCAAGATGTTGAAAAACCCCATCTATGAGGTGTGACACACAGCATCAGTCCCAAGGAATGTAGTCTTTGATAAAGTCACAGAATTGTGAAGGTTGCAAGGTTGCAGCTTCATTATCCTAAAACAGTGTCTGATGAAGACTCCTTCACTTGGAATGGGTTTTGATTAACATTCAAGATCATTCCACACTTGTTATCGGTATATTCACTTCTTTTGAAGCAGTTTAAAAAAGGGGCGCCTGGGGGCGCCTGGGTGGCGCAGTCGGTTAAGCGTCCGACTTCAGCCAGGTCACGATCTCGCGGTCCGTGAGTTCGAGCCCCGCGTCAGGCTCAGGGCTGATGGCTCGGAGCCTGGAGCCTGTTTCCGATTCTGTGTCTGCCTCTCTCTCTGCCCCTCCCCCGTTCATGCTCTGTCTCTCTCTGTCCCAAAAATAAATAAAAACGTTGAAAAAAAATTTAAAAAAAAAAAAAAAAAAAAAAAAAAAAAAGGGGCGCCTGGATGGCTCAGTCGGTTGAAGAGTCCGACTTCGGCTCAGGTCATGATCTCATGGTCCGTGGGTTCGAGCCCCGTGTCGGGCTCTGTGCTGACAGCTCAGAGCCTGGAGCCTGCTACGGATTCTATGTCTCCCTCTCTCTCTGACCCTCCCCCGTTCACGCTCTGTCTCAAAAAATAAATAAAACATTAAAAAAATTAAATATTTAAAAAAAATTTTTTAAACTGCTTTTTTTTTAGAGAGAGAGAATCCGAAGCCAGCTCCAGGCTCTGAGCTGTCAGCACAGAAACCGACACGGGGCTCGAACCCACGGACCATGAGATCATGACCTGAGCGGAAGTGGAATCCTTAACCTACTGAACCACCCAGGTGGCCCAAAGCAGTTTTTTTCTTAAGTGATGGATTATTTTCAACAAGGTCACAAAACCTATTTAATCCTATCACGAAAAACTAAGGCAAACTGACAATATGAAGGGCCTTATGGTAAAACTTGCTACATAGAATTTAAAAAGAATTCACATATAGGCCTTGATAGGTCTAAACATCCAGAAACAGAAGAGGAATCTGTTTCCAGGCTGATTTTAGACCAAGCCAGGCACTACATACTCTTGGTTGCTTTTTTCTTGGTATTCCAATCCATATGAAAGTATTTAATCCAGTTCCTAAGCCTCAACTATCCCATGAGTATGTGAATTATAGATTCTTGCACATCTGAAGTACTTTCTTGCGGCTTTTTTTGGTTTTGCTTTGTTTTGTTTATCCTACACAACTTCCTTCCTTCCTTCCTGTCCTTTGCTCCCCAGGGCTTTGAGAGATAGGCTAACCACTAATCATGTCCTCCTGCAGCAGGACAGGAGACCCAGATCCAGGCTCCTCCCTCTGCTCCTGGCCAAAGAAGGATAGAAGCAAACAATAGCCATTTTGAACAACACTGCTATTCACAGTACAGAGATGAGGGCAACATCCTTGAATTCAGATAGCGAATCCTTGCTGCTTCAGTGACACACAGCTGCTCTTACATGGGAACAGAGTTAACAAACACCCCTTGCACATTTTAGCCCCTCCAGACGGCCTTCCAGTAGGCTGTCCCCCTTGACGACAGTCACTCTGAGAGCTTGCTCATGCACTCGCCACTCAGAGCATTCCACACGGGGCAAGTTCTTAGCAGACTTAGCGATTCAAATGTTTCCTCTCCCCAAGCGTTCTTTTCAAGGGCCATTTGGATTCCAGGGGCCACTGCTCACCCTTAATAATTGACATTCTTTCCATTTCTCGCCTTCCTGTCGTGAGTACAGATTCTGAAAACTCCATTGACTAATTTGTCCAGTTCTGCTCTAAATTCGGAGCCTTGGACCAGAATGAACACCTGCTAGGCGAAAATTAAGCCTATTGGAAAAAATTTTTTTAAAGCCCGAACTAGATAAATCCTGAAAGGGTGTCAAGCTCCTCTGGACTTAAATGCCTGTGCCCAGCAGACCATTCGCTTGTTCACTCCCAGAGCTCCCACTTAATTTTCTTCATGGGAATGGTTTGCTATAAACAGAAGAGCAAGCTCTTATGGGGCACTTCATATCAAAGCGCTTGTCTAATGGCACTTGGGACGTCAACCACTCCAGGCTGAGGGCACTCTACTCATCTGCCCGAGTTAAATTAAGGCACACAAAAGACCAGTGCTTTTCCCAAGGCCATTGAGTGAGGAGGGTAGAATCAAGATAGGGTCCTGAGCTGATCAAACCCTCGAAAGAGAGTCCGACAGACACGGATGACCACCACGCAGAACCATCGCAGGGGGTTGAAGCCAAGTTGTGTAGCCAGAGACCCAGGAGTTAGACAGCCTCTACAATTTCCTAGCTCTGAGTCCTTGTGCTGGTTATTCTTCTTTTGGGGTAGGTTTTCTCATCTATGAAGTGCAGATAGCAATCCCTCCCTGAATGGCATGAGAGTACTTGACAAGCGCTGAGGGTACGGCCCCTGGTACTCAGGGAGTCCTGGGCAGTGAGCGTTACATCTCTCTGGTGGGTCATAATTGTTATGGCTTCTAGGTGACTCCTTTAATTCATGTTGGGCCTGATGACCCTTGTTGGCTCAGCTCACAGAAAGTCAAGGAAATGTAAAAGTTCAATCGACACTGGCTCAAGATGCATTCTTGTTCTCTGAAAGGCAGTAAACCCAGGCAGAAAAATGCTCTCCTTTTCCAAAAGGGGTTCGAAACAAAGGCCCTTTGAAACAGAGGAGACTGGCAACACTTTTGAGAGTAATAAAGGAAGCCGACTTTCTCAAGGCACACAACAGGAATGAGAGAGGAAGAGAAAGAGACGAACCAGGAGTCCAAGGGCCCCTGGTAGCTAAGTTCTAGACAGAAAGCATTGGTCTTCACTCTCTTAGAAAACAGTTAAGCAAAACCTTTGGGAAAACAGAACCAGGTTTTTAGCATTTAGGCTGCAACTGAATCCTGTACAAAACACCGTGGTTTCTGATTTATGTTTTTCCAGGTGCAAAGGAGCCCTTCTAAAACCATCACCTCCATTCCTGCAAGTGGGGCCCGGGACCTATTGTGCAATAGGTGCCCCAGCGTGGAGAGCCGCTGGCCTGGGTGCTGCCAGAAACACTAGAAGGGGAGGGTCCAAGGTGGGGGCGGGAACACCTGGGACACTCGGAATTGTCTCGTCCTAAATGAAAATAGTTTACGCCGACATTGTCACAGATCCAAGATATCTGGGGCAAATGGTTTCCTCGTTTCTCCTCCATAAATCAGGGTGGATATTCCTGGCAAGCTCTGTTCCCAGGGTGGGCAGCTGTGAGTCCAGAGAGGGGCGGATCTCCTCCTCCTCTCCTAACCTCGTCCCGCCTTTCGCCCCCATCTGCCTCACGGCTAATGACTTTAGCAGACGAGCTCCGAGCCTGAAGAAAACAGGACCTATTCTTTAAAGTAGTAAACTGTACTGACATTTAGTGGGAAGAGTCCCTCCTTCAGCCCCAGCTTCTGAATGAAATCAGCTAGTGGAGAGAGCTACCATTTGGTTTAGTTTGCTCAAAAGTCTTCCAGTCTCAGTGACTCAACGGTGGGGCTGGGGGCACCATAAATCCAAACCTCTTTAGACTCTTAAACATGGGAATTTCATTCCATAAATCTTTCCCCTCACGTATCTGTTCAAAAGACCCACAAATGCAACAAGACAAAGAAAACTTTCATTTAGAGTGTTCAAGGAAGTCTTTTGTGGTTTCAAAAGCACCTGAGAGATGATTTCTTGGGCTCACATCACAAATCTTAGTTTCTTAATTTTTTTTTTTTAAATTTTTTTTTTCAACGTTTATTTATTTTTGGGACAGAGAGAGACAGAGCATGAACGGGGGAGGGGCAGAGAGAGAGGGAGACACAGAATCGGAAACAGGCTCCAGGCTCCGAGCCATCCATCAGCCCAGAGCCCGACGCGGGGCTCGAACTCACGGACCGCGAGATCGTGACCTGGCTGAAGTCGGACGCTTAACCGACTGCGCCACCCTGGCGCCCCAAAATCTTAGTTTCTTTTGAATGGTATGAGGAGAAAAAAGGTTTAAGGCATAAATGGTGCTACATATATGAGATGGAAAAGAGAAAGATAATTTTCAGCCAACTCTTTTCTGAGATTGGCAGAATGAACCAAAACCAAACGTAACTTTGTCACACAATTAAAAAAAAATTTTTTTTTAATGTTTATTTATTTTTGAGAGAGTGTGATCAGGGGAGGGGCAGAGAGAGAGGACACAGAATCTGAAGCAGGTTCCAGGCTCCGAGCTGTCAGCGTAGCGCCCGACGCGGGACTCAAACTCACAAACTGTGAGAACATGACCTGAGCCAAAGTTGGACGCTTAGCCGACTGAGCCACCCAGGCGCCCCGTCACACAATTTTTAAAAGAACAGTAGTTTAAAGTCTCAGAAGATAGTTTTCCTAGCATCGCTTCCACCCGTTTAAGAAAAGCCAAGTAGTAAACACCGATACCTCCAAACATACCACATGAACAGCATTCTGCTTTAGAGGACCTTGTGATTTTTCAGCTTTTACGTGGGAAGAAATGTATTTATAGCAGTTATTAAAGGACCATTGATCATTACGAACAGTTAAGCACTTCCACTTTGGGACAAAAATTTCAGGTCAACATTTGGAACAAACGAGGCTTATAAACACTCTATATGCATTTTTAGCTAACTGTACGGTCAGAGGTGGTGCTCGAAAGGCTGGAGGCGATTTGTTGTGTGCTCTGGATTGAAACAGAAAACTTAAGAGAAGCTCTCATGGTGAAAACACTAAGAGATATGTAGGCTGGCAAAGAGCAAGAAAACGAACCCAGCATCAACTGCACACTCTCCAGCTGGAGAAAGCTCTGAAGCTTTCTTGTATGAGCTGTAGAAGAACTAGGTTCAGAAGAGAAAAGTAACTTTCTACTCACCCAGAGGATCTGTCAAACTCCTTCTGAGAGAGGGTTCCTACACGGAAAACTAACCACCTCCTTACCTGCAGCCGCTTATTTAATTTTCCTCGTGCATGCACTCACCTGCAGCTACTGAATTTTAATGTATAGGAGAGGCACGCCCCCCTCCCTCCTCCTCATTTAAATCTCTGGCTAAAATGATCCTTGCCCCGGGGAAATCATTCCTCTCCCGTAGTCTTCCAAAGAAGCCAGCCTGCCATCACCCTGACCTGAACACAGTGAAAATGATTCTGGACCTTGACCTCTAGAACTGTCAGACAATACATTTATGGTATTCTTTTAAACACGAAAACAATTTAAAAATAAATAAATAAAATTATCCTTGCCTAAAAGAGCAAACGCAGAGGTAAGCTTTTATTTCTCTCTCTAGCAGCTATCATTCTACGATAACAGAATGCCACAAACTTCCAAATTTTGGAACTGGGTTTCTACTTTCAAAAAAATCAAAACTTAACTCTGTGTATATAGGTGGGTCTCCAAGCTGCATCCAAAAGTTCGTTTGTACGTCAGTTGCAAGGAAGTTGCAACAGGTATTTTCTCCGCAGAAGTAAAGCTACATCGGGTAGGTGGGTTGCTTGGCCAGTCTACAAATCGTTTTCATCCGTCAAATGGCTGACTTGCAGCACTAGCCGTAGGAGCTTAAGTTCGGGGAGCTGGGAAGTGTGCAAGTCAGGGTGAGGGGAAAACCTCTCTCAAAGCAATGCTGAAGTAAGCAGTGTAGTCTGGTTATTTCACCGCCCCTAAAAGGTAATCAACCAGTTAACTTCACATTTCCTTGGAGTCGGCCTGTTTTCTCCAAGGCACTCCTGGGGCCAAACTTACAGACCTAACTTGCCTTAAATCACAAACAGATGGTAATCTTCACTAGGTGTCAATCTGAGTCACTGGACTTCCTTTTAATTCACACAAATGTGTGAATGGCTAATGGTGCTTTAGCCTTCCCAGAAGAATTTGCATTTTGAGGAAAGGCTCCTATCACCCACCAGGATGGAGGGGTGAGGTTTGTCTGGGGGAGGGGGAGGGGGAGGGGGAGGGGGAGGAAACCAGCACACTGGATTCCAGGGCCTGTTCCCATCTCACTTCTGAACCCATCTGCTGCTGGCTGTGCGAGGTGTCATGAGGAGAGCGAGGCAAGGGCGCGCAGGTGTGCGTCGGGGGCAAGGCCCATTCTCCGGGGCTGCCTGTACCGCAGGGGAGTGAGAGCTTTGATGGGGAGCAGAACCATCGGCGCAGCTGGAAAGCAGGCAGACCCTCTGCCCCAAATTCGGTAGGTCCAGAGTGAGGCCAGGAACCTTCGCATTTAAACACTTCATGAGATTGACTTCATATCAAGGAAGGCATATCAAGGGGGGCAAGTAATTCAATCATTTTTGAAATTCAGGTAATTATACTCTACCTACAGCACTTCCTATAGGATACTTAGTATGTTAAATTCCGCCTAAAGCTCTAAGTAAAAACAAAACAAGCAAAATGGCCCTTTAATTGATCGTCGAGGTCTTTTGAATTGTATCTAGTCATCAGAGTTTTAGGTTCCGAACCCACATTCCTTTCAACAGTTCTTAAAATTTAATGCCAGAAGCTTTAGATCTAAGGGAAAAAACAAACAAACCCCACACACATGGAGGTCACAATGAAGGTTTCAAATCAAGGGGTCAAATGTATGTCACCAACCTATTTTTGACATTTGAGCCTCAGTTAAGGCCCAAATTTCTTACTCTTCAAATACTAAGTTGCCACGAGATAGGAAAATCTAAGAGCAGTTAAGAGAAGTCTTCCTCGCTCAGGAAATCCTTAGATTTGGTTTCCTAAAGTAACACAGGCCTTGCAATTTCTTTGTGCGTATTTTAGGATATGCCTGAAAAAACCAAAAACCAAAAACCAAAAAAACCCTAACCCCTGCACACAACATCAAGGCAGTCAATGAACAAAAAGATCAAATTAATATTGTGGCAGGTCTTAACGTCAGTTTCCTTGCTTAAAATGTCAACCTTCATTTGATGTCAATACCTTTGTATTCAAATATTTATAATTACTTTCTTGGTGCACAGAACTCTGAATTCTTGAGAGTTAGGGCCCTCTTTTCCAAACCCACATTCAAGGAAGAGCAAAGAGGCTTGGGAGAGTATCCTTTCCACTAATCTTTAAAACAAAGCATCCACCAGGCAAAAGCTCAACTTGATGTCAATGGCCAGAGGCAGTGTTCTTGGGAGTCAACCTGGGGCTTAAAAACCACACTTTACTAACCTTGTGACTGCTTTTTCTGCATGTCCCAAATCCAAACCTTTTGGCTGATACATGTAAGCATAGTTACAGTACTAATGCTTCTACTTCAAGGAAAATTATTTGCAGTCCTTCCCAGTCTTTTTCCTCTAGTGGCTGGGGAGGAACTGAGGGTAGATATGAGACAGGACAGGAACTGTTCTCCTAAAGAATCATTTGGATTCCCCCTACCCAGTTAGAGATTTTACATCTAACACAACATGAGATGCTTATGACAGGCGCAAATAACACAAAAGAACACATTTTACACAACACAAAGTAAAATACTTCTAATAGGCCCAAAGCATTTTTTTTGTCACTGCCATGGTGCAGATGATTTAAACAAAAGTAACTATGGTTTAATAGCTTCTTTCTCCCTAACTTCAGATGTTATTTAAACAATGAAGAGCAAGATGCTTTAGGAGGTTTTTAAAATACTTAGTACAAAAATCGGTGGCATTTATACAACAGCTGCCTTATTTACAACCCCAACACGAGTTTTTCTATTCTATAGCTAAGGTTACTTACAATATAGTGGTTAAAGTCAGCAATTTGGCCTTTACAAGGTATTCAAGCTTTTAATAGGTCAACTTGAGCTGGAGGAAAAAAGTAAGCCTACAAATACTCCGGGTATTGTGGGCAGTTGGTCAATTAGTCCAAGATTAGATTACGTGTTAAATATTGAGCTAAAATAATTCCTTGAGCTTCTGGTTCACTGTCGTTGGGTGCCCTTACTAATGGTTCTAAAGTTAGTGCAGTTCCACACGTAATTATACAGTGGTCAAAGTTTATGGGCGAAGAAAAACAAACGAAGAGCATTAAAACACTCATTCTATCACCAAGGAGACCAAGGAGCAGTGCCCAGTAACTTCTTCCTCTGTAACACACGGGGACGGCTGTCACATTATTCTGGCAACTAAGAGCTTGGTAAGACACCAGAGGCAGACCTCAGGAAGTCCTGGGGGAACGTGGCCATGAAGGGAGCAGTGAAATCCACGCGTACAAGTTCATGAAGAAGGATAAACAAAAATTCTATCAGCTACTCCTCAGCCCCTATCCTCAAAGGCAAGTATGGAAGTAAAGGAAGGTGAGTTTTTAAAAAGTTCACCCTTTAGTTGTGTTAAAAATAATATGCCAAAAGTCTGCAAATGAGCTAAAAGGTCTTTGAAAAGGGTCAAGTGACATATATATCTGTCTAGCTTTCCTAATACTGTAAAAGCCACCTTAAGTCTTTCAGGAAACAAAACAGTTTGCTTGCGGAGGGAGGGGGGACCCTCTAATACAGCTGTACCTGTAATTTGCTCTTACTGCTAGTTTTTTCCTTTCCTTATTTAAAATCACACCAAAGATAAAGACGTTTTTTGGCCAAATAAAAACACAACATTGAACGGAACTTGGCCTAACAACTAGCATGGAATTGTCAATCCACCTTGCATTAGCAAAAATGAAAACATGAATAAAAATACGAAAATGAAACTAAAGAGAAAAATGTTAACAGGCAAAACCAAGATAAAATTCAAATTTACTTTCAAAAATCTGATTTTATTTTCTGAATCAAAAAGACGTGTATTCACGTTAAATGTAGAATGTTTAACTCTCCATTGATCTCGCAAAACACTTTCCAGATATTGTTAACGGTGCTCAGAACTGTGTAAAAGTCAACATCCAATACCATGTTTTAAAGAAAGAAGTTTAAATGTAGGACTTATTTCTAAGAAACCCTTCTCAAAGGTCAAGGCATTGGCAATTCTAATTTAAAAAGAAATTTTAATCATTATTGGAAATTTAAGTGACAATGGCTCTCAAGAGCTAAAAATCAGATCTCTTTTAAAACAGAAAATATGTTAGTTTGAGGGACTCCCACCTGACAACTCCAGTTAAACCTAGTATTTCAACTACCCCCCAAATAACTAAATACATTATTTTGCCTTGGAATAGGAAAATTAGAAAGTGGAATTTTAAAATTATACTATATATATAAATACACCATTTTAACTGTCCTGGTTGCTAGCAGAATACTGAAATTAAAACCAAATTCTACATTCAAGGGGCAAATGATAAATGCTCTCTCATTGTTGTAAGAGTCCATCCTTGTCCTTGTTGTTTTCTACCCCCATATATTAAAATCATGACCAAAGGCCAAGAGTTCATCCAATTTACCTGAAATGAACAGCTGGTAGGTACTGGTCCTACGTGTGTGTCCTTTAACAAGTCCAGGACTCAAAAGGCTAGGGGGAGTTAGAACATGATTTAGGAACACTTGAGAATTCCAAAATGACTGACACCCATGTCCCTAAAATCTAGTACACTTTATTCATAGGCTATTCACGTGTACTGAGGCATGTCCAGCATGCAGGTTAACTTCTTTTACTTGTTCAAAGTGAGGTAAAACAGACAAAAAATACTTAATATGAACAGAAGCTGCATTATTAAAACTAACCTTCTTTTGCTGCTTATTTCATGTAAACTGACTTTTAAGTTTTTTCACAAAAAAGGTCTTAAAGCCAATAATTTTTCCAAATGTAGTCACCTAAAAACTAAGCTTCCTCTTTCAAAGCCATTATTAGTAAAGAATATTTTGAAATGAAGGAAAACATTTTTCCCCCAGAATCTGCATTTTGTACTTAGCATGATAGAGTTTCTTATTACTTTATTTTTCAAATTTAGAAAGAATTCAAATCTGAGTACTATTTGATATTTTTTTCAGATACAAAGCAGTACCAACAGATTCATAAATATGATTTTCTGACACAGAAAAGTCTGCTACCACTTACAAAATACCAACAATTCTTCTTTCAGGCATAAGATGACTGAGACTTACTAGTTATGATTACTTTTTCAGCACGAATACAAATTTAAATCTTGATTTTTTTTTTTTTTTTTGCCAACAACATTTTAAGTAGTCAAATTATACTCCACTTCCAGATTGCAAATTAAAATAATAAAAAGACTAATGAAAATTACCCAACTGGCAACAAGTCCCATGTTTCAATGTTATTTTTAACCCCAAAATTGTAACCTACCGCCAGTAATTATTTATACGCGTCTACTTCTTCTTCTTAAATCAGCACTGGTCAGTTATGTAAAAGAGTAACTGTAAGAATGGCACTTGGCACTGGAGTACCTTAATGCTTCTGGTATAGAAAGAAGCATTCTTAAGCACTCTTCTAATCTGTACTTGGAATTTCCAAAAGCATTTTTAAATTGTCAATTGTCCACTGATAGATTCTAGGGAGTCTATTCCCAGCTAACATGGTTGATTTAAAAAATAAAAATTAAAAAAAAAAATCGCTAAGCCACATGGTAATGGAGTATTACACTTGCTCTTTACATCAAATGGAAACAGTTCCAGGCAGACCAAAAGTCGAAGAAAACCTGCCAAATCAAAGGACTGGAAATAAATTTCATCTTACATACCTCAGAGCAGAAAAGCTCAAAAATTCAAAAGTCCAAAGACCACCCCTTCCCCCCACGCAAAATCCCATCCCAAACACTTTAATTCTGAGCCTAACATTTCCCTACAATGTTAATTCCAGAAGCTTTAAGGTACTTAAACTGTGCAGTAACTGTTGAAAGCACCACACTACAGAGGAAATGCCATAAAGGGTTCAGCAGCTGCCCACCCATCCCTTACCACCCCCACCCCAATAATATGTAAAAGCTCCTGTTAAAGTTTTTTTCTTATGCTAATAAAGGCATACCACCTAGTGTGCTAAAGACTAAAACTAGCAGCATTAGAGCAGTAAAGTGAAAATAGGAAGCCGACAGGAATGATCTAAATGCCTACTTAGAAGAAACAAAGCAGCAGACGGGGGGACCCTTTGCCCTCTCGTTGTGTTTGTAGGGAAGTGGCTGAATTAAACAGATTTACCCACTTTAACAAAAATTTAACAAAGCTTCCCCCAAGACACCAGGATAAAACCTGACCTTTCCAGTCAAAGGGCACAGAGAGGACTCTTCCACGTCCTGGAGTTGAATGAGTTCAAAGATTGGCAAAAAGGAAAAAAGAAAGCATTAGGGGTGTGATGCGAGCAAGCTCTGGAGTGAGTTTATCGAACAGTCACACCAAGTTTCTCCAGCACACGGACACCCTTTTCTTGGTATTCTTGTCGGGTCATCCAGAAGTTGTCTTTGTCTTTCATGATATCTGCCAGAACTGCACCACCCAGGAACACCATGTGCTTTCTGCGCGGTGGATCTTCGATTCGGATCTTAAATTTCTAAAGGAGAAAGAGGGGATCACAGAGTGTCACTCGTGCATAATGCTTTCTGCTTCATGAAAATGACTGTTCATACATTCTCCTGTTGAATTCTCACAGCAGTCCTGGGAGGTAAGCAGGACGGTGCAATTTGGTGTCTGAGGTACAGAGATATTTTTTGTAATCTGCCAAAAGCTCACAACTAGGAGATCACACATCCATCCCAGAGTGCTTAGAGCAGTCCTGATTTACACTTGTTGCCGCATCACTATTAACAACGCCCTCTGTCACTCTCAGAAGTGTCTTGATTTGGACAACAAATTCCACGATCAGCCTACTGACAGAGCCCAAGTACCACAGTCCTGATTGTGGCAGGTTTTCCCATCAACTGGTGATGACCACATCAGCAAATCATTTAGCCAGATGTCAAGTCAAGAGTTTGGGTAAGAGGACTTCTATGGTTTCTTCAAGGTCTAACGCCTCTGATTGCAGTCCCATGTAAGAGTAAGACTGAAATTCTTTTCTTATAAGCAAAGCTCACTTTCTATTGCTTCAAATTGAAATGAAATGTTCTCAAAATAAACAAGACCAAGTATAGTCAAATAAACCTTGGGGATGCTGGAAAAAATCAAAACAGTAACCAAAATTAAAGATAAGTGGGAAAAGTTTTATCATCTTTAGCCACTATTGACTGCCTAATAAAAATACACCTCAATCTGTGTGATCAGTCCACGCTTCAAAGAGAAACCTTAAAGTGCCATGGTTTAATTTACTGTGCCACAAATCCTGCAAGACTCCAAGTAAACTATGTCACGTTAAGTTGTCTTCACGTCACATAAATGGAACTGTGAGATCTGATAGTATATGACACATAAAAACACCAGTTTACTTACATAAAAAAAAGGGGGGGGGCCTGGCTGTGTTCCAATAAAACTTTATTTATAAAAACAGCCAGAAGTGAAATTAGTCAGAGAAAGACAAATATCATACGACTTCACTCATACGAGGACTTTAAGATACAAAACAGCTGAACATAAGGGAAGGGAAGCAAAAATAATATAAAAACAGGGAGGGGGACAAAACATAAGAGACTCTTAAATATGGAGAACAAACAGAAGGTTACTGGAGGGGGTGTGGGAGGGGGGATGGGCTAAATGGGTAAGGGGTACTAAGGAATCTGCTCCTGAAATCACTGTTGCACTATATGCTAACTAACTTGGATGTAAACTAAAAAAATAATGGCCCCTCAAGACCCTGCTGCCCCTGCAGCTCTCTCAACTGGCTGCTGGTTTCCTCACATCACCACCTTCCTAACCTTGGAGGTTCTGATCAACTGTTGCTCTTCACTGCTGCACCTCTCTCCCTCCTCCCTACCACTCCAAAGTTGAAGCTCATTCTATCAGACCATTCCATCCACCACTCCTCCTTGCCAAGTCACCTACAGGACCCCCAGGTTTCTTCCTCTCATCCCTGCTCCTACTGTGCATGGGGGTACGCTCTCACCACCATTTCCTGGTGTTATCCTTAGTGACTTTGTCCTCTGCCTCTCAAAACACCGACTTGGGTGTTCAACTCTCTACTTTGTAGCTGCCTTCAAGGAACTGAACACAACAGGTGAGAAACTCAAAAGTGTTGGTTTGACTGCATCGCTTACCTTACTTGAGCCCCTCAGTGCAGCACGGCAAACCCATTACATGTCTCTTCTCTCTTCTCTCCAACACAACCATTTCACACCTCCTCCTCCATTTCATAAACCTCCGTCTCCTGTCTCCTCCCTCTGAGCCTGCGAACGCATCCTTTTACATCCTTCTTTCTTCCTCCCTCCCCCAACAATCTATTCACACCAGACTTAGTGATTCTTTTTTAAAAACAAAAAAACAACTTGAACTCACGAGCCTGAGATCAGACCTGAGCTATCAAGAGTCAGACACTTAACCAACTGAGTGAGCCACCCAGGCAAACCCAGGCTTTGTGATTCTTTAAAAACAAGTCAGATCCGGGGCACCTGGGTGGCTGAGTCGGTTAAGCATCGGACTTCAGCTCAGGTCATGATCTCGTGGTCTGCTGAGTTCAAGCCCCACATCAGGCTCTGTGCTGACAACTCAGAGCCTGGAACCTGCTTCAGATTCTGTGTCTTCCTCTCTCTCTGCCCCTCTCCTGCTTGCACTTTATCCCTCTCTCTCAAAAATAAATAACCATTAAAAACAAAACAAAAAAAAGAGGTCAGATCTTATCACTTCTCTGCTCAAAACCCTCCCAAGGCTTTCTATCTCATTAGGACTAAAGCTAAATAAATCCTTTACTGTGTCTGAAAAAGACCTACATCCTGACAACCCAGGGCTTTGGCACTTGGTATTCCTGCCTAGAAGATTCTTCCCGCAGATAGTCACGTGGCTCACCCGCTCACTCCATTCTCTGCTCAGAACTGATCTCATCAGAGTCTTTCCCTGACCACACAACATGAACGATCAAGCCATCTCCCCAATCACTACCACTTACTAGCCCCTGACCTCACTTTAGTTTTCTTCACAGTGCTTATTACTATTGAAGTATTATTCATAGAATAAAAGCAGTGATTTTGTTTCTATTTACCATGTTTTGATTGTTCTAGCACCTAAGACAAGTGTTTAACACCCAGAAGGATGTCAAGAAATTTTTGCTGAATAAGGAAATAATCACCTGAGGCTAATTTTAAATTGTATGTATAACTCAATAAAATCAGACAAATAAGCGGAGTACTTAGACAACATGGCTCCTTTTGAGTCTTTTAATTTGTTTAATGTATGTGAGTCCGTACTCAATTTAATTTCCACAATTCGAGTCACAGATGTGACATTAGTATCTCCAAAACACAAGTCCTCTGTACTATGTAATCTCATTATCTAACAGCCAATCAAAGTTGTTGGGACAAAGAGGAGAACTCAGAACTGAATGACTTCTGGCTGAATGCAGAGTATACGTACTGTACTTCACACACTCCAGTGTTTGTAGAAGAAAAATCAATCCCAAATAACCATCGACTATTACATACTAGTTTAAAAATCTCTCTCTATTCTACACATCAACAACTACCAATTTAAGTCTGTTTCAAGAGCCAGGATAGTTGGGGAGACAAAATATTTGACCCATGGTGTTTTACAATCTGATTAGGGAGATAAGACATGCAAGAAACAGCCAGAAAAATAGCCTAGAATCAGAAATGAGACAGTCCAAGGGTAGCACTGAAGGCTGGTTACATATCCAAAAAGGTAAAAAAAAAAACAAACTCAAAACCCCCAAAGAGGCATTTCTCTCTCCATAGTACAGCAGTCCCCTCTTATCTGCGGTTTTGTCTTCTGTGGTTTGCTACCCATGGTCTGGAAGCAGATGATCCTCTCTGACGTATCACTACATTCACAAGGCCTACGTAGAACACCTCGCTTGATCTCCTCACGCAGGCAATTTGTCATCTCACATCATCACAGAAGACTGAGTGTAGTACAAGAAGATATTTTGAGAGAGAGACCACATTCCTATAACTTTTATTCCAGTATATTGTTATAACTGTCCTATTTTATTATCGTCGTTTTTTACTGTGCCTAATTTAGAAAGTAAACTTTATCACAGGCATTCACGTATAGGAAAAAATCGTATACGTGGGATCCAGTACTATCTGCGGTTTTAGGCGTCCACTGGGGGCCTTCAAACGTATCCCCCGCAGAAAAGGGGGGACTCCTATAAGGCAGGTTCTTCCCGTGCATTTAGAATTTTTTTTTTTCAACGTTTATTTATTTTTGGGACAGAGAGAGACAGAGCATGAACGGGGGAGGAGCAGAGAGAGAGGGAGACACAGAATCGGAAACAGGCTCCAGGCTCCGAACCATCAGCCCAGAGCCCGACGCGGGGCTCGAACTCACGGACCGCGAGATCGTGACCTGGCTGAAGTCGGACGCTTAACCGACTGCGCCACCCAGGCGCCCCTCTTCCCGTGCATTTAGAGGCACCCTGACTCCAGGCTGTTACAGATGAATCAGAACATTTGGCCCTGGATCTCACTGCTTCCAGCCACTGACTCAGAGGTGACCAGGTAGGTGAGGTGACCAGGTAGCACAAGCATTCTGAAAGAGAGTTTACCTCGAACCATTTACTTCCTCTTATCTCTTCAAGGCTGCAAGTGACTGTATTAATAATTAGTTTAGGAAGACTTCATGCTCCCTCTGGTGGTTGTCAAGATTCACAAGCTACTTTACAGGGTTTTAAAAGTATGTTAACAGCTGGATTATTGATTGATACTTACAGAAAGTTTTTCCACATCTCCCTTTAAAACTCGTTCTAAGTAAAGCTGTTTAAGTTCTCGTTCCAACCGTGACGGCAGTCCAGGGTACATAGTAGAACCTCCAGAAAGCACAATGTGCTTATAGAATTCAGATCTAGAAGGACACAAAAGGTATTCATTTGGGGTTTCAGATGGGGAAAATAGTCTCTCAGAGCTCCTTTTTGTCTGTCAGCTTCAGGGGACTGCTGGGAGAATTAAATAAAATCCAACATGGAAATCACAGGGCTGAATGTTTGCTATTAATACTGTTATAACAAACCCTCTCTACATGTAAAATAATTATAATTTTAATGAGAATACTTCTAAAGCACTTGACACAGGTTCCTGCAAATGTAACCGAACCTTTTAATAACGACCATAGTTCACATTACAAACTTTCATATTCGGACTGTGTTATCACAGTGCTTCCCCGGAGCCACTGTGTGATGTGGTTGTTTACTATAATTAACCATTTTCTACTATGATTTCAGTTCTTGCTTTTCAACGTTTACATTTGCCTTTTGTAGTTTTCCCTTTTGTTCCTTTGCCTTGAGACTGTCCGCTGTTATTTTTGGTTAGACTGGTGTGTTTTGCTTCATATAGCAGTCCTCTCTTCCTTGAATATGCTGCTCTTATCATACCGATAATCAAATCTAAAATAACTGCTATGTACTAAAAGTGATTTAACCGAGTGAGGGTCTGAGGAACTCTCTTCATTGTAAAGTTAGTTCAGGAGCTGAGTCACATTTATTTTGGCCTCATTCAAACTGGCTTCTAGGTTCTCAGTGGAAGAAATTCTCAATTTGTTAACCCCAGCTTCTAGGAGAGCGGTATTTTTTATCTACCTGCAGAAGTATGCACGTGAACGTAGCCTATGCCAAGCAGTTGAGGTGACATGTACCCACTAGTGTTTACGTGAACACTTTCAAAATGCAGAACACACAACAGCTGAGTTGTGCCACTTCCTAATGCCAGCTCCGTCGAAAGGGTACCAAACCTGAGTCCAGGGTTTCAGGCATGCCAACGCCTGAATCGCCACTGAGAGGCATGCACTTTTAAATGCAATTTTACTATCAGTGATCATTAAATCAAGGGACAAAAGCGTCTACCTAATCCCTACTAAGGAAATTTACTCCCTACTCCAAGTCTAGATTTCTGATCGTCTTCCATCAAATTTATAGCTTGTTATAAGCCAACTGCGATTTTTATTAATTTCCTTTATTATCCTGCTCCTCAGCCATCCCACAAAAATTAGTTTGGTGGTTATTTAATGCAAAGTTAAAAAGACAAGTAAGCAAACACCTGCTTTACAAAATGCTTCTGAGTGAATTCCTCTATAACCCAGCTATATAGGAGGGCTTTCCAAATATGACTCAAATCAATTCTAGATGCAATGTAAGATATGAATTTAATAACTATGTAAAAACAAATTTCTGCATAGCCAAAAACACCATAAGCAAGAGACAAATGGAAAATTAGGAGAAGTATCTGCAATGGATCACAGAACTAGCTATAATAGCAAAAGAACTTTTAAAACATGAGGGGAAAATATTACAAAAATTCCATACACGAATAAGCAAAAGCCATGAACAATAACAACAGTCCTAAACAAAGAAAAACATGCTCAACTCCACTCTTAAGGAAAATACAAATTAAAACTACACTGAGGTATCATTTACACTCACCAGACTGGCATAAAAGTTAAAAAGTCACCACACTGTGAACAAGCTGTGGGGACACAGGTGCCCTCACCTGTTGCTGGTGGGAAGGAGAAAGGTACAGCCTGCACAGTGAGGAACTGAGCAGTAACAAAACTACATGCATTTATTTACCTTTTGGACCAACAACTCCCCCTCTAGAAATTTTTTCAGAATGTTCATGCCCAACAATACAAAAATAAAGAGTACACAAGGTTATTAATTGCAGCATTATTTGCACAAATACTGGAATCTACCTAAATAACCAAGATTCACGGAATAAATGGATATGTATACACTAGAAAAAGGAGGACGATCCCTAGGAAATGGTACAGGATTGTTTAGGACATACTAAGTGAAAGAAGGGCAAAAAAGCATTTTTACTATGCTCCCTTTTGTGTAAGAAAAAATGAACATAGAGGGGCGCCTGGGTGGCGCAGTCGGTTAAGCGTCCGACTTCAGCCAGGTCACGATCTCGCGGTCCGTGAGTTCGAGCCCCGCGTCGGGCTCTGGGCTGATGGCTCAGAGCCTGGAGCCTGTTTCCGATTCTGTGTCTCCCTCTCTCTCTGCCCCTCCCCCGTTCATGCTCTGTCTCTCTCTGTCCCAAAAATAAATAAACGTTGAAAAAAAAAAAAATTAAAAAAAAAAAAAAAGAAAAAATGAACATAGAAAGGATAAACCTGAAACTAATGAGACCATTTACCTATAAGAGGGAGGGGGACTAGGGTGGAGAACAAGGGGCAGGGAGAGTAATAATACTTCAAAGAATACTTTTTGTATAGTTTTGACTATATGGTAATGCTTCACCTACAAAATTAAAGAAAAGCCAGGAATATCCTGTGCCACAAAACACAATGTGCTCAAAAAGATAACAGCACATCAAAGGATGCAAGACCCTGTTTGAAGGGGCTCTGGCCAAATCAGGAACAATTTGAGCATTAAAATAAATAAAAATGGTAATGAATTATAATCCACTGTACAAAATCATGAGTCCACGCTGATAACAAATAAAACAAGGAAAAGTGCTTCCTTATGCTAGAATGTCAACTAATACATATAAAAGGAATGACAGAATTAGGAAATCACCTTTTTGCAACCACAACAAAAATGCATTTAGGCATTTTAGCATCAATAGATGCTAAAAAGGGTGGGGGGCAGAGTTTAATGAGGAACAGGAGATCAAGACAGTCTCAAAGTATTTTCCCACAAATTACTTAGAAACTAAGAGAGAAAAACTACAAAAACTAAACAGGAAACTTCATTAAGAGCTTAATACTAACATCACCAATAAGGAAACAACAGATCTCATATCTGGATGTGAAACCCTGAGAAGGACTCATCACTTAAGGAGTATTCTAGTCCCAAATGCATAACCTGAATCTATTCATGAGAAAAAATACAAACTCAAGTTGAGAAAAGTTTTCTAAAATAATTGGCCTGTACTCTAAAAAGATGTCAATGTCATGAAAGACTGAAGAACTGTGCCCAAGAGACATGACAACTACATACCCTGTGTGATCCTCAACTTGATAATCTCCTGGGGAAAAGAAAAACTATATAAAGGGCATTATTGGGACAGTAGATGAAAGTGACAAATGGATGGCACATGACAGTGTATCAGTTATCAATCTCCTGAGCTCAATAACTGCACTGTGGCTATAGAAGAGAATACCTCTGTTCTCAGGAAATAAAAAGAGAATATTAAGGAGTAGAGAGGACTTATACATTCAACATACTCTCAAATGGCTCAAGAAAAAAGAGAGAATGACAGAAAGAACATGCAGAATGTTAAACTTAGTAGAATGCAAAACTGAAAAAAGAGTATACATGAGTTATCTGTATTATTCCTGAAAGTTTTCCTTAAGTTTTAAATTATTAAAAAAAATTTTTAAGTGGTTTCTGAGACATAATGATATATATTCAACACCCAGTGCCACCCTCAAAAAATTATTTTGCCTTACCTGTTCAAAAACATGAGTGAGCTAATAGACAACTTGGTCATTTTAACTACACACATTCCATCTACTGATAAATAACTTGGAAGCCATCATTTATAATGTACCTGGTATCAATGTCAGCTGCCTGGATTGTGTTAAAAAGCAATTCAGCAACACCCACGCCCTCAACATTGATCAAGTGAGGCTGAAATAAAGCTTCTGGTGCTTCAAATCTCTCTCCCCCAACTTTGATAATGCGGCCATCTGGGAGCTAGAAACCAAGAATAACCAGGTATTAGTCAGCAAAACGTTATTAAAAAATTTCCCAGTGTTCTCTAGAACACTATTAAACACATCTGTTCTATAACCAAAATCATTACCAGCAACATATTATTCCCACAATAAATTCTTGAAAAAGGAAAAAGGTAAAATAAAATATATTCAGATAGCTGTTCTGCTTTTCAATGCAGAACATGCCATCACACCATGCTCCAACACAGCAGGAATTTCTTAGAACAACCACCAAGGCACGAGTGCATTACGTTCCTTTGCTGTGTGCAGCTAAGCATAAAAAGGAAATGTTCATAAACCACTGCGTTTGGATTACTGCTGGTGTCAATGCTGCTTCTCTATTGTAACACATCTGTGATTTTATGGATATTTTTACCAAGTGGCATAGACACATATAGTTAAAAATGTTAATTTCTCTCACCAAATAATTATACTGTGAAACGTTACTATTTTGCCATCAAAACACTTTAATATCATGTGTAAAACTTCTGTCAAATCATTTAATCCAAAAAATGTGTTTTTTTAGTTTATTTATTTTTGAGAGAGAGAGCATGGTTAAGGGGGGAGGGGCAGAGAGAGAGAGAGAGAGAGGGAGGGAGAGAGAGAATCCCAAGCAGGTTCCATGGGATCCCACGAACCATGAGACCACGGCCTAAGCCAAAACCAAGAGTTAAATGCTCAACTGACTGAGCCACCTAGTCACCCCTAGACTACTTTTATTAAGCAATTCTGTGTCCTATTTACTAGACCCTGTTAATAAATTTTATTTTATTTATTTGTTTGTTTGTTTATGAGGGAGAGAGAAGGAAAGAGAGTGCAGAGCCCGGAGTGGGGCTCAAGCTCATCTGACACGGGACTCAAGCTCACCAACAGTGAGATCATGACCTGAGCCGAAGTCAGATGCTTAAACGACCGAGCAGGCACCCTTAAAACATTTTTTTTTTTACATTTTATTTTTAAGTAATCTCTACACCTACATGGGGCTTGAACTCACAACCCTGAGATTAAGACTTGCATGCTCTACCTACTGAGCCAGTCAGGCTCCCCTCTAGCCCCCATTAAATTTTAAATAATGGATAAACATAATTTTAATTTAAGCAAATAAAATTTAAACAACAGATCTGACATCATTACAACATAACCTTGTATAGAAAACTCTTAAGTCACATCATGTTTAACTAAATGAGAAATGTTAAGTAAAAACTTTATTTTTTAAATTTTTATTTTTTAGTAAACTCTATGCCCAATGTGTGGCATGAACGCATGACCTCAACATTAGCAGACAGATTATTCCACTACTGAACCAGCCGGGTGCCCCCCCAAAACTCCCTCTCTTACTGTCTACTTATTTTTTTTAGAGAGAGAGACAGACAGACAGAGGCAGAGTGTGAGTGGGGGAAAGGCAGAGAGAGAGACACACACAGAATCTGAAGCAGGCTTCAGAGATCACGACCCGAGCTGAAGTCTGACGCTTAACCAACTGAGCCACCCAAGCATCCCAAAAACTCCCTCTCTTAAAACCACCTCACAACTCATTGGATTGACCTAAGTTTTAAGCATGCTTGTATATGCTGGCATTTGACCCATTTCTATAGGAGATACCAGAATTAGTTTTACATGAACATTTCTCACAGTATATTTATAATATAATACAGTAATTGTATTTAGATTCTAAAAATGACTTTTCAGTATGACAAAGTCCCACAAACCAAGCTTTTAAAACATTTACTCCATGTTTGCTATAACTGTTTACAGATATGTGCAAAAGCAATCACATTTTTCAAAACTTCCACAACTGTCTTTAAATAAATTGTATCAAGTTAAAAAAACAAAACAAAACCCAAAAACAAAAAAACCCTCAAGAATACTGATTCAAACATTTACTCTTAACAAAATAAAACCATCCGGTGAGTTTAGGAACCACATGAAATCACCTAAGATATTTGGAAAAACTTTACACAGCACACTTACTGGTAAAACCTCTGTAGCTCACATTTCCAGCCTCTCTGCCAGAGGGGCTTCTTCCTGTACTCTGGCTGCTGGCCAGCGTGGGGCCACCCAGCCTGGGAACTACCTACCTCTAGATACTGACTATTAAGACTGTAGGATTCTCCTCTTTTTGCACCAAATCTTATCCCATCCTTTCTCCCCCTTCACTTACTTATCAGTTTCACCAGTGTACTGGTTTTATTTGTTGTGCAAATGACAAATAAGTAAGAATTATGTATAACATGTTTGTTATAACAACATGAGTATGAACTGCACGGGTCCTCTGACACATGGATTTTTTTCGATAAATACAGTACAGGACTATAAATGTATTTTCTTTTCCTTATGATTTTAGTAACATTTTCTTTTCTCTAGCTTACTTTATCGTAAGAATACAGTATAAAATACCTGTAACATACAAAATAAGTGTTAATCGACTGTTTATGTTATTGGCAAGGTCAACAGCAGGCTATTAGTAAAGTTTTGAGGAAGTCGAAAGTTATACACACTGTATGGGGCGGGGGGGGGGGGTGTTGGTGCCCCAAGCCCCTGTGCTGTTCAAGAGTCAACTGTAGATGTTTTTGTAACCCACCTCAAATTCTTTGACAAAGGAGGGGAGAAATTAACAAAACATATGTATACTTCTAGTTCCCTCATCCTTTGTCTCAGGCCACTTTCTTCCTTCCCAACAAGTCAGGTAGATGAAAAATTATACATCTAGAGGAACTGTCAAAAAAGCTTCAGAAAAGAATCCCTAGGGCAAATCTTGAGATCATTAAGTTGCTTATCAATTATTTGGATCAGTATTGTTTAAAAATCAAACAATATAATTTATAAAATTAACAATTATTTTTAAAAGGACTATTTTTTACATATTTGTGATATGTAGAGCTTACATGAATCAAATATTTTATTTTTATTTATCTTTTTTATGAATCAAATAGTTTAAGAATACTGTCCTTGCTTTTATTGCCTATTACTTGCTTTTATTTTAGTAATAACTAGATCAAAGACAAGATATGAAAGTACTTTATACCCAGATGAATATAATAGACTTAGGAGAAAAACACATTTAAAATTCAGGTAGGACCAACTCCCGTGGTGTAACCTATAACTAGGTTCTAATTCTTATTAGTTACACTTTCAAGTTAACATGTGTTTTGAAGATCTCATTATGAAAACACAAAGTCAGGAAAACACTGCCACCTAGTGAATTATTAGAGCAATATTACAGGATGAGCACTTCCCAAAGCATGCTTCGCAGAACGTTTTGAGTCTCATGAAATGCTGGAATCCTGTAGTCTAATAAGGTTGAGAAACACGCAGTATGCTATATTCTCACAGGCACACACAAATTAGCACATAAAAGGCTCTGAAAAGTCCTTCAGTAAAGCGAAACACTCCCAAACTTACTGGACAATGTATACTCCACTGTAATTTTTGTGAAAATACTTAACATCTCAGGGAAATAACATTCTGTAAAGTGCATGTTGAAAATGCTATTCCAGATATTAGAATCTCAAAATAACATCTCTTATCAATTTATATCCTAAGGTAGAAAGGCTATTTATGATTCTTGCCTTATTTCATATTATATGGTATCCTAAAATAACTTAAATCAAAGATCTTATTGTGGAAAGACATTATAAGGTCACACACACACACATACACACACACACACACACACACACACACACACACACACACACACATATATAACAACTCAAAACAAAAATACTGATTCTAAGAAAATCTCTTTAAGCACACACCAACAGTCATGGTGTTCCATTTTAAAACCACACATTTTATACACTGGAAATACTTACTGTGTAAGATTCAACTAATACTGTGGTTTCTAAGGCCAGCTTCTGCTCTTGCTCAATATTATACCCAACATAACACAATTTTTCTTTAATCATGCGAACTGTTTCAAAGTCAGCAGAATGGTTGAAGGCGTATCCTCGCAAAAGAAGCAGCTGGTACAAAAAAACAGTAAATTGACAATCTGAATTGAGTTCAACTCTGGAAAAGTGATCACTGCCCACTAAATAGCTCACGTCAATAACAAATGCAATGGACAGTGGATCCTTAGGACTCACTGAATATTTCAGAAATGGGAAATATTACTTTCCATAAAAGGATATATATTTGTTTCACAAAGAGTAAAAGAATTATTAACAGTTCATGAATAATGGGTAAAAGAGCTAAAAAAAAAAAGCTAGTTTAAAAAAAAGACTATTGTTTGAGTACCAATGTTCAGACAGTTTTGTTAAATAATCAAGTCTTAAAGTTTTAAACATTTTTATTTTAGAGAGGGAGCAAGAACGAGAAGGGGAAAAGGGGAGAAGGGGAGAGGGAGAGGAAGAGGAAGAATCTTAAGCAGGCTCCACTCAGCGCAGAGCCTGACATGGGGCTCGACCCCACAACCCTGGGATGATGACCTGCGCAGAAATCGAGCTGGATGCTCAACCAACTGAGCCACCCAGGTACCCCAAAACTCTATGTATTAATACATATTATTTTAGTTCTGTACTCCCACAATCTGCCACTTGCTCAATCAATGCCATATTCATGAAATATCCCTAGGTCATAGAAAGTTTTATCCCTAACTTCTAGTATTATAACTGACACATATTAGATGGGCAGAGCATTTGCGAATCATATAAATGATAAGAATTCAAGTAGCTGACAGAAAAAACCCTATACCATAATATGTAGCAGAAACAAACTGGACTTTGCATATAAAAACTTTAAAAGTAAGTCCCATTAGCTAATCTTTGTGAGAAAACCCTTGGAAAGTCCTCAGACAGAATTCTGGCCTAGAATGAGAGTATAATTCTCATTTACTTAATCTCATTATTACTCTAAATGAGACAAAAAGAACCCAACGTCAAGGTAAACACTTAATACGACCCATTTTATCACACAGATATCACCCTAGAATAGTTTCTCAACAGCAGCACCAATGACATTGTGGACCTTACAATTCTTTGTTGGAGGGCTGCCCCACTCATTGTAGGATGTTTAGTAGCATTCCCACATAGCTGTTAACAACCATAACATGTCTCCAGACATTGCTAAGTGTCCCTGGGGGGCAGCATCAGCCTTGGCAGAGAGCCACTGACCTGGAGAGAATATTCTAAGTAACAGAATTCTGATATAGACAGTAGAGTAGACTTTTTTCTCCCAATATTAAAAATATATATATACATGCCTCCAAATAATTGCCTTATACACTTTCTCCAGCAATGTTTATAACTAATTATACCCAGAAGTAAACTTTAATATAGTAAACACTAAAAACTGGGTTAATTCCATGAAAACTACTAAATATTAAAGTCTGGTGCAACGGGGCCCTGTTTTTAAACAAATATCATTAATTTGCGATCACTGTATTTTCTGGGGAAGGACAAGAAAAGGCAACCCAATCAGGATTATGGCTTTAACATATACCTGTCAAAGAAAGGTTTTATGGCAGAAAAGCCTGCCTCTATTGTTCAAGGAGGTTTTTTTTTTTTTTTCCAACGTTTATTTATTTTTGGAACAGAGAGAGACAGAGCATGAACGGGGGAGGGGCAGAGAGAGAGGGAGACACAGAATCAGAAACAGGCTCCAGTCTCCGAGCCATCAGCCCAGAGCCTGACGCGGGGCTCGAACTCACGGACCGTGAGATCGTGACCTGGCTGAAGTCGGACGCTTAACCGACCGCGCCACCCAGGCGCCCCTGTTCAAGGAGGTTTTAAGGTCTCTTCTATCTTTGAAATACCTCACTGCCCAGTCCCTGGGAATAGCAAACATAATTATGTAATGATGTGTTCTATTCTCATTACTGTACCGGAGAGCGTGTGTGTAAATCTTACTTGGATTTTTATACGAATACTGGGGTAAATGTGTCACTCCTCCAGTGGTACAGAAGATCTGCTATGGTCCTGAGATGATATATTCAAATACTGCGTTAAGTCAGTAAACACAAACTACAAAAGCTAATTTCTACAATACCTTCTTTTGCTTACCTTGATAAGGTATCTGGTAATATCCCTCCCTGCAATATCTAGTCTCCTGGTAAGGTGAGGGAGAGAAAAGCCTTCATACACTGGACAAATGTGAGTCACACCATCTCCAGAGTCCACCACTACTCCAGTTAATAAACCTGTGTGAAAACCATGAAGTTTTAAATAAAAAGCCAGACCAGAAAAAATCAAAGCCAGCAAATTTCAAAAATTAGCAGAGAAGCCAAACTAGAAACTTCCCCAACCAGAATGGTCTAGAAGCCAGCATTTCTTTACTGTTTGCTATTCTGCAGCTTACTTCTAGTATCTGGACACTAAAGTGAGTATTCTCACACAGGTCTCTTGTGAGAGAGACTCTTAGTCTAACTATGTGCCATCCCAGGAGATGGGAAGAAACACTCTGAGACCAAGGAATGTCTCTTAAAGCTCAGTACGATTCTTCTTCTTTCCAATTTAATCTTCATCCCCAAATTCCCTTCAAGTGCAATTTTCTAAAGCATCATGGTAACTTTTATGAAAACCATTGTGAGAGATAAATACTACACAAGTTGATAGTGAAGCTTACTGAAAATAATGTACTTATTATTTTTGTCATATATTCAAAACTATGTTTTGGAAAAATTCCTATTGATAGGAATGACTACAAAAAGTTACCTTCGCACAAGGGTTAATGCAGGAAAAAAATACATAACTTTTTCTAATTCCTACTGATAAAATTTCCTATTGATAGGAATGACTACAAAAGTTACCTTCCTTAATGCAGGAAAAAAATACATAACTTTTTCTAATTCAAATTTTCTAGTAGTTAATAGTCTAATAATGTTTTTAACCAAAAAAAAATTTTTTTTAACTCTACAGAATATGCAATGTCTATAACTTTCTTAACCATCATGTTATCATTTTCACATCCCTGAAGAGGCTCTCTCCATTTTTTTTTTTTTTGAGAGTGAGAGAGAGCAAGCACACACATGCAGGCGCACAAATAAGCAGAGGGAGACAGAGAATCTTAAGCAGGCTCCATGCCCACGGTGGAGCCCGACACGGCTCAATCTCAGACCTGAGCCAATATTAAGAGTCAGTGGCTCAAATGACTGAGCCACCCAGGAACCTCTCCCTCTTCCTTTTTTTTTAAAAAAAAATTTTTTTTTTTACATTTATTTATTTTTGAGACAGAGAGAGATAGAGCATGAACGGGGGAGGGTCAGAGAGAGAGGGAGACACAGAATCTGAAACAGGCTCCAGGCTCCGAGCTGTCAGCACAGAGCCCAATGCAGGGCTCAAACTCACGGACCGCGAGATCATGACCTGAGCTGAAGTCGGCCACTCAACCAACTGAGCCACCCAGGCACCCCTCCCTCTTCCTTTTTTTAAAAAATGTCTATTTAATTATTTTGAGAGTGAGAGAGAGCTAGCAGGGAAGGGAGAGAGAGGGAAAGAGAGACAGAGAGAGAGAGAATCCCAAGCAGGCTCAATGCTGTCAGCGCAGATCTCGCAAACCATGAGATCACGACCTGAGTTGAAATCAAGAGTCAGATGCTTAACCAACTGAGCCGCCCAGGTGCCCAAACCCTCTTTCTTAATACAAACTTGAATGTACTATAATATTTCATCATAATGATTTGTCTTTGAATACATTTACTTAATCTACCTCCTTTGGAGGCTCATATAATGTCTCTCCTTGATTGATGGTGGACATAAATCTTCATAAAAAGGTTCATAAAAACCATTTAGTACCTTTTAATGCTGCATTCCTTTCAACAAGAAACTTCTCATTGAAAAAAAGAGGAATCCACATCATTAATTCAAAAATACTCCCAGTAATGTCAACTAAAGCAGGGATTTACATTATATTTTACAAACAGACCTTCTCATGCAACTTCTACTTATTTTCTCCCACTCCCACCAGGTTACACACTAGCCTTTCCCTGTATAATCTGACCCATTTTCAGTGCCCCCCTCTTTTTCACTGGATTACTCATTCCTTCCACTTCAATTCCTATGGATTAAGGTTCAATCTAGTTCATACCTTTTCATTTACACCTTTCCTGACAATTCTAACCTCCAGATCCCCTAATTCCCTTTATTCTCCTCAGTCCTGTGTGTCCGCCGTGTAGTCAAACATAGCTTCCTAACCCACCGTGTCACTTCTCTTGTTCAAAACCCTTCCACAGCGCTGAATGCTTCTTCCTACCTTTGCTTTTGTAACTGACAGCACTAGCAACCTTCAAGGAGAATTTTATTGGAGTTCTTTTGTTCATTACTAGACTATCATTTCTCAAACTAAGGAATCAACAGTTAAACAAAAATGGTTAAATATTAGGAATTAAGTGAGGGTATCTTCTCATTGGATGCAAATAAATTTATGAATATCGCTAGAAAAATCCATTAAGGTCAACTGTATTTATTCAAATATAGTTCAAACAAAAATTCATTTCAGCAGAACTGTCCCATCCTCACCCCCTAAATGAAACTATTATCACCAGTTTCGAAGCTTAGATTCAAAATTTTTAATATCTACTTTTTCCAAGGTATTTTCTAAAATAATTTCTAAAATTTATTTTTCTAAAAATGAAATAAAATTACCTGGATACAAATGCTCCTTGTAAAGTAGCAAGTAATTTTTAATTCCTTCCTCAAAGGAAAAATTATTCACAGCTGGACTGTAATCACCTTAAGATCAAGAAGACCGGGGTGCCTGGGCGGCTCAGTAGGTTGAGCATCCGACTTCGGCTTAGGTCATGATCTCACAGTCTGAGTTCGAGCCCCACGTCAGGCTCTGTGCTGACAGCTTGGAGCCTGAAGCCTGCTTCAGATTCTGTCTCCCTCTCTCTCTGCCCCTCCCCTGCTTGCACTCTGTCTCTCAAAAATAGATAAACGTTAAAAAAAAAAAAAGGTCAAGAAGACCACATCCAGCTTACTCACTGCTATATACTCTGCACTAAACAGAGTGCAAGGTACATTCCACTTGGTGAATGAACAAAGCTTCTTTAAAAATTTAATTCCCCTAAGTATTTTCTAAGAATCTCTATGTAGTACTAAAGATGGTTTAATAAGTCAAAACGTATTTTTACAAGGTGATTTTTACTAAATATATATAAAATAGGATGGCGCTCCATGATATTAAAAAGAGTTTTCTAAGTACTATGTCACATACACTGCTAACTATTAAGGCTGGAGACTTAGCTCAGGTGTCCCTTCCTTCAGAAACCTTCTCTGACATGCTGAATCAAAATGATCTGTTTCAATATCTTTGCCCCCATTAGATTCCATATTCTATGAGGGCATCTTTACATTTCAAGTACCTAAGAGACTGTGTGGCACCTATCTGACAGCCCCATAAGTTCTTCATAAGACCATCAGAACATCAGAATGTAAAGAGCTCTCCCCACATGGCCAATTTTTATTCTCAATAGAAAGGAAGGCGGTTACTATCGGCAGCACCAAGAAAGCATATAAGTTAGGAAGACACTGCCAAATGTCTACCTTCTCCTTTGTATTTCATCTACCATGTATAAGGCAGGCGTGATCTTTACTAACTTTTTTGGATCTCTGTATTTTTTTTCTTTAACTCTGCCAATCCTAAGGACAAATCCCATGCTCGTTTTCCACTGTACAAAAAGACGTTATTTCAATACAGTCTAAAAGAGGGAACCTCCTACTTCTTAAAAATTGAGAAGTTCTCTTCTTACCTTAGGTCTTTCATTGTTTAATGAAGAAAATAAAAATATATGTGAGATTTTATTTGACAAATTTTAGAAATTATGAAAATATTTGAATAAATCTATAATACTGTGCTTTTCTGGGATTCAAAACTTATTAGAAAATCAAATTCCTGTGACATAAAATGCACTTAATGTCTGAATTGTTGTTCTAAAAATTAAGTTTCACCTACCTTGAGCATACAAAGTCAAAACCGCCTGGATAGCTACATACACACCAGAAAACTGGTAAGTTTCAAACATTACCTGAAAATGCAAAAAGAAAGAAATACTGGTATTTAGAAGTTACATAATAAATATTTATGCTTTCTTGATTGTCACAGAGTGGATTAGTTGCCAAGACAGAATCAAGGGACCTATAAGAGTCCTCCGTTCTCCTCAGCTACCACAGAGCTCCAATGATGGTGAACAGATTTTGGATAAATACCGAGTTCTCAAGCATTTCTTAAGTGTTACAAAGCATTTTTTTTTTTCTTTAAATTTTGAGAGAGAAAGAAAGAGCGTGGGTGGGGGAGGGGCACAAAGAGAGGGACAGAGAGAGAACCCCTCGACGTCCACCCACATTGAGCCCCTTTCACACAGGGTTCGAGCCCACAAACGGCGAGATCATGCCCTGAGCTGAAATCAAGAGTCAGGCGCTTAATGGACTGAGCCACCCAGGTGCCCCAAAGCAAAGATTTTTGAGTGTTTTAGTCAATGGATAATTAGAGTGGAAGAAAGATTTCTGCATTTAAACAAGCCTTTCTTAATGATGTCCCTCAATGGAAATATCTTTTATTTTTAAAATTTTCATCTAGATTTTAGTTAGTTAACATACAGTGTAACACTGGTTTTAGGAGTAGAATTCAGTGATTCATCATGGAAATATCTTTTAATTCAAGGAAAAACTACAGAAATTGCTTAACTGCTGACCCTCCCTCAGATTCCTCTCCCCTAAGCTGAGCCAAGATTGTGGCTCTACCTTCAGCAGTTAAAAAAATGAAAAAAAGAAGAAAAAAGGAAGGTAGGAAAACAGTAGGGCAGAAAGACAAAACTGTACGCAGTAATTCCTGAAGGCTGGCAGATACAGAAACTGCCTAGCTGGTACTCCCACCTTCCCAGCTTGAGCCCTGGCTGTGGCACTGCTCTCAGCTGAGCTATGATGGGGGGAGGAGCTTCCTTGTGCCCTCTCTGGTCACAACCATGCTCATTCTCTGTAGTCCAGGTGGGCTGGGAACATGCTGCAGGACTTCTTCTGTCATCTACAGTGACCACTCCTTGACTGGCATGGCTGACTACCACTCTGAAAATCTAGATACTCAGAAACTTTACAAGTCACAATGAGACTTATAGAGGATTTAAACGTTGTAACTCTGAAACACATATTCATCAATTAAGCAACTAGATGTTCTAAACATTATTCTATTCCATCATCCTTTACTCCCCCTCCACAGAGAAGAAAATGGAAGCGTGAAGTTGTATTTGCATTTGTCATCTTGAAAGTCCGTTAGAATTTGTTCTTATCAGTAAGATGGTGAAAAAGTATTTCTAGTACTAAATCAACTTTCCGGATGAGATTAAAGTAGGGCATTATCAGTCACAGCCAAATTTGCACCCACAAGTAAAAAAGAATACTAAACTAAGGTGAGACCTTACATGAAGGTCTTACATGACAATCTTACATGACAATCCTTGTCATTCTTGCAGATTAAAAAAAAAACAAAAAACAAAACAAAACAAAAACCCCCAAAACTATGTGTCCTGATCAAATAGCTAGCTAGTGGAAGAGGCATCCAGGAATAACATCATCTCCCTGACTTTTCATCTGATTTGAACGAAAACTTGGTTTTAATTCTGACATTGTGTTGCTTTCCTAAAGAGGTTTCCGTGTTTAGGAACCTTTCAGTTTAATGCAAAAATGCCTCTACTCTGATTTTACAATGCACTGCTAAAAATAAATACCAATGACACATCACTACTTATACATCAAAAGTATTAGTAGTTATAAGCCATAAGGAAATGACATGGATTTCCTAACTAAAACCAGGATCTTAACATTTTAAAACACTTAATATGAAACTTAAATTTTTATCCAGAATTTAAAAATATTGTCTCACGACAATCTCATTTGAAATCCTTCCAAAATTTCCATCAACACCTAAACATGGTCATGGAGCAAAACAAAATATTTACAGTAAGTAGTGTCTGCAAAGCTCCTAAAACAGAAATAATTATTCCAAGTTTCTACCTCATATATAACAAAAAACAAAGACAGTTTTTACCTCATATATAAGCAAATATAATGAAAGACAATCTTGAAAAGTTACTTATCTGAACTATGAAGGATGCAGACTTCTTGCTCTCTGTGTCTGCTCCCTCAGAGCCCTTCAATCTGCTCTCACTAGCTTCCCTCTCCTTAGTCCTTATAGCCTTCTCACCAATGTTTGATCTCTCTTCCCTGGTGAATGGATTATCTATATCCTGATGACTCCCAAGTTTCTAGTCTAGCCTCAGACTTTTCTTCTGATCTTGATCTTTTTTACAGACTTCTCCTATCTGAAAGTAGAGTAATCCCATGAAACCTTTGGTGAAGCTGAAATGTTGTAAATCAAAGAAGCAATGACCATTAATTTATATGGAAATTAATTTATGAGTGCTCCCAGATGTCAAAAATAACTTCTTTTAGGCTCTTCTCATAGCTTAGGGCACATCTTGCTAATGGATGCACAAAATAAAACGAGATAAAGCACAGATGCTCACTGACACAGTTCAAAGCTAGGGCGCCTTGATGCTCAGATGCTGAGTGTGGTCCTGGGGAACCAGCATGGCAGCACCACTCTCCTGCTATGGGTGCACGCTGCCTCTCTAACAGCTTGCTGCAAAACCAATGCTGAATCCAATTTTTGCTTTTCCCTCTTTTTCATAGAAGTGAAAATCTTCAGACTTTGTTCAGTTAGCAAAAACAGGTACTAGCGTAGGTCTTTGGTAAAAGCAAAGTGGCATAACATGAACTTTTGAAAAGTGGGAGATACCTCTAATTATCTACCTGACGTTTCTGACTGGATGTCTAATGAGGGCCTACCATGTCCAAAACTGAACTCTCGATCCTTCCCCCCAAATCCTGTTTTACTTATTTCGTCTTCTCCTACCTTGGTTGATGGTACGTCATCCTCCAGGTGTCCAAGCCAAGACGTTTGAAGTCATCCCTGACTCTCCTCTCTATTACCCATATTTATTTAATGCATCAGAACGTGCTTTGGCCCTACCTTCAAAACAGATACATAATCTGGCCACTTGTCATTACTTCCACTGCTATTACCCTAATCCTAACCATCATTATCTTCTGCCTAGATAACTGAAAGCCTTCAAACTGGTCTCTCTTCCACTCTTGCCTCCTTATGGTCTACTCACAACCTAGCAGCCACAGAAACCTAAATCTGAGAATGTCCCTTCTGTGTAACAGCCCTTCATTTCACTTGGAGTAAAAGAATGATTCCCTTTAAGGGCCTGCAAGGCCCTGTATGATCTGGCTCCATTACTTCTCTGACCTCATCTCCTGTTGCCCTCCCATACTGGCTTCCTTGCTGACTCTCTAACATACCAGGCTTATTCCCATTTTAAGACCTTCACACTAGCTACTTCCTTTGCCTGGAATGCTTTCCCCTCACACATCCTGGCTGACTCCCTTACTCTTTGTTTTAATATCACCTTTTCAGGGAGGTCTACTCCCACATCCTATGAAAAATGTAATCTCCCACAGCTTCCCCACATTTAGCATCTATTATCTTCTAACAAACCATTCAATTAACTCACTTTTGGGTGGGGGTGTTGTCCCCTGCCAGAATATAAGTTCCATGGCAGCAGGGTTTTGTATACTGATATATTCTACTTAGAAATAATGACTAGTTAGGTGCTCAATAAATAGGATCTGAGGGGAAACAATTATTTTTATTCCCTTGATCCTTTATTTTTTAAAAGATTTTTTATAATGTTTATTTTTGAGAGAGAGAGAGAAACAGAGAGCAAGCGGGGGAGGGGCAGAGAGAGGAGACACAGAATCTGAAGTAGGCTCCAGGCTCTGAGCTGTAAGCACAGAGCCTGATGTGGGGCTTGAACTCACAAACCGTGAAATCATGACCTGAGCCTAAGTTGGACATTCATCCGACTGAGCCACCCAGGCAGGTTCCCCTATTCCCTTTATCCTTAACAACAATGGTAAGATAAAAGAAAGAGCATTTGCTTTAACATGACATCACAGAAACACATATGTACATATCCCACCTAAAAACACTTACCTCTACAATCTTCTCTCTGTTTTTTGTTGGGTTCATGGGAGGCTCTGTGAGTAAGATTTTACAATTTCTGGTATCTATGTTAAGTTTCTCGGGTCCAAATGTATAATCCCACAGGTGTTTCATGTCATCCCAATTTCTTACTATGCCATTTTCCATAGGGTAGTTAACTTCTAACATTGAGCGTAATTCACTTGCCTCATCACCAACCATGAGATCCTAGAAAATTATAATATCAAAGCTTTAGTCCAAAATTTTGCATAAAATATCTTCAGAAAACTACATTCCCATGATATTTTGGAAAACTTGGGAATAATTAATTTTAATCTTTCTGGCACTTTCAGATAAAGTTCTTCATTCCACAAGTTTAAAAAATCTTTTCTTTCAAGAACAATGCCTTGGAAAGTTTAATCATGAATAATAAATTTTTACGTACAACGTGGTTTAAATCAATAAATGGACCTTACCTTTAATACATATGTTTCCAAAAGAAGAGCATTAGCACAAATAAACCCCACATTTTCATATTTTGGAGGGTTTTGTATGAGGTTTCATCTGTTTCTTTTGCTCAAATGTTCAAAAAATAAGGCCTGTGATATGTGAAATAGCACATCAGGGAAAAAAAGACTTGTAGAAAAATGCTCAATGCATGCAGCACAGTTCTTCGTACTAAATATCGAAATGGTAAGGGTAAATGATACGTTTTAATGGACTATAAAGCATAATGAAAGAAGCTAAAATTAAATGATTCTTTATTATACTGTAATAATGCAGATATGCACCACATAACTTGCAAATTTCACAAATTTCTACCTGCATATACCTAAGTTAGAATTGAAATTGAGTTTCTATACATGCCTCACCAAGATCAATGAAAATTTGTAGAGCTACAAAAAAATTAAGACACAGGGAAACAATTTTTAAAAATCATCTCATGAGCAACATTTTCAATCTTAAAGTATAACACTGGAAAACTATGTGATCACACGTGAAGTGGAGTACTCACAAGTCTTGTCTCCAATGAGAGCACACTTAAGATGCACTTAAAATGACCCACATTTGAAAAGTCAAATTTTGTATGTATAATAGAGCTAATGATGTCCTAGAATTTAAGCTTATTTTAGAAATCAGCTAGTCAAGATATTAAATAATCCTGATTTCTACATATACTGATGAATTCAACAAAAACCAAAAATCAGAAATAGCTACTATTTGCTACAATACCTTAAGTTTAAAACATGAAGAAATGAAAAAAAAAACATTAAAATTAACATAAAATGTCTCAAAATGAAGTTTAAACATATAGGAGTTTAAAACTTTTGAAAATAATAATTAAAAACAGGTGAGGTCTCAAAAAAAGATTTCTGGAAAATCCACTGAAAGCAACAACAAAAAGGAAAAACAAAGTTAAAGCAGATGCTAGAAATGTTCACTAAAACTTCTCTGTTGCAACTAATTTCTTATAAAGTTAATTTACCATAACTCAAATTTACCGTAACTTAAATATTAACTGTTTAAAATCATCTGATAGGAAAACCCAAAACTAAAAATCTGTATCTGTGAATTCTAGTCAATGACACACATACGTTCAATTATTTAGGGAGAAGTACATGGATACTTCGAAATACATCAAAAAATGAGATAGACTGATGGAGAGATGAATAAATATGTGATAGGTCAGTAGAGTAAATATTAATGTCAGAATCTAGGTGATGGGTATATGGGTTTCACTATAGATTCTTTCAACTTTGCTATACATTCTAAATACTTGTTAATAAAATGTTAAGGGGGAAATCTATACCTACAAGAACATACATTACTATTGACCATTAACAAATATAATACACAATTTTCTTACTTTCCTCTAGAATGTATCTTTCTACGTGTTGCACAAAATTAATTAATTAATTAATTAGATGGCTTATATAATCATTATACATTCACAATTATAGTTCAACAAATTTAGAATAAGTCTGATCTGATTTCATCAGAATATTTACTTTTTTTCCCATGCAGGAATAGGGACTTACATATGTCTGACCCAACACTAACTCAAAATATCTACAAAATATCTCAAAATATCTATCTACTTCTAGAACATACATACTATAAAGAATTAACTGAAAGAAACATCTGGCATTGAATATTTTACCATCCCTCTGAACAAAGAGGAGGGACAGTTAAAATGGAAAACAGGTGTTAACCGATTAAATTAGTACACGTATTTGTGAGTAGTTCAAGCACCTAATTTAAAATTCATCTCTATCTAAAAATTTTAATTAAAAATATCCTAAAACATACAATCATCCCTAGAACATTTCAACTTCCAAAAACTGCAAGTGCCAAGAGCTTTGTAACTTGCCCTCATACCTCAGAACCTTAGATTTTTACCACCCATCTCATCACTGGACTTCAAGCCTAAACTATCACCTACTACCTGAAAGAATAAGAAGTCACAGTAACTGTCAGAGATGCTGTTTCAAAGGCATTTATATTTTATGAAAAGCAGGCAGTGTAGCTTATATTTGCCAAGAATTATTTTGAACAATGTCACCTCAAATTGGAAAACAGTGAACACACTTTAGAACCAAAGTCTCTGTCAAAGCTGCTCACAAATAGTATCAAAAACAGACAAACCTGAAAATACCTACTACTGAAGCACTTCAGGACTATCACAAAAAATACATATTAAAAGAGTGAATTGTCTGGGATGTGCCCATCTTGAGTTCAAAAGAAAAAGGAGCCACACAATGGTATTTATTTAGGGGGAAGATCTGTTGTTTATGGAAAAGTCTTACAAGACTTTCACATTTTTCTTATTTATTCTCAAGTAATGTTGTAAAATCTGCTCATCAATAAAAATGGTATAGGAAACAAGTCAATCTCTTTTCCTCCCCTTTTACTATCTATAGTTCATTTGCTTATTAAAATTTTGCCCAGTTTATTAAATACTATGCTATATGTGCTACCAAACTGGAATGCAAAAATATACAGACTATGATAGGCAATGTTCAATTTAACATTGATCAATAAAATAGATTTATCCAAATGTAACAACTTCATCCCAATTCTCTGGATCATACATATCCTAAATAAAGCTACTTGGTTTCTAATATTATGCACACCACATTCCATTTTAATTATAACATTCATCTACAAGAAACACAAGGAAAACAATTCAAAACTATGTTAGTAATTAGTTCTGGTTTGGTCCATTGTATGCAATCAGGAAAGTACAGGACTTAATTAGTTGCTACCCAGTTGAAGCAATGAAAAAGGTTAAAAATCAAAGTACTTAAAATTAAAATATGGAATCACCCCCCTCCCCAATACTACAGGGACACAAAACAACAACTACTGTCCCATCAAGCAAAAGTGGAAAACAAACAGAGAGCATGTGTGTAACCTCACTTACCATCTTTTTGTTATTCTACTTCAACAGGTCAAGAAAGGTGAAGAAAGAGAAGGTAGAAGTAAGAGTCAGAAAAGGCCTAAATAAAATCCTCACTGAAATTTTTAAACATAACAAGCAATAGAGACAAATTAGGTAGAGGTCAGATGCAGTACTATATTTTACGGAGTTAATAATTAGGGCCAAAGTAACATGGACAGTTATTACTCCTGAATGAAAATTAACTCATTAAACAATTTAAGTTTCCAGTTTTTAGTCTATCACCACATTTTAGCTAACAAAACACAAAAAGTATAAGTCAATCCACTAGGCACAGGAATTCCAAAAAGTCAAGTTTCTTTAATTCTTTACTGAATTTAAGAATCTTAAATAAGGAAAATAAATGATAACAGAAAAGGTCTAGCTGAGTAGGTAGAGGGTGAGTTTAGACTGCTTTTACCAAAAGTGCTAGTAGTCCGGTTAAATTTGACACAGATTTCTTTTACTATTTTCTACTGGAAGAACAAATTAACTTGAGAGACTTAAAAGACTGAGCAGATTGAACAGAACTGAGCCAACAGAACACAGAATGACAAACCATACAAGCAAATGCTACTGGGGAATTCCTCAGCAAAAATGTCGTAGAATATGGGCTAGTTTCATTTCTATCACTTGGCCTTAAAAAGCAAGAAAGTGGGAGTGAAAAGATATGTAATTATTTCTGCCATGTTAGAGAATAAAAATGGTTATACATGACGTATCTTTACACCTCAAAAATGTTATTATCCATAAAGTATATAAAAAAGACATTCTTTAAAAGCCTGATACTGAATAAAAAGTGTGACTTCCAACTTCATTAAAAGAAGTTTGTCCTTATCACTATTATCAGTTAAATTTTAACTCGTTCATTTAAGATTAAATGCAATCAGAATGAAAGGCACTCACAAAAAGAGAATAAGGTATCCCCTAAATTTCCCAAAAGACCTTGAAAAAAACCATTATCATGTTGAATGTTCCGAAAATAACAAAACAGGGGCCAGAATCATTCATTGTTTTAAGTCTTTAAGAATTTAACATAGAACCTAAGTTTCAGTTGTATTTTTATTCACTGTGTAACTCAACTCTGTAGTAACAAGGGCAGAGAGCTACCAAGTAGCTAATCTCTACTAGCTATTATCACCTTCCTAGATATCTCAAACAAATGTCCCAAAGAGGTACATCCTAATTCCTATTTCAAATGACTCATAATCTAACTGAAGTTTTGCCAGACTGTCCAGATAGGACCAACAATGCTACCTTGTTCACAATTCACTCAGTAAACAGGCCCCTAAATTCAACTGCATCGTTTATAATCAGATCCCTAGGCCACCTGAAGAATTTAAGTCAATTGGGTGACCAACGACCTTTTGATTGTTCTATTTCTTTTCTTTTTTTTTTTTTTTTTTTAATATCGTAACTCCCACTTGATTTCCAATCCCTTGAATACAGAGAAAAGTCTTATCATCCTTAATGTCCAGTCTCTCATGTTAAGTACAGTGAGTAGGCAAGGACAACTTTCCCTCCTCTCTCCTCATGGGAAGATAAATAATGCAAGGCCAAATAAAGACTTGCAGGGCTTCCTCCTGCACACTATGGAAGTCAGTTATTATATTAGTGAAAAAAGAAACCAGTAAAATTGATATCCTATGTTTTCCTGACTAGCTATATTCAAAAGTAGGAAGATCAGGCCATGAGAACATGAAAAGTCTTAGGTCCCAAATAGACACTAACATATAATGAAAAATATATGGAATTGAAAGACATAAAAATATCAGGCTGATTTCTTTTAAACATTATACGTAACAGAACTTTGAGTCACTAATATAATATTCACATCAATATAGAAATCTTATTAAGAGTTTACTCCATTCAGAGAGTAATGGCATCAGTCATACTTAAAGTCAGATGAAATTAATTTCAGTCTTTGTGCCTTTCTTCAAGCGTTGATATAAATTAAAAATACAAGAAATTCAGTCCTCCCTCTTTGCTTTTCATGGCATCATATGTTAAAACTACTTAATTCAAAGAACCCCTCACAAGTTTTGATCCTCATTTATCAATAAATCAAATATTACCTTGATTTCAATGTTTCCCACTTTGGTGGTTGATCTGATAATAGGTCTTCCAACCAAAGCTGGGAAGATGTGTTCTGGAAAGTTAGAGCCTGCATATCCACACTTCACAAACTGGAAGAGAACAGTAAAAGTGGGTTAGTGTCGAGGTATTTACTACGTCCATTTAAAAACAGCATCTGATGGGGCGCCTGGGTGGCACAGTCGGTTAAGCGTCCGACTTCAGCCCGGTCACGATCTCGCGGTCCGTGAGTTCGAGCCCCTCGTCGGGCTCTGGGCTGATGGCTCAGAGCCTGGAGCCTGTTTCCGATTCTGTGTCTCCCTCTCTCTCTGCCCCTCCCCCGTTCATGTTCTGTCTCTCTCTGTCCCAACAATAAATAAAAACGTTGAAAAAAAAATTAAAAAAAAAAAAAACAAAAAAACAGCATCTGAGGGGCTCCTGGATGGCTTAGTCACTTAAGCATCCAACTTTGGCTCAAGGTCATGATCTCACAGTTTGTGGGTTCGAGCCCCGCATCCGGGTTCTGTGCTGATGGCTTAGAGCCCAGAGTCGGCTTCAGATTCTGTGTCTCCTTCTTCTCTCTGCCCCTCCCCCACACTCTCTCAAAAATAAACAAAACATTAAAAAAATGTTTTTAAATAAAGAATAAAAATAAAAAAGCATTTGAAAAATACCACTTTACATTTATGCAATATTTTAAACTTTTGGTGCTTTCAAATTATCCAAAGTAGTCACCCAACCTATCATCCTCCTTTTATTTCCTTTATGGCAGTGACTACTTCCAGAGTTCATGTTTACTTGCCAGTTAACTGCTTAATTAGTGCTTAAATCTCCCAGTACAGAGAAAGTCTCAGGAAAGCAGGGAGCTTAACCTGAGCAGTTCATGGTGGAGCCCAATGACTCAAAGAGACCTCAGCACACAGTGGTCACACAAGTGGGAAATGGACAGATTCACTCAACAAATGCTAAGAATTTTTTTAAAAGAGAAACGTTAGAAACTGAACAGAACTAAAGCTTCAATTCTTTTTTTTTTTTTTTTTTTTTTTTGAGAGAGAGAATGTGAGGGGGGAGGGGACAGAGAGAGAAGGAGAGACAGAATCCTAAGCCGGCTGTAAACTGTCAGCACAAAGCCCAGTTCAGGGCTCAATCTCACAAACCACAAGACAAGGACCTGAGCTGAAATCAAGAGTCAGATGCTTAACTGACTAGCCACCAAGGTGCCCCCTAAAGCTTCAATTCTAAAGCAGGCTTTCATTCATCTCTGGCAATTCCCTTAAGCAAAATTTATCAAAATAGCGGGGGGAAGAAATGGCATCTGGACTAGCATCACGTTAACACAAACATTTATTAGGCATTTTTAAAAATGTTTTTATTTACTTTTGAGACAGAGCACAAGCAGGGGAGGGGCAGAGAGAGAGGGAGACAGAATCCGAAACAGGATCCAGGCTCTGAGCTGTCAGCACAGAGCCTGACACAGGGCTTGAACTCACGGACTGTGAGATCATGACCTGAGCTGAAGTCGGACGCTTAACCGACTGGGCCACCCAGCTGCCCCTATTAGGCATTTTTTTTTTACCATTTATATTTTCATATTTAGATGGTTAGTAATACCAGGTAACATAATTTTATATTCAGACAGTGTACTCCTTCAATGAGGGCATAACATTGACTCTGATAATGTTTAAGAAACTGATACACTAGGAAATTTAACAACTACAGTAAACTGAAAATAGAAACAAGGTTTTTTGTTGTTTCGTTTTTTATTTCAGAGAGAGTGAGTGCAAGCAAGGAGAGGGGCAGAGGAGGGGAGAGGGGGAGGGGGAGAGAGAGAGAGAGAGAGAGAGAGAGAGAGAGAGAGAGAGAGAGAGGAGCCTGATGCGGAGCTCAATCCCACGACCCTGGGATCATGACCTGAGACGAAATCCAGAGTCAGACGCTCAACTGACTGAGCCACCCAGGCGCCCCAAACCAAGGGTTTTTAATTCTTATACCAATAATATAGTCTGTTTAGTCTTACTTTTAAGAGCAGTCATTGCAAGGAAAATGCAATTAAAACTTCAGGGCAAGAGGAGGAAGCTACAGAACAGGATATGTAATCATAGTCTCTACTCTCTTCTTTAACAAGTCTCTATTCAATGTGCAAGGATGTTTGTGTCTATTGATGAATCCCAAGTGCCTAGAACAGTGTCTGGCATGTAGTTAAGTGCATACTATATAATTGATCAATAAAAACTAGAAGTTTTGTTGTTGTTTTGTGAGTATGATACTGCGATTATTTTTTTTAAATGCTTATTTATTTTGAGAGAGAGCAAGCAGGGGAGGGGTAGAGGTAGAGAGAGACAGAATCCCAAGCAGGCTCCATGCAGAGCCCAAAACAGGGCTCAATCGCATGAACCATGAGATCATGACCTGAACCAAAATCAAGAGTCGGATGCCTAGCTGACTAAGCCACCCAGGTGCCCCGTGTGATTATTTTAATACAGAGCATATGTTTCATATTGAGAAAAAGTGCATTGTTCATGGCTCCAGGCACCATACATTCTCCGAAAATTAAGGAGAAAAACAGTATCCGAATGTGACACATGACAGCAATAACAAAAAGGCTGACAGAAACTTTTAACCTACCCCTTGACAGAAAGCTACTATCTACAAGGAACAGTTTTATTTGATGGTGGTAAAAGTTAGCAACAATCTTAAACTTACCGACTTTTGACTAACTCCCCAAAATACAGAATTTTCTTATTTCAAAGATCTCTACAACCACCTTGGTGGAAATTTTGATGAACCACATTTAATTATAAATAGCTAAGAACATTCTGCCATCCAGAATTTCAAATGAATTGTAAGACTTTTATAAATAGAGCTTTTAAAATATGTTAAAGTCATGACTTATGCAGATTAATGCTATGAAAAAAATCTGTCTGAAATACCACCTGAATTCCTACCCTCGCAGTTCATATTTACATTCTAGAATCTACATAAAACATACTGTTCATATACATTTTCTTCCAAATCCTAGTCCTAGGACAAAACCTAGTCCTGGTCAGTTTACCTCTGAGCCACCAAGGCTGGGGAATTTTTCAGTTACAGATACCCATTTCTAAAACTACTTATTGGATTATCTTTCAAGGCAGTAGTACAATATGATGGCATAAGGAACAGATTACTTGTTTGCTCATACCTACTTCTCCACTTGAACAGTGGTTGACAGTGAAGAACTACAATATATTCTTACCCTAAAGGAGTGTTCAATGGAATTCAGTAGTGCTGATCCATTTTTACAAGATGTCTTTTCAAATATTTATCAGTGAGACCGAGGAGTTGGAAAGACAACTGCCACAGAGGAAATGAATAATATCTAATATTTTCAAGTACGTTCACATTAAGAGGAAAAAAATAAAACCTCTCACACTCTTCTAAATCCTAAACTCTTTTGTCCTTAAGTCAAAATTCAGCTCACTTGATATGAACTGAAATGATACGGAAGGACAGCGAATCTCTTGTCATTATTATTCCAACCATACCCAAATTTCTATATAAATAAAATCTGTCATGAGCATCAGCCCAGTATCAGCACTGGTCATAATTTACCTTATATTCCAAATATAGAAAGTAAATACTATGCAGATATTAAATTCTTATGTTTACCTCAAAGTAATGAACAAACAGATAAGGACACTGCATGGGCCAAAACTGTCCATTCACGTAGCTGAAAATGCTCACTTATTTATGTTTTTAAAGAAATTGCAGAATGACTGAAAAAAGAATCAACAAATTTGTAAGGGTCATCTTCAGCATATTAAACATAAACAAATGATTTAAGAGAGAAATCATTAAAAACTGGAGGTGGGAGGATGAGCCTGGCATAGGAAATAAATCAACTCCTGGTGCAGGGGGGAGGCAGTGAAGGTTGACATGCCTCCCCTCTCATTCTGAGCTACACATACTCAGGAACATGCAACATGGCAAATCCATAAATAATCACAATAGTCAATGTTTACTGATTATAAATGTTCAGATGGGTGGTTTATATCTTAAAATTCTTTTTTGAGCATATTTTAAGGGATAAAATAGTTGCCAAGTGACTAACATAAGAAGACCTCCCTGAAATTTGAGACCCTCTGAAACTATAAAACCAATTGTAAACCTACTTATTTGTGCTTTACAAAACAAAAGGAAATTTGGCTTTAATTCAAAGATATCAATCACTTATTAATGAAATTACTCATTCAGCTTAAGCAGTAGCTTATTGGAAACAGATGCTGCCATAGCAATCCGGCGAGAGCGCTCCTACAGGGTATTAGATACTTAGTCAAAACGACAATAGCTGCACTCTTTTGCATTATTTCAAATGCGAAAGCATTAATAGCTATAACAAGAATTTAATTAAAATAATCTATTTCTTAATAACACAAAGTGAACAGACAATCCAGCATTTCCCTTCTTGCAAAAAGTCAGTACTTAAAAAAAAATCTAATTCATGTAATAAAATGCAAAGAAAATAGTCTTTTCTAAACTACTCAATTAGTATCCTTTCAATCCTTGAAGTACCTCCCCTACTCTAATCATTTTAAGACTTGCACTTAGTTCTCCCATTGTGTGTTTAAGAAATAGATTTTACCATATATAGTTTCCTCTTCATAGCACTGTGGTTTGAACTGGCTCCCTTACTTGCCACTGAGTCATCAAATGGTAAGAACATGAACAGTATAATGTTCTTTCAAGCAAAAATTAAAAAAATCCATCTACATTTGCTCTAAAAGTACCTTTATCCCCTCAAATAATAAACTGGGATTTACAAAGCCTCACTTGGGCTCATTTAATTTGTATTTTTCCTTTATTAATTTAGTTTGATGGTGTTGACATAGTCATTAATTTAATTACCTAGTGACTATTCTGATCTTAAACCACCAAAATACTTATTCTATTCCAAAGCATTTTGCAGAGCGAAGCCAAATTTGTTTTTGGTTTGTTTACACTTCAAGTACTCCTAAGTTCAACATATAAATTAGCATAAATCTGATGAAGCAGGTCATAAACAACAACAAAGCTGAGAATTATAAACGAAAGTATAGTTATTCTAGCACTATAAGCTACTTCGCATCACTAGACCCTAAAAATTGTACCAGTCACACAGTAGCCACAGAAGTCTTCCTGGTCAGTGAGCTATCTCAGGGCTGATAAAATCACCCAACTTTGGTAACAATACACATCAGGGATCTGGGCCAACTCTTGAAAGACAGCTAAACCTAAGCAGATCTCCAGACTTTCACCTATCTGGCCATTTTCAGTAGCTCTATTTAGAGGGAGCTAACTCTGTGTTAGGTTTGAATGGTTATGAAGATGGAATGCATGAATTATTGGAATCAGATGAGTTTTCCTCCTCTGGGCTACCCTAACGAGGGAGACCCTGGTATAGGTGGGAGCTAGTGAGGAAGAAAGGCAGGACCAAATCTGGCACGTGATCGTAAGAACTCACCCACTCTTAGAGCATTCAAATTAGGGCCTGACAGAGGGGTTAAAAAAAATCATCAACTTCTCAAATAGCCTAAGTTTAAAACCTAAAATGTACAAGAGGCAAGTTGCTTTCGGAAAACAAGTACTCACATACGAATATCTTCTGTAATATTTAATTGTAGATAACTCACTATAGCTTCAGGTACCTAAACAAAATCAAGATGACTATCAAGTATAAGCAGTAAGAAATCTAGAATTTCTATATTTAGAATCCTCTGTGGGGCGCCTGGATGGCTCAGTCGGTTAAGCGTCCAACTCCAGCTCAGGTCATGATCTCACAGTCCGTGAGTTTGAGCCCCATGTCGGGCTCTATGCTGACAGCTGGGAGCTGGGAGCCTGCTTCGGATTCTCTGTCTCCCTCTCTCTCTGCCCTTCCCCAGCTCATGCTAGGTCTCTCTTCTCCTTCAAAAATAAATAAACATTAAAAAAAAAAATTTAGGATCCTCTAAATTTTCAGAAATATCACAGCATTCCTAGCTACATATCACACCAGAACTGTTTCTTCACTTGAAGACAATCATGTCTATAGAAAATCTGGAAAAAAAATTAAAATAACTAGAAATATAACACCAGTACATAAATTTTTGTTCAAATTAACTACATTTTTCCTTTATGTCATAGTAATTGATCTTTTAAGGCACAATTCTTAAATTATGGATTAGCCGTAAGACTAATCAATAACATACAATCAGCTTTCTATCAAAGGTAAACCAATAAAATAGTAACATAAATGAATTCATGGCTAACATTTCTATTCTAATTGAATATCAAAAAACTCATACACTACAAAACACAGGGTTGGTTACCCTTCAAAGAGGAGGAATCCATTGAAATACAACTGTCTCTGATTTCTAAAAAAAATTTTTTTAATGTTTATTCATTTTTGAGAGATGGAGACAGAGCACAATCAAAGGAGGGGCAGAAAGAGAAGGAGACACAGAATCTGAAGCAGTCGCCAGGCTCCAAGCTGTCAGCACAGAGCCTGACGCGGGGCTCGAACCCAGGGACTGTGAGATCATGACCTGAGCTGAAGTCGGATGCTCAACTGACTGAGCCACCCAGGCGCCCCATGATTTCTAAAGAGAATATCAGGCGTATTTACAAAACAAAATATTTTAAATTCAATCTTTGAAGCTTTAAATTTAGTTAGAGGTCAATTTGAGGCTACAGGGGGAATCAGGTTACTATATTTTTTAAAAGCACCTTCAACTGTAAAAGTAATACACACTTATCCCCAGTCTCACAGGTAACTACTACGAACATACCTTTCCCTCTAAAACTTTCATGTACAAGTTTGTGGTCTTACATAAACGTATTTAATAAAGAACACTCACACAAACGGGATCATTCTAAAACTTTTAAAAAACTTAACCAGTAAGTCTTAGACATGTTTCCATAGCAGTGGATCTTTTTTTTAAGCATGCCATTTTGTATGGATGTCTCATATGAGAACTCTTACTCTCGTGTTTTCAACTTAGTTCATATAAAACTAGTATAATCATTACTTGTAAAAGTCTGTAGCACAGTACGGGCAGTGTTACGTCAGTAAATATCAGCTCCTTTTTTCCTCTCAACAATCCAGTTTCTAAAATAATTTCAAGTAAAATCTTTTTTTTTTTTTTCAGGGTACACATAGTGATTTGACAACTCTTTATGTTATGCTACACTCACCACAAGTGTAGCTACCATCTATCACCATATAATGCTATCACAATACCAATGACTATAATCCCTATGCAGCACCTGTCATCCCTGTGATTTACTCATTCCATAAGTGGAAGCCTATTTTTTAAATTCACATGTCACATTCATGGAAAAGAGGAGGAAAGTTACAAAATACTGCAACTCCAAAATGGTTAGAAATCACGGTAATGTAGGGGGAAATGATCACTATCGATCTCATCCCGAATAAGTAACATTTCTGTCTTCTAATGTGCTGCCCTAAGTAAGTTTTCTTTTGGGTGGGGGGTTGAAAGTAACAACTTTCAAGTGATTTCTAAATCAGTGTTTTAGCCAGATTTTTATAATCACTTCCCTTTCAGAATCTAATCTAACATCTAATATGATCTGTGTTCTGCACCTAAGGAAAAAAATGAAGGCGGGGGGAATACCAAAACTAATCAACTTCCTCTAAAGTCCAAAATTAATACTTGGGCCTTGAAAGGTCCTAGATCTCCCAATATCAATGGAACATACTGTCTCTGTGGGGCTGCACCGGGGCCAAATTCCCAGTATGCAGAGCAAAAAGTAAATGATGCTCTGCTAAACTCCCCCCCCCTCCCCCGCCCCTCAAAAACTGCGAAAGGGCTGCGGCTCATTGCATGACAGTACTTCCCCCTTTTTTTTTTTCTTTAAACCCGTTTCCTGCCTCCCGTTCGGTATCTTCCACTATACAGGAAGAGGAAGGCCTCTTGGTTCTTTCTCCTTTCGACACAACCAGCGACCCTGGGGAATGGAACCCTCAAGGAACAAACCTACCCAGCCTTTTTACCCCTCCAGTCCTTTAGCCAAACTGTCCCCGCTCGGGCGCGGAGCCGGCCCCTGCCGGGCAGCAGACTGGATCCCCCGTCCAGCGTCGGCCTCGCCCGCCGCCCTGACCCCGAGCCGCAGGGGTGGCAGGCTCGGGGACACCAGGGCTGGACTCTGTCCGCTAGCTCCCCACGCCCGCAGAGGCCGGAAGAGCTGCCTCGCGCCCCTGGCCCCGGCGGCCGGAGGGCCCAGGGGTGCAACCCTGGGCGCCGAGGGCCGGCGCGCCACTAGCACATCCCCGCCCGGGCCTGTTGGCCACGGCTTCTCCGCCGGGCTCTTACCCCGGTGCCGTTGTCGCACACCACCACCTTCCTGCCCTGGCTGTCCATCGTCCGCCCGGAAGAGAGCCGCCGCCGCCGAACGACCTACAGCCCCTGCTGCCCGGCCCTTTCCTCTTCCTCCTCCTCTTTCACAGCCCCTCCTTCAGCCCAACTTTCTTCCCCCAACCGGAAGTCACTGCCCGGCCCCACCCGCCATTTAAGACACAGCCCGCACGGAAGCGGTGGAGGTGGGAGGGAGGGGGCCGAGACTGGCAGCAGTACGCTCCAATAAGAGATGGAGCCTGCAACTGAGGCCCCGCCTACAACTCTGGCTTCAGCTTCTGTTCCAGCTCAGGCGTACGGGTTACCGCCCACCCAGGTTCTTCCTCACCGTTTTTAGTTCCTGGATCTTCTCCCGGCCGTAATGGCGGCAGATCTGGCGGATGCGTCGGCCAAAGGCGTTGCAGGAGTTGAGGGGGGTCGCTTACCGGTCTGCAAAAGGTGCAGGCAGGAGAAAGACCCTGGATCTGTTGCGAGATGGCAGTGGAATGTAGCGAGGAGAGACAGCCGGGAGGGCGGAGGGCATGGGAAGTAAACCTGGACTTCCCCGCTGACGACCAATGAACATGGCTTGGTGTATCATAGCTTTTAGGCCTTTTTAATGAGCAGAGCGGGGATGGATACACACACATGAAATCATGCGTTTATATTCGATGTCTCCCAATTCCAGCCCAACCCCTTTTTACCCAATTTGCTCATAGTCAAGCGAGCAGGAGTGGGTGCCTACCTTTTCGGCGTCCTCACTCACCACCTCCCTTCCAACAGCACATTGCTTCACTCTTCTTCAGTGGATGTACTTTTTTTTTTTTTTTAATTTTTTTTTCAACATTTATTTATTTTTGGGGGGACAGAGAGAGACAAAGCATGAACAGGGGAGGGGCAGAGAAAGAGGGAGACACAGAATCGGAAACAGGCTCCAGGCTCCGAGCCATCAGCCCAGAGCCTGACGCGGGGCTCGAACTCACGGACCGCGAGATCGTGACCTGGCTGAAGTCGGACGCTTAACCGACTGCGCCACCCAGGCGCCCCCAGTGGATGTACTTTTTGAACCCAGAGTCTCGGCTTTGAAATCAGACAACCCGAGTTTCAGATATGGCCCTGCCACTCAAGAATTTTGTGATTTTGGACATCTTGCTTATGCATAGGAATACTAACCTCTACTTCCATGGGTGGTTGTGAGGATAAAATGCATAAAGTATCCATTCAGTGGTGGCTATTTGTTACTAATTAAATACCTTTAAATATATAGTTCTTTCTATTTATAATGCCTTTACCTTTTTCGTCAATCAGGAGACTTCTGCTCATGCTCTAAACCCAGTTGTCACATCTATGAAGACTTTGCTGGATAACCCTCAAGATGCTCTTTACTTCACTTTCTTCACTAGTTTACCGTGGGTATGTGAATAATATTTTTGTCCTTATCACACTCAACAGATATTGGATGAGTGATATTAAAATTTATCTAGAAAAAATGCCATCATTTTTGAGAGGTGAGAACTAGAATTGTGCCTTTCATATGGCTGTACATGTACAGGGACTAGAATAAAACCTGGATCATGAGCCCTTCAGTCCAGTATTATAATACTAGGCTGCCTCTCAATTTTCACTTTGTTCTGTTCTTAGACCAGTGGTTTCTACACTGTCATAAAGGCATAGGCGACTTTATTCTAATTTAATCTTACATGGAACCTCAACATATAAAATAGATTAAAATATGCCATAATTGTTGGAAGTTTGAGAAATTAGAACAGACAGGAGTCCTCGGAAATATGTCTTCCCCGCACCTGCTTCAGTAGTGGTTAAGGTACCTCAGCCTGCTAAACAGTGCATTCGTTCACAAACTACACATCTTCCTTTTGTGGCCCCAGTGCCTAACACTGTGCCATTTTCCTCCTGGAAGTATATTTATTTGGTCTGAGCAAATTGAACTCAAACATTTCTGTGTCCTTTTAATTTTCCTCTCTATGAAATTAAATTTCAAACTTTTATTTTTTACTTTTAAGGAAATTATAATTTTTGTTTTCTTACAATTATAGAAACAATACATGCAGATGATAGAAAGTATCAACAAATATCTATTCACTACACTAATGAAAATGCAGCAAACCCCTTGATTACGCAAATTCAGATTCAGTACTATTGGTAACTGGCTCCTGCCTTCTACACCAGGCACAACCTGGTCATTTCACTTTCCTCAAAATAATGTGATCATACATTTTAAGGCAATTATTTTGGTGGGGGGAGGGGAGGGAGACTTCATTTCTAGCCTTCTGTGGCGATTTTACATACATTATTCCACACAAAAATCTTACTAGGTAAATATCCCTATTTTACACATGAGAAATGGGGGCTTTAAAAAATTAAGGTCAGGGGCGCCTGGGTGGCGCAGTCGGTTAAGCATCCGACTTCAGCCAGGTCACGATCTCGCGGTCCGTGAGTTCGAGCCCCGCGTCGGGCTCCGGGCTGATGGCTCAGAGCCTGGAGCCTGTTTCCGATTCTGTGTCTCCCTCTCTCTCTGCCCCTCCCCCGTTCATGCTCTGTCTCTCTCTGTCCCAAAAATAAATAAACGTTGAAAAAAAAAAATTAAAAAAAAAAAAAAAATTAAGGTTAGCAAGGTGGTAGGATAGAAGCTTACATAACAGAAATCAATATATTTTCATGCGTCATTAGTGAACAATCTGAAAATGAAATTAAGAAAACAATTCCATTTCCACGAACATCAGAAAACTCCAAATAAATTAAATGCAAGGCCTATACACTGAACACTGAAACATTGTTGAGAGAAATCAAAGAAGATCTAGGTAAGTAAATATACCATGTTCGTGGGTTGAACATCCATTGTTAAGATGACAGTTCTCTCCAAATTAATCTATAAATTCGAATGTAATCTCTATCAAAATCCCAACAGACTTTATTTCATTTTAGAAATTGACAAGTTTGATCCTAAAATGTATACAGAAATGCAAAAGAATCAGAATAGCCAAAACGATTTTGAAAAAGAAAAGCAGGGGCGCCTGGGTGGCGCAGTCGGTTAAGCGTCCGATTTCAGCCAGGTCACGATCTCGCGGTCCTTGAGTTCGAGCCCCGCGTCAGGCTCTGGGCTGATGGCTTAGAGCCTGGAGCCTGTTTCCGATTCTGTGTCTCCCTCTCTCTCTGCCCCTCCCCCATTCATGCTCTGTCTCTCTCTGTCCCAAATAAATAAATAAACGTTGAGAAAAAAAATTAAAAAAAAAAAAAAAAGAAAAAGAAAAGCAAAAGTGGCAGACTTCCACTGATGTCAAAACTTATTATAAAGCTATGGTAATTAAGACAATGTGGTATTGGCACAAGGATGGACGTACAGATCAATGGTACAGAATAGCCCAGAAATAAAGTCTTACATTTATGGCCAATTGATTTCCAGCAAGCGTGCTAAAACAATTCAATGGCAAAGGGTAATCTTTATTTTTTTTTAACAAATAGTGCTGGGACAATTGGATATTCTTGTATGTGGAGGATAAAAGAAGAATTTTGACCCTTATTTCACACTATACACAAAAATTAATTCAAATGGATCATAGATTTAAATTTAGAAGAGCTAAAACTCTATACATTCTGGAAGAAAGGACAAGAAAAATCTTTTGATGTTGAGGTAAGCAAAGATTGCTTGGCTACAACACCAAAATCATGATTCATAAAAAAAAAAATGATAAACTGGACTTATCAGAAGTTTAAAACTTTTTATTGATGTATTAAGAAAAAGAAAAGAAAAAAAGCCACAGACTAGGAGAAAATATTTGCAAATCATATATCTAACAAAGGACTTATATCCAGAATAAATTAAGGACAACAATAGTAAGACATATTATCTAATTTTAAAGTGGGTGAAAGATTTGAATAGACATTTCACCCAAGAAGTTTTATGAATGGCTAACAAGCACATGGAAAGATGCTCAACATCATTAATCCTTGAGGAAATACAAATGAAAACCCTAATGAGAGTGGTGGCCTGCAGGCAGCAAGGCCACAGGTGGGCTGGCTTTGGTGCCCCTCTGCCAGGTAGTCAATGCAGGGCCTCCCCAGGAACAGCTGGGACTGCAGGGCAGGCGGCCCTGCTGGTTGGTGGGAGCTGCTAGGCGAAAGCCTTGCACTCCTGCGCAGTTTCAGCATCTTCCTGCAGGGCTGCTCTGGGCAGTGGCCTTCAGCACATTGAAGCTCAAACCAAAGAACTAAAGCATGAAAGAAGATACGATTTTTAGATACTTCCAAACAAGCCATAATTATGCTGTCCATCCACTTTGCAAACCTAGCAGGTCTCATTGAAGAGGATCCTTGTTCACTTCAGCTTCCTCTTGGGACATAACTGTGGGCATGCTGCTCACCTACATGGGCGTGCAAGTCCGTCTGCGTCTTGATAGAGTGGCAGCAGTGAGAGTCCCCGTTCTGATGAACGTGGAGAACTTCTGCAGTGCAGAGCCTAAGGCAGTGTGCTTTTTAACACCATGATCAAGACTTTTTAAAAGTCGGTTGTCTTCATCATCCTCTTCACACATCAGTGGGAAAAGGTGGCCCTATTGAGTCCCCTGAAAACTCAGACCTGAAACTGGCCATCATCATGCTGATCATCCCCTTCCTCGTCAATGCTTTGATGTTTTGGATAGTGAACAACTTCAGGAGAAAGGCGAGGACGAAAGCTAAACTAGAGGAAAGGGGAGCCAATCAGGACTCAAGGGAGGAGAGCAAGGTCCACTGCCGGAGGGCTGAGTCCCACGTACAAGGAGTCGGAGTCTGCGATCCTGATCTCAACGGATGACAAGATGGAGGTGCGCAACGTGGAGGGGCACCTGCGCAGACCAATGCCCTGAAGGCTGCCGAGAAAAAGGAGCACCGCTTACTGTTGCCAGTATGATATTCCCATGCTGAGGTCAGGTTTGGGGGCCCAGCCAGCTGCCTGGTGGGCCAGCAGTCACTCCACAGTGTCCTTCCCGTCTCTCTTACTCTTCCCTGCCTCTTCTACCTCCACTCCTCTTGCTATCTCTGCTCACTCCCAGAATACTATGGGAGGACCCACCAATACTGAGGGGAACGTGGTAGTTGGAGGCATTACAGTGAGGAAAATATGCAAGTGTAAAAAAAACCATATAATGAGATACCGTATCATACCCACACTGGAATATCTGTGATCAAAAAGACAGAAAATAACACATGTTGGATGTGGAGAAACTGGAGCCCTCCATTGCTGGGGGGAAGGTACAATGGTGCAGCCACTTTGGAAAACAATTTGGTAGTTTTTGAAAAAATTTAAATATAAAATTAGCACGCCCAGCGATTCCACTCCTAAGTATATGCCCAAGAGAAATGAAAACCTATTTCCACAGACTCGTACACAAATGTTCATAGCAGCATTACTTATAACAGGCAAAATGTTAAACAATTCTAATGTCCATCAATTTGTGAATGAGTAAACTATGTGGTATATGCATACAATACAATAGTATCGAGCAATAAAAAGAAAACAATACATACTATAAACATGGATGACCCTAACAAACATTATGCCAGATGCAAAAAACTACATATTGTATAATTCCATTTATATTAAATTTCTAGAAAAAGCAAACTTGTAGATAAAGGAAGTGGATCAGTGATGGCTGGGGCTGGGATCTAGGTTTGGCTGAGAACAGGCATGAGAGAACTTTATAGGGAAATGAAAATGTTCTAAAACTAGATTTTGGTGATGGTTGCACAACTATATACATTTACTAAAAATCATCACACTGTACATTTGAGATATGTAAAATATATTTTATAATTTCAACAAAGTTGTTTTAAAAAATTAAGTTACCTGCCCAAATTCACCTAACTATAATATATCCGAACTATGATTAATCACACGCCTGGCTGACTCCAAAGCCTGAATTTTGTTTACCCTTAGGATTTTTGGAAACTCCAGATCTGTCATGAACCTTAAGCCCCACTTGGCATCCCAGTTGGGGATGACTTTCCTGGAGTAATTCTAGCATTTCACTTGGACCTGATTTATCCTCTGTGCTTAGGTGGAAATGGATTGGTATATTTTTATGGTTATAGAGTAAAACAATGTTAAAATACACTTGTATTCTTAGATATGTATCATGCTTGAATTGAAAAGGAAAACAATGTCTTCTAGTATTGAAGTAAAATAATAAAAATAATAAACTCTTTTCTCTCCAGAATTTATAGATATGAATGATTTCCACAGTATAGTTTCCTCAAAAAATTAAAAATAGAATTATCATAGATCCAGTAATTCCACTACTAGGTATTTACTCAAAGAATATGAAAACATTAATTTGAAAAGATATATGCACCTCTATTATATTGCAGCATTATTTGCAATAGCCAGTTATGGAAGCAATCCAAGTGTCCATCAATAGATGAATGTGTAAAGAAGATGTGATATATACACAGACACACACACACACGCATACACACACATATGAATATTACTCAGCCATAAAAAAGAATGAAATCTTGCCATTTTCAACAACATGGATCTAGAGGGTATAATGCTAAGTGAAATAAGTCAGTCAAAGAAAGACAAATACCATATGACTTCAGTCACAGGTGGAATTTAGGAAGCAAAACAAATGAACAAATGAAAAAAAGACAAAAAACCAGACTCTTAACTATAGAAAACAAACTGATGGTTACCAAAGGGGAAATGAGTGGGGGAATGGGTGAAACTGGTGATGGGGATCAAGGAGTGCACTTGTCATAATGAGCACTGGGTGATGCATAGAATTGTTGGACCACTGTATTGTACGCCTGAAACTAATATAATACCATCTGTTAATTACACTGGAATTAAAAATTTTTTAATTTTTTTCAAAAGAATGGTTTCCTTAAAAATACTGTGATTTGTACCTGCAGTATCTAAATTAATGAGCAAAAAATCCCCTTAGGGATGTTTTGAGTAGAACTCTAATTCACTCCAAAGATGTTTACTCATTTTAGAAACTGGTAGTGTTACCACATATATTACAGCATATTCTGTACCTGAAGAACTCAGGAAGAGGACATCCATGTCATTTATTTAATTATTTAGTTTTAAAAGTCACTAAGTCAAAAGATTTGTATTTATCCCAGAAAAGTATTTCTCCATCTTGTCAATTATCTAACCTCTTCCAGGTCATTCCCATTTGTGTTGCTAAGAGAAACGTTTATGTTAGAAGTGTTAAGTCAAATTAGATGGAAGTAAGTTAATCCATTTGAAAGTGTTTCAGACATCACATTACTACTAAATTCTTCAGCATGCCTATAAAAAATAAATGCAATCTCTTACAAAACCATGGCATCATCGTATGTAGGAAAAATTAGCAATCCGTTAGATTCCATATCACCTAACACTCAGTCCATGTTCATATTTTCCCAGTTGTCCCTACAGTGTTTACAGCTGTTTTTCTTCTAAACCAAGATCCAATCAGGCTTCATACATTGTTTTTGTTGTTACGTCTCTTTAATCTCTTAATCTAGAAAAGTCTTCTCCCTTTTTTTTCTTCATGAAATTAACTTTCTGAAGAAGTCAGATCATTTGGCTATAGAAATGTCCCATGTTCTGGATTTGTCTGATTGTTTTCTCATGGTCGATTAAATTTTAAATGACATTTATACATAACTTTGTTATAGGCAAGGTGTGTTGTATGGATATTCTTTGCTTTGTATTGATATCAGAAACAAGTGAAAATCTTGCAATACTGTAAATAGTGCTATCGTCTTGATTTAGCCGAGGAGGAGCACAATTATTATGAATACGCATGCGTGCGCGCGCGCGCGCACACACACACACACACACACACACACACACACAAGTAGGGATCTGTGATCTGTGATTCCATATCTCTGTTGGGGAAGGGAATAAATAATATGAAAGTTAATAAACTAAATGCTTTACTATCCAATTTCCTTTGTTTGTTTGTTTGTTTGTTTGTTTTTAGTAAGCTGTCTGCCCAACGTGAGGCTTGAACTCATGACCCTCACATGTTCTACCAACTGAGCCAGCCAAGCACCCTTTTCCTGACTTCATTTAGCCTCTTACTTGCTTTTGGATGCTCTGTATAACATAAGTACATCTCAGTATTGGAGGAAAATAATTCTGGAGAATTTATGTGCTTTATGATTTAATAGCTTTAAGTTATTATTTTTTTTTAATTTTTTTTTCAACGTTTTTTTTTTTTTTATTTTTGGGACAGAGAGAGACAGAGCATGAACGGGGGAGGGGCAGAGAGAGAGGGAGACACAGAATCGGAAACGGGCTCCAGGCTCTGAGCCATCAGCCCAGAGCCTGACGCGGGGCTCGAACTCACGGACCGCGAGATCGTGACCTGGCTGAAGTCGGACGCTTAACCGACTGCGCCACCCAGGCGCCTCTAAGTTATTTTTTTAATAATCAATTTGATTACTATTTTTGGCTTTTAGCTTGGAGATTTTCAACACATATAGAAGTATAGTAAAATGAACCCTATAAGCCCATAAGCTAACTTCAGCAGTTATCAGCTTTCTGCTGTTCTTGTTTCATCTGTTTCCTTTCACACACAGTTTTGCTATTCTTGTTTGCTGGAGTATTTTAAAACAAATCTCAGGCATCACGTTTTGCCTCCTTTAAATACTTTGGTATGTTTTCTAACAGATAAAGGCTTGAAAAACATAATCACAATACCATTATTATAGCCAACCAAATTAATAAATTCTTATTATCTCCTAATATTCAGTCCATATTCAGCTTTTCTCAGTGATCTCCAAAATGTCCTCTTTCATTTGTTTTTTTTCAATCAAGATCTCAATAAGGCCTGCATATTGTATTCGGTTGATATGTCTCTTAAGACTGTTTTAGTTCATGACACTTTCCTCTCTTTTCTTATACCATATTTTGGGTGAAGAAATTGGATCATTTGTCCTCTGAAATGTCCTCATTCTGGATTTGGCTGATTGTATCCATGCAATGTTGTTTTTCTTGTTCCTCAAGCCTCCATATTTTCTATAAACTGGTAGATCTAGGAGACTGATTAGATCTAGGTTCAACTATTTTGGTGAAAGTATTTCATGGGCAATGATATGTACTTCCTATCACATCACATTTGAAGAAACACAATGTGTGGATGTCCCGCAGTTAGTGATGTTAACATTATTCAGCAGATTTTGGTTTTATTCAACGATCTATTACAGAGTTCCCCAGGAGTTTGTCACTTAATGGTTTAAGCAGTCATCAATGATTGTTGCCTGTTTGGACCAGAAAACAATCAAGTATAGTTTGCCTGACCCACAATTTCTCATTTCCAAGTCTATTAGGTTTTGACCTAATTAGCCACTGCAGGTGCTTTCCAAGAGAAGAATTATAGTTTTAAAACTAGGTTCATTAAATTATTTTTAAAATAAAAAAACAAATCTCATAGGCACTTAGTGTGTATAAGCTATAGTTTTAGTTGGCATTTTAGTTGTGATATTCCTCATTAAAAAGGTTAATATTCCCTGCCCACATCTCACCATATACAGAAATTAACTTGAAATGGATCAACGATGTAAATTTAAGAGATAAAACCATGAAACTCTTTTAAAAACATAGGGAATATAAATCTTCACAACCTTGGATTAGGCAATGGTTTCTTAGATGTGATACAAAAGCACAAGCAACAAAAGAAGAAATAGATAAATTGGACTTCACCAAAACTGAAAACATTTGTGCTACAAAAGATACCATCAAGTGAATAAAAAGGCAACTCACAGAATGGGAGAAAATACTTGCAAATTATACAGCTGATAAGGGACTTGTATCTAGCATATATAAAGAACTTCTAAAATTCAATAATAAAAAATAACTAACCCAATTTTAAAAAAGGAAAAGGAGAGGGCACCTGAGTGGCTCAGTTGGTTGGGCACCTGACTCTTGATTTTGGCTCAGGTCATGATCCTAGGGTCATTGGGTCAAGCCCCACAGTGGGCTCCATGCTTAGCTTGGAGCCTGCTTGGGATTCTCTCTGTCTCTCCCTCTGCCCCTCTCCCCTGCTCACGTTCTCTCTCTTTCTCTAGGATAATTTTTAAAAAACAGGAAAAGGATTTGAATAGACATTTATGCAAAGAAGATATATAGAATGGCCAATAAACTCATGAAAAGAAGCTTAGCATGATTAGCATCAAAGAAACCATAAGGTAAATGCAAATCAAAACCACAATGAGGTTTCACTTCATACTCACCAGGATAGTTGTAATCAAAGTGGCAGATAATAACAAGCGTTGACAAGGATGTGGAGAAATTGGAAGCCTTATCCATTGCTGGTGGGAATGTTAAGTGGTATTGCTGCTTTACAAAGCAGGCTGGAAGATCCTCAAAAGGATAAACACAGTTAACATATGACTTAGCAATTCCACTTCTAGGTATATATCAGGAAAATGAAAACATATGCCCATACAAAAACTTGTACATAAATGTTCATACCAGTATTGTTCATAATAGCCAAAAAAAGTAAACAGCCCAAATGGCCATCAACCAATGAGTATACAGACAAAATATAGGGTGTCCAAATATGCATAATGGAATATTATTCATCCATAGAGAGGAGGGTAGTATGCTACACAGATGAACCTTGAAAACATGATGCTAAGTGAAAAAAGCCAGTTACAGTTCCATTTGTAATTTATGATTCCATTTATATGAAATACTCAGAATGGGCAAATCTGTAGAGACAGAAGGTAGATTATGGTTGTCTAGGACCAGGTTGGTAGGTTGTGGGGAAGGAACAGAGAAATGAGTGACTGCTAATCAGTATGCAATTTCTTTTTAGGATAATGAAATGTTCTAAAATTGCTTGTGGTAATGGTTGCACAACTCTACTGTAGTATTCACTTATTTTTTTCTAGTTTTATTGAGGTGTAATTGACATATAGTGTTGTGTATATTTTAAATAAGTGAATTTCTCCACGAAGCCTGTTTTTTAACCTTTCAGGATAAAAGCTAAAGTACTCCCCTCAGGGCCAAATTGCTCTACTATTAAGGGTGGACTAGAACTTGAATTACTGATTCTATCAGTACTCCCTCCAACCCAAAAGCTATTCTTCCTACCAAACACTCTAATGCTATGACTTAACAGCACTCTAGGTCCTAAATGCTGAGTCTTGCTTCACCAAATAAAGCTGAGATGTCTGGCATAAATAAATTGAATGGATGAATGTCAGTGTTCTTTCTAAGTTAGTTGGGGGAATGTTCTAACATATTAGGACTATAAGACTGACAAGCATGGCCACAGGGGACTTTTTAAAAGTAGAGGTTAGGGGCTAAGAATCCAGCATCATAAAGACTTGGATTTATTTAAAAAAAATTTTTTTCAATGTTTATTTATTTTTGGGACAGAGAGAGAGAGAGCATGAACGGGGGAGGGGCAGAGAGAGAGGGAGACACAGAATCAGAAACAGGCTCCAGGCTCTGAGCCATCAGCCCAGACTCTGACGCGGGGCTCGAACTCACGGACCGCGAGATCGTGATCTGGCTGAAGTCGGACGCTTAACCGACTGCGCCACCCAGGCGCCCCAAAGACTTGGATTTAAAACTTGGCTCCCCTCCTTTCAGACTCTCTGAGCAAATTGCTCAATCTCTTAAATACATTATCTTATCTGGTCCTTATATCAGGTATTGGTAGTCCCATTTTTTACAAATGAGGAAATTAAAGCTTAGCAAATTTATGTAACTAGTCAAGTTCAATTTCTGTACGTGGCAAAATGTTCATACTTTTGTCTGCCCACCTCCAAAGCTATGCCTCCTAATCACTTACAAACCACAATGGCAGCTTATTAATTTATGATGGGAGACGTATCTATTGACCAAGAGGTTTGAATCATCTCTTCAAGGTTAATTTTCCAGTTTCAAACACTTAGGAAATTTAATTAGTAACCAGAATTTTGATAGGTAAGTGTGGACTCTGAACAGAAATAATTGAGGAACTATTCTATGCAGGGAAAGTCTAGACACTTCCATCTGCTTTCCTAAAACCAGTAGGGCTCTGACTTAACCAGGTGTCGTTATTCACTCAACAGCTATGTTTAGAAGATGTACCATAAGCCAGGTCCCATTCTAGGACCTGGGCATAGTCTTGGCCTTCATGAAGCTTACATTTAGTTGGGAGAGACACACCATTAAAGAAATGAACTTAAAAACATGATGAATTCAGATAACCAAAGGGCTATAAGGAAAATAATAGAGAGTGACTTGGGATGGGGGACCCCACTCTGAGAAGATAGCACATAACCTGAGCCTTTGTATCCGTTAGGATTAGATTCAGCAGTAAGTGACAGAAAACATAGAATAAAAGTGACCTTTGGGGTGGCTGGGTAGTTTGGTCAGTTGAGCATTTGACTCTTGATTTTGGCTCAGGTCATAATCTCATGGTTCATGGATTCTAACTCCTTGTCAGGCTCTGTGCTGACAATGCAGAGCCTGCTTGGGGATTCTCTCTCTTCCTCTCTCTCTGCCCCTACTCCACTTGTGCACACGCAAAAGTGACTTTAAAAAAACCCTGATGTTTATTTCACTGCTATGTAAATGAAGTCTGTAGGTGAGAATTCTAGGGTTGAATGACATTTTTTTTTAAATTTTTTTTTCAACGTTTATTTATTTTTGGGACAGAGAGAGACAGAGCATGAACGGGGGAGGGGCAGAGAGAGAGGGACACACAGAATCGGAAACAGGCTCCAGGCTCTGAGCCATCAGCCCAGAGCCTGACGCGGGGCTCGAACTCACGGACCGCGAGATCGTGACCTGGCTGAAGTCGGACGCTTAACCAACTGCGCCACCCAGGCGCCCCGAATGACATTTTTTTTTAATGTTTATTTATTTTTGAGACAGAGCATGAGCAGGGGAGGGGCAGAGAGAGAGGGAGACACAGAATGGGAAGCAGGCTCCAGGCTCTGAGCTGTCAGCACAGAGCCTGACGCGGGGCTCGAACTCACAGACTGTGAGATGGTGACCTGAGCTGAAGTCGGACGCTTAACCGACTGAGCCACCCAGGCGCCCCAGGGTTCAATGACATTTTACAGCAACAAGGATCTAGTCTCCTATGTCTTGTTGCACCCCTTCCCCCATCCTCAGTCATGGTATCTGATGGTTGGTTGTGCTCTAGCTATCATTTCCACATGCCAGCCAGCAGAAAAGAGGAAGGGCGGGGAGGGGTATGGAAATGGTGAAGAAGGGCAAGCATCTTCCTTTTAAGAACCCTCCCTGAAAGTTGCATATGCTATTTCCAGTTCCATCTCACTGGCTAGACTTGGCTAGCCACATCTAGCTGTTAGAGAGGCTGGAAAATGGAGTCTTTGTTCTAGACAGCCATGTGCCAAGCTAAAAATTAGAGGTTCTCTTTCCAAGGAAGAGATGTTGGGGAATGAAGAGTGATCTTTGCCTTAAATGATGAGAAGGACCAGTTATGTAAATATCTGGGGGAAAGATCTTTACAGGTGAAGGAAACTGCATGTACAAAGACCCAGAGGCCAAAAAAAGAATGAGTAAATGAACGAAAGAAAGAGAGAAAGAAATGAGGTTGGTAGGTTGATTTCAAGAAACAGAAGTCTATATATCACAGTGAAGAGATTCGATTTTATTTCAGTCACAGTGGCACACTTTTGGAAGGTGTTGAGTACTGGCAGGTTTTGTTTTAAAACTGAATTTGGAGAAATGGTGAGGATATCAGTTAAGCATAAGACATTTTCTCCACTCTCTCACTAATTTCACCAAAATGAGATAAAATTTTTGTTTGCTTGTTTGTTTGTTTTTTAGGAATAAAGCCTACAGGGCAAGAAATGTGGAAAAGAGATAAAAGAAGGATGTCAGCAAATATTTGTAAGCTGGAGAGCAGAAGGAGGAATGACAGTTATAAACAAACCTCAGGAAGCTTAAAATTTAATGCCTGAGGTTGGGATGCAGGGAAAAGCAAGCTTCTTCTTTTATTTTAAATTTTTTTTTTAACGTTTATTATTTTTGGGACAGAGAGAGACAGAGCATGAACGGGGGAGGGGCAGAGAGAGAGGGAGACACAGAATCGGAAACAGGCTCCAGGCTCCGAGCCATCAGCCCAGAGCCTGACGCGGGGCTCGAACTCAGGAGCGCGAGATCGTGACCTGGCTGAAGTCGGACGCTTAACTGACTGCGCCACCCAGGCGCCCCAAAGCAAGCTTCTTCTTGAAGCAGAAACCTGAAAAGGAATTGATTAAACGTCGGTTAAAAATTAGTTGGACTCCTAAATATCCCCCTTTAGCCCTTTCAGCCAGATGACACCCTGCCCTGCCCCCCCACACCACCCCTTCTGTCATGGAATGGATTGGATGTTCTCTAGAGTGAGTTAAAGCCAAAGGGACTCTGGACTCAGGGACACACACAGCTGGGAACTACAGGGAAATTAATGGGAAATCTATATCCAAAACAGCAAGACACACAGCCTCCTTCCTACTGAACTGCTAACAAACTAGTAATCAGTTTTCATATAGATGCGGACAGCTGGGGATCGTCTAACAAAAATAGTCAAACCTCTACTAGATCACACTACAGTAATACCCACTGGTCAGCAAGCCTCAGTACCCAACACACAGCAGCCGGTCAGTTTTTCAGTGTTCCTATTTTAAATATCATTGGACAGCCTAAGATGTCAAACACTTGAGGAAAATCTCTGATACCTAAGACAAAAACCAAAACATGACAATGTAGGTAGAAGAGAACTTCTAAAAATCAATATCATTAATGTCTTTGCATCCTGAGAGGGATTAGAAAATTTTAAACAGGATAGGAGAAAAATTCAAAAGAAAGGTTGGAACATAAAGGTCAAGAAACTTTCCAGAAAGTTGAGTGAAAAGGCAGTAAAACAGAAAAATTAAATTGGAGGCTCAGGCTAGAACGTTTACTATCAGAATAATGGAATTTACAGAAAGAAAGAACAGAAAACAGAAGGAAAGAAAGAATTTGAGAAATAAGACAAGATTAATTCTAAGAACTGAGAAACAATTTTCTAGACAACATCCCATTTCTCAGAAAGTTACTAAAGGATGTACTCCTGGAAAATGGGGGCAGTTATTCAAGAAATATGAAATCAGGAGAATTAGGAGACCAGGGATTCAAAACAGAAGAAATATAAGAATTCCATGATTGGTGGTAGAACATAAATCCCAAGGAATCTGTTGTGCATCACTCTAGAGTCTGAATCAGGACAGGGTATTTCAGGAGGGAAATCTCTCTCTCCATCTCTCTGTCTCTCTCTCTCTCTCTCTCTCTCTCTCACACACACACACACACACACACACACACACACACTAGATCATCTGATATATTTTAAGACTTTGGGAGCTATAAATATGTACTTTTAGTGGAGAGTTTGGTGATAAACTAGTGATTATTTCTTAAACAGAGGGAAAACCAGACAATGATTAAATCCAGGGGAAAAAAATCTAAATTGTAATACAAAAGGAATGTCATTATGTATTCTACATGGCTCAGTATGGGTGTAACTCCCAAATAATGATCTAATCAAATATTATGATGTGTTGCTGCTAGGAGGATGGGGGAGCGTGTGTATGTTGGGAAGGAATTGTAATGGAGTTAAATGATCGTTAATAGTAGATGGTTAAGGGGTGATGTTTAAACTGGAAAAGATCAAGAAATAGCTGAAGAAGCATGCTCAGAAATAAGGAGTTAAGTATCCAAAGAAACAACTAAAAGAGTTAAAAGTAGTTGCTTTGGGGAAGCAGAAACTGAGAGTTGAGAGGGTAGGGCTGGGACCAGATGTTCATTATTATAAGCTTTGTAAAACTGACTTTTTTTTCCCCTAAAACTTTCCCAGACTATTTAATCAGGTTACTTACAATGTCCACATTCCTGAGAATACCCCATTGTAGTGACATTGTTTATTTCCAAATTTTTCTGCATTCAACTTAAAAGGTGTTTCTTCCCAAGAAACTGAACTTTTCTGTCAAGTGCGTTTGATGGAATAGGAGAAATGGCTTCATAAAATGGATTCATTGCAAACTTTCTGTATAAATCATAAAAACTAGTAAAGAAGTTCTTTTTTTTCTTAATGTTTATTTTAGTTGAGAGAGAGAGAGAGAGAGAGAGAGAGAGAGAGAGAACAGGGGAGGGGCAGAGAAAGAGAGAGACAGAATCCAAAGCAGGCTCCAGGCTCTGAGCTGTCAGCATGGAGCCTGACGCGGGGCTCGAACTCACGAACTGTGAGATCATGACCTGAGCCGAAGTTGGACACTCAACCAACCTGAGCCACCCAGGTGCCCCAGTAAAGAAGTTCTTTATTCCATCGTCACACCTTGTTTCATGAAGCATAATACATCTCATATGCTGCAGTAACAAATGCTGAAACAAGCCACTCATTGAACTTGTCCACGGTTTTCAAGTACATGTTGTCTGACAGCCACATATTCTCATCTATGTGGTTGAGAGCAGTATGAGCTAGAAACTGGTTCAGATGATGATGATGATCTTTGGATTCTGCTTTCCCAGCTGGCAAAAATTCCATCTCAAACACTGGATGATCATGGTGGCCAACAGTTACAAAGTAGAAGCTTCCAGACATTGTCTTCAATATATAGCTCCTGCAGAGAGACACCGACAATGGAGACAGCCAGTCAGTTACCCCTGCAGACCCTCACTCAGCAGCTGCTGTCAGAACTCCCTGAAAAGCATTTGACTTTTTAACCTGTGTGTGTGTGTGTGTGTGTGTGTGTGTGTGTGTAGATGTAGGTGGAATACACAGTACTAAATAATGGCTGATTTTTATTTTTATTTTTTTGCTTTTTGGCTTTATTTTTATCAAAGCTTCTTTACCCTCTGCAACATAAATTGCAATATCATAGTGGAGATACTGTATTTTGCTTAAATTAAATTTTAACCCTGGATTTGAGAGCTTTCTTAGACTTCTACGTACAATATGGAAGACACCCTAGCATAATCTCATCAGCACCACTTTACAAACTTTTGCAACTTGATTATATACGTTGTTACCTCAACTTAGCTACTTAGTGTTGATTCTTACAGGTTTCTATTTCCAAGTATAATTTTTTTTGTCCTTGAGGTTTGCTGACCTACAGGTACACAAGGACTCTTTTATTGCATAAATTTTGTTACAAGTTGTATTTAAGATCCATACTGTATGGGGCACCTGGGCGGCTCAGTTGATTGAGCAGCCAACTCCTGGTTTTGGCTCGGGTCATGGTCTTCTGGTTCACAAGACTGAGCCCTGTGTCAGGCTCTGTACTGACAGTGTGGAGCCTGCTTGGGGTTCTCTCTCTCTCCTCTCTCTCTGCCCCTCCCCCGCCTGGATGTGCCCTCTCTTTCTCAAAATAAATAAGTAAACTTACAAAAAGATCTATACTATAAGAAAATGTATAACATTTGTTATAACATTATATAACATTTTATAACATATTATAACATGTATATAAAACTAAATGCACATCCAATATAACATATATAATACAACTTGTGTCTCTAGGGTGTGTTACAAAATGACAAATAATTTTAGTGAAGATTATTAGAGGTTTTAGACAAAAGTTTTAATTTAAGAATCATTTGAATTATCTAGATAAAATGCATACAATTTGATTGAATTCAGAATTTATATACGTTTAACCTATGTAAGATACTCAACTACTTCGACACTGTGATTAAAATCTGATGGAATAGCTTGCTATGGAAAAGAAACACGAAGCTTGCAGGGGCAGTGATAAATTTAAATCTCTAATGAAAGATTAAAAAGGGATCTGTTGAATGCCCAAATCTCCCAACAGCAGCATGAGGAACAGCTTTTGTCACAAGCTGTTCCAGGCCTTGAAGCTTAACAAGCAAGTCTCAAATAAAAATATGTGAGTTTATAGAAACGAAATGGAACCTAATAAGACTAAGCACAGGCCCTGCCTCTTCCATTGGCCTGGAGGCTTATGATCTGTTTCTTCTACTTCTTGAGATTACTTATCTGTGTTATGGTCTTTGTGAGTCTAGCTGAGATCTTCACCCACATCTCCCTGGTGAAGCTGTAAGCTCTCTTCCACGATGACTCACCTCCAGACCTGGCTTTCAGATAAGGTGTAGACAGCAGGAGGACAGAGCAGGGACTTAACTCTCTGATGCCACTGTGAAAGCAACATAACAATCCTAGCAATCTAGTCTAGTGGTTTCCAACTTTTTCAGCAGGAAGATCCCTTTGAATACACTTTGCTGCTTAATTTTGGCTCTTGCTCTAAAGTGTTGCCGGGCAGAGCACACACTCTCTCTGCTCAGTTTAAGCAGGTGACTATTTGACATGTGCCCCAATAACTGTTGTGGCACACCCTGAAACAATCAGTATCACTATTATGAAATAACAGTATCACTGTTCTTTTGCAGAATATTGAAAATAGCCCTCAGCTACCTGTGACTACCTTCAGATTTGTTACAACCCCATTATTATTATTTTTTTAATTTAAAAAAATTTTTTTACATTTATTCATTTTTAGAGCAGAGAGAGACAGAGCACGAACTGGGGAGGAGGAGAGAGAGACACACAGAATCTGAAGCAGGCTTGAGTCTCTGAGCTGTCAGCATAGAGTCCGACACGGGCTGAAACCCACAAACCGTGAGATCAAGACCTGTGCTGAAGTTTGATGCTTAACTGACTGAGCCATCCAGGTGCCCCACAACCCCCTTATTTTAAAGATGAGTAAGCTGAGGCACACAGAGTTAAATGACGGAATAATGAATATAGTTATATCATGGAATATAGAATCGAGCGGGAAGCATTCTGAACCATGAATTAGAAGGCCTGACTTCTAGTCTTCTTTAGGAAGACTTAGCTTTATGACCCGGGTCAGACTTTTTATGTTTTTAGGTTTATTTATTTTGAGACAGAGAGAAAGAAAGAGGAGCAGAGAGAGAGGGAGAGAGAGAATCTCAAATAGGATCCACACTGCCAGCGCAGAGCCTGACGTGGGGCTTGAACTCACAAACTGTGAGATCGTGACCTGAGCCGAAATCAAGGGTCGGACGCTCAACTGACTGAGCCACCCTAGGTGCCCCCACTCTGATTTTTGCATTGGCGATGTTCTAAGTAGGATGAGCATTACTTGCTCCTCATATACCTGTTCCTTCCTCAGTCTCCTTCCCTTGTTTTCCTTTTCCCCTTGATTAGCAGAATAAGATTCTCCCTGTTTACCCCATGACCTGTATTAACATTTCTAGAAATGTGATCACTTCTTCATATTTGTTCAGGTAAATGTAGACATCGACACATTACACTTGAATGGAGCTCCCTATAGATTATAAATGTAATACACCGGTGCCTGAGAAAAGGTTGTCTTCGGTGCCATCATCTCTGGTGGCACAGAAACCTAAGTAGGCTCAAGTAGACTAACTCATACTGGAGACCTGTCCCATAATTTTGGGAACATGGCACTCTCGCGTAACACCTAGTGCAGAGAACTCGAACTTCCTTTTGAATATCTGCATGGTTTAATCTTGGAACGTGAAGTTGCCACAGAAACAGACCTGCTCGAACCTGTTTGGGCGTTCTTAAGGATGAATGATTGCTCTTTACTCTGGTTAAGAGGAAAGACTTTCCATTGTCGATTTGGTCTGACAATCACATTAATGTAGAAAAAGGCTTTGTGAAGCATCATAGACAGTTTTGTAAATTTTGAAGACCTCAAGGAGAAGAGTTTACTAGGGATTTGCTGCTATCAACTTTGTACAACGGAAAGGTACAATCTATTACTCATTCAGGAAGAATGGAATGAGATCACTCAGCATGTGATAGCATAACATTACTCCTGAAAATGAACACTAGTCCACTTATTGGAAGTGAAGAGGAGTCGAAGGTCTAAATAAAGCTCTAAAGAAAATCATAAAGTCTCATTCTTAGTAGGAACAGTAGCTTACTGTTTACTGAGCAACTTGTTTCTGCCACACACTATATAATAGGCCTTTTATAATTTTATTTTTTTTAAGTGTATTTATTTATTTTTGAGAGAGAGATTGGCAGAGAGAGGGAGACAGAGAATCCCAAGGGGGCTCTGCACTGTCGGTGCAGAGCCTGACACGGACTTGAAGCCATCAACTGTGAGATCATGACCCAAGCTGTTATCAAAACTTGGATGCTCAACTGATGGAGCCACCCAGGCACCTCATACACCAAGCCCTTTTTTTTTTAATTAAAAAAAATTTTTTTTCAACGTTTTTTATTTATTTTTGGGACAGAGAGAGACAGAGCATGAACGGGGGAGGGGCAGAGAGAGAGGGAGACACAGAATCGGAAACAGGCTCCAGGCTCCGAGCCATCAGCCCAGAGCCCGACGCGGGGCTCGAACTCACGGACCACGAGATCATGACCTGAGCCGAAGTCGGCCGCCCAACCGACTGAGCCACCCAGGTGCCCCAAATTAAAAATTTTTAAAGATCTTAAAAGTAGTGATATCTGAATAAAGTTGTGGATTATATCAATGTCACTTTCCTGTTTTTAATATTGAACTACATTTATGCAATGTATTATCATTGGCAAAAAAATGGATCATGGGTACATGAGCCCTTTCTATATCATTTTTTACAACTTCTTGTTAATCTATGATTATTTAAAATTTAAAAAGTTCAAAACATATCCATTGCATACACTTACGTTCCTGTATAAAATATCTAGTATTGACTTTTGTGTGGGTTTTTTTTTCATAAATACTATCATCGTGAAGTATCCTTCTGCAAACATGATTTCTCACTCAACATTCTGTTTTGAGATCCATTCAAAATTTGTATATAGACACCTAGGTGTTGTAACTACCGCATAGGATTATAATATATTAATATGTCACATTTTCTTCATCCCTCCCCAATTTATGAACATTTAGATTTTTTCAATGTTTTCTTATTACAAAGCCTGCCGTGATGAATATTCTTGTATGTGACCTGTTGTACACATGGGTAAGTTTTTCTACTGTTGTATTTCCTGTTCTTAGAGGCAATAAGGATACTAGCTATCAATGTTTATTGAGCACTGGCTATCATATTGTTATGATTGGTGAGGGACTGGGGAAGTTAACTAACTTACCAAAAGTCACACAGCCAGTAAGTGGCAGAGTCAGAATTCAAACCCATCCTGTCCAATTCTGAACCATCGTCTTTTGTTTTGTTTTGTTTGTTTGTTTGTTTGTTTTGAGAGAGATAGAGAGTACACACACAGGTGAGCAGAGGAGGGGCAGAGAGAGGAGACAGAAAATCCCAAGCAGGCTTCACGCTGTCAGCGCAGAGCCTGACATGGGGCTCAGTGCCACCAACCGTGGGATCATGACCTGAGCCGAAATCAAGAGTCTGAGGCTCAACCAACTGAGCCACCCAAGCGCCCCTGAAACCCATGTTCTCAACCACTGTGATGTGCTGCTGCCTGCATTAGTGTTCAGTGTTCAGAATTTTCTGGATATCTTCCCTGACTGTTACTGTTAATCAAGGTGTCCTCAATCTGTACTTTGCAGTTTGATCTTTCAACCTAAAATGGTGTCTTTTTATTTATTCTGGTTAATTAAATCATCTTGACTTGAGGCCATAATTTCAGCATGTTGAGATAGATACTTATTTCAAACACAAGGGTTTTTAGAGCACTTCCTGTAAAGTATTCCTGCCAAAAATGTTGAACTTGAATCTAATCAGGCTTCTAGTATTAACTTCCATTTAGAGCAAATAAAAGGAACAGAGAGATAATTAAGTGATACCATAGGGAAGCAACTGATATATGCATAATGTAGAATATTCTATAGGACAATGAACATGTTTTTTGTGACAAATCAATACCATGAAAAAAGTGTACATGTATTTGTGTGTGGATGGGGTGGACAGACTTCTCTAAATTAAAAGGAATTTAGGAGACATGACAACCAATTATATTGAGATCTTATTTGTACTTGAATTTAAATAAACCACCTTTTTAAAAAAATTATTTATCCTGAGAGAGAGAGAGAGAGAGAGAGAGAGAGAGAGAGTGCACGCACAAGCAGGAGAGAGGCAGGGAGAGAGGGAGAGATTGAGAATCCCAAGCAGACTCCAATGAGGGCCGAACCTGAACCCACCAACCCAGGCACCCCTAAATAAACCAGCTTTTTTAAATACTTATTTTTGAGAGAAAGAGACAGAGTGCAAGCAGGGAAGGGCAGAGAAAGGGGGAGACACAGAATCCGAAGCAGGCTCCAGGCTCTCAGCTGTCAGCACAGAGCCCCACTCGGGACCTTGAACTCACAAGCCATGAGATCATGACCTGAGCTGAAGTCCGACACTTAACCAACTGAGCCACCCAGGAGCTCCTGAACAAGCTTTTAAAAAAGTCACTTTTCAGGGGCACCTGGGTGGCTCAGTTGGTTGAGCATCCAACTATGGCTCAGGTCATGATCTCACGGTTCATGGGTTTGAACACCACATCGGACTCACTGCTGTTAGCCTGTCAGCAGAGCCCATTTCAGATCCTCTGTCCCCCTCTCTGCCCTTCCCTCTGCTTGTGCTCTCCCAAAAATAAATAAATATTATTTAAAAAGACATTATTGAGATGAGCAAGGAATTAGGATTTTCTGTTACTAGATGATGTAAAAGGACACTAAGGGATTATTGTTAATTTTGATAAGTGCTTTAAAAGAATTGTGGTTATGTGAAAAGATGTCCACTTTAAAAAAGAGATTGGGGGTATTTGGGTGGCTCAGTGGGTTAAGCACCCAACTCTTGATTTCGGCTCAGGTTGTGATCTCACAATTCCTGAGATCGAGACCTCCATTGGGCTCCGAGCTCACAGCACAGAGCCTGCTTGTGATTCTCTCTCTCTCTTCCTCTCTCTTTGCCCCTTCGTTACTTTCTCTGCCCCTCCCCTGCATGTGCACTCTCTCCCAAATAAATAAATAAATAAACATTTTTTTTAAAGATTTTTTTTTTGAGAGAGAGTGCAAGCAAGTGGGGGAGGGGCAGAGAGAGAGAGGGAGAGAGAAAGAATCCCAAGTAGGCTCTGAGCTGTCAGTGCGGAGCCTGAGGTGGGGCTCAAACTCACCAACTGTGAGATCTGAGCTGAAACCAAGAATCAGAAGAATAACCGACTGAGCCACCCAGGTGCCCCCCAAAAGAAAGATTCTTACCAAAGTATTTGCAGGTGGAATTATATGATGTCTGGAATTTTCTGTAAATACTCGGGGGGTGGGGTGGGTGAGGGGGGAGGTAGATACAGCAAATGGGCAAAATCACTTGACAATCACTTGACAATCACTGAATCCAGAAGATAAACACATGAGAGTTCATTACTGTTTTTTACTATTTTGCCAAAGTTTATAATAAATTTTAAAGTGTTTTTAATTATAAAGTATTAGAAAACATGGCAGGTGAGGATAAAGCTTTGAAAATAAGAGAGGGGCACCTGGGTGGCTCTGTAGGTTAACTGTCCAACTCCTGATTTCAGCCGTGGGTTTGAGCCCCACATCCAGCTCTGTGCTGACAGTGAGGATTCTCTCTCTCCCCCTCCCTCTGCCCCTCCCCTGCTTGCAAGCTTTCTCTTTCCCAAAATAAATAAAGTTAAAAAAAAAAAAAAAAGGTAAGAGAAAAAATACAGCCCATAACCCACTACTCGGAGACACTGTTAAAATTTAGATGCATTTTCTTCTACTACTTTTCTATGCATCTTTTGATTAAACTTTCATAGTGAAGATAAAAATCTTGATATAATTTTGTGTCCTTTTCCCCTTTACCTATGTAAGCATTTTATTTTTATTTTTTTTTCAACGTTTTTTATTTATTTTTGGGACAGAGAGAGACAGAGCATGAACGGTTGAAGGGCAGAGAGAGAGGGAGACACAGAATCGGAAACAGGCTCCAGGCTCCGAGCCATCAGCCCAGAGCCTGATGCGGGGCTCGAACTCACGGACCGCGAGATCGTGACCGGCTGAAGTCGGACGCTTAACCGACTGCGCCACCCAGGCGCCCCAATTTTTAATATTATCGTGAATTTTCTTAAGCATCATATGTAATGATGACATAATAGTTCGTTGAATAGTTATAGCCAGGCCGCATTTGATAATCTCTCCTCTGTGCTTACATGTCATTCTATTAAGATTTCTAATAAAGCATTTATTCTGTGTCACATTTTTTGTGTGGGGGGAGGTGCAGTCTCGTCCTATGTACTAAAACTAACACCGTGCTGCAAAATTTTAACTAATGTAAAAGAATTAATATTTTCCATAACTGAGTATATACATGATCATGATGGTGTCTGCCATGACCTGGAGCAAAGAAGGTGATACGAGATAGCACAAAGCAGCATACAATTTGCATTGAGATAATTGCCTTATAATGTGACAAAAAGCAGGCACCAAAGCAAGACTGTTTGTAGCCTAGAACATTAATAAATTAGCTTGGGGAGAATAAGATTGTCAGAGAAAAATAAAAAACCAATTCGATGAATTAATTATTAGCGTGCTATTTTATTTGTATGTAAGAGTGAAACGCCGACAGATGAGATTTATAGAATAAGGAAAACGGGAAAGAGATGAAAAAGAAAAACACTGGGAACAAAGAACTTTGTTTTCCTTAGGTAAGTGCTGCCTCAAGGTGTTAGCAACGGTTTGGGTTATGGTTTCCCTAGAAAGGTTAGCTGTGAAACATTCATAACGAGCTGTCTTTGTGTGATGTTTGCCTCTGCCCTCTGTTAGCATCTTTTGTTCGTCTTAATTAGGCCAGGAACCCACATCAAAATTTCTCCAGCGCTTACAAGTCAGAAAAGTAAACAGTTCTATTCAAATTACAGAATGGTAGACTACCCAGCTTACAATGGTCCGGATTTAGGATTTTTCTACTTGACCATGGTGCGAAAGCAACATGCATTTAGCAGAACTGTACTCGGAATTTAGAGTTTTGACCTTTTCCCAGACTAGCAACGCATGTAAGGCACTCTGGTAACGCAGGGCAGCTGCGGTGAGTGCAGGTCTTAGCCATGCGACCCCGAGAGAAAATGACCCATAGCACTTACACCCACTCTGTACCCATACCGTGATTTTGTTTTTCACTTTCAGGACAGTATCAAATAAATTACATAAGATATTCAACACTCTAGTATAAAATAGGCTTTGGGTTAGACGATTTTGTCCAGCTGTAGGCGAATGTAGGTGTTCTCAGCATGTTTAAGGTAGCCTATGCTAAGCTACCATGTTCAGTTGATTAGGCATATTCAATCTATTTTCAACTTACGATGGGTTTATTGGGATGTCCAGGAAGATCTATAGTTGCCTTGTAACTGAAAGGTGTAGGAGTAGACTTCAGGCAGAGTGTGATCAGGGACCCAAATAATGACATCAGGACTCAATTTCTCTTAATCTCTTGGTTACATTTGAATTGTGTTGGCTTTATTTCAGGCAGGCTTTTACCTTGAGGTGGTAAGATGATGTCAGCAGGGGCGCCTGGGTGACTCAGTCAAGTATTCACTCTTGATTTTGGCTCAGGTCATGATCTCGCGGTTTGTGAGTTCGAGCCCAGAGTTAGGCTCTGTGCTGACAGTGAAGAGTCTGCTTGGGATTCTGTCTCTCCCTCTCTCTTCCACTCCCCTACACTCTCTCCTCTATCTCTCTCTCAAAATAAATTAACTTAAAAAGAAAGGGGGATGGCAGCAGTTCTCCATCCTATAACATTCTGGGTTCAAAGTTAGTTGAAAAGAAGTTTCTCTCCATGTTAGGTAAATTTGGTCAAATGACCTGCCCTGAACCAATCACTGTAATCAGGGGAATGGAATTCCAATTCTTGGCTGGTCTTGGCCACAGATTGAGGGAAGGTACCTATTGCCACACATAGACTAAGAAGAGGAAGAATCCCTAAGAAGAAGTCAGATTGTGGTTACCGAAGGAAGGGGAAATGGATGTGTGCCGGACAAGCAAAGTGCCGTAGCAGGCCACCATAGTGCAACAATGATATGTATCAGTTAGGATTTTTTCAGATACAAGTAACAACAACAACAAGAAATCTAATTCTAATTGCCTTTCACAAAATAAGAAAGTAATTTCTCAACTCCTGTTCAAAAATGTGCCCAGGATTTGTTTTAATCAGATATGGTAAGACATGCAGTCATAGAAATGATCATCACGTAGGAAGAAGTTTATACTCATAGACCCCTAAAAACAGGAGACATGGTATGCCACACAGGGCCAGGTGAGGAAGCCCTAGGGCTGGTCATGAGGGAGAGAGGTGTGAGAAGGAAGAGCATGGTCCAGAGCCTTTATTAGGGTTTTTGTGAGAAGAGAGGGGTAAAGCAAGAGTGGATACAATGAGTTAGCTTAAGATTGAATAGTTTGAGGGGCGACTGGGTGGCTCAGTCGTTTAAGCATCCAGCTCTTGGTTTCAGCTCAAGTCACGATCTCTTGGCTTGTGAGTTTGAGTGTCACGTTGGGCTCCATGCTGGCAGCACAGAGCCTCCTTGAGATTCTCTCCCTCTTTCTCTGCCTTCCCCCACCCCTGCTCATTCTCTCTCTTTCCCTCTCTCTCTTTCTTAAAATATTTTTTTTTTTTAAAGACTGAATAGTTTGATTAATTTCAGTAGGCTCTGGACTATAGGGATGATCTCTAGTTGTCTGTACCTAGCCTTGGGGGTGAATTAGCTAGTCCCAGAAGGGGTAGTCTCTCCAGGATCAAAGCCCCAAGTGCCAGAACATCCAAAACACTGGAAATACGAAAGTACATCAACATAGCTCCCGTAACTGAAAAGTCCAGGGAAATAAATTTTCTGGTGTAGCTAGACATGACACACACAGTATTATCTCTGCATCAAGCTCAGGCTCCACCTGGTGGCTCCTGGCAGTCCCAGACTCCACTGCTCCCTCTTCCGGCCACACTCCACAGAGCCTAAATGACCTCAGGAGCTCCTCTCTGCATCCTCTCTGCTTCAAATCCAGAAGGAGAGAAAGCGCTTCTTTCCTCCCACAGCCAAACACAACTCCTGGTTCTTATTCTTCTTGGCCAGACATGGGCCAATCACTGCAGCCAAAAGGATGGGAATTGCTTACCGACTTAGGGAGCACCCCTAGCATTGCAACCAAATGGCTTGAGAGGGGGCTGTTTGGGTGTTCTGGCATGCTATGTTGCCAGCAGAATGGAAAACCAAGAAACCAGCTGTCCACACTACATAATGGATGTCAGACATGTTTATCCTGGGTAGCTCTTACCTTGTAATTACTGCTGACTTGTTTCGTGTAACCTTGACCCTTCCAATCCAGTCACAAGTGCCATCAAGAACTGTAGTATTAAAAAAAATTTTCTTTATTACATTTAATTTTTGAGAGACAGAGTGAGACAAGGTGAGAATGGGGGAGGGGCAGAGAGAGAGGGAGACACAGAACCCGAAGCAGGCTCCAGGCTCTGAGCTGTCAGCACAGAGCCCAACATGGGGCTCGAACCCACGAACTGTAAGATCATGACCTGAGCCGAAGTCGGACGCCTAACCGACTGAGCCACCCAGGCGCCCCAAGAATTGTAGTATTTTGATTTCCAGAGAAAATGGTGGAGTAGGAGGACCCTACACTCACCTTGTCTCATGGATACAACTAGATTAACACCCACATCAGTGTAAACAACCCGGGAAATAACCCAAAGACTAGCAGAAGGACTCTTCATAGCTAAATGCAGAGAAAAGGCCACATGGAAGAGGGTAGGAAAGGCAGAGATGCAGTTGGGAGCCAAATGGACCCATGGGACTATCTGTGGGAGGAAGGGATACTGAGGGTGTGGAGAGGGGAGAGAAACATACCTTCCCCCCAGGAACCCTAGGCACAGGGAACCTGCATGGGAAGATGAATCCCCATCACATCTGGCTTGGGAAACCAGAGACACTGAATTTCATGAGTTCTTAAAAAAATTGTTTAATGTTTATTTATTTTTGAGAGAGAGAGACAGAGCATGAGTGAAGGTGGGACAGAGAGAGATGGAAACAGAATCCAAAGCAGACTCCAGGCTCTGAGCTGTCAGCACAGAGCCCGATTTGGGGCTCAAACTCAAAAGCCATGAGATCATGACCTGAGCCAAAGCTGGACAGTTAGCCAACTGAGCCATCCAGGCGTCCCTAAAAAAATATGAATTTTGTGAGTTCTTAAAATCAGCAGGGCTTAACACTTTGAACTTAAAAAAGCAGCAGGCTTTGCTTTGGGAGAGCCAGGAAGGCAATAGGAAACTGAGTCCCTGCCTCTAAAGAGATAGTACAACAAATAGCCCTGTGGAGATACAGCATAGAAACAGAAGTTTGAAAATTTTCTTAGGTATATGGGAGGGATATTTCTTTACTAATCTCAGAGCATGTGCTGGAGGGGCAGGGATCTTTGGGAGACTTCTCCAGGAACAAAGGAGTTAGCAGGCACCATCCCCACCCCCACCCTTCCAAGCCTGGATGCATGGACTAGTTCCTGCTGGAACTAGGACAGTGCTAACACTTGCTACCTCACTTTGCTAAAAGCACACACTGGCCTATGTTTTTCTGCAGACATGCCCCCTCCACCCAGGCCTTGGCTCCAGATGCCCTCCCATGGCAGACCTTGGTAAACCTGGCTAATACCGAGGACCCCACCCCAGCACATTTCTGTGCATATGCCCCCTTTAATCTGGCCTTCCTTGGTCCTGGCAGCAGCAGGTCCTGTCCATAGCAAACAGGCATAAACCTTGCTAACACCAATACTGTGCTCTGAATTCTGCTGCAGACCTACCCTCTCCAGTTTCCCCCACGCTGGAGCTATCCAAAGCGGTTCCACAAGTGTGGCAGTGTAGAAGCAGCCCTGACAGGGACAAGCACCACTGCAAAGTGACTCCTACCCCAGGGAGAGGGGAAGATACCCATACATACCAGTCCAACTGTAGCCCCAGATGTGGGCTGGGGGCAGACGCTGGGTCTGACTGCAGGCCCCACACACCAGTGAAACTTTCTCAGGGGACAACACAGGGAAAGAGCCCCACAGTTTGGTGTCACCCCATCTCTGGCAAACACCTAATCTGATTCAACTCAAGCCCAAGAAGGCCCCCGACTGGCCCCACTAACAACACAGGGACCAAACCCTGCCCACAACAGGCAAAGAAAGACATTGCTGATGACTGGACTGAAGATAAAAGTGGCTCAATCACAATAGCAGGGTGCACACAACACACATATGAAACACCCCTAAAATGCCAGGTTTGGGTGAATGAGGGACTTTGCACTGCAGGGCACTATAGGACTTCCTATTCATAAGGCCACTACTTTCAAGAGCAGGAGACATAGCTGACTTTCCTAACACATAGAAACAGACACGGAGAGTTAGACAAAATGAGGAGAGAGAGGAATATGTTCCAAATGAAAGAACAGAACAGAATCACAAGAGAGCTAAACGAAATGGAGATAATTAATATGCCTGATAGAGAACTTAAGGTAATGATCATAAAGATACTCACTGGACTTGAGAAGAATGGAGGACCTCAATGAGACCCTTAACAAAGAGATAGAAAATATAAAAAAGAACCAATCAGAGATGAAGAACTCAATAACTGAAATTAAGAATACACTATTGGGGGGCACCTGGATGGCTCAGTTGGTTAAGAGTCTGACTCTTGATTTCAGTTCAGATCATGATCTCACCATCATGAACTCAAGCCATACATCAGGCTCTGCACTCGGTGTGGAGCCTGCTTAAAATTCTCATTCTCTCTCTCTCTCTCTCTCTCTCTCTCTGCTCCTCCCCTCCTCTCCTCTCTCTTGTGTGTACACACATGCTCTCTGTCTCTTAGAAAAGAGAAAAAATACACTAGATGGAATAAATAGTAGACTAGAGGAAGCAGAAGAATGGACCAGTGACCTGGTGGAGAGAGTGAGTAATCAAAGGAATCAAAATGAACAGTAGAGAGAAAAAAATAATAATGAAAAATGCAAATAGAGTTAGGCAACTCATTAACACTGTCAAGCATAATAACATTCGCAATTTAGGAATCCCAGAAAGAGAAGAGAAAAGAAAAGGCAGAAAATTTATGTGAAGATATAATAGCTTAAAACTTCCCAAATCTGGAGAAGGAAACAGATATCCAGATCTGGTAGGCACAGAGATCCCCCAACAAAATCAACCCAAGGAGACCCACACCAAGACATGTAATAATTAAAATAGCAAAAATTAGTAATAAAGAGAATTCTAAAAGCAGCAAAAGGAAATAGTTACATAGAAAGTGAGCCCCATAAAGCTATCAGCTAATTTTTAGCAGAAACTTTGCAGGTCAGAGGGGAGTGGCATGATGTATTCAAAGTGCTGAAAGGAAAAAAACAAACAAACAAACAAACAAACCCTGCAACGAAGAATACTCTATCCAGCAAGACTATTATTCAGAATAGAAGGAGAGATAAAGAGTTTCTCAGACAAACAAAAGGTAAAGGAATTCATGACCACTAAACCAACCCTACATGAAATGTTAAAGAGGACTATTCGAGTGGAAAGGAAAGACCATAAGCAGGAATAAGAAAAGTCGGAAGTACAAAAACAGAAAAATAAAGTGTATCAATAAAAATCAGTCAAGGTATTCACAGAATGAAAGGATGTAAAGTATGACACTATATACCTAAAACATGGTGTGGGGGAGGGGTAAAGAATGGGTTCAAACTTAAGCGACCATCAATTTAACAGAGTGCTATATGCATAAGATGTTATATTTAAATCTAATGGTAACCACCAACCAAAAACTAGTAAAAAAAAAATATGCACAAAATAAGGAGAAAGTAATCTAAGTGTATCACTAAAAAAAGCCAGCAAACTGTGAGAAGAGAGCAAGAGAAGAAAGAGAAAAACTATAAGAACAACTGTAAAATAAGTAACAAAAGGGCAATAAGTACATACCTACCAAGAATTGCTTTGAATGTAAAGGGACTAAATGCTCCAGATGAAGACACAGTGTGACAGAATGGATAAAAAAACAAGACACATCTATATGCTGCCTACAAGAGACTTATTTCAGACCTGAAGACACATGCAGATTGAAAGTAAGGGGATGTGGGGCACCTGGGTGGCTCAGTCGGTTGGGCGTCTGGCTCTTGGTCTCTGCTCATGTCATGATCTCATGGTTCATGAGTTCAAACCCCAAGTTAGGCTATGCACTGGTGGCATGGAGCCTGCTTGAGATTCTGTCCCTCTGCCCTTCCCCCACTCATGCTTGCACACGATCTCTCTCTCTCTCTCAACAAATAAATAAACATTAAAAAAAAAAGAAAACAAGGGATGGAAAAGCATGCAAATGGAAGTGAAAAGAAAGCTGGGGTAGCAATATATACATTGAATAAAATAGACTTCAAAACAAAGACTATACCAAGAGACAAAGAAGGGAATAATTCAAAAAAAGGATATAACAATTATAAACATTTATGCACCCAACATGGAAGTACCCAAACACATAAAGCAACTAATGTCAAACATAAAGGAAATAATTGAAAGTAATACAATAATAGTAGGGGACTTTAACACCCCACTTACATCAATAGATAGATAATCCAAATGGAATATCAACAAGGAAACAGTGGCTTTAAATGACACATGCAACCAGATGGATGTAACATATATTCAGAGTATTCCATCTTAAAACAGCAGAATACACATTGTTTTCAAGTGCACTTGGAACATTCTCCAGAATAGATCACATATTAGGTCACAAAACAATCTCAACAAATTTTTAAAAAATGAAATAATGCCATGCATCTTTTCCAACTATAATGCTATAAAACTAAAAGTCCACCACAAGGAAAAAATCCAGAAAGAACACAAATACATGGAGGTTAAATAACATGCTAGTGGGGCACCTGGGTGGCTCAGTTGGTTAAGAGTCAGACTCTGCCTCAGGTCATGATCCTATGGTTCATGAGTTCGAGTCCTGTGTGCTGACAGCTTGGATCCTGGAGCTTGCTGTGGATTCTGTGTCTCCCTCTCTCTCCTTCTCTCTGCCCTTCCCCCACTCATGCTCTGTTTCTCTCAAGAATAAAACATTAAAAATTTTGAAAAAAAATAACATGCTACTAAACAATGAATGGGTCAACCAAAAAATCAAAGAGAAAATTTAAAAATACATGAAGACAAATAAAAATGAAAACACAATGATCCAAAAACTTGGGGATGTAACAAAAGCTGCTCTAACAGGGAAGCTTATAACAATACAGACCTACCTCAAGAATCAAGAAAAATCTCAAATAAACAACCTAACTTTACATCTAAAGGAGCTGGAAAAAGAAAAACAAACAAAACCCCAAATCAGTAGAAGGAAGGAAATAATAAAGACTTAGAGTAGAAATAAGACAGAAGTTAAAAAAAAAAAACAATAGAACAGATCAATAAAATCAGGAGCTGGTTCTTCAGAAAGATCAACAAAATTGATAAACATTTAGCTAGACTCATTAAAAAAAAAAGAGGACTCAAATAAACAAAGTCAGAAATGAAAGAGGAGAAATAACACCCAATGCCACAGAAATACAAAGGATTATGACAGAATACTATGAAAAATTATATGCCAACAAATTGGACAAACTAGAAGAAATGAAACTGGAAGAAATGTTTCCTAGAAACATATAACCTCTCAAAACTGAATCAGAAAGAAACAGAAAATTTGAACAGACTGATTACTATCAATTAAATTGAATCAGCAATAAAAAAACAAAACAACAACAAAAAAACCTCCCAACAAACAAAAGTCCAGGGCCAGAATGCTTTACAGGTAACTTCTTTTTTTTAATTTGTTAAAGTTTGTTTGTTTGTTTGTTTATTATTATGATGATGATGATTATTTTCTTTTGAGAGGGCACAAGTAAGTGAGGGGCAGAGAGAGAGAAAGTGAAGGAGGGAGAGAGACAGAAGCAGGGCTCACCTGAAGTAGGTCTTGAGCTCACCTGAAGTAGGACTCATACTCACCCGAAGTGGGGCTGGAGCTCACCCAATGTGGGGCTCAAACTCACAAACCGTGAGATCATGACCTGAGCCAAAATCAGATGCTTAACCGATTGAGCCACCCAGGTGCCCCTTCACAGGTGAATTCTATCAAACACTTAAAGAAGAAATACCTGGGGCACCTGGGTGACTCAGTCAGTTAAGCATTCAACTCTTGATTTCAGCTCAGGTCATGATCTCATGGTTTGTGAGTTTGAGCCCCACATCAGGCTCTGCACTGTCAGTGCAGAGCCTGCTTGGGATTCTCTCTCCCTCTCTCTCTCTCTCTGCCCCTCCTCAGAGCTTGCTCTCTCTCTCTCTCTCAAAATAAACTAAACATTAAATAAATTTAAAGAAGCGGGGTGCCTGGGTGGCTCAGTTAAACGTCCAACTTCAGCTCAGGTCACAATCTCATGTTTGTGAGTTCGAGCCCCACGTCCAGCTCTGTGCTGACAGCTCAGAGCCCGGAGCCTGCTTGAGATTCTGTAACTCCCTCTCTCTGCCCCTCCCCTGCTCTCATTCTATCTCTCTCTCTCTCTCAAAAATAAATAAACATTAAAAAATTTTTTAATTTAAAGAAGAATACCTATTTTTCTCAAACTATTTCAAAATATAGAAGAGGAAGGAAAGTTTCCAAATTCATTCTATGAGGCAGCATTACCCTGATATTGACACCAGATAAAGACACTACAAAAGAATAGAACTACAGGCCAATAGCTCTAATGAACACAGATGTAAAAATCCTCAACAAAATATTAGCAAATTGAATCCAGCAATATATTTAAAAAATCATTCACCACTATCAAGTGTATTTATTCCTAGGATGCAAGGTGGTTCAATGTTCACAAATCAGTTAATGAGATATATCACATCAATGAGAGCAAGGATAAAAACGACATGATCATTTCAACAGCTGCAGAAAAAGCATTTGACAAAGTACATCATTCATGATAAAGAAAAAAACCCTCAACAGAGCAGATTTAGAGGAAACATACCTCAACATAATAAAGGCCATATATGAAAAATCCACAGCTAACATCTTACTCAATGGTGAGAAACTGAGAGCTTTTCCCCTAATATCAGGGACAAGACAAGGATTGCCACTTTCACCACCTTTATTCAACATAGTACTAGAAGTCCTAGCCACAGCAATCAGACAAGAAAGAAAGAAAGAAAGAAAGAAAGAAAGAAAGAAAGAAAGAGCATCCAAATTGGTAAGGAAGAAGTAAAACTTTCACTATTTGCAGACACTATATATATATATATATATATATATATATATATATATATACACACACACACACACACACACACACACATATATATATATATATATATATATATATATATATACACACACATATATATGGTAAAAACCTGATGACTCCACCAAAGAACTATTAGAACTGATAAGTGAATTCAATAAGGTTGCAGGATACAAAATCAATATACAGAAATCTGTTGCATTTCTATACACTAATAATGAACTAGCAGAAAGAGAAATTAAGAGAACAATCCTATTTATAATTGCACCAAAAATAATAAAACACCTAGGGAATAAACTTAACCAAAAAGGTGAAAGACCTGTACTCTGAAAACATAAAACACTGATGACAGTAATTGAAGATACACAAACAAATGGAAAGATATTACATGCTCATGGATTGGGAGAACAAATATTGTTAAAATGTCCATTTTATCCAAAGTAATCTACAGATTTAATGCAATCCTGATCAAAATCCCAAGAGCATTTTTCACATAACTAGAAGAAATAATCCTAAAATTTGTATGGAACCACAAAAGACCCCAAATAGCCAAAGCAATCTTGAAAAAGAAGAACAAAACTAGAGACGTCACAATCCCAGATTTCAAGACATACGTCAAAGCTGTAGTATTCATAACACTATGGTTCTGACACACAAAAAAAACAGACACATAGATCAATAGAACAGAATAGAGAGCCCCAAAATAAATCCACAATTATATGGTCAATTAAGCTTCAACAAAGCATGAAAGAATATACAGTGGGAAAAACACAGTCTCTTCAACAAACGATGTTGGGAAAACTGGGCAACTGCATGCAAAAGATTGAAACTGGACCACTTTATTTCATCATACACAAAAACTCAAAATGGATTAAGGACCTAAATGTGAGACCTGGAACTATAAAAACCTAGAAGAGAGCACAGGCAGTAATTTCTCTGACATTGGCCATAAGCAACATTTTTCTAGATATGTCTCCTGACACAAGGGAAACAAATGTAAAAGGAAACTATTGGGACCAAATAAAAATAAGAAGCTTCTGCACAGCAAAGGAAACAACCAACAAAACTAAAAGGCAGCCTACAGAATGGGAGAAGATATTTGCAAATGACATATCCAATAAAGGGTTAGTATCTAAAATATATAAAGCACTTATACAGCTCAACACACACATGCGCGCGCGTGCACACACACACACACAATGAATTACTGAGCCATAAAAAAGAAGGAAATCTTGCCATTTGCAATAATATGGATGGATCTAGAGAGTAAAATGCTAAGTGAAATAAGTCAGTCAAAGAAAGACAAATACCATATGATTTCACTCATAGGGGGGAATTTAAGAAACAAAACAAATGTAGGGGTGCCTGCTGGCTCAGTTGGTAGAACATGTGACTCTTGATATTGTGGTTGTGATCTTGAGCCCCACGTGGAGTGTAGAGATTACTTAAAAATAAAGATACTACTTAAAAAACTAAAGAGATCACTTAAGAAAAAAAGAAATGGGCAAGAAAAAAAACCCAAATGAACAAAGAAAAAAAGAGGGGTGCATGGATGGCTGAATCAGTAGAACATGCAACTCTTGATTTTGCTGTCATGAGTTCAAGCTACATGTTGGGCATGGAGCCTACTTTAAATAAATAAATAAATAAATAAATAAATAAATAAATAAATAAAATGAAAGTAGGATTATTTAAAAAATAATAAGAAAAAATCGGGGCGCCTGGGTGGCGCAGTCGGTTAAGCGTCCGACTTCAGCCAGGTCACGATCTCGCGCTCCGTGAGTTCGAGCCCCGCGTCAGGCTCTGGGCTGATGGCTTGGAGCCTGGAGCCTGTTTCCGATTCTGTGTCTCCCTCTCTCTCTGCCCCTCCCCCGTTCATGCTCTGTCTCTCTCTGTCCCAAAAATAATAAACGTTAAAAAAAAAAAATAATAAGAAAAGGAACAAATAAAAAAATCCAAAAAACCCAGACTCTTAACTCTAGAGAACAAACTGATGGTTATCAGAGGAGAGGTCAGTGGAGGGATGAGTGAAATAGATGATGTGGATTAAGAGTATACTTATCGTGATGAGCACTGAGTAATGTATAGAATTATTGAATCACTGTATTGTACACCCGAAACTGCTATACCACTGTATGTTAATTATACTGGAATTAAAATTTTAAAAGATAATTGAAAACAAAATCCAATACAGTATAATCTTATTACAAACCATTTTTAAGCCCATTACAAACTGGCAGCTAGGGATAAGGATAAAATTATTTGAACCCCTGTATTACTAAACCCACACAATAAAAAGATACTTCATACAAAAACAGAATAGAACTCTAGTGGGTTTTGTTTATTATTTGGCGGGGGAGACAAAGGGGGAGAGAGAGAGAGAGAGGGAGAGGGAGAGAATCTTATGCAGGTTCCTCGCTCAATGCAGAACCCAATACAGCTCAAAGCAGAGCCATACGTGATGCTGGGAAAGAAATCAAGAGTCCAACACTCAACAGACTGAGCCAGCCAGATGCCCAGAACTGTAGTATTTTAAAAAGTCTCACAGATACCAAAAAATTAAGAACCTCTGTCATATAGTTAAAGTTGATATATTAATTGACGGAGTTGGATCCTCAGCATCCCTTCCCCACACCTTATATTACTATTGACATGTGTCCAGTCTTTCTATGTTTCATGTTTAAGATTTCTCAAATCATGATTAGCAGTTTTTTGATCATGTTTGCAAAGTCTTTTATTCCAATTCAGTGCCATTTCTCTTGACATTTGATTTCTGTCATCATTGGCTTCAATTTCATCTTTAACATAGTTATTCTACCAACATCCATCCACATCTTGCAAATAATGTACCAGCTATAAGACTCCAGGGACATATGGATGGATCATAATCTCCAGGTCCCATGGAGGGCTCTGAGGGGTCTAATTCAATCGGGGTAATTCTTCCTCCTTTGTAGTAGTCATTGATTTAGATAATCTAAATAGAAGCCAGTTGCATGGGATTGGCTGGCCACTGGAATTGGGTCAGGATTGGCCCAATGAGGGAAAAAACTTTGTTTGAAGATTTAAAAATTCTATTTTTGGGGGCACCTGGCTGGCTTACATAGTAGAGTGTGCCACTCGATCTTGGGATTGTGGGTTGGAGTCCCATGTTGAGTGTAGACGTTATTTAAAAATAAAATCTTAAAAAATTATTTTTCTTTTTTTTTTTTTGGATTGTGTTATAGCGCAACTTTCATTGAATTTACAGTGTAGTTTAGAAATGAGATATAGATATGAAAATTTAAGTAATTTCTCCTGACATCCCCTCTGAAGGATTCTTGTCCTCTCAACTGCTTGCCCTGCTTCTATGTAAATTTAAATGGTGGTTATGCAGGAAACCTCCAACGTCTATAGGACATTGTAATTTCTTCTTGATTCCAATACGAATACTATGAACAATACATTGATATTTCCATCTTCAGGAGTTTATATAGCACTGTGTGTGTGTGTGTGTGTGCGCGCGCACGTGTGTGTAGATATATCTTTGTCAGTCATTTTAGTATTGTGGAACTAAGAAAGATGATGATTTATTTTCATTAGTAAGGTTGGAGATGTTTACTCTGCAGACTGAGCTTTTGGAAACAGTGAAGAATGCGTGTGACGATTTAGCTGCTAAACATGCTCTTTAAAGTGTTTTTAGAAACATTTTATAAATGTTTTATAACAATGTTGCAGTAAGCATCCTTGGTAGTTAAATCTTTGTATACATAATTATTTCCTTAGGATGTAAATTCCCAGAAGCAGAATTGCCTCATAGCTACATCTTTCAGGCCTTTGCTCCTGGCTAAGAACACCTTAGCTTTCTAACGTGTTTTCCTGCCTCTGGTTTCTCTCTCCCTCCATTCTGTCTTTTGTGGATAAGTTTATTTTCCAAAAACATTGTGCTCATTATTTTATTTCCCTGCTGAAAAACCTCCCTGTCCCCTTGCTGGGGACTGGTTCTTTATTCTGATATTTGAGGACTTTAACAACCTGACTCTGCCCCAGATTTCTAGTCTTTTCAGCCGCCACTCCCGTGTATGAATATCTTTCATTTTAACTAAATTCATCTATCTACTCCCTATCTCCCATTATGTTTTGCAATTTCCTATCTTTGCACTTTTGTTCATGCTGTTCCCACCCCGTATAACAAAACCCCAAATCGAATAATAAAGGAAATGTTAGGAAGAGGAATGAGTCATTCAGTTTGTCAAAACCTTCTATAGACTTTTCCTCCACCAGTTTTTCTCCACTTCACCCAAACTGTTGAGTGTCCCGCTTTCGGTGCTAAAAATACCCAAGTGTATGTGCGGCACCTCAATCCCTTCCCTTTCACCCTCTCACCTTCGCCACAGCTGAGAGCTATTGACCTGCTGCCTGTGCTGCAGCCTCTTCCTCTCTCCCATCAGTGGTCAGGCTCAACCTCCTTCTCAAAGCTGCTTTCTCTTTTGTCCACCACCACATCCACCTGATTCATTGTCACTGTGTTCTTCACCTGCAGCCCCCTGGCTTCTCCTCTTTGCTGGCCATTTCTGGCCTTCTCTGGGTCTGCTGTCCACCACTCTCTCTCTCTTTCTGCTCTGCTTTTCTTCTTTTATTATGATTCCTGTCTCTCAGGTCAATGCCTCTTAGTTCCAGAGAGAAGACTCTCACAGTGCTGACAGCATGCCTTTCTGTCATTTTCAATAACTGTCTTCTCCAATCCCATGAAGCAGAACATGCTTTTCCATCCTTCTAGGCTCTTTTTGTCATGTCTCCATCCCTTCCTTATGGATCCTACAGCCGTTCCCAATGTTCAGATGCTCTTGCCTCAAAGTAACAGAGAACGAAACCTCAGTGAAAGAGTTCTCATCCACAGGAATTGGGAAGATGAAATATAATAACTACAAAAGTTTTAACGAGAGAAAAAACTTTCTTTGCCTCATAGGGTTTTTTTCAGTCTCAGTTTTGGTTTCTGGAGCACAATATAAAGGAAAATCTGCATAAATTCTAGAGTGTTATTAGGCCCGGGGGAATGACCTAAATAAGCTTAAAATAAAAAGACTTCCATAAAGTACAGCCAAAGTGTGAACAACTCTGAAAGTGTGGCAATTGCTAATGATAAAGGGAGAGTTTAGAAAGAAAAGGCCATAATTTGGGTAGAGAATTTAGACCTAATCAAAGGAGACAAATACATAATTCTCAGACAGCACAGACCATCAGTTTTTAAAAAATAATTTCCTTAACTTCATTTGACTGACTGGGGTTCTTATTCCCATTAAGAAACCAATTTAAAGATAAACACTGTGGGGGAAAATTAGACTTTTTGAATACCATAATAGATTTTTTGAGGGTAGATTCAAATGAGAACTATTATATTCCTTTTACCTGGAACCATTTTTCATATTATATCAATGTATAATAATTTTTTTTTATAATTTTTTTTCAACGTTTTTATTTATTTTTGGGACAGAGAGAGACAGAGCATGAACAGGGGAGGGGCAGAGAGAGAGGGAGACACAGAATCGGAAACAGGCTCCAGGCTCTGAGCCATCAGCCCAGAGCCTGACGCGGGGCTCGAACTCACAGACCGCAAGATCGTGACCTGGCTGAAGTCGGACGCTTAACCGACTGCGCCACCCAGGCGCCCCAATGTATAATAATTTAAATGTATATATGTATAATAAAATAACTCCCTTCAGTTGTTTCCATGTCTTTTGTTCACGAAGTTGTATTTGATGTGAACTAGACTTTGAAATCAATATAGTATAAGACAAAGACATAACAATGTGATTTGGTGAGTGAAGGAAAAAGGGGAGGAGAGAAAATGATCAAGTGGAAAAATGTCATAATCAATATTTTTGATATCTCATTGTTCAAAAATCTTAGACAAATAATTTTTCAAATCTTCTCATAGCCTTTTGAGTAAGGTTATGTGAAAGCACCATTTTCTTTATTATTTTGAATTATCATATCATCAACATCCTTTTGGAAATTTATATGGAAAATTTGCTTTAAAAAAATAGTTCTGGGGCACCTGGGTGGCTCAGTTGGTTGAGCATCTGGCTCTTTTCTTTTTTTAAGTTTATTTGTTATTGAGAGAAAGAGAGAGGCAGAGCATGATCCTGGGAGGGGCAGAGAGAGGAGGAGACACAGAATCCCAAGCAGGCTCCAGGCTCTGAGCTGTCAGCAGAGAGCCTGATGCAGGGCTGGAACTGACAAACCGGAAGATCATGACCTGAATTGAAGTCAGACGCTTAACAGGCTGTGCCACCCAGCGGTCCCAAGCATCTGACTTTTGATTTCTGCTCAGGTTACGATCTCGCGGTTTGTGCGATGGAGCCCCAGTATTCTGTCCGCAGTCCCTGGGGGAGAGCCTCTGCCATATAAGTAAAAGCTGCACAGAGAAAAGGACTCTTCAGTTTCTTGGCTAGCCTCATCAGGAATATAGCCTCTGAAGTCCGAGATAGAGGACAGGAGAGATACTGGTAGCACCTCCCGCCAAGATACTGTATTCCTTGACTGGAAACTAAAGCGAAAGAAAGCCCCTGCCTTCTTGGCCAAATCTGCCTAAAGTGGAACTTCCACAAAGCTGAGCTGGAGAAGGGGAGAGAAGAAGCAGGTTGTGGCTCAAACACTACAGATTCTTGCTGTCAGTACTGCAATTTAGTAGATTCCCTTGAATAACTATTTCTTTATTTGCTGTATAACCGTAGCACAATTTTCAGAGACTTTAAGTGGGTGTTTTTGTAATCTTCTTCAGCTACAGTTATTTTGCTGGGGAACAGATTCGTGTAGTACCTCAAGCTGCTATTCTGGAACTAGAGTCCCTTGAGTTTTAGTTTTTGCAAGTAATCTTAGAATGGTTACAGTAACAAGTCAATTGGAGAAAGCAGTTCTTATTTTTTAATTTTTTTTGATGTTTATTTATTTTTGAGAGAGAGACACAGAGCGCGAGCAGGAGAGAGGGGCAGAGAGAGAGGGAGACAGAGAACTCCAAGAAGGGCCCAGTCTCCAGGCTGTCAGCACAGACCCTGATGCGGGGCTGGAACTCACAAAGTGTGAGATCATGAGCTGAGCCGAAGTCGGACGCTTAACCCACGAAGACACCCAGGCGCCCCACTGGAATAACTTTTATTTTATTTTATTTTATTTTTAATTTTTTAACGTTTATTTATTTTTGAGACAGAGAGAGACAGAGCATGAACGGGGGAGGGTCAGAGAGAGGGAGACACAGAATCTGAAACAAGCTCCAGGCTCTGAGCTGTCAGCACAGAGCCCGACGCGGGGCTCGAACTTACAGACCATGAGATCATGACCTGAGCTGAAGTCGGCCACTTAACCGACTGAGCCACCCAGGCACCCCTGGAATAACTTTTAGAAAAAAATCACAACTACGTGATTTTTTTAGATTTTTGGTATATCTGTTAAGAATTGTGCACGGGGGCACCTGGGTGGCTCAGTTGATTAAGGGTCTGATTATTGATCTCATTTCAGGTCTTATCTCAGGGGCTTGATCTCAAGGTTATGAGTTCAGACCCCACGATGGGTTCTGCACTGGGCATGGAGCCTACTTAAAAAAAAGCGGGGGGGGGGGGCATCCGGATGGCTCAGTCAGTTAAGCATCCAACTTTGGCTCAGGTCATGATCTCACAGTTCATGAGTTTGAGCCCCACATTGGGCTCTGTGCTGATGGCCCAGAGCCTGCTTCAGATTCTGTGTCTCCCTCTCTCTCCACCCCTCTCCCACTTGCACTCTGTCTCTATCTCTCAAAAACAAATAAGAAGATTAAAAAAAACTTTTTAATTAAAAAAAAGAACCTTGTACAAATTGAAATGTCTTTACTGATCCTCAGAACAACCAATAAAAACTCAGATTATGAAAGAAAAAAATAAACATAAAGGCAGTGATGATTATAAAACACAATGAAAATCTAAGTTAAGGCTTTATATTTGTTTTAACACCCATGTTCAGGGGCACCTGATTGGCTCAGTCGGTTAAGTGTCTGACTTCGGCTCAGGTCATGATCTCATGGTTTGTGGGTTCAAGCCCCACGTGGGGTTCTGTGCTGACAGCTCAGAGCCTGGAACCTGCTTCAGATTCTGTGTCTCCCTCTCTCTCTGCCCCTTCTCAGCTTACACTCTGTCTCTCTTTCGCTTTCTCAAAAATAAATAAATGTTAAAAAAAAATTAAAACCCATGTTCATACATAATTATGTCCAAATCAAACTTTCATCTACTAGTTGAGTTGAGTTCATCTCCTTAGGATATATGTTATTTATATCCTGTATCAACAATTCCTTTGTATTAGACTGTATGGATTAGTAGCAACCACAATCATATCACTTTAATGAATTATTAGTTCCTTTCTTAAGTTTTGGTCTCTATTTGGATGGTTTAGCCTTTAACAGTACAAGCATGTGCAAAAGAAGAGACAGAGCATGTCTTTGTAAACACAGCAAACCTACAAACTGTACTAATTCTTATCTTCTTAAAAGCTGGCCAACAGGGGCGCCTGGGTGGTGCAGTCGGTTAAGCGTCCGACTTCAGCCAGGTCACGATCTCGCGGTCCAGGAGTTCGAGCCCCGCGTCGGGCTCTGGGCTGATGGCTCAGAGCCTGGAGCCTGTTTCCGATTCTGTGTCTCCCTCTCTCTCTGCCCCTCCCCCGTTCATGCTCTGTCTCTCTCTGTCCCAAAAATAAATAAACGTTGAAAAAAAAAATTAAAAAAAAAAAAAAAAAGCTGGCCAACAATAATTCAGGACATCCTCAGTACAGAAAACACCAAAAACATACTTGAACACTCCCCCTTTTTAAAACATAGAACATGTTAAGGTAGAAATGGCAGGATCTGTTGATGGATAGACTATGGGCTGTGAGAAGACATGAGGATAACTTGATGGCTCTGGGCTGAAGCCACTGGGGGGATGGTGTTGCCATTAAATAAAGTAGGCAGTTCTGCAGGGAGAGCAAGCTTTAGGATGTGGGGGTTAATCAGGGATATTTTAGTAATGAAAATGTTTGGGCTAGTGTCTTAATCACAACTTCACCCTTTTATGTAATTTGAATCTTCTCTCAGCTCTGGCGTGCTTTAGGCTGGAAAGGCAACAGTGGAACAGGGCATGGTCAGCTTCTGTACTTCTTTTCCAACTTTGGTTCTCCTCCTCTTTCTTGGCTCTCACTCATCTCTTCTTTCAGGATAGGAAGGGACAGAAAGATCTCACCGAGAGTCACCTCATGGAGGTGCCCACTGAGGAAGGCAGATCTCTTCCTCTCATGGGCCTCCTCCTTGAGTCCATCAGAGATTCCTGTGCTGGGCTCTTTGATGACTGCTCCCTGGACCCTGGCAATGCCCCTCCTCTGACTGCCATTCTTGACTGTTCTCTTTCGTCTTTCATGCCACCTCTTTGTTGGGAACTGATGATCTCTCCAGGACAGAATCCAAGACAGACCTAGGACCTGCATTCGGTCCATAAGGACCACCAATGCCTTGCCCTGCCCTCAGAGGGAGTGCGGTCCCCATTGAGTGTAGCGCGCTCTACTCTGCCACCACTTACTGCTTTAGCCTGGAGAATTTTTTCAGAACTAGGTTTGGCACTTGCTTCTCTGCCACACAAACTCCAAGAGAAACGCGTCAAATTCTCCAAGGGGTTCCCTTAAAGGCCCCTCCAATAGTTGGCTAACATGGGAGGAGGACATACACATTAGATTACAAAGCAAAACAAAAACCTAACAATACCAAGTGTTACGAAAAAAATTGTGGAACAACTGGAATTATCATATACCGGTGGTAGGAATGCCTCTTTGGAAAACCTTTGACATCATCTACTTAACATGACCTGGCAACCCTAAATCTAGTTAGATATCTACTATATATATATATATATATATATATATATATATATATATATATCTACTATATATATCTACATATATATATCTACTATATATATCTACATATATATATCTACTATATATATATATATATACGATCAATAGAAGACATATAGAGTAATGGTCATAAACTTGAAACAACCCAATGCCCATCAGCAAGAGAATAAATATTAATAGTAGTGTATTTTCTAAATGGAATTTTTTGAAAAAGGAATGAGCTACTGCTTTATGCAATATGGGTAAATTTCACAGATGTACATTAAGTCCAGGAAAAGAAGCAAAGTACAAAGGAGTACACCCTCTTTGCGTCCATCTATATGATGTTCGATAACAAACAAAACTAATCTATGTTGTTAGAAGTCAGGATAGTATAGTAAGTAGTGACTAGGGGTGGGCAAGAGAGAGGTTTCTGGGGTAGTTGAATATTCTATATTTAATATGAGTGATGGCTGCATTTGTAATGTGATAGTTCCATACAGGTCTTTAAAAAATTAGTCTAGCTGTATAGTTACAATTTGTGCATTTTATAACGTTTGTTACACTTCACTAAGAAAGAAAGTGAAAACAAAATTTATGGAGAAAGTCATGTTCTCACAACTATTAATGCATTGCATTTTCATTATTTGATAACAGGGGCCTGGACTTATCTAGAAGGAGTGTTTTAATTGTGAGGACATTCTGAGTCCAATACCCCTGGAAAAGACATTTCGCAAAGTGAAAATGTTATGTCTAAGTAAAAATAGCCGTCTTCCTTTGCTGCCTGTGGCTGCCGTTTTTGCTAAGTTTCTGAGGGTTCCACTCAGCCAGCAGTGCAGCTTCCAGAACTTCTTCCTAGAATTTACCAGCAGGGGTCAGCCCTGTACAAAACCCAGAGGCTGGAGCTTTCTGAGAGTTGGAGCTTTCTTACCAGTTCAGTCAACCTGTCCTGGCCTTTTACTTCTCTGACTTCACATCTCTAGCTACGCTTTACTCTGTCACCAGTACCCACTCCCATGATCATGACATGGACCAGAAACTTCACTGCCTTCTTCCCTCCTTCAAACACACTGCTCTATCCTTCCACTTTTGCAAGTAACCACCAGCAACGCTCCTTTCTTGTCATCGAACCCACCATTCTCTCTCCATCCTGCTGTCCCCCCCTCTCTTCACTGACCCCTTATTCAGCCCTGACAACATGGCTCATCAACACAATTACTTTGGCAAACACCTTCAACTCTTTGACCACGCCAGACCCCAGCTCTTAACTCATTAGTGATTTCTCATCGCCCTTAGGATGAAATACAAAACCCACTCCCGTGCCCACAAGGCTTTGCATGACTAGTCCTGTGCTAGTGCGTCTTCTACCTTGACTCCTACATCACATGGCTCACCCCACACTTTCAGTTCTTCCCGACACCAGTACGAAAGTCATTTCTTCCAAGTCCATCCTCTTATTCTCCTTCCTGATGAGGTGTTTATTTCTTTCAAGACACAATGTAAAATTATACCCATCTTTGTGTACTTGTGTGCTTAATGTTTGTCTTTGACATGAGACTGTGCACTCAACAAAGGCAGTGGCCATATCTGGTTTGCTCGTTTTTCATACAAACACCAAGCACTTGACCCCACAAAGACAGGAGACAGATGTGGTACCCTCTGTTGTTATAAAAAAAAATATATATATATATATATATATATATATATATATATATATATATATATGTATGTATATATATATACAGCACTTTGTATAATATTTGTGACTTCAGAGAACTTTCACTCCATTATCATAATAATTGCATAAGATAGGTTACATTAGTAAGATAAGTATTAGAATTCCTATTTGATAGATGAAGAAAATGAGACACAAAGAGAATTGACTAAAATGTCAGAGGAAGGACTAAAACCAAAATCTCCAATTTACCCATCTGTGTATCTTAACTAGTTTTCTTTTAATCAAACTTGCAGTGAGGAAGATAACTTAATAGTTAAACACTCAGGCTCCAGGGATAGGCTGCTAAGGTTCTAAACCCTGATCCAACACTCAACTTGCTGTGTGACTTTGGGCAAATCACTTAACTTCCCTGAGCTTCAGTTTCTCCATCTCTAAAGTGGAAATAATAATATCTATCTGAGGAGGTTGTAGTGATGCCTTAATACACACACACACACACACACACACACACACATATGTATATATACATATATATATTTATGGTGCTAAGCATGGTGCATGAGAAGCACTCAAAGTTAGTCATTATATGTAGAAGTCTTTTGAGAATAGTGATTATATTTCCTTTTTTCTAGTAACTCTAACAGCACAGGGCCTTTCAAGGTGATGTTTAACACAAATGCTGGACACGACCTTCTGGCAACATTGGGATTTTTGTTTTCTTGAATTTATTCTTATCTGTGAATACTGTTGCCTTTGAGGAATGAAAAAAAAAGTGTAATATGTACCCTTGGTGTGACCACTCCCATGTGTATACCCTTTAAGACCTGATAATTAGGAGCAGACTTCTAGACGCCTGTTTTCTCTTAGTTCACTCATTGTAGAGTCCATTTTCCTGTCCCTCTTTGGAAGAGTGTAATTGATATAACTTGCATCCTCAAACTCCCTTTATTCTGGGATGGCTACATATACGATAGCCATGGCAGTGATTGTGACTTGACCTAATAAGGCATCGAGTTAATAGAGTAATCTACCCCCACAGGACAGGATAGAAAATTATAGAGTAGCATGCAAAGGAGGCAGGTTAGTTCTCTTTATGGTGCAAGTCTAAAGAAGTTTATTAGAATGGAAAAATCACATGCCCTTTGAAAAATTGCTTTATGCAGGATAAAGTGATAGTTTAAAATAAGCCTACAAAAGAGAAGTAAAGGTCATGACATTTTATCTCATTTGGATGGCCCTTTTAAAAATATGTCATGCTGTAATATTTTTGTCTCCTGCAGTTACTACTATAAACATATAGGATTAATGGCCCCTAATGAAAGTTGTGAAACATATGAGTGAAAATTTCTTTTATTTTTTTAATGTTTATTTATTTTGAGAAAAAAAAAAGAGAGAGTGGGGGAGGGGGAGGGGCAGAGTGAGAGAGGGAGAGAGAATCCCAAGCAGGCTCTGTGCTGTCACAGCAAAGCCTGATGGAGCACTTGAACCCATGAACCTCGAACCCATGAACCTTGAACCCATTAACCTCGAACCCATGAACCATGAGATCATGATCTGAGCCTAAATCAAGAGTCAGAAGCTCAACTGACTGAGCTGCCCAGGCGCTCCCACATGAGTGCAAATTTAAATGAGGTTTCCCTAGAAATTTAACATAAATGACTAATGGGTTGCAATCTGTTAGAGAAGACTAAAATGTTTTGTTTAATTATGTATGGTGATGCCTCTTCCTGTCTTTGTCATCATTTATGCACATTTTTACATAACTACCTGAGATATGAATCTGTAAGAATTTGTTTAAAATACAGTAAAAGCATTTTTACCTATCCTGTGTCTTTTATAGAATTCAGTAAACTATTAACAGCATAGGACAGAATAGTCTCCATCTTAATGTTTAATGATCTTTTTAGTTTTTATTGAAACTAAATTAATCAGCTTTATTAGGTTCTCTTTTACCTACAGTCCATTTTTTTTTAGAAATGATGAATTGGTTCTCCAGCATTCTCCAAAGATGGCCAATGACATTTTTTAAATGAATAGTTTGAACTTACTATTTATCCATATTTCATGGGTTTGAATTAATTACAGCTATTATTTCTTATTGCTGCTCAAATTGTTTCATCTTGGGCCAGTAGGAATGTCTTGAAGTTTGCTTCTGAATCATTTTGACACGATTCTATTAATCTTTGATAACTTCTTTGCTTTCTGGTAGGATCTCAGGTCTCAATGTGTATATATTCTACTTCAGACTTGGAATTAGCCATTTATTCAAGAAGTTTTGTTCCTTTTAGTAGGAAACTGCATTTAGAAACTACAATCTAATTGCTCAAGGTGTTTGCTACTGAGTTAGTCATTATCTGTAGGCTTTTCCAGAAAGCTACTTTAAACAAAAATTCTAATTGTTTCATTTGAGGAATGTATCTCATTCTATTATCTCACTTTAAAATGTCTTGCTTTCCCCAAGTTCTTTGTGACTCTTCTTACGGTCTTAAACACTCATTTTTGTACCTGGGTTTTTGGAAAGTACCCTTTCCTCCCTTGAATAAAACGTTTTGATTGTTGGAAATCAACAGAATTTGAGCATATATGATTTCTTTAAGCAGTCTATATGGCGTAATTCTAAGGGAGTGGACATTGGAATCAGATTGCCTGGCTTTAAATCCATAATGTGGGAAATTAACTTGATGCAATGGTGATTTCCAAGCATTCTACCAGGCAAGCTATCCTAGAGTAGGTCATGGTGCAGAAAGGTTCACAGATTAAAAAAAAAAAAAAATCAGTTTGTTGAATCACCTTAAAGCATACAGCTAAAAAATGAGAGGTAAGAGATGAGATAGACTGAGACATTTATGAATGGGTCTGAGCCACATGGAGGACCACACTACCTGAATTCTATGTTATACAATGTCCAGATGGATATTCTCTCTCTCCCTTTCTGCCACATTAGTCTTCCAGGCTGATTGTACGATTATAAAGACCAAGTAAAGATTGAACAAGGTGCTTGGCAGGAAGGTGACTGAAACAGACACACTCTTAATTTGGGGGGAGAGGCACAAATACTTTCAGCCCAAAGCTATAGCTTGCCAATTAGGCTGCTAAGCAGCAGTGGATTTTATTTGCATCTCTTGGATTGAGCACATGTGGAGCCAGAGTGGGACTGAAATGGGTGTCACTAATGGGTACGTGATTTTGGAGATAAAGTTAAGATATGATAAAGATATTGTGGTTATGTTTAGAAAAAAAATTTAAAGAGATATGAGTTTGAAACAAAGCAGGAAAACTTGACAGTATTATTTTAGCTCTTCGGGTTGGTAGAGGAGTTGCCTTATTTTTCTGCTTCTTCGTTCTAAATCCACACAAACAAGTCAGAAGATGGTTTACCGGGTGTGCTCTTCAAAACTAGCTCCTTGGAATCTTTCTAGTGCTGAGGGAGGTTAGGGGACGATAGAGAGTAGGAGGCAGGGGTACAGAGTTGTGGGAGAAACCACCACATTCACCATTACCAATGACTTAATGGTTTCATGGGAAAATATGCTTTCAAAGTAGTTGTTGAGCCACCTTAACTGGATCCCTAATTACATGACAAGTTTACGGCAATGAGGACAAGCTTATCAAAGCTATTACTATGATTATCAATAACTTCTACCCACTTTACAAAGGCTTATTTTTAATAAGCATTGATTCTTTTGAAATTCCCAATGTATCCAGGCAAGATACCTCATGTTAATGAGGCTGTTAGTAGGAAAATTAAAATGTGAAACCTCTGAAAATGTACAAATTTGTGAATAAGAGAAACTTAAAACTTTTAAAAAATTTCATTAGACAATTTGTAAGATATAATTTTAAAACATTAAAAAATATTCACAAGGCTACCGCTGTAATACAATTATTCTAAATTTTTTGTGTGTCGCTTTTTACTTACATAAATAATTCTTAAAGAATTATCATAATGGAGCACCTGGGTAGCTCAGTCGGTTGAGCATCCAGGTCTTGATTTTGACTCAGGTTGTGATCTCACAGTTAATGATTGAGCCCTGTTTTGGGCTCTGCACTGACAGCATGGAGTCTGCTTGGGATTCTCTCTCTCTCTCTCTCTCTCTCTCAGCCCCTCCCCTGCTCAAGTTCTCTTTCTCTCAAGAGAAATAAACCCTAAAAAAAGAACTTTCATAATATTTTTTCGATTTCATGTTCTGCTTTTTCATGTTTCCAAGTCTTTCTGATTATAATTTTAATTTCTTATATTTCATTCTGTTGATACACCATAATTTACTGAACTACTCTAATATTGTGTACTTAGGTTATTCTCACTTTTAAAAATATACCATACTCAGTGTTGGAAGGAAGGCTGTATTAATATTTATTTTTGCTCTGCTTTAATATTTTCTTTGGGATAAATTGTTAGAAGTGAAATTACAATAAGATAGCATGAGCTTCCACTTTTGCTTTATGTGGTCTTACTGTTTCCACAGGGTTTTATTATGTGTATCCCTGACCTGATATATAAATTAGGTAACAATTCCTGGTCTATTTCAAAATGCCTATCTAGACTCTTTCAAAAACACTGTTTAGAAGTGCCTGGCTGGCTCAGTCGGTAGAGCATGCAACTCTTGATCTCAGGGTTGTAAGTTCCAGTCCCACCTTGGGTGTAGAGATTACTTAAAAATAAGATTTAAAAGGGGCGCCTGGGTGGCGCAGTCGGTTAAGCGTCTGACTTCAGCCAGGTCACGATCTCACGGTCCGTGAGTTCGAGCCCCGCGTCAGGCTCTGGGCTGATGGCTCGGAGCCTGGAGCCTGTTTCCGATTCTGTGTCTCCCTCTCTCTCTGCCCCTCCCCCGTTCATGCTCTGTCTCTGTCTGTCCCATAAATAAACAAAAACGTTGAAAAAAAAATTAAAAAAAAAATAAAAAAATAAAATTTAAAACAAACAAACAAAAAACACTGTTCATATTTACAAATCCAAAAACTGACCCTTGAAAAGCAGACTATAACAGTAATAAAGAATAAGAATTCTTCTCATTTGCCTAAAGTGTTAACATTACAAATGTAATTAACTGATGTATTGATTTTGTTTTGGGGTTTTACAATTTTATTTGCATATTTAAAAGGTGTTCGTTCTAATAATTAAAATCATTTGAACAAAAAAATGCCACTCCGATTAAACTGCATTTTATAGCCTGCAGGACACCTTGGACCAGCTTGGTTTTTACTCTAGATTTCATTGTTGTCCCATCCAGCTTCTTCCTTCAGCACAATACAAGTTCTTTTCTCCCAGCCAGTCAGATGGGAGAAGCAGGCCCGGCCTTGGTTCTTTGATATGAAAAGGGGACAACCGTTTAAACTTGATCCACGCCCTTTGCATCTTACAAAGTTAAACAGTTAAAAGAAGTAAAATAAGAAGGCAATGCTTATGGAATGTACAGCACACGCCTCATTACAATTCGCCTGCTGGCTTCTCCTAGTCAGCCGTTTCTTTTGAAGGCAGTGGAGTTTTCTCTTGCATTTCTGTCGTCTTCAATTTCGACTTATTGAATGTCTCAATCTCAGCCATATCAGGTTTATCAGGCAGGGTTGCATAGGAAATGGAGTGAGGTGCACGATGGAGTCAAGTCCCATCTGGGCAGTGGCTGCCACTGCGTCTTAACTGATGTATTAATTGTAAATTTTCTTCTTTCTTTGACAGAATAATGTACATTATCCCAATTATCCCAATTTTGTGAAATGTATCCTTTCTTTAGAAAATACATCAATTATCAAATGATTCATTTTAACAGCTCACCTTTAGCCTCCAGAGCTGGCTTTATGTTGTAAGGGTGTTGGAATTCCTTCCCTCCAACTAACCAGGTTTTTTTTTTTTTTTAAGTTTATTTATTTTGAGAGAGAGAGAGAAAGAGAAAGAGAGCATGAGCAGGGGAGGAGCAGAGAGAGAGGGAGAGAGAATCCCAAGCAGGCTCCGTGCTGTCAGTGCAGAGCCCCACTCGGGGCTTGAACTCACAAACAGTGACATCATGACCTGAGGCAAAATCAAGAGTCAGAGGCTTAACAGACTAAGCCATCCAAGTGCCCCACGTAACTGGGTTTTTAAATCCTAACTAATTTAAACTTTTTTTTTTTTTGGATGTTTATTTATTTATTAAAAAAATTTTTTTTTAACATTTACTTATTTTTGAGACAGGAAGAGACAGAGCATGAACAGGGGAGGGTCAGAGAGAGGGAGACACAGAATCTGAAACAGGCTCCAGGCTCTGAGCCATCAGCCCAGAGCCCGACACGGGGCTCGAACTCACGGACCGCGCGAGATCATGACCTGAGTCAAAGCCGGCCACTTAACCGATTGAGCCACCCAGGCGCCCCAATGTTTATTTATTTTTGAGAGAGAGAGAGAGAGAGAGAGAGTGAAGACGAGAGGGGGAGGGGCAGAGATAAAGGACGACACAGAATCTAAGCAGGCTCCAGGCTCCGAGCTGTTAGCCCAGAGTCTGGAATCACTGCGAGATCATGACCTGAGCCAAAGTCAGAGGCTTAAACGACTGAGCCACCTAGGCACCTCTTAATCCTAACTGATTTCAAGCACCCCTTTTGGGGTTATGTAAATAAGGTTCATTATATACAAAAAACTTTTATACTACCTTTTAAAAATAATTTTTAAAAAATTTTTATTTATTTCTGAGAAATAGAGGCAGAGCACGGTCAGGGAAGGGGCAGAGAGAGAGAGGGAGACCAGAATCTGAAGCAGACTCCAGGCTCTGAGCTGTCAGCACAGAGCCCGATGCGGGGCTCGAACTCACAAAGTGTGAGATCATGACCTGAGCCGAAGTCAGACGTTTAACTGATTGAGCCCCCCAGGTGCCCCTATACTACTTTTTAATTTTACATAATAAAATGCACAGATATGAAGTGCATATTTTAACCCACATAAACCATACCCCAAAAACCCCAGAAAGTAACTCCTTCTAGTTAGTGCTTTCTCCCCTAGCCTCCTGAAACAATCACCCTTCTGATTTCATTCTGGTAACTTTGTTTTTCTAGAACTTTATATAAATGGAATCATTCAGTAGGTTTGTTTGCCTCTTTAGTTCAGCATTAAAAAAAAATTCACTCATATTGTTGCATGTTATCAGAAGTCTATTCCTTGTGCTGAGTAGTATTTCACTTTATGAATATATTATACTTTATCTGTTTTCCTGTGAATAGACATTTAGGTTGTTTCCAATGTCCTACTACTGTGAGTAAAGCTGCAATGAACATTCATGTACAACTCATTTTGTAGACATGTGTTTTTATTTCTTTTGAGCAAATTCCTAGAGGTAGAATAGTTGGGTCATGGGGTAGGAATATGTTTAACTTTATGAGAAAATGATCAACTCTGACAAATAAATAAGAAAAAGAAAACTGTATAGAAGAATCAGGGAAAGACTTGAACAGATTTTATAAAGAAAGAAATCCAAATGGCCAATAAATATGTGAAAAGATGTTCTGTTTCATCAGTTATCAAGGGAAAGCAATTTAAAATTACAATGTGATCCTCTATAAAATTCGAGTGTGATATATTATACATTTACCAGAGAGACTGAGTTAAAAAGATGGAAAATACCAAGTATTAGTGAGCACATGGAAAGAAAGAATTCTTTTATACTACCAGTGTTGAGTGATAAAAATCAGACATACAAAGGGGCATTCTGTATGATTTTATTTCTATAAAGTACAAAAAACCAGTCAACATTAATCTATGGGTTTGAAATCAGCATAGAAGTTATCCCTCTGTGGGAGAGAAGGTAGTGACTAAACGGAAACATGATGAAGCTTTGAGAATAGTAATGTACTGTTTCTGGATCCGGGTGCTGATGACATAGCTGTGCTGTGTTTAGTTCATGAAAATTTGCTGAGCTCTGAACGCATGATACATGCATTTTTCACTATGTATATGTTTCAAAAAAAGTTTTAAAAAATACTACAATGTAATATAACCACATACCCACCAGAACAGCTAAAATTAAAAAGATATAAAATAGGGGCGCCTGGGTGGCTCAGTCAGTTGAGCGTCTAACTTCGGCTCAGGTCATGATCTTGCAGTTTGTGGGTCCTAGCCCTGCATCTGACTCTGCACTGACAAGCGTGGAGCCTGCCTCCCTAGGAGGGAGAGAATAAGTAAATACAATAAATAAACTTTAAAAAAGTACTTAGGGGCGCCTGGGTGGCTCAGTTGGTTGAGCATCCCGCAGTTCGTGAGTTCGAGCCCCGCATCGGGCTCTGTGCCGACAGCTCAGAGCCTGGAGCCCGCTTCAGATCCTGTGTCTCCCTCTCTCTGCCCGTTCCCTGCTCATTCTCTGTCTCTCTCTGTCTCTCAAAAATGAATAAACGTTAGGGGGGGAAGAAGAAAAAAAAAAGAATAAACGTTAAAAAAAAGTGCTTAAAATTTAAAAAAGATATAAAATACTAAGTACTGGTGAAGATCTGCAGCAACAAGAATGCTCACACAATCCCTTTGGAGAACTGTTTGGCGGTATCTACTAATGTGAAAAATATGTAAGCATATGTGTATATGTCATTTTGTGAATATTACCCAGGAATTCCATTCCTAGGTATACATATTCTATATGCATTCAATATGTAAACAACGGTTTAAGAGTGTTCATAGCAAAAGTATCCATAATAACCAAAAGCTGGAAACTGCCCAAATACCCATCAACGGTGGAATGGATACGTAAATTGTGGTATACACACATGGCAGGAGCTATGTATCAATGAGAATCAACAAACAACAGCTGTGTGCAACACGTAGATGAACTTCACAAACCTAAAGTTGAGAACCCAGGTATCAAAACGTATTAGTCCATTTATATAAAGTTTATTTTTTTTTAATTTCTTTTTTAACGTTTATTTTATTTTTGAGACAGGGAGAGACAGAGCATGAACAGGGGAGGGTCAGAAAGAGGGAGACACAGAATCGGAAGCAGGCTCCAGGCTCCGAGCCGTCAGCACAGAGCCCGACGCGGGGCTCGAACTCACGGACCGCGAGATCGTGACCTAAGCTGAAGTTGGCCGCTTAACCGACTGAGCCACCCAGGCGCCCCTGTATAAAGTTTAAAAAGAGGCAAAACTAATCTGATATCAGAAGGGAGGAAATGACTAACTTAGGGAGTGTTGTGACTGGTACCAGTGACAACAGGGTTCTTGGGGTTGTGATAATGTTCCATTTTATGGTCTATGAGCATTACATCAAAATGAGAACTTCCTAGAAACTCATCAACTGAACACCAATGATGTGTGTGTGTGTGTGCGCGTGTGTGTGTGTGCAAGTGCTGTGAACTTTTCTGTATGTTATATGTCAATGAAAATTTACTTTAAAAATTCCCAAGGAAGGAGAGGGTCCAAGATGGCTGTGTAGGGAAATCCTGAGCTCACCTTCTCTGTTCAACATCCCAAAGTTACAACTACATTTTGAATAATTCTTTCCTAAAAAGACCTGAAGACTAGCAGAATAGCTCTTCCACTACCTCTTCCACAGGAAAGGAAGGAAGGAAGGAAGGAAGGAAGGAAGGAAGGAAGGAAGGAAGGAAAAGAGAGAGAGAGAGGAAGGAAGGAAGGAAGGAAGGAGCAAGCCATGTCAAAACAAGTAGGAGGGACAGAAAAGTGGTCTTGTCAGGACCCCCACCCCTCATGTAAACTACCCACAAGAGGAAGGCATAGAACAAATGCATGGCTCCTCTCTGAGGAGTGAGGGGTTTGAGCCCTACTTCAAGCACCCTAGCCTGTCAGACCTGGATCTGAAAAAGTGAGCCCCCAAATGACTGGCTTTCAAACCACAGAGTAATATCTGAGAAAGCAGGAAGGCTGTAGGAAATGGGAGACTCCACTCTTGAAGGGCTCACACACAGACTCAGTTGCTACAAGTCCCAGTGTGAAAGCGGTAGCTTGACAAGTGCCTGGGCCATGTGTGAGGAGACTCACTGACTGGAAGAGCAGAGGTCTGTTGGAGATCTCTCTAAAGACAGAGGTGCTAGCAGGAACTTTTTTTTTTTTTTTTTTTTAACTCTCTTTCTCCTTGCTAGCCCAGTGCTGGGAGATGCCATTTGGGGCACTCTCAATCCTCCTCGATAACATGGTTCACCGCATCCCAGTGTTCTCCTGAGGCCCCACCTTGCCAGACTTGGCCCAGAGCTTGTCCACTGAGGCCCTCTGCCCCGCGAAAGCCAATGGACAGGCACACCATAGCCAGGTGCTCCTACACTGCTGCCCTGCCCCACCAGACCCAGAAGTTGCATGCACTTCGTACAGAGGACACCCTTGAACATCTGGCACTGATTGCCAGAGGGGCTGGGACTGAAACAACTGGAGAGACAGAGCTTAGCAGCCTACCACCCCCAGAGCACTGCACAGACATCTGACTGAAACACACCTGCTAGTGTGTGTTTCACCTTCCAGGGACCATGCCTTCAAGACTGGAAGAGACAGCTGCTTTGTCTAATACATAGAAACAAACATAGAAAGCCAGGAAACTGAGGGGACAGAGGAATATGTTCCAAATGAAAGAACGAGACAAAATCTCAGAAACATACATTAATGAAACAGATAAGTAATCTACTTGACAAGGAGTTCAAAGTAATGGTAATAAAGATGTTCACTGAACTCAGGAGAAGGATGGATGAACACAGTGAGATCTTTAACAAAGAAGTAGAAGATTACAAACAAAAAGAAAGTTACAAACAAAAGTTCCAGAACTGAAGAATACAATAACCAAACAAAAATTGCAGTAGAGGGGCACCTGGGTGGCTCAGTTGGTTAAGCGTCCAACTTTGGCTCAGGTCATGATCTCATGCTTCATGAGTTTGAGCCCCACATCGGGCTCTGTGCTGACAGCTCAGAGCCTGGAACCTGATTTGGATTCTGTGTCTCCCTCTCTCTCTGCCCCTGCCCTGCTCGTGCTCTGTCTCTGTCTCTCTAAAATAAATTAAAAAAAAAAAATTTTTTTTAAATGCATTAGAGGATTTCAACAGCAGACTGGATAAAGCAGAAGGACAGATCAGCAAGCTGGAAGACAAATCAAAGGAAATCGCCCAGACAGAGTAACAGAAAGTATAAGAATTTATATTTATTTATTCATTTATTTATTTTAATGTTTGTTTATATTTGAGAGAGAGAGAGACAGACAGAGTGCAAGTGGGGAAGGGGCAGAGAGAGAGGAAGACACAGAATCCAAAGCAGGCTCCAGGCTCTGAGCTCTCAGCACAGAGCCCGTCATAAGGCTCGAACTCACAAGCCGTGAGATCATGACCTAAGCCGAAGCCGGACACTTAACCGACTGAGCCACCCAAATGCCCCATAAGTAAAAAATTTGTTTAAAGTGGAGATAGCTTAAGGAACCTGTGGGACAACATCAAGTGAAATAATATTCACATTATAGAGATTCCATACAGAGAAGAGTGAGAGAGAAAGGGTCAGAAAATTTATTTGAGGAAATAATGGCTGAAAACTTCCCTAAGCAGGTCCAGGAATCCCAGAGTGTCTAAAAAAAAAAAAAAAAAAAAAAAAATGAACCTAGAGAGATCTACACCAAGACACATTATAATTAAAATGGCCAAACTTAAAGGAAATAACCTAAAAGCAGCAAGAAAAAACAACTTTATAGATATAAGGGAAACCCCATATGGCTATTAGATTTCTCAGCACAAACTTTGCAGGCCAAAAGAGAGTGGCATAACATATTCAAAATGCTGAAAGGAAAAAACTTCCAACTGAGAATTCTCCACTAGCAAGGTTATCATTCAGAATCGAAGGAGAGATTAGGAGTTTTCCATATAAGCAAGAACTGAAGGAGTTCACCACTAAAATGGCCTGAGAGGAAATGTTCAAGGAAATTCTTTGAGCTGAAAAGAACTAGCACTAATTAACAACAACAGCAACAACAAACCACCTAAATATCTAAAGGTAAATATATAGTAAAGGTAGAGAATCAGTCACTTATAAAGCAAGTATGAAGGTTACAAGAAAAAAACTGGTAAAATTAACTAAAACTACAATAATTAGTTAAGAGATGCATAAAGTGAAAAGATGTTAAATGTGACATCAAACACATAAAACATGGTAGGGGGAGTAAGTACATAGAATTTTGGAATGTGGTCAGATTTAAGTTGCTGTCAAAAAAAAATACACGGTTATATACATAGGATAAGATATGTGAACCTCACAGTAACCACAAAACAAAAACTAAAGCTAAAGCAAAATGGAAATACACAATAGAAAATGAGAAAGGAATCTAAACAAAACACTAAAGAAAGTCATCAAACCACAAGGGAAGAAATAAAGAGGAGGAACAGGCGAACTATAATAAAAGCCAGGAAACAACAAAGTGTCAAGAAGTACACACCTATCGATAATTACTTTAAATGTAAATGAACTAAACTCTCTGATCAAAAGTAATCGATAATTACTTTAAATGTAAATGAACTAGGGGCGCCTGGGTGGCGCAGTCGGTTAAGCGTCTGACTTCAGCCAGGTCACGATCTCACGGTCCGTGAGTTCGAGCCCCGCATCAGGCTCTGGGCTGATGGCTCAGAGCCTGGAGCCTGTTTCCGATTCTGTGTCTCCCTCTCTCTCTGCCCCTCCCCCGTTCATGCTCTGTCTCTCTCTGTCCCAAAAATAAATAAAAAACGTTGAAAAAAAATTAAAAAAAAATAAATGTAAATGAACTAAACTCTCTGATCAAAAGGCTGAGTGGATTAGTAAAAGAAGACACATCTACATAGTGCCTATAAGAGACTGACTTCAGAAGCGAGGACACAAACAGACTGAAAGTGAAGGGATGGAGAAAGATATTCCATGCAAATGGAAATGAAAAAAAAAAACATAACAGGAATGGCTGAGTCAGTTAAGCATCCAACGCTTGATGTCAGCAAGGTCATAATCTCATGGTTCATGAGTTTGAGACTCACATCGGGCTCCAGGCTTACAGTGTGGAGCCTGCTTGGGATTCTCTCTCTTTCCTTCTCTCTCTGCCCCTTTCCCACTCATGCTCTTTCTCAAAATAAAGAAACTTTAAATAAAGAAAAATAAAATGACTAAAATATTTAAAAAGAAAGACTACAATAAAAGACAAAGAGGGAAATTAAATAATGATAAAGGGGTCAATCTGGCAAAAAAGATATAAGATTTATAAATATATATACACCCAAAATAGGAGCACCAAAACATATAAAGCACATATTAATGGACCTAAAAGGAGAAATTGACAATGATACAATAATAGTAGGGGACTTAAACACCCCCACTTACATCAATGAATAGATTAATAAGGAAAGATCAACCTTGAACAACACATTAGACCAAATGCACTTAATAGACATATATGGAACATTCCATCCAAATGCAGCAATTTACACATTTTCCTCAAGTACAAATGGAATATTCTCTATGATAGACCACATGTTAGATGACAAAACAAGTCTCAACAAATTGAAGAAGACTGAAATTTTATAAAGTGTCTTTTCCAAACACAATGGTATGAAACTAAAAATAAGTTACAAGAAGAGCGCTAGAAAAACCACAAAAATATGGAGATTAAACAACATGCTACTGAACAAGTGGGCCACTGAAGAAATCAAAGAAGAAATAAAAATATAGAGAGAGACAAAAAAAACCCAGATATACCAAAATCTGTGGGATGCAGCAGAAGTGGTTCTAAGAGGGAAGTTCATAGCAACATAGGCCTAAATTAAGAAAAAAGGAAAATCTCAAATAAACAATCTAACTTCTTATACCTTAAGGAACTAGAAAAGACAAACAAAGCCCAAATTTAGTAGAAGGAAAGAAATAAAAAGCAAAAATAAATAAAGTAGATACTAAAAACAAAACAAAACAAAAAACAGATCAATGAAACTAAAAGCTAGTTCTTTAAAAATATAAACGAAATTGACAAACCTTTAGCTGGACTAAGAAAAAAAGAGGGCTCAAACAAAATCAGAAATTATAGAGGAAAAGCTACAACTGATACCACAGAAAGACAAAGGAATATCATAATTATATGCCAACAAACTGAGCAACCTAGAAGAAATGGATAAATTCCTGGAAACATACAGTATTCCAAAACTAAATCATGAAGAAATAGAAAATCTGAAAAGATTTGATTACTAGTAAGAGTAAGTAAGTGAGGGGTATTAAAGGGCTCAGTAATAAAAATCTCCCAACAACCAAAAGTCTTGGTTCACTGGTGAATTCTACCCAACATTCAAAGCCTTAATACACATCATTTTCAAATTCTTCCAAAAACTGAAGAGAAGGAAATGCTTCCAAAGTCATTTTATGAGGTCAGCATTACCCTGATAGCAAAACCAGACAAGGACACCACACACACACAAAAGAGAAGTACAGGCTAATATCCTTAATGAACAGATGCAAAAATACTCAAAAATAACAGTAAACTGAATTCAACAACACATTTAGAGAAGCATATATTGTGATCAAGTGGGATTTATTCCAGGGATTTTAAGGGTGGTTCAACATCTGCAAATCAATCAATATAATATACTACATTAACAAAATGAAGGATTAAAATCATATGATCATCTCAATAGATACAGAAGGAGCACTTTGACAAAATTCAACATCCATTTACAATAACCGCCCCCCCCCAAGTTGCTATAGAGAAAACATACCTCAACATAATAAAGGCTGTGTGTGACAAACCCACCGCTAACAATGTACTCAATGGTGAAAAGCTGAAAGCTTTTCCTCTAAGATCAGGAATAAGACAACAATCCCAGTCTCGTCACTTTTATTCAACACAATACTGGAAGATGTAGTCACAGAAATTAGGCAAGGAGAAGAAATAAAGGCATCTATATTGGAAAGAAATAAGTAAAGCTGTTATTATTTGCAGAAGACATGATACTTAATACAATAAAACCCTAAAGACTCCATTTATTAGAACTAATAAATGAATTCAGTAAAGTTGCAGGAGAAAAAATCAACTTACAGAAATCAGTAGCATTTCTATACACTTATAATGATAAATTATCAGAAAGAGAAATTAAGAAAACAATCCCACTTACAACCATATCAAAAAGAATAAAATACCTAGTAATAAATTTAACCAAGGAGGTAAAAGACCTATACACTGAAAATTATGAGATACTGATGAAGGAAACTGAAGATGACACAAATAATTGGAAAGATATTCTGTGCTCATGGATTGGAAGAATATTGTTAAAATGTCCATACTACAATTCAATGTGGTTCCTATAAAAATTCCAATGGCATTTTTCACAGAAGTTGAACAAATAATTCTAAAATTTGTAGGAAACCACAAAAGATCTAAATACCCAAAGCAATCTGGAGAAAGAACAAAGCTGGAGGTATCCTGCTCTCTGACTTCAAGCTATATTACAAAGCTATAGTAATCAAAACAGTATGGTAGTGGCATAAAAACTGATACACAGATCAATGGAACAGAATTGAGAGCCCAGAAATAAACCCACACATATACAGACAATTAATTTACAATAAAGAAGCCAAAAATACACAATGGAAAGAAGATGTTCTCTTCAATAAATGGTGCTGGGAAAACTGGACATTCACATACAAAAAAATGAAACTAGACCATTATCTTACACTATATACAAAAATGAACTCAAAATGGATTAAAGAATGTAAGATTTGAAAACATAAAATTCCTAAAAGAAAACATATATGGTGAGCCCCTTGACATCAGTCTTACTGATATTGTTATGGATCTGACCCTAAAGGTGAAAGGGGAAAAAAAAAGCAAAAATAAAAAAAAAGCCCAACAACCCAATTTAAAAATGGGCAGAAGATCTAAAGAGACATTTTTCCAAAGAAGACATCAGATGGCCAAGTTGTTCAGAAGTTGTTCAGAATCACTAAATTTAGGGAAATACAAATCAAAACCATAATATCACCTCACACTGGTTAGATTGGCTATCATCAAAACGACAAGAAATAGGGGCACCTGGGTGGCTCAGTTGGCTAAGTGTCCGACTTCGGCTCAGGTCATGATCTGGCAGTTTGTGAGTTTGAACCCCACATGTGGCTCTCTGCTGTCAGCACAGAGTCCTCTTGGGATCCTCTGTCCCCCCTCTCTCTGCCCCTCTCCTGCTCACTCTCTCTCAAAAATAAACATTTAAATAAATAAAATAAAATAAAATAAAATAAAATAAAATAAAATACAAAAGGCATTTAGGGGTGCCTCAGTGGTTCAGTCAGCATCCAACTCTTAACCTCGGTTCAGGTCATGATCTTCCAGTTCACGAGATTGAGCCCCATATTGGGCTCTGCACTAACAGCACAGAGCCTGCTTGGGACTCTCTCCCTCTCTCTCTCCCTGTCTCTCTCTCTCTCTCTCTGCCCACACTCTCTAAACAAACAAACAAACAAACAAACAAACATTCTTTTAAAAGGCACTTATATTTTCTGATTGTAAAAGTGCAACAGGCAAATTATAGACATTTGGGGGAAACACACAATGAAAGTACATTCCATCACTTGCAGAAAATATTTCCTTGCTATCATCTTTATAGACACAAAATACACATAACCGGGGACCATGTTGTACATGGTTGCTTTCTGAAATATATTAAGCACATTTTCCCACATCAGTAAATAATCTTCAAAACCATGAAAAAAAAGGCCCTCAGATCGGAGATCCAATTTGACTTAAACCTTACCCAAATGCTATTTTGTCTCTTTGGATCACTCTTCTTTTGTCTTTCAGGGTTATCAGAAAAATCATAGTGCCATCAAAAAGGGAAGGTATCTATTGCTCCTTGCAGCAATGTGAACATAATACATACAAGAGCTCTAGATAGTCTAGTGACACAACATTAAGCTTTGTCATCAGTGTGCAAAAGCTGACTAGTTTTCAAAAATAGAATAAAATGCAGTTTTGCAGTGTCATGTGGCTTTTACCCCAGTTAGAGAAATCATTAACTCAGACACTCTGCAGTACAGGGGGTTTGACTAACCTTGCCAACTTAGCCAGGCAGCAAAAGAGGAGCCTGTGGCAGCCATCTTCTCTGAAGGAACAAAGCAAAGAGAAATAATCTGGTGCAGAGTTCCAGGCACGACGTGCTCCGGTCCAGCTGTTGGTTCTCTGACTAAACATGGCTTCCCTCTGATCATTAAGGGGAAAAAACATCTTCAAGAAAGGATTTTAAGTGACTGTAAAGAAAAGCCCAACCAAACTATCTCTTTTCCCTCCTCAAGTGGGAAACTTTGGGGGTGGGGGGGGGGGTCAGTAGGCTGTTGACTTATCTACTACAAAATGTCGAAAAATGAGCTAAGGAAAGTTTAAATGTTTTATCTGTTCCCAAAATGAACTTTCCCTGCTCATGGCCGGCAGCAATTTCTGGGTCCATGGGCACCTTCTTTGGCAGCTGCAAAGAATAATGCGGCTCCCTTCGTGATGCGAGCTTACTCGGCCAGCAGGGGGCGAGCGGAAACAGTCCCCTCCCCCACCTCCCGGCCCGAGGACTTCAATGAAGTCCTATATCTAGTGCGCACATCCCGTTTGTGGCCGCCTGGATTCACCTACCCGAAGGGGACCAGGGTGAAACTGCCTCAGATACTTAGCGCAGCTCTCCACAGCTTCATAAATTAAGCATAAACTCCATGATTCTTCAAGATTGGCTCCAGATGACTGTTTCAGTCAAAGTGGATGGTTTATGTTGGTTCTTGTTGGGCAAGTGCAAAGGCAGACCCAGTATATTGCAAGAGTCTGGGTAGTGGGGACAGTGACAGTTTAGTTTAGCAACCACACTTTCTCCATCCAACTTCGCTGTTAAAAAGTCTATTGCTTTTGAGGGAGGACCCCATGCGAAGAAGCAAAGAAAGCCAGCGTTGGCCAAGAAATATAAAACCCCTCAAATGGCTTTCTCTGGTATTTAAATTTAGGCAATTATTTGCAGCTCTTCTCAGCACTCATCCCTGGGTCTTGTTATCACCTGGAAAGAAACTAGAATGCTTTCAGAACTGCCACACTTTTCAACTACCATCAGATAAAAGTCATAGTTTAAAAATCCTCATCTGATTTCATTTCACCAAATGGTTAATATTTTTCTACTTCCTGTTAACAAAATATCAAATGCTAGGCTAGCTGCTGGACTAATCATATTTAGTGGTATAAACATTTCTTTTTCATCAGCTATATAGGAAATGTTTGAAGACAAAAGTGGCTCCCCTATAGCTTCCCGACCTGCATAGGAAACTCCAAGTGTAAGCCAGGGTATTTGTACGTGTCCCATGCTGTGTCTGGGATATGGTGCTTTGCAAACAAATCTAAATTAGAATAAAATAAAATAATAAAACATTAGAAGAAAATATGAGAGAATATTTGTATAACCTTGGGGGTGTGGCAGTCTTCTTAAGCAAGATGAGAAACCCAGAAAAAGTAAAGGAAAACAACAGAGGGGTGCCTGGGTGGCTCAATCAGTTAAGTGTCCGACTTCGGCTTAGGTCATGATCTCACGGTCCGTGAGTTCGAGCCCCAAGTTGGGCTCTGTGGTGTCAGTTCTGAGCCTAGAGCCTGCTTTGGGTTCTGTGTTTCCCTCTCTTCTCTGCCCCCTCCCCCATTCATGCTCTGTCTCTCAAAAAATGAATAAACATTAAAAAAAAAAAAAAAAAGGGAAAACAATAGACATGTTCAACTACATAAAAATTAATACTTTTTTTGCAAGGCAAAAGAAACCATAACCAAAATGAAAAGGCGAAGAAAAATGTTTGCAATAAAAATGATGGAAAATGGTAAATATCTTAATAAACTAAGCCTTTAACAAATTAATAAATAAGAGACAACACAATAAAAATGAGCCAGTGTTATGAAAAGGCAATTCATAAAAGAGGAAATAGGTGAAAGTGCTCAGTTTCATTGAAAGTCATGAAAATGCAGGAATATAAATAGATGCATGAAAAGTATAAAAATACCCAACTTATGAGGGACTATCTTAGGGCCCAGGGACCTAAGGGAGGTTAACAAGCTTGGGATTGGAAGTCAAAATGGCTTTCAACTGTTGTTTTTTTTTTTTTTCAACGTTTTTTTTTTTATTTTTTTATTTTTTTATTTTTGGGACAGAGAGAGACAGAGCATGAACGGGGGAGGGGCAGAGAGAGAGGGAGGCACAGAATCGGAAACAGGCTCCAGGCTCCGAGCCATCAGCCCAGAGCCTGACGCGGGGCTTGAACTCACGGACCGCGAGATCGTGACCTGGCTGAAGTCGGACGCTTAACCGACTGCGCCACCCAGGCGCCCCACAACTGTTTTTTTTTTTAATGTTTATTTATATTTGAGACAGAGAGAGACAGAGCATGAGCAGGGGAGGGGCAGAGAGAGGGGGAGACACAGAATCCGAAGCAGGCTCCAGGCTCTGAGCTGTCAGCACAGAGCCTGACACAGGGCTGGAACTCACAAACCGTAAGATCATGACCTGAGCGCAAGTCAGACGCTTAACCGAATGAGCCACCCAGGTGCCCCAACATGGCTTTCAACTTTAACTGTAATGCTGTATTTCTTCTCCTAAAATATATTAGGATTTATGGGGAATGTGGCAAAATGATAACCATTAACCAACCTGAGTTGTGTCTTTTGGTTAAAATGTAAGTGCATTTCTGTTGAGTATGTGCCCAAGAGTAGAATTATAAGGTCATAGGCTACACGTCGGTCTAGAAATGTTCTCTTTCTTAATCTGGGTGTTGGCTATAGGGGTGTGCTCAAGTTTATGAAAATTCACTGAGATATACACTTATGATATGTGCATTTCAATAAAAAATTAAACAATAACAAAAAGTATAAGGCAACAACACTTCACAGCCACCAGCGTGGCTAAAATAAAACAGTAGAAAATACCAAGTTCTGACAGGGATGTATAGCAACTGGGTTGCTCATGTATTACAAGTGGAAATATACCTCTATACAATCCCTTTGCAAAAGTGACATATTCTACAAACAGTGAAAATATGTGTACTCCATGATCGGACAATTCCAGTCATAGGTAGACCTACTTAGCAGAAATTTGTCTATATGGTTACCAAAAGACAAGGGTTAAGACTTATGAGATGCCACTTTTTCAATATATTTTTAACGTTATTTGCGAGAACTTTGGCATTTAAAAACTGTATATATTTAAGATGTGCAACTTGATGTTTTGATATATTGTGATACCATTCTTAAACCATCGGATGGGAGGGGAGAAATTACAGAACATCAAAGACATGAACTTCGGACAAATTTATATATATTATTAACTTGGTGGGATATCCCTGAGAAGTTAAGTGAAGAAAGCAAGTTGTATATAAACTGACCTCATTTTTGTAAGGATAAGATCAAAGACAAAACCCTTTTTATTTGCATGTATGCTTGTAAGAGCAAGAGACTATGAGTAAGTTAATCAAATCAAAATTTTAATATAGAAGGGAAAGATTAAATGGGGAATGAGGAGACAGGTGATTAGCTTTTTCTTTAGTTATGTCTGTATTGCCTGACTTGCTAAACCTAGAATTTTTTTAAGTTTATTCATTTATTGGAGCGTGTGGGTGGCTCAGTCAGTTGAGCGTCTGCCTTCAGTTCAGTCATGATCTTGCGGTTTGTGGGTTTGAGCCCCGTGTTGGGCTCTGTGCTGACAGCTCAGAGCCTGGAGCCTGCCTCGGAGTCTATGTCTCCCCCTCTCTCTGCCACGCCCCTGCTCACGTTCTGTCTCTTTCTGTCTTTCAATAATAAATAAACATTAAAAAATTTTTTTAAAAAGTTTACTCATTTATTCTTGAGAGAGAGTTGACATAGCAGGGGAGGGGCAGGGAGAGAGGGAGACAGAGAATCCCAAGCAATCTGTGCTAACGGCACAGAGCCCAATACAGGGGCAACCCACAAACCATGAGATCATGACCTTAACCAAAATCAAGAGTCAGACACTTAACCAACTGGGCCACCTAGGTGCCCCAAGAATTGTTTTGAAGTAATTATTTTTGAGATAATTCACATACAATAAAATTTGCCCTTTTAAAGTACATAATTCAGTAATTTTTAGTATGTTCAGAAAGTTGCACAAGCATTGCCACTACCTAAGAACATTTTAATCATTTCCCTCCCTACTCTTGTAAAAAACAGGTACCCATGAGTAGTCGTTCCCCATTCCTCCTGCCTCCCAGCCTCTGGCAACCACTAATCTACTTTCTGTCTCTAAGGATTGCTTATTATGCACATTTCATTTAAGTGGAATCATGTAATATGCATGTGACTTTTTGTGTCTGGCTTCTTTCCTTGGCATGTCTCTGAGATTCAACCATGTTATAGCATGTATCAATGGTTCATTCCTTTTTATGGCTGAATAATATTCCATTGCATGGATATAGGACGTTTTAATTATCTGTTCATCAGGTATTGAATGGATACTCCAGAATAATCTTATTTTAAGGTTGTCTGAATAGCAAACTTAATTCCATCTGCAACCTTTTACCTTCTAAAGCTAATATAGTCACAAGTTCTGGGGACTAGGATGTGGACATCTTTTCTCTGGGGTTGGGGGGCGGGGATTATTCTGTCTACCAAATTCCTCATCACAAACTTTGGATCAGAACACAAAAAATTTTTTGAGAGAGAGAGGGGGCACAAGTGAGTGAGGGGGTGGAGAAAGAGAGAATCCCAGGAGGGACAGAGGGAGAGAAAGAAATGGGGCTCACCCAAAGTGGGGCTCAAGCTCACCTCATGTGGGACTTGAACTCACGAACGACGAGATCGTAACCTGAGCTGAAGTGAGATGCTTCACCACTGAGCATCTGGGTTCAATCATTGAACCAGCATAAACTGCAGGCATTGTGCTAGGGGTCAGGAACATGGCTCTGAACAAGGCACAGAACCCCTAATGCAAGCAACCTCCCTGCCAGGTCCTCCCCTGGTTGGGTGCTGCCACTCAGGGAAAGGGTGGGGCTGAGAAGCCCATGCCCCCTCTCCTCCAGACCCCCACTAACAGCACCCCTGCCCAGTCCTCTTCAGTTTTCAGTGTCTCCTTGACCCTCCACCTTCATCACACAAAGCGTGGCTTCTCCTCTTCTCCCATCTCCCCTCCCCCAACTACTAGCATAATCCTCAAGCCGTAATAATCCCAAACAGTCCACTTCCCAGGTTGGATTTTTCAAGTAACGACGTCAGGGCGAGGCAGGAGTGATATGTGGGCCTGGAGGAAGCAAGGATACGCGGGGTACAGTGGGAAGGAGGAGCAAGAACCCTCCAGTTCCTGTCTTCTCCAAAGTGCAGTGTGTCAGGTGGTTAGAATCCCGGTGTCTGAAGGTCCCTGTTGCCTGGGTTCGAGCCCAGATTTTCCCCTTGCCACTGGAGCCATCTTGGATGCTGCTCTTTAACCTCTCAGTTCCCGTTTCCCCATCCCTACCACAGAAGAATAGTCATTTGTAAGGTTTTATTTCCTAAGGTTGTCTTCATCCTATGGATAGAGCACACAGAGCAGCACCTCAAACACAACAAATGCTCTGTGTGTTAGCTAAAAGCATGGTTTGGGGAGCCCTGTGCCACCATGACACCAAGGCAGGCCTGCCCGCTTCTGTCTGTTCTCCTCTGCAGCCCGTGCGTGTACCTCTCAGGCAAAACTCAACATACGCCATATCCCAGGACTAACAGCAACTCCTAGGGACAACAGCCTAAATTCATTTTAAGTAGAAAAAGAAGGTTTGGGGGCACCTGGGTAGCCCAGTCCATTAAGCGTCTGACTCTTGATTTCACCTCAGGTCATGATCTCACGGTTCGTGAGTTCAAGCCCCACATCAGGCTCTGTGCTGACAGTGTGGAGCCTGCTTGGGATTCTCGGCCTCCCTCACTCTCTGCCCCTCCCCCCACCCCTCTCTTTGTTTCTCTCTCAAAAATAAATAAACATTAAAAAAAGAGAGAGAGAGAGAGAGTAAAAAGAAAGTTTGTGTCCAAGAGACAAATCTGCAAAGGTTTCCGTGACCCCCTGGCAGATAACCTCCAAGATTATCATGCCCAGTGATTTTCTTCCTCTTCTCCCAACTTCCTGCTTCTAGATTTGGCCCAGGGGCCTACTTCTGCCTGACAAAGCCCATTTCAGTGCCTTTCCAACAAGAAACATCCTTTGGCAACCCTCCTAGAATGTGCAAGCAGCTCATTTTAAAATAGAATCCCTTTTTTTCTTTGGTTCTTCTACATTTAGTATACAGCGTACTAAGTGGAAAATAGTCATCGGAGTGCTTCCTCCCATTTTCTGCTCTTCTCTCTGCTCTACTCTTTTCTTCTGGGTCTCCCTTTCCTTCCCCTTTTATCTTCTCTGTTCTCTGTTTCCTCGAATTTCTCTTTATGGCTGCTGTTGTCCTGGACTTGGCATTGTTCTAAACCAGACAGACTCAGGTCTAGGAAATAGTTTTTCTTTTCTGAATTCAGTGCTTGGCTTAAAAGGGAGAGTGGAGAGTTTCTTGGGTGAAGACTCAAAGCTGGAGAGAGAAGCAACGGAGTCCAGAGAAGAGACATCCTGAGCTGATGAGCTTATTTCCGGAGCAGTCGTTCTCCAGCTTCCCGAGAGTGGTCAGACTTACTTTCTCTTAGACTCAGAATCAAATGCGTGTTGAACCCAAGCATTCCCTGGTCTTCAATCCAGTGTCTTTTATCTCTGGGTTTCAGGCTGTAGATGACATCAACTATTTTTATTGTTTATTGTTAAGTGCCTTTCTACTCTTGAATTGATGTCTGATTTATTTTGTTGGTTGTTACTTCCTGAGTCGTGAAGGGAGAGGTTCCAGCGTTCAGGAAGCCCAAGAATGGATGAGATTTGCCTGAACGCTTAGCAACCTCTCTCTAAAACTGAAGTTTTTCAGAGCTATGCCCAAGGCTCAGGTCCTGGGACAGAGTTTGCTCTTAACCTACAGATACCCTATTTATCTCAGCTGTTATTAGACTATGAACAATATTTCAAGGAAAAGAAAATATTTTAGTGTTTAACCACAGTTTATTTAGTGTAGGTAGATGTGAATAGCACCTTTAAAAAACAAAGGGTTAGAGACACCTGGTTGGCTCATTCGGTTAAGCGTCTGACTTCAGCCCAGGTCATGATCTCACGGTTTGTGAGTTCGAGCCCCACATCGGGCTCTGTGCTACAGCTCAGATCCTGGAGTCTACTTCGGATCTGTGTCTCCTTCTCTCTCTGCCCTTCCCCTGCTTGCACTCTGTCTGTCTCTCTCTCTCAAAAATAAATAAAACATTAAAAAAATTATAAAAAAACAAAGCATTAGCTGTGTAATCAGAACAAAAAATCAAGTTGTCATTCAACTTCTTTTTTTTCTAAATTAATCTCTGAATTTGATTGATTAGTTTGTTTTAGTTCTGCAAACTGATTTTTTTTTTTTAACCAATTCAGGCAGCAATGTTGAGAAGAAGAAGTAATTTTCCTTTTACTATTCTGAGCTCTTGGCTGGGACCTCTATAATAAATGATAGATTAATGTAATGAAAGAAAAGCAAACAGAAGTTGATTAACATGCATACCTCAGTATACATGGGAGATACCAGGAAAAAATGAGTAACTCCCTGCAGTGGCTTAGAATTCAGGATTAAATATGATCTTAATAGCGAAAGGGGAGGAAGAATGTAGATCTCTTAGGAGAGAGTAAATGATTTTCAGGAAAAATGAATGGGCCCCTAGAAGAACAGATGAGAGGTATGATAGTGTGTGACAAAGTCTGTCTGGGTGTGGTGTGGATTTCTAGTCTCCTCTCCAGTGATGAAAGTGATAAAAGTCAAACTTCCCGGGACGATGAAAATCCCGGGAAGGGGATTTTTGACAATTGAGTTCCTTTTGGAGGATCAGTCTTTGGGCAGATGAGGGGAGTCCAGAGAAAGCCTTTCCCTGCATTATTTAAAAAAAAAAAATAAGTTTTTCCATCACCTTCAGCTCAAAATAATCAAAATACTAAAGTGGCATATTTTGGAGGGGCATATTCTGCTACCTTTCAATCCTTTATGGAGTCTATGACCCAGGGCTTAGTAGGTTGCTCATTTAAAAACAATCCAAAGGAGTTATTGGATTCCTTTCATAATTAGTAGAAGGAAATTGTCAGTTTCACAAGTGAAAAGGAGAAACCTGAAGTTATAATACAATAGCTTTTGTATCTGCCTCTTTACATTTTGGTAAATGTAAGCAATCAGAAGAGAATGTCTGCCAGCAGTAGACTACTCTCTTGGTTTTTGTTTTTGTTTTTTGGGGGATTTTTTTGGCTTTTTAAGGATTTTTCTTTTTTTCTTTTTTCTATTCTCTTCTTTAATTTATTTTTATTTTTAAATTAATTAATTATTTAATTTTTCAATTTACATCCAGGTTAGTTAGCATATAGTACAACAATGATTTCAAGAGTAGATTCCTTACTTCCCCTTACCCATTTAGCCCATCCCCCACTCCAACAACCCCTCCAGCAACCCTCTGTTTGTTCTCCATATTTAAGAGTCTCTTATGTTTTGTCCCCCCTCCCTGTTTTTATATTATTTTTGCTTCCCTTCCCATATGTTCATCTGTTTTGTATCTTAAATTTCTCATATGAGTAAAGTCATATGATATTTGTTTTTCTATGACTAATTTCCCTTAGCATAATACCCTCTAGTTCCATCCATGTAGTTGCAAATGGAAAGATTTCATTCTTTTTTGATTGCCAAGTAATACTCCATTGTGTGTGTGTATATATATATATATATATATATATATATATATATATACCACCTTTTCTTTATCCATTCATCCATCGATGGACATTTGGGATCTTTCCATGCTTTGGCTATTGTTGATAGTGCTGCTATAAACATGGGGGTGCATGTATCCCTTTGAAACAGCACACCTGTATCCCTCGGATAAATACCTTAGTAGTGCAATTGCTGGGTCATAAGGTAGTTCTATTTTTAATTTTTGAGGAACCTCCATACTGTTTTCCAGAGTGGCCGCACCAGTTTGCATTGCCACCAGCAGTGCAAAAGAGATCCTCTTTCTCCGCATCCTCGCCAACATCTGTTGTTGCCTGAGTTGTTAATGTTAGCCATTCTGACAGCTGTGAGGTGGTATCTCATTGTGTTTTTGATTTGTATTTCCCTGATGATGAATAATGTTGAGCAGTTTCTCATGTGTCAGTTGGCCATCTGGATATCTTTTTGGGCGAAGTGTCTATTCATGTCTTTTGCCCATTTCTTCCCTGGATTATTTGTTTTTTGGGTGTTGAGTTTGATAAGTTTTTTGTAGATTTTGGATACTAACCCTTTATCTGATATGTCATTTGCAAATATATTCTCCCATTGAGTCGGTTGCCTTTTAGTTTTGCTGATTGTTTCCTTCGCTGTGCAGTAGCTTTTTTATTTTGATAAGGTCCCAATAGTTCATTTTTTGCTTTTGTTTCTCTTACCTCTGGAGACATGTTGAGTAAGAAGTTGCTGTGGCCAGCCGTAGTAATTTCTTACTTGACACATCCCCAAAGGCAAGGGAATTAAAAGCAAAAATGAACTACTGGGACCTTATGAAGATAAAAAGCTTCTGCACTGCAAAGGAAACAGCCAATGAAACTAAAAGGCAACCAACGGAATGGGAAAAGATATTTGCAAATGACGTATCGGACAAAGGGCTAGTATCCAAAATCTATAAAGAGCTCACCAAACTCCACACCCGAAAAACAAATAACCCAGTGAAGAAATGGGCAGAAAATATGAATAGACACTTCTCTAAAGAAGACATCCAGATGGCCAACAGGCACATGAAAAGATGCTCAACGTTGCTCCTCATCAGGGAAATACAAATCAAAACCACACTCAGATATCACCTCACACCAGTCAGAGTGGCCAAAATGAACAAATCAGGAGACTATAGATGCTGGAGAGGATGTGGAGAAACGGGAACCCTCTTGCACCGTTGGTGGGAATGCAAATTGGTGCAGCCACTCTGGAAAACAGTGTAGAGGTTCCTCAAAAAATTAAAAATATACCTACCCTATGACCCAGCAATAGCACTGCTAGGAATTTACCCAAGGGATACAGGAGTACTGATGCATAGGGGCACTTGTACCCCAATGTTTTTAGCAGCACTCTCAACAATAGCCAAATTATGAAAAGAGCCTAAATGTCCATCAACTGATGAATGGATAAAGAAATTGTGGTTTATATACACAATGGAGTACTACGTGGTAATGAGAAAGAATGAAATATGGCCCTTTGTAGCAACATGGATGGAACTGGAGAGTGTGATGCTAAGTGAAATAAGCCATACAAAGAAAGACAGATACCATATGGTTTCACTCTTATATGGATCCTGAGAAACTTAACAGAAACCCATGGGGGAGGGGAAGAAAAAAAAAAAAAGGAGGTTAGAGTGGAGAGAGAGCCAAAGCATAAGAGACTCTTAAAAACTGAAAACAAACTGAGGGTTGATGGGGGGTGGGAGGGAGGGGAGAGTGGGTGATGGGTATTGAGGAGGGCACCTTTTAGGATGAGCACTGGGTGTTGTATGGAAACCAATTTGAAAATAAACTTCATATATTGAAAAAAAAATGTTGCTGCGGCCAAGGTCAGAGAGGTTTTTGCCTGCTTTCTCCTCAAGGATTTTGATGGCTTCCTGTCTTACATTTAGGTCTTTCATCCATTTTGAGTTTATTTTTTTTGTATGGTGTAACAAAGTGTATATGGTTCATTTTTCTGCATGTTGCTGTCCAGTTTTCCCAGCATCATTTGCTGAAGAGACTGTCTTTATTCCATTGGATATTCTTTCCTGCTTTGTCAAAGATTAGTTGGCCATACATTTGTGGGTCCATTTCTGGGTTTTCTATTCTGTTCCATTGATCTGAGTGTCTGTTTTTGTGCCAAGGATTTTTATTTTTTGTAATGTTTATTTATTTTGAGAGAGGGAGAGAGAGAGAAAGAGAGGGAGAGAGAGGGCGAGGGGCAGAGAGAGAGGGAGACAGAAGATCTCAAGCAGACTCCATGCTGACAGCAGAGTGCTGCAGGGCTCAAACCCACAAACCCCTGACCTGAGCTAAGGTCAGACACTTAACTGACTAAACCACCCAGGCACCCCCCTCTTGGTTTTGTCTCCCTCAGTGATTGTTCCTTCTAGGTTCTTCCTCTTCTCCTAGAACTCTTACCCTTGGTATGCCCCAAGGCTTCTTCCTTGGTTCCTTCACTATCTGTATTCACTCCCCTGTTATCTTATTCAGTCTTGTGACTTAATATTCCTGTCAGGAATGCAGGAATGTTCAGAAGTGAAGCAACCAGATGCCTCCAACTCTCAAATGGCTTGTTTAAACAAACAAAATAAAAGCAGATCTAAATAGAAAAATATAGATTTAAAATGGAAAGATGTTAATACTTATTGAAGGGAGGTAGAAGGTATATGTACTAGATATATGTTCATTTCTGTACATGTTAGAAGAATAGAAATAAGTAAATTAGTATCTATACTCACTCTCAAACTATGTCTCCTGCCCAGACCTCTCTACTGAACTCTAGACTCACATATCTAGTTGCCCTCTGGCTTCTCCATTTGGATGTCAAAGTAATATATCCACCCTGAACTGATCTGCCCTCCTCCCTGAAAGCCTGCTCCATCAGCAGCTTCCACACCTCAGTTGATGACAACTCCATTTTTTTGTGGTTGTTCAGGCCAAAAACCTTGGAGATATACTGACTCTTGTCTTTCTCTCCCAGACCACATCCCGTCCATCAGGAAATCCTGTTGGTTCTGTCTGCAGAGCATGCCCAGAAAGTGGTCATTTTCACCACCACCACTCTGTCTCCTGGTCTAAACCACTCCCAGCCCACCCTTGGACCATTGCAGTAGACTCCCACTTGATCTCCCTGTTTCTGCTGGGTCCTCTTCAGTCTGTTGTCAACTATGAAGCCAGAGAGACTCTTTTTTTTTTTTTTTTTTACATTTAAATTTAAAATTTTTATTTAATTCATTTTTTAAATTTGCATCCAAGTTAGTTAGCATATAGTGCAACAATGATTTCAGGAGTAGATTCCTTAATGCCCCTTACCCATTTGGCCCATCCTCCCTCCCACAATCCCTCCAGCAACCCTGTTTGTTCTCCGTATTTAAGAGTCTCTTATGTTTTTGTCCCCCTCCCTGTTTTTATATTATTTTTGCTTCCCTTCCCTTATGTTCATCTGTTTTGTATCTTAAAGTCCTCATATGAGTGAAGTCATATGATATTTGTCTTTCTGTGACTGACTCATTTCGTTTAACATAATACCCTCCAGTTCCATCCACGTAGTTGCAAATGGCAAGATCTCATTCTGTTTGATTGCCAAGTAATACTCCATTGTATATATATACCACCTCTTCTTTATCCATTCATCCATCGATGGACGTTTGGGCTCTTTCCATACTTTGGCTATTGCTGATAGTGCTGCTATAAACATTGGGGTGCATGTGCCCCTTCGAAACAGCGTCCCTTTATCCCTTCGATAATACCTAGCAGTGCAACTGCTGGGTTGTAGGGTAGTTCTATTTTTAATTTTTTGAGGAACCTCCATACTGTTTTCCAGAGTGGCCGCACCAGTTTGCATTCCCACCAGCAGTGCAAAAGAGATCCTCTTTCCAGAGAGACTCTTTTAAAATGATTTCAAATTGTGTTCCTTCTCTACTCAAAAGCAGAGTCTCACCCAGAGTAAACAAGGAAGTAGTGGAAGCTGAAATTCTTCAACAGCCTCAGGCCCTCTGTAGTTTCCTTCTACTTCCCTCCTGCCCCACCCTGCTCCGGTCCCTCTGGCCTCCTTGCTGTTTCTGGAATAAGCCAAGATCCTCCTGCCTTCTTGGGACTCTATACTGGCTCTTACCTCTTCCTGGAAGTCTCCTTCCCCAAATTTTTGCTCCTTTTCCAAGTCTTTGCTTATAGTTACTTCTTAACAAAGGCTGCTCTTGTAATTGAAGCCTGTTCCTACACACATGTTAGATCCATCCAACTTTGCTCTTATTCCCGGTAGCTCTCACTACCTTTTACACAACCTAATTTACTTAAATACTATATTTATCATCTGTCTCTCCCACTTCGACATCAGCTCAGTGAGGAGAAGGGTGGTTTGCTTGTTGTCAAATGCCCTGTGCCTAAAACACCATCTGGCCCAATATGGGGCCTGGCATGCAGTAAATATTTGCAGAATGAATGAATTGAGTGAATAGTCACACTCTGCATTGCTTGAGCAAAGAACCTAAAATGTGGCTTTATCAGGCCATACATTAAACTTAAGTCAAAACTCTTTTAAATCCAGAATCCCGAGCTCCACTTTCACTCCAGCTTGGTCTTTATTTTCTGACTATGGTGGCACAAACCTGTCTGAATGGCCTCTTCTATGAATGATTTCATTGATCTTTTTATTCTGTATGTAGCAATTCTTGGAATAACTATCAATTCAGCTGTTTCATTGATTTCACTTAGTACTTCCTCAAACTGAAATGACATTACTCAGTATGTGAGCATGAGTGTGAATTGCAGTCAGAGTAGGAATAACCCCCACTTTGAACTGGCAGAATTTCAGCAAGTGCCCCATGGGATAGGAAGATGCACCTTTGCTATCCATTCTCCTTAAAACTACCCCCCCGCCCCCCCCCCCCGCCCCCCCTGCAACATTCCGCATTCAGTAACGAGCTGGGTTCTTTCTAAGTGTTCTTAGTCCCTTGGGCCAGTGTAAAAAAATTCTTTTTGATAACATAATAGATTTCTCCCAACCTTTCTTGGCTGATTCCTTAATATAGCAGAAGCAGAGTTATCATTATATTCCCAGGGAGAGCTATTTATATAATGCAACACCCTTCTTTCCTACAGTAATTCTGCTACTAAAAAGAGTCTACTCTAGAAGGTTGCCCCGTTTTTTTGTTGTTGTTGTTTTGTTTTGTTTTTTAGCTTGACCATATTCATAGACTTATTAAGTGCCTTTCTTGGTTTCTCAAACTGAATCTCATAGTTTTAAATGCATAAAGTGGTGCTTGGGTGGCTCCGCCAGTTAAGCGTCTGACTCTTGATTTCGGTGTGGGTCGTGATCTCACACTGGTGATATTGAGCCCTGCTCCTCGCTGAGGGTGCGGCCTGCTTTGGATTCTTTCTCTCCCTCTCTCTCTGCCCTTCCCCCACTCACATGAGCTTTCTCTGTCTCCAAATGTATAAATAAACTTTAAAATATATTTAAATGAATGAAAACCCAGTGGTTATGGAATGGAGTAAGTTCATCTTATCCTTTATAGTCCATCTCTCCCCTTTCTATTAGGACACAACATTTGTTGAATTCAGAGGAAAACACAACTCAAATAAAGCACTAAGTGGAAATGAATTGTATAGAAGCAAGTTGAACAGGGGTTTAGAAAAAGGTCTGATCACTGAAAGGGAGGATAATAAAGTGAATGTGGCAAACTGTGTTTTGGAGACACTATCATTTTCTGCCTGGGCACTTGCTCACATACTGCTAGGGACTTGCGGGCACACAGCAGGCCATTTGTAACTACTCTTTTGGACAATCAGAGATTATGTCTTCTGATATAATACAAGGAAGTACCAACATCACCTATGGCATCCTAGCCAAAAATGTTTAATTGGAACATGTTAGGGCACCTGGGTGGCTTGGTCGGTTAAGCGTCCGACTTCGGCTCAGGTCATGATCTCACGGTCCGTGGGTTCGAGCCCCGTGTCGGGCTCTGTGCTGACCGCTCAGAGCCTGGAGCCTGTTTCAGATTCTGTGTCTCCCTCTCTCTCTGCCCCTCCCCTGTTCATGCTCTGTCTCAAAAATAAATAAACGTTAAAAAAAAAAATAATTGGAACATGTTAAGTATTTCGATCTAATTTACAGTTCACAGGAAATAGAGGAGATAGAGAGAGGATTAAGCTAATATACATAAGCAAGCAATCAGGCAAACCGAGAAAGTGGGACAACCGGCCAAGTCTCTGCACTAAGTCAGTGTCATGCCTCAACACGACTGGGGTAGATTGAAAGAGATTTAAAGGCCCAAATAACCAGATGCAATGGAAATCTTGGGCTGAGTCTTCTTGAATAAACCAAATGATAAAGACAGTTTGGGGCCTGCGAGTTAATTAAGATAAAATTTACTAAAATGGACAGAGAACATGTGCAACATAATCTAATTTTGGTTAATAATTACGAAGTTAGGATTTAGAATGTGCATTAAATGTGATGCCCTCTGGTTTTTATTTTTGCTTATTTGCATTTCAGGTTTTCCACTGCATATATACAACATCTGTAATAATAAGAGGTCATTTAAAACATGTTGGAAAGTACTTTTTTACTTCAATAGCCTAGACTGGCTCTATCTCACCTTGCTATGATTCCTTACGGTTTATTCACTATATAAAAAAATATTACCACACGGAAAGTCAATTGTTCAATTGGTTTAATTGCAAGAGGATTCAAGTTCATATATCACATTCCTAAGCTATTTATTCATTGATATTAAGGAATGTTGCACCAAATGATGTTTAATAGTGTGCAGACAGCTAATGCACAGCAATTGTTTGTACTTCACTCTGTATTCTGGTGGCTTTGTCCATTGTTATGTATTTTGCAGCCAATAAACACCTCTTGGTAATTATATGTAGGAAAAGTTCAGTTAGAAGATTTGATTTCTCATTTCTGTAAGCACTACAGTTTGGAGACAAAGTTATGTGTTTCTGTCCTCATTTTCATTACATTCTGGGTACAAGCAGACGACCTAGTTACTGTTTCCTGATATAAAGTAATTACATGTGGGCATTGGTGCTCCTATTTCTACTTCTAATATTCTACAGATCAAAAATGGCAGCAGATTTGGAACTAGCGTACTTGAATACCGGTCCCAGTTCAGTAACTAACCAGCTTCGTTTTTCACATATTTGAAGTGAAAAGGCAAGGCTAGATGAAACCTAGGGTCCCTCCTAGCTTCAAAATTCCATAATCCTAAGATATTGCTTTCTTATATTTTTTCCAGAATGAGATGCTCCATGCCAAAACAAGCAAACAAACAATAAAACCCCTCATATATTGTCAGGCTTTAGCCAGTAGCCATTTGTATGAATGCCATCCCCTAATACGTACATGATGATTTCTTAAAGACAGTGAAACTAGAAGTTATTGTCATTTTTTATATTTCCAGAGCAAATTAAAGTAGTAGTTTGCCTCTAGGTCTACTAATGATCCAGCGGATTCCAATATATATTCCAATATATCCAATGGGTAATAGATGCTCTGTTATCCATCATAAGGAAATACAAGTTCATAATTCAGGTTAGATGTTAACAAACCTAGGATACCTGTCTTTTATTTTCATGGGCTGTGGGGTCAGGCTATCCCAGGTTTAAATGACAGTTTTGACACTTTCTTTTTATTTTCCAAACCTTCCTTTGAGCTCGTCATTTTCATTTTTTAATTTTTAATTTCCAGGACCATTCTCTGGTTGTTTTCTTTTTTCCCAGTAGCATCCTGTTCTTGTATCATGATTACTGATTGCCTTCTCCCTGCATCATCCCTGTTTCCTACAAGTTTCTTTTTTCTGTTTGTGTGTCCTGCTCCACGTTTTGGTGTTACAAGCTTCCTTCTGATGTCTGTTAGTCCTCAGGCGTCTGTTTTTATTTGATTGGGTTGTCTTATGTCTGTTAATCCTTGGGTGTCTGCTTTTATTTGATTGGGTTGTCTTTTGTTGTTGCTTTGTAATTGTATTTTAAATTATTCTGGAACACTGGACCCTTATCAGATATATGATTTGCAAATATTTTCTCCCATTCTGTAGATTGTCTTTTCACTTTCTTGGTAGTGTTCTTTAATACACCAAGGTTTAAAATTTTGACAAAGTCCAATTTAGCTCTTTTTTTTTAGCTTATGATTTTGGTGTTATAGCTAAGAAATGACTGCCTAATCCAAGATCATGCAGATTTTCCTGTTTTCTCCTAAGAATTGTATGCTGTTAGCAGTTATATTTAGGTCTTTGATCTATTTTGAGCTATTTTTTTTTACAGCTTTATCTTATTTTTACAAAGAAAGAGAGTGAGCAGGGGAGGGGCAGAGGGAGAGAGAAAGAAAATATTTTTTTTCTTTGTGTTTTAAATTAATTTTTTTAATATATGAAATTTATTGTCAAATTGGTTTCCATACAACACCCAGTGCTCATCCGAAAAGATGCCCTCTTCACCCACCCTCAGGCTCCATGCTCACGGCTGAGCCTGATGTAGGGCTCAATCACAGGACCCTGGGATCATGACCTGAGCTGAAATCAAGAGGTGGATGCTCAACCAACTGAGCCACCCAGGTGCCCTGAGCTAATTTTTGTATATGGTGTGAGGTGGGGTCTAATTTATTTCTTTTGCATGTGCATATCCAGTTGTCTCAGCATCATTTGTTTAAGAGATTATTCTTTCCCCCATTGAACATGGTCTTTGCACCATTGTTGAAAATTAGTTGACCATCAATGTATGAACTTAAATTTCTCTTCCATTGATCGATGTCTCTTTGTATGCAAATACACACTGTCTTGATTATTGTAGATTTGCAGAAAGTTTTAGAATCAGGAAGTGTGAATCTTCTACTCTGGCTAAAATTTTCAGTACAATATTGAATAGAATCAGTGAAAGTGTGTGTTCTTGTCTTGTTCCCAATATTACACAACTCTTATTTGAAAGAGAGCATGGGGAGATTGAAAGTCTAATTCGAAGCTTTTGACGCTTTGGGTGCACATGTGGACCTTACTGACTGAAATTTCCTGTGGCTGATTTGGCTGCACCGACTAGTTGGGAGAACTTTGATGTCATTACCTTTATGTTCCTCTGTTCTCCTCAGTTCCTTGACTCCTGCTTTCCAGTTTCCAAAATTGTGTTGCTGTGGTCTCTTCTCTCTTTCTTCCTGTGCTTTTTAAAGTATCCCTTTATAGGGGTGCCCGGGTGGCTCAGTTGGTTAAGTGTCCAACTCTTGATTTTGGCTCAGGTCGTGATGTCACAGTCGTGAGATCGAGCCCCATGTTGGGCTCCACGCTGGGCACGGAGTCTGCTTAAGATTCTCTCTCCCTCTACCTTTGCCCTCCCCCCATCAAAAAAAACCCTAATAATAAACAAATAAATAAACACATCTTTTTACATTATATTACTGTTTTACTGGGCAAAAAGTACTTACTATCTTTCCTTGAAACCATTGGGCTGAAATCAATGGTTTTTGTGCTGGTTCTTATTTGTCATTTCTCACTGAAGCACTCAAACTTAATTCAGCCCCATGAATAAAATATGCTTTTCATTTCTCAGTAGGTTTTCAGAATTACTAGTGGATTGAACCTTCTCTTTAGGCCTTTTAATGACCCTGAGACACCACTGATATGACCTACTGGCGCTGGTAAGTATTGTGATGGACTGTCCCTTTGGAGCACCAGAGTTATCCAGGAATGTTGAAGGAGTTAGTCACCAGCTAATAGGAGGCATCAGTGTGGTTTCCATCCTTACTCACTATTTTTGTGCCCTTTTGGCTTATCTGTATCACCAAACAAACTTTAATTACAGAAACTACCTGTGAATTGGCCTTGTATCACATCAGGAAAATGTCTAGTAATTTAGTTCATTAGAAAGCTGTGGCACCAGGAAATCAACAGAAGTCCTTCAACAGAGCCATATTCAGATACTTGTACCTGCTTAGGTCTGGGAATCATTGGTTTCACTGGTATTAGTGCACAGGCTCTGAACCCTGAGTACACATGTCAATTATCTACAGAACTTAAGAAGAAGAAGGAGAAGGAGGAAAAAAAAGGAGACTAAGGGGAAGAGAAAGGGAAAGAAGAAAGCTTGTACTAATTAGTTCAGAATATCTGGGGATGGAGTACAGACAGTGGCATTTTTTAAAGCTCCCCTGGTGATTCTCAAGTGCAGCAGGGTCAGAAGCCCTGACTTAAGGGGACTACTGCAGGAAAGTGCTTGGCAGAAGCTTCTGGAGCTTCTCCAAAGCTTGTTAGGGTAGTTCCTCTTGTAGGTAGGGACAAGCCAGAGAGGAACCCAGGCCACCTCACTTCAACTCTGAAAGTCTAGAAATGAATTTTAATAAGTCATTAATAAACATTAATACATTAAAACATTAATAAAAAATATATTTTTTTAATTAAAAAAAGTTTAAAAATTTTTTTAAATCTTTTTACTTATTTTTGGGACAGAGAGAGACAGAGCATGAGCAGGGGAGGGGCAGAGAGAGAGGGAGACACAGAATCCGAAGCAAGCCCCAGGTTCTGAGCTGTCAGCACAGAGCCCGAGGCGGGGCTCAAACTCACAAGCCATGAGATCATGACCTGAGCCACAGTCGGATAAAAATCTCATAGAGCTCAATAAATAGCAGCTCTTCTATTGCTTGGAAAACAAAAATAAAGTAAGAGCTTAAAAATGGTACTACCGAGGTAAAAGATGCTACTGAAAGGCTGTGCCGGGCATAACGCAATATGGTTAGACCTGTGCCTGGCAGGGAGCCGCACGGATGGCGTTGGCGTAACCGTGCTTTGTGAACATTAATGTTTCTACAGATCACCTAGGGATGGAGTTAGGATGCAGATTCTGATTCAGTGGACTTGGGGTAGACCTGAGGGTCTGCTTTTCTAACAAGATCTAGGTGATGCTGATGTTGCCAACCCAGAAATTACACTTTAAAGAGCAAAGTAGAAGATATGCCAGCCATGGTGTCTGCTGACACTGACCTTCTTCGTCCGTAGTCCCCCTGCCTGCACCTGTGGTGGGCCTCTGACCCAAGGAGTCACCCACAAGCTGGGTTTCGAAATATAAGATGGAGTGTAAGGGGGCCATGGTCATTGCTGGGTCATTCAGACTAGAAGTTTCCACCAAAGCACAGGCCAGGCTCCAGAGGTAATGCCTGTAGCTCCCAAGGGGCCAGGTAGTCTCTATAGTTCTATAGCCTTTTTTATCTAAAACACCCCATCCCCTTCCTTTCACATAGTCTGGATATATTCATCCATCATTCATTCCGCCAATATGTATCCAGCACCTGCTTGACTAGGCATGGTTCTGGCCCCCAAAGAGACAGCAGAGAGCAAAATAAGGTCCCTTTTCTCAGAGCGTTAGCATTCTGGGGGAAGACTTCATGCAACCAAATAGGTGAGCTAAATGGAAGAGGGCTCCTACCAAAGAGGCTCCAGGGTCACTCTGCCATGTTCTGTTAAATACTTGGAATGTGTTTAACTAAGATAGGGGAACGCATTATGGAAGAGAACGTGAGCCAAAAACGCAAACACTTTTCAGAGGGATCGACAGAGTAATATGTGATGCAGTCATAATTGTCAATGTTGCAAGTACATATGTATTCAGGTTACAAAGAAAGTAGGAGGTGTATGGAGGCACTCTTTCATTTTTTAGAATTGTACTTTAGAGGGCAAGTGCCTCTAAAATAAATGTCTTTATTTTTTATTTTTTTATTTTCTTCGAAGTAGAGTTGAAACACAATGTTACATGAGTTTCAGGTGTGCAGCATAGTGATTAGCTATGCTCATAACACGTCTATACATCATGCTGTGCTCACCGCGAGTGTAGCTACTGTCTGTCACCATCCAGGGCTGTAATAATACCATTGACTATATTCCCTATGCTGTACCTTTCATCCCCACGTAAAGGGCATTTTGTCTTTAAACAAACTTATCTTAAAATGATTTGGGATAGGCTATTGGCTCCCACTTTTGTGTGGAGCATTTTGTAAGTACTCTAGAAGGATAGATACAAAAGAAAAACAATGTGTGAACCCAGAAATACTAGAACTCTCTTTCGGTAGCGTTTAATAGCAAAATGACAAAGCTGTGCATACACAAAACCTGCGGCATTCTTAACAGTGTTTTGTAAAGTAACAGTTAATGCATAAAATGGAGCAATGAGCAGCATTCAGAGTTCTGATGCTCCAACCTGTCCTCGTCTTCTATAGTAGGAAGCAGTGAAGCACAGTGGTTAAGGACACAGGATTTAGAGTCAAACATACTTGGGTTCTGATCCCATCTCTGCCTCTTGAGAGTCATGTGGCCCAGGAAAGTTACTTACACTCTCTGACTTTCAGTTTCTTTATCTGTAAAATGGGAATAATAACACCACCCTCGGGGCGCCTGGGTGTCTCAGTCCATTAAGTGTCAGGCTTCAGCTCAGGTCACGATCTCACAGTTTGTGAGTTGGGGCCCCATGTTGGGCTCTCTGCTGTTGGCACAGAGCCTGCTTTGGATCCTCTGTTCCCCTTTCTCTGCCTCTCCCCCCGCTCTCAAAAATAAATGCATTTAAAAAAATAATGCCACTCTCACAGGATTTGTTATAGGGACTAAATAAAAATAATTTATACGTGATTCAGTATCCATTGACTTTTATGAATCACTGTGCTCCAAAAAAAGATGGTCCCATCTTTCCCCCACAGTGATTTTGGGGTTTTGCAAACAAAAGGGTGCTTTTTGCACCTTTTGCATTTTGCAAACAAAAGGGTGCTTCAATAGTGCCTGTCATGACATCTTCCTTCATTGTCTTCTCCCAAGTCGGATCCCCTTGTCCACTACTGCTGTCTGCAGCCTCCTCGTGAGACGCCCCCCTGATTCCCACCCCGAGCTATGGTCTCTGCGTTCTCCCAACACTTCCAGTCCTCAGAGCCCAAGAACAGTGCTGGGGCAACTAGACATGGGAGGAAGGGGCCTCCTCCTCTTCCTTCCTTGGTTTTGACAGGTGTCTCAAAGTCTTTTTTGAAGACCGCCATCAACTTCTAACTATCTCCATCACCTCGGCCTTTCCCCCTCCGCAGACCTCCTCTCCACGTTCTCTGTTACAAAATACAAGTTCCTTACACATGAGTGCACACATGCTAGCTAATACTGACCTGGACGTAGGATCAGTGGTGGAAGTAGGGTGTCTACACTGGCAATAACCAAACCATAAATGCGCTGTTTTGTACATAAGTGTTTGGATACCGATTGCACATCCCACATTTATAACTCTCTTTTACGACTTTTAGCTCGATTGAGTAGTATACGGTATTTTGTACATGATGTAACCTAGTAGAGATAGACCCTCAAGATCCTCTCTTACTGACAAATCAATTCCACAGACACAGTGTCAAGTATTTATCAATAGGATTTTGTGCAATGAAAAAAAATGAGGGGTCGCTCGCACCTTGCTTTGTCAGTGGATGGGAGAAAAAAATGTTAACTCTCAACTCTTAACTAGCTGAATAGTTTTTTATTTGTTTGTTTGTTTATCTGAATAGTTTTTGAGGCTAATGAACTGAGTCCAAGGTTGAGACTCTGAGAAAAAAAAAAAAATACAAGGTGAGTTCTTTCTTTTGATTTGTCCAAACTAGTTCCGTGAGTTCCCATCGGATTGGCTAGTCTCAGCAACTGGATTTCAGGAATGACTGAAATGGTTGGCGTGGCCACAAATGCAGCCCAGCTAGACATCTGGAAACGCATTTGACCAGATTTCAAAGAACAAGGGGGGTGTCTGTGGATATTACATTGATGTCATGCCCTTTACCCCAGAGAAGAGGATTTTTGTGAAAGAGGTATTATGGTTGCATATTTTTATGTACGTAGAGTATTTTTTTAAGTTTACTTATTTGTTTTGAGAGGGGGAGAGGCAGAGAGAGAGAGAGAGAGAGAGAGAGAGAATCCAAGCATGCTCCACACTAACAGTGTGGAGTCCCATGAGGGCTCAAACCCAGGAACCATGAGATCGTGACCTGAGCTGAAATCAAGAGTCAGAAGATTAACTGACCGAGATACTCAGGCACTCCTAGAGTATTTTTATATTGCTGAATATTATGATTTGATTCTTATTGTGGCAAAATACAAATATAAAATTTACCCTTTTTATAATTTTTGTTTACATTTATTTATTTTTGAGAGACAGAGAAACAGAGCACACGTGGGGAGGGGCAGAGAGAGAAGGAGACAGAATCCGAAGCAGGCTCTAGGCTCTGAGCTGTCAGCACAGAGCCCAACGCGGGGCTCGGACTCACAAAGCATGAGATCATGACCCGAGCCAAAGTTGGACACTTAACTGAGCCACCCAGGTGCCCCTACCCTTGTTATAACTTTAAGTGCAGTTTAGTGATGCTAAGTATATTGTTGGGCAAACCATCACCGTTATCACTCTCTGGAACTTTTTTACCATCCCAAACAGAAACTCTATACCCATTAAAGCAAAACTCCCAATTCCCCAGAAATCACCATTCTATTTCATGTCTCTCTCCATTTCACTATTCCAGGTTCCTCGTATGAGGAGAATGGCACAATATTTGTTTTTTGCAACTGGCTTATATCACTCGGCATAATGTCCTAGGTTCATACGTGTTGTGGCATGTGTCAAAATTTCTTTCCTTTGAAGGTTGAATAATATTCCATTGTATGTAGACACCATATTTTATTTGCTGTTGATGGGCATTTAGGTTGATCCCACCTTTGGCTATTGCGAATACAGCACATAACTCTCGCGGCTATGAGCATTGATGTCGGGCAAGCTGAAAGGTATGCCTCTTACTCACAGAGCACTTTTCGGTTACCTCAAAGCACTTTGAAAATAACTTGCATGAGAAAATTAAAAAGAACTTAAGTAAATTCCCCCAGAAAATGTAGAGTTATTGCATCTGAGAAGAAAATGAGGGGAAATAGGTTATAAATCTAAAGCAAATATAAGAAATTATTGGAAATGTTAGAAAAATATCAAATGTCATTCTATGTTTCATAATGGATAGAAGAATGCAGACCTGTTGTTAGGTCTATGAACCACACAGTTCAGAGATAGGTGGCTCCTCTTGGTTGCCTAGTTTGATCATTCCATTTGCATTCTCATTTCAGTCAGAGAATGGGCACGGGGACTTTTTTTTTTTTTAAATCAAATTACAGAGTTCCCATGTTGAAAGGATCTTGTATTTTCTGTTTAATATAAATCCCAGTTCTTGGTTGCAACTTTTGACCTTCAGGTATAAAATGAACTGAGTTTGAAAATATGTTTAGAACAAACATACTAACGCGGCGTTTTCAATTGGAGGACTGCCTGAGACATTTAGCAATGTCTGAAGACAGTTTGGGTTGCCACAACTAGGAGGCTGCTACTGGCATCCAAGAGGTAGAGGCCAAGATGCTGCTAGATAGCCTAAATCGCACACAATAGCCCCCACGGGAAAGAGTTATGTGGTCCGTGATACCAAATGTCAATAGTGCCACTGTTGAGAAAGCCAGCACTAAACAAAGTGTCTTGAACAATTCTAATCAACTAGGACAAAATCAATATTTGAAAACAGTTGATCACAATGAGGCTATATTTCCAGTCCTCATAAAGAATATTGACTATGGGGCTCTGATAATTGTTTCACTCTCTCTTCCTCTTCGTCTACCTTTTCTTCCTTCCCGCCTGTCTTTCCTCCTTTCCTTCTTCCTTCCTTTTTGTAGTGATATGAAAGAAACTTTTCTATCACTGTCTTTACTTATTTTGGAACTTCAGTATTATTATAAGTGGTTACAGATATGATGGGGGGTTCAGATTGGAAGTCAGATAGCCTAAACGCAGTCCTACTACCTTGAAATAGAAAATATTGACTTTATGACCCTAGGCATAGTTTTCCTAACCATCTATTTCCTCCTCTCACACATAGGCTGGACACTTTTCCCCGTGGGCTCTGCTCCAGCTGTACTGGGAGTTCCCTGCTGGTCACTTCTGATTGGTTCATGCCCCATTTGGACTGGTTGGTGCCCAAGCCAACTATTTTTATTATCACCACACAAAGTGGATATAACAACTACACTGCCCATCCAAAGAGGCTTGGAAGGATCTTGCCCGGTAACTAAAAATACTTTCAAAGAATAACAACCATGTGAATGTAAAGTCCTAAGGAATAAAAAGGATATAAAAATACCAAGGATGATAAACCATAGATCGACATGTGCATGTCCCCATCTGGGGGTTCAGGGTGAGGTTATTTTTAATTTGTTTTGCTTTTTAAGCTAAGTCTTTCTTTCCGCTACCATTTAATTTGGAGAAAACAAAGGCCATTATGGCCTTGAATTTTATCTCAGAGTAGTTCAAATCCTTTTTTCATCACAGGAGAGCAAATTATGACAGCAAAGAAAAAAATCTTCTAAATAATTGGGTCATCATGGCATGGATCCATGTGAGCTCTTCTGGGACAAGATTTAATCACTTCATAAATTGCGTATGTTGATTGTGCTATAAATAATAATCCTGTGTGCCTCATTAAGCCCCAAACGCATGTCCTTGAGTGAAACTCATTCTTTTCTTGCCAGCCTGACTAGATGCATTGTCTTTGGAGTTGTCTTGGAAAACAGGTGCACCTGGCTCAGTTAGGCAGGTGCGAGATGTCTCAAGAGCAGTGAAATTTTATGCTCAACAATTTTGACAACCCAGGCTCTAGATTAACTCGCAGGGCTTCTCTCTCTCTCTTTTTTTAATTAACCGGTGGATCAATTAATACACATTGCCAAATAGGAAAAAGAGCTTGACTTCTGAGACTTCAACTGTCATATTCTATATTTAAGACTTGAGCTTTACAAAATGCAAGCCTGTGCTAATTTCTTCCATAAAAGCCATTTAAAATACGCTTGCTTGGGATGAACCAGCTTCCTTGAAAAATAAACCATAGAAGTTGAATGGATTTATTTTAAAATTAAAGAATGTAATAAGGAACTCCTGCCTTTCTCTGGTGTTTCATTTATAAGAGACTTATTTATTGTGAAATTGGGCAATATGAGATTTACCTTCCTAAGACAGCCTCATAGGGCAGTGCTATTCAAGGTGTGACCCATTGACTGGGACCGGAGGCAAACTGTTAATTAACTTTGTCCATCCATGAAAACACAAGCACAGAAATCAAGAGTAGGCATCTAGGAAGTTTTATGGCAATCTAAGCATAATTATTTTTCTAGTACTTTGTTTTCATTTAGCAAAAGTGTCAGTTCATTTTGGATTGGAAATGAAAACCCCTGGTCCTTCACCACAGTTTGAGAAGTGCTGTCGTAGGAAATTCTTTCAGTACTATACTATCTTCTCCAAGGATGGCTGTCTTCATTAATTTTTCTTAGGCAACAGAATAATACTATTCTATCCTTCTTAGCTGCTCTGCTTCAAGTATGAGGACACATGATAGCCAATGTCTTAACCTGCAAACATCAGTCCTTTGGTGGAGAATCAATTTCCATTCCTTGTGCCCTTCTAGTCTTCTGAATCCTTTCCCAACAGACTCATGTCCTCCCGGTCTTATGCAACAGCAAAAGTGTCCCCTTGTAAGATGTTTGTGATGCTCTGGTTGGGTTCCTGTGTTTCGAGGGGTGCTAAGGAAAATCTCTCTGGTGCCTCCACATCCCTCCCTCCGAGTCCAGAAGGAGTTTGTGTTATTATAATTACTGCATTAGAGACAGAGTTAGGTCAGGTGGTAATAGGATACGCAGTGACCCTCCTTCTTCATAGTCGGCCCTCGACTGTGAAGGAAGTGGAGCTGACTTACGTGCACCCCCAGCCTCTTTATTTTATTGCCCCATCAGCCCTTCCCCACACTGGCAAGCACGCTTGGGAACCTCTCAAGCCTCCAGACCTCCTCTGTTGGGCAATATAGCACTGATTTAAACCTGTTAGGTTTAGAGTCCATTTTGTATACCTGTATCTCCTTTTTGGAGCGGTATGTGTGTATTGGGGAGCAGGGGGACCAGACAAACAATTTTTTTATTAAAAACTTTCAAGTCCAGAATTAACAAGTGCTAACTTTATCCTCTTTTGAATTTAATTTTGGCATTTAATCGTTTGTATTTAAAGAACTATCATATTAAGTCCTCCCCAGTCTCAGTTTGCTTCCCTCTCTTCCCTGATGTATTTACTATCATGAGGTTGGCAGGTACACTTCCTGTCTCTGTTTTTATACTTTTACCATTTTATTTCTTTTAATAAACTCTTTTTAAAAATTTTTTTTCAACGTTTATTTATTTTTTTGGGGACAGAGAGAGACAGAGCATGAACAGGGGAGGGGCAGAGAGAGAGGGAGACACAGAATCGGAAACAGGCTCCAGGCTCTGAGCCATCAGCCCAGAGCCTGATGCGGGGCTCGAACTCCCGGACCACGAGATCGTGACCTGGCTGAAGTCAGACGCTTAACCGACTGCGCCACCCAGGCGCCCCTCTTTTAATAAACTCTTATATAACACCATACAGTTATCTACTGCTGCATTACAAATCACCCTAAAAATTACTGGCTCAAAGTAACATCAACAATTGTATTATCGTCTCTCATGGTTCTGTGGGTTGCCTGGGCTCAGCGAGGTGTATCTCTCATAAGGTTGCAGTCAGATGGCTGCTGGGGCTGGAGTCTCTTGGCTTCCTCACTCACCGGCCTAGAGGCTAATGCTGGCTGCTGGCTAAGACCTCATCTGGGGCTGTCAGCTGGAACACCTGCATGTGGCCTCTTCATGCAGCTTGGGCTTCTTTCCAGCATGGTGGATGGATTCTGGGAGGGACTGTTCTGATCCACCTTCAGAAGTCACATGGTGTTATGTCAGCAATAGTCATAGCCCACGGAGATCCAAAAAGAGGGAACATAGACTCCCTCTACTTCTTGATGGGAGAATTGTGAATGTCACATTGTAGGAAGATCATTTAGGATGCAAAACATTGTTCTGGCCATCTTGGAAAATACAACCTGCCACAAGCACTTATTATGTGCCAGGTACTATTATTCTAAGTGTTTTTCAAATAGTGTACATCCATAATCAAGATGTGATACTATCTTATATGTTTTTAATCTTTTTATAAATGGTAGCATCATTTTGTGACATTTTTCATTGGGCTTTATAGTTTTGAGCTCTACCTAGCTGATACATGAGGGCTAATTAATTTTTTTTAATCACTGGTTTGTGTTGCATTATAGGAATATGTCACAATTTGTCCATTCCCTATGTCCACATATCTGCATTCTTAAGTTTAACTCACATAGTACATATTACTTTGTGACACCCCTTAAAAAACTACACTAAATGGCCAATACTTTCCTATTCCACCATATACTTTCCCAATGCAAAAATTTTAGTGGCCTCATTCTACTCATCCATCATGTCAATGGAACATAATCTTTAAACACTTTGAGTCGAACCTTTAGGTTTTTTGTAACTTTTTTCACTATTATAAAGAAACCACCACAACCATTCATATGTGTATCTGTATACATCTTTTATTATTTCCTTAGAAAAATTCCTTACAAGGGGAAGGAGCAAATGAAAGTATATAAATGATTTTGAGGCTTTCAATACATATTGCCAGGGCGCCTGGGTAGCTCAGTCGGTGAAGAGTCCGACTTCAGCTCAGGTCATGATCTCACGGTTTGTGGGTTCGAGACCTGTGTCGGGCTCTGTGCTGACAGTTCAGAGCCTGGAGCCTGCTTTGGGTTCTATGTCTCCTTCTCTCTCTGCCCCTCCCCCAATCACACTCTGTCTCTCTCAAAAATAAACATTAAAAAAAATAATAAAAAAATACATATTGCCAATATTGGATCCACTTTTATTTATTTTTACATTATAATAAATACCAGAAACACTTAGGTATTCCCCACCCAACTTAAGAAGTAAAACAAGACCAATAGTTGAATAGTTGAATTATTCTGTTCACTCTTTCCATTTAATCCCCTCTCTCTTTCTAGAGGGCCTCACCATGCCAAATTTCGTATGTACTATTCTCATGTATTTTTATGTTCATATAAATAAAATCAAACTACATATATAGAGATGTTTTCCATGTATTTATGTATTTATATTAGTGAAATCATACTACATGTGTCATTCTGCAACTTTGATCGATATTATATTTGTGAGATTTATCTGTATTGATACACATAACTCTAGTTCATTCATTCACTGCTATGTAGTATTCCACTGAATGGATATACCCTTTAATTTATTTACCCAACAGTGGTTTGCCACACTGAGTACTGTTAGATTTGCTGGTCTGATGGGTGTGAAGTGGCATCTCATCGGGGGTATCACATTTTATTTTATTTTATTTTATTTTATTTTATTTTATTTTATTGTATTTTATTTTATTGTATTTTATTTTATTGTATTTTATTTTATTGTATTTTATTTTATTGTATTTTATTTTATTGTATTTTATTTTATTTTATTTTATTTTATTTTATTTTATTTTATTCTAAAATTTATTTATTTAAGTAAGCTCTACAACCAATGTGGGGCTCAAACTCATGACCCCAAGATCAAGAGTCACATGCTCTTCCAAGTGAGCCAGCCAGGTGCCCCAGGGTTATCACATTTTTAAAAAGCCTCTGGAGGGGCGCCTGGGTGGCGCAGTCGGTTAAGCGTCCGACTTCAGCCAGGTCACGATCTCGCGGTCCGTGAGTTTGAGCCCCGCGTTGGGCTCTGGGCTGATGGCTCAGAGCCTGGAGCCTGTTTCCGATTCTGTGTCTCCCTCTCTCTCTGCCCCTCCCCCGTTCATGCTCTGTCTCTCTCTGTCCCAAAAATAAATAAACGTTGAAAAAAAAAAATAAAAATAAAAAGCCTCTGGAACGGGAACCCTCTTGCACCGTTGGTGGGAATGCAAATTGGTGCAGCCACTCTGGAAAACAGTGTGGAGTTTCCTCAGAAAATTAAAAATAGACCTACCCTATGACCCAGCAATAGCACTGCTAGGAATTTACCCAAGGGATACAGGAGTACTGATGCATAGGGGCACTTGTACCCCAATGTTTTCAGCAGCACTCTCAACAATAGCCAAATTATGGAAAGAGCCTAAATGTCCATCAACTGATGAATGGATAAAGAGATTGTGGTTTATATACACAATGGAGTACTATGTGGCAATGAGAAAGAATGAAATATGGCCCTTTGTAGCAACGTGGATAGAACTAGAGAGTGTTATGCTAAGTGAAATAAGTCATACAGAGAAAGACAGATACCATGTGTTTTCACTCTTATGTGGATCCTGAGAAACTTAACAGAAACCCATGGTTTCTGTTGGTTAAGTGTCTGACTCTTGATTTTGTCTCGGGTCATGATCTTAGAGGTTGTGGGTTTGAGCACTGACAGTGCAGAGCCTGCTTGGGATTCTCACTTCCTCCCTCTCTGCCCCTCCCCCCACCTCTCTCAAATATAAATAAGTAAACTTAAAAAAATGTTTAAAAAGCCTCTGAAAATTGGTCTTAAATCCAGTGAGAAGTGCCCAGGCTGGTGAAAGTTATGCAAACATATCACATTAAGAAATAACAGAAGAAAACGAAGCTGGTTGGCCAGAAAAAATAGGAAGACCAGTAAGGGTTATATTGATAGTCCTCAAATATAGGAAAAGCAAATTATGTTGGCGGGGGGGGGGGGGGGGGGGGGGGACTTGATTCATTGTCACTCCAGAGAACAGATGTACTTAGTGATCAACTACATCAAGCAGAAGTGAATGGCCAGGTTTCAGGAACACAGCAGAACACTGGCAACCTTGGTGGGGGAGGGTCAAGGATCGGCTTTGAGAGTCCTAGAGAGTGATCCTCCTAGAGATGTTTGCAAGCTGTTGGTGAAAGTGCTGGTTCTTTGGGAGCAGAATTCTTAGCTTTTTCTCTCAAAAAAAAGCTAGGTATGACCTAGGTATGATCTAGATACGACAGGCTGGACTAAGATCTTCCCTGGGGCTTATCTAACCTGCTTTAGGGTTTTGTTTTACTAGTGGGAGATGATGAGTCCTTATTGATGGGGATATTAGAGGGGATGGAGGGGGTAGAGGACAGACTGTGGAAAAAGATTAAGAACTGGTGAGTTCAGTTCAGAGGTGGGAGTGGTTTGAATGAAAGAAGAGAGATATCTAATGGGAACTTCTGGCTGTTAGAGGCTTAGCCTGCCCATGAAAATATCAGTAAATGGCACTTTGGGAATAATTTTTTAGGTATATGTGTAAGGAAGTAAGTTATTTGCCTGGTCTCAAGATGGAGCAAAGGACCAGAGTAAGGTGTGCCCAGTAGGCACTTTCAGGTTGCACATGCATGTACACAATAAAAATGTTTGCATTTGGCCTCCAAGCATCCTTAAGTACCCAGTCACAATTAGATGATACTGGTTCTTCCAGAAATGACTTCATTTTGAAAGACCTTTGGAAAGTAAGCAATGCAAAACCCCGTAGGTGCCTCATTAATCTTGGAATTTCAATCATTGGCTAGGATAGATAGATGGATGATTAATGTTGGGGAACTTCCTGGTTCCTCTCAGATTGTACCACTATAGAAAACAGCCTAGAATCATAGAAATTGGGAGGCTAAACTTCTGCATTGCAAAGATTCGAAACAGAAACACAGAACCCCCTTTTTCGTGAATAGGGACTAGAATTAGTGACTGACTTCTAATAAATGGAGTATCAGGAAAAAGTAATAACCTTATGATGGAGAAATCTGGCAGGCACCACCTTAACCAACCAATCAAATTGACATCACTGGTAATAAGTTATGTTGATATCATGTGCCCCCTGATAAGATAAGCAGGGCGCATCATTTCTTTACTACTTTTTCCCAAAAATCTATAACCACAATATAATCATGAGAAAACATCAGACACCCCAAAATGGAGAGAAATTCTACAAAGTACTTCACCACTACTGTCCAAAAGTGTCAAGTTCATGAAAAAACAGGAAGAGACTAAGAAGCTGTCAAGATTGTGGAAAACATGATGAGTAAATGCAATGTGACATCCTGAATTAGATCCTGGAACAGAAAATGGATGCTAGTGGAAAAACTGGTAAAATCCAAATAAAAGCTGTAGGTTAGTATTGTACCAATGTTAATTTCTGAGTTTTGATAAATGTGCCATGATTATGTACAACGTTAACGTTAGGGAAAGGTATATGGGAACTCTCTGTACTCTCTTTGGATTTTCTATAAATTTGAAATGACTTCAAAGTGAAAGTTAAAAAATACAATTTCAGTGAAAAAAGTACTAAAGCACAGAGAAGTTAACTGATGTTCAAGATCACACAACAGATAAGTTGTTTACCTGAAATTAGACTGCAGATCTCTAGACCCAGACCTAGAATTGTTTATCCTAAAAGGAATCCCCATGGGGCGACCCTAACCCTGGGGTCCATCATTCTCCTATTCATCTTGGTGGATATATTTATGAATTAAATTTCTCTGGACTTTCTGAGCAGGACCTAGATAAGATTCTTACAACCACCGTCTTTTCTGCAACACTGCAAACCCATTCTTCCATTGTGAGAAGGAACCATTTCAAACTTTCCACTTCTCAGGCTTCCAGCCCAATCACCTTCTTCCTTACTCCCTCATATAGCCAGTCTACTTCACAGCAAGAGCAGAAGCCATCAGAGGACTTTCAGAAGTTCCTGTGACTAAACCTACAAACCCACCTGCTTCCACACTTACCTACCTGTCTCCATCCCTTACCATTTCACCCCAAGAGGTTTCCCCAGACTGTCTCCAACTGTACCCTGGATTTTTCCAACTGCTACTGCCTCAGGGGCCTCTACCGATCTGTTTCTCCTGTCTCTCTAACTTCATCCTGTCTACTGACATCTTTAGACATCTTTTCTTAGCTTCACTCTAAAAACCATATTTCCTCAATACTATACCCACTTAGATATTTAGCTTGTCCTTCACAGCCAAACTTCCTGAGAAAGTAATCTAACTCATTTCTTGCTTCATCTCCCCCTGCACTATTCTTTCCCCATTTGATTTCTCTGAGCATTTAACACCATGAACCACAGCATTCTTTTTTTTTAGTTCACCCATGTAAACTGTGCAATTCAATGGCTTTTAGTATGTGAACAATTAGTTGTAAAACATTTTCATCACCTCACAAAGAGACCTTGTGCCCTTTAGCTGTCATTCTCCTTTCTCATCCTCCCTTAGGAACCCTAGGCAACCATTAATATATCTTCTGTCTCTATGGATTTGCTTATTCTGGACTTTTGTATGAATAAACTGACTTAATATGTGGACTTTTGTGATTGGCTTCCTTCACTTAGCATAACGTTTTCAAGGTTCATCCAAGTTATACCATGTATCAGTATTTCATTCCTTTTTATGAATGAATTATATCCCGTTGTATGGCTATACCACTGTTTGTTTATCCATTCATCAGTTGATGAGCATTTGGGTTGTGTCCACCTCTTAGCTATCATGAATAATGCTGCTACAAACATTTGTGTGCAAGTTTTGCTGTGGACATAGGTTTTCATTTTCCTTGGATATATACATAGAAGTGGAATAGCTGGGTATGTAGTAACTCTGTGTTTAATCACTTGAAGAACTGCAGGCTGTTTTCCAAAGTAGCTGCTGCATTTTATACTCCCACCAACACTGTATAAGAGTTCTGATTTCTTCACATCCTTGCCAGCACTTATTATTATCTGACTTTTTGATCTAGTCTTCTTGGCGGGTATGAAGTGGTTTCTCATTGTGACACACCATTCTTGAATATAAGTGATGAAGCCACACTTTAAGAATGAAAATATAATTTTTTGAAAAGTTTAAAACTCATGACTCTTATATAAATCTGAAATGAAAATGGGTCAACATTTAATCAAATAGGGGCACCTGCATGTCTCAGTTGGTTGAGCACCCGACTCTCGATTTCAGCTCAGGTCCTGATCTCAGGGTTGTGAGATTGGGTCCCACATTGGGCTGTGTGCTGAGCACGGAGCCTGCTTGAGATTCTCTCTCTCCTTCTCCCTCTGCCCCTCCCCCACTTGTGCACATGAACTCCCTCTCTAGAAAATTTATTTTTAATTAATTAAATTATTAATTTATTGGGAAACCAGTTAGATGGCAAAGCTGGTTCAAAGAACATTTTGAGAAACCAGGGTTTATATAATCCTTAAAAAAATCTTAGATTAAGATTGCTAGGTTAGAGACAAAATTGGTTAATGTCCTACAGGGTAAAAAACCATAACTTTTTGAAGTTACCAAGTAGCATGCTGGACCTGGATCATACCACCTTATTATTACACATTCAGGAACTTTTCAAGCCAGTCTCTCTTCCTCCAGCCAGTTTACCAGCTTACCATTTTTTACTGAAGAGATGCTACTATTTTTTACTGAAGAGATATTATTCAAATCTCTACCAGACACAAATGAACATGTTAGTAAGTAATTTTACAGAGTCTTAACCCTTAATTGATAATGAAGAGTAGGGGCACCTGGGTAGCTCAGTCAGTTGAGCGTCTGACTCTTGATTTTGGCTCAGGTCATGATCCCAGGGTCATGGGATGGAGTCCCATGGTGGGCTCCGCACTGAGAATGAAGCCTGCTTGAGATTCTCTCTTTTCCTCAGCTCCTCTCCTCCCACAGCCGCACTCACACACTCTCTCTCTAAAATAAAAAAAAAGAGAGAGAGAAAGAGAGAAAAAAGAAAATATCAAATGTCAACGAAGGGGGCACACAATTCAGCTATTGCTTGATCTAGAATATAGCATTTACTGTCCACAAAGTGTTGGGAGACAATTCTCCATGGGTCTCTCATGTTTCTTCACATCTTGTAAGCAGAGGTACCAATGGTATTTTGTTCTCTACTATCTTTTCAAGGATAGTATAGCCTAGAAAGTTGGAGACAGTATCTATTTCCAGTTTTGTATGCTATGCAATGTAATAAAGATAATGTCTCCCTCTGGAACAAAAGTTGAGCAATGGGTTTTCTTGCTGTCCATTATACAAAACTGAAGTTTCTTAATCTTGGGGTTCCTCTCTTGGAATGCAATTAGCTGCACGTGTAGGAACCACCCAGCCCTCATTATGTCACCTGGAGAAACTGGAGTCCAGGAACTAATACGAGAAAATAATAGTTCTCTGGCTACCGCTATTGCTATGAGTAATAAACTGTTCTTTGTTAGTAACCCAGGAGATTTGTCTTTGGTTAGCATCTATAAAAGTGTGTCAGACTAACTTGTTAGCTTGCAAGTGGGATAAAAATCTCAAATCCTTCATGGTTCTTGACACAAAGCAGTCATTTATAGACATTCATATTAATTGTTCAGTGATCGGGGAACAAATGTTTTAAGCACCTTACAATCTAATATAGTTGATTATCACTTATATATAGGTGCTTTGCAGTGTTTTAGTTATGACTTAGAAAATTGATTGGGAGTCTGGGGTTGATGTTTTACTTTTCTCCCTTTAAATACTACAAAAATAGGCTCGCGGTTTGGATTTTCACACATAGTTTCTACTCTTCAGAAGAGCATTTCTGATATTGTGTGGGAGATGCCTGTGCATTTGTCCATACTTATTGGTATGTGATTTGGGAAGTACCTTAACTAATTCTCTCAAGTGTGAGCTTACCATGGCCAAGTACTACCTCAAAGGCAAGAGTAATGCTTTCTACTCTTTTGCATCTTTCCCCTCCTCCTTGTAAGGTTTGGTAAAGTATCATCCAAATTTTATCAATCTTCCAATATGGTAGATTGTACTTTCCAAACATTGCGCGATGGTATCTCCTACCCCTCCCCCATTGCTCTTGTGCAATGTTAACTTGTCAGTCCCTCATCAAGAGGTGGCATCTATTTCTGCATCCCCTTGAATCTGGGAAGGCCCTCTTACTGCTCTGACCAATAGAATACGGTGGAAGTAACACAGGGGAAGTCCTTGGCTTTGTCCTTTAGTAGCCCAGCAGCTTCTGCTCCTGCTTCTTGGAATACTTGCTCTGTGGCTGCTTCCGGTCATAACTCAGCCTTCCTGTTGTAAGATGCAGGGACCGTGTTGAGGAACCACAAGCAGGGTCTCTGGGTAATAGTCTCAGCTGTGCTCCTGACCAACATTTAGCATCAACTGCCAGCCAGGTAAGTGAGCCATCTTGGATGTCTAACTTAGTTGAGCCTTCAGGTGACCATGGTCCCAGGTGACTTCCAACTGCAATCACATGAGAGACATCAAGCAAAAACTGCTGAGTTGAACCCAGTCAACCCATGACAGATAATAATAAATTTTTATACACAGTCATGGAGAACCAGAGCAAAGAGGCCCCTGAATAAAGAATTTCATTTGACCATGTGGTTCTAAACCCACCCTTGACTGCTTACAATCTTAAAAAACAGAAAGTGATTTTCATTCAAGATTTAGTATGGCAGCCTGTACCAGTAGAAGTTATTGAAGTATTCTTATGAATAAATGAATTATTGTATATAAAACAAATCACTATAAAGGAGAGGTCTTAATCCCAAGACTTTTTTAAAATTATCAATTTGTAGGGGCACCTGGGTAGCTCAGTCGGTTAAGCGGCCGACATTGGCTCAGGTCATGATCTCACGGTCCGTGAGTTCAAGCCCCACGTCGGGCTCTGTGCTGACAGCTCAGAGCCTGGAGCCTGCTTTGGATTCTGTGTCTCCCTCACTCTGACCCTCCCCAGTTCATGCTCTGTCTCTCCCTGTCTCAAAAATAAATAAACGTAAAAAAAAAATTATCAATTTGCTCATTTATAAATTAAACACTGGGAAATACCTCTTTCATTCTAATTTATCTGGCCTCTTGGGCATGGCCAAATATCCAGGCCAGAATCAAAATAACCTGTTTGATCACAAGTTTGAGCACAAGGAGGAGGATATTCTAGAACTGGTTTTGCTATTGTTGGGCAACAATTTGAATATGATGTTGTATGGTAGCCTAGCATGGAGGCTCATTCATCACTCTTTTTAAAGCTTTGAGAATGTTAGATTTTAATTCTGGGGATATTGTCTTCAGACCTCAGAGCATTAAGTGTTTTTTGTCTCAAAAATAAAAAATCACTCTGAAGCATAGCAATGAACAGCAATCTCTTGCCCACTCCTAGTCATTGGTCTTCACTGTGTGCCTCTTTCCTCTCACTCTTTGTGCTCCAGTCCTGCTAATCTTTCAACAAGTCCTCTTATACCATATTCTTTCCTGCCATAGGACTTTTGCACATACTATCTTATCTTCCTACCCCACCTCTCCATTTCTTCATCTTGATGAATTCATTATTTTGCCTCAGTTCAAACACAAGTTCCTCAAAAATGCTTTTTCTGACCTTTACGGAGTAGGTGAGGTGCCCCAGTTATGTGCATAACACAACATAGCACCCCATCCATCACAGATCATTTTGCAATTTCAATTACATATCCTTAATTGTGTAGTTACTTTATTTCTTTGAAGGAGTATATTTTTCACATGTTGATGGCACTAAGTAGCTTACTGTATACATTAACATGACTTTACTCTTCTACTGTTGTCATCAACATGACTCTACCAGTCCAGGCAACTCTTTACCAGGAAGATTAATGTTACACATGACTTATTTGTTGCATAAAAGGCTCATCTACCCTTCAAAATAAAACCTCAAATGACAATTTCTATTTCAAAACTCTTTGAGCCCCTGCCTCAATTGCTGTGTCTACCAACCATAAACTATTATATCATGATCCTTATCCAATGCTCACCAAGACTCCATCTCCCCCCAGTGAAAGATCCACCTTAAACCAGACTTTTAAAGTTCAATAAATAGCTCAATTTTTCCCTTAACCTTCTTTGAGATGCTACAAAGCTTATCTAGATAATGCTTTCCCTTAACTAGGTAAGCAACAAACTGAGTTTTGTCGTATCAACACATTGCTTTAATGATATGTTTGGAGAGGAATTTTTGATGGTGACATCGATTTGATGGTGCACATTTAATGTGGTAGCACTTCTTTTTTCCCCCAAAAAACTGTTATTAAATACATGATGGAAATCAACAGTGCCTTAGATTTGAGGAAATATAGTAGTTAACTGATATGTCTCTTATGATAATTTACGTTTTTCATAAGGGCATAGACCTGATCAGGTTTTTTGCATTGGTTTATCTCCATGTCAGAGCAGAATAGGTGCTTAATGCATAATTGTTGAATGAGTGAGTGGATGACAGACCAAGAGGGATCTCATGGAGTGCAAGGGCAACTCTTACTGATGAGACATCCTGGCTGAGAATCTTGGGGCAAAATGAATCAGAGAAGATAGCTCCACTTTCTCACGCTTCCATTTTAACCCAATTCCAGAGAACGTCACACAACTATAAGGATTTTACAAGGGGCTCTGAGAGTAATCTCATGTTGTCATACAGATGCTTATATACTAGTTTATAATTTTGATTTCCCCAACCTAGTTATGTTACATTGCAATTAGGTGAAATAGAAGTTGTCCACAGGGATGCCATTGTTTGAGAAGTGAATGAAAATGAGTTCCTTGTGGCCCATAATATGTCAGTGTGGTTTGGCTAATTGAAGAGTGAGGGGTAGCTAATAAGCCACCCCAAAATATGCCACTTTGGCATGAGGATTATTTTGAGCTGAAAGCAATTGAGAAGAAGCAGATCTAAGAAAAACTCTCTGTCCTCCCCTATTTGCCTAAAAGCAGGATATAAATTTCTAAAGATATACCCCTCTTTTTTTGTTTTTTTATCTGGAAGGACAGGATTTAATCATCAGAGGCAACTCTAGACCCTTATTAGCCCAGAGATGACACCAGAGGAATCTATGTAACCAACTTTACCAACTAGCCTTTGTCTTCCATTCATTCCCCAAATATATACCTTCCCACAATATGCTGCCAATAGAAACTCAGTCTTTTTCCTTTGTATACACTTCTCTAGAAATGTATTATTCTTATGTTAAAATGCTGTATGAGCCAAGATATTTATTTATTTATTTATTTATTTATTGAGAGAGAGAGAGAGAGAGAGAGAGATTGAGATTATTGAGAGAGAGATAGAGAGATAAAGAGAGAGAGAGGATGCATGCATGAGCAAGGGAGGGGCAATGGGTGAGGGAGAGAGAGAATCCCAAGCAGTCTCCATGAGATCATGACCTGAACCAAAATCAAGAATCAGATGCTCAACTGACTGAGTCACCCAGGCCTCCGTGTAAGAGCCAAGTTCTAAACACCCATTTGAGTTATTCATCTCTGAGTGCTTCCATGTGTATGCATGATGCACATGCTAATAAGCTTCTGTTTTTCTCTTGTTAATCTTTTTTTTTATCAGTTTAATTTATAGGGTCTCACCAATGAACTTAAGATGAATAGAGGGAAAAAGATGCTCTCCTAAAACAGCATCAACTGGAACCTGAGTGATCCTGTGAAGATGAGAGCATTACACTCATGGGTGGTGCCTTGGCAGTAGCACTGGGACATAAGAAGAGCCATTGCTGAGATTTGTCAGTCAGTAGTGTAGCTGATACAAGCCCACCGCTGCTTTGTTTGGATTTTTGTTTGTTTTTATTTTTTTAATGTTTATTTATTTATTTTGAGAGAGAGAGAGACAGACAGAGAGAGACAGAGAGAATCCCAAGCAGGTTCTGTGCTGTCAGCACGGAGCCCGGTGAGGGGCTAGATCTCTGAAACCATGAGATCATGAGCTGAGCCAAAATCAAGACCTGGATCCTCAATAAACTGAGCCACCCAGGGACCCCTGTTTGTTTGTTTTTAGAGAAAGGGGATGGGGAGACAGGGAGAGGGGCAGAGAAGGATAGAGAGAGAAGAGAGAGAAATAATCTTAGGCAGGCTTCATGCTCAGTGCAAAGCCCAATGTGAGGCTCCATCCCATGCCCCTGGGATCATGACTTGAGCTGAAATCAAGAGTTGGATGCTCAACCAACTGAGCCAGCCAGGCACCCGAAGCCCATCACTGTTATACACATATTAGAATATAAGTGACCAGGGGTGCCGGAGTGGCTCAGTTGGTTAAGCGTCCAACTTCAGCTCAGGTCATGATCTAGTGCTTTGTGGGTTTGAGCCCCAGGTGGGGCTCTGTGCTGACAGCTCAGAGCCTGGAGCCTGCTTGGGATTCTATGTCTCCCTCTCTCTGCCTCACTGCTGCTCACGCTCTATCTCTCCCTCTCTCAAAAATAAACATTAAGGGGTGCCTGGGTGGCTCAGTCAGTTGGGCGTCCGACTTCGGCTCAGGTCATGATCTTGTGGCTTGTGGGTTCGAGCCCAACATTGGGCTCTGTGCTGACAGCCTGGAGTCTGCTCCGGTTTCTGTGTCTCCTCCTCTCTCTGCCCCTCCCCTGCTCATGCTCTATCTCTCTCTGTCTCTCAATAATAAATAAATGGTAAAAAAAATTAAAAAACATTAAAAAAATTATTAAAAAGAAAAAAAAAGAATATAAGTGACCAGAAGACTGTGACTTGCTTTTCCATAGGGCTTATTTAGAAGCTTCACTCACTCAACATTTACTTAGCACTTAAAACATCTTAGGCACTATGTAAAGTGCTTTGAAATATGAATATTTTTTGAAGAGCACTTTAAAATCTTTGTCCTGGAATGCCTGGCTGGTTCAGTCGGTAGACCATGTAATTCTTGATCTTGGGCCGGTGAGTTCAAGCCCCATGTTGGGTGCAGAAATTACTTAAAAAAAGAAAAGAGAAGAAAAAGAAAAGCCTTGTCCTGAATATATTCTATTATGGAGCAAGATGACTGATGACTGATGACTGTGTGTTTAATATAATTAACTATTTATTAAAATATATTTTTTGATTTGGGGGTGCCAGGGTGGCTTAATGGGTTGTGTCCAATCTTGGATTTGGCTTAGGTCATGATCCCAGGGTCATGGGATCGAGCCCCATGTGGGGGTCCACACTGAGTATGGAGCCTGCTTAAGATTCTGTCTCTGTCTCTGTCTCTCTCTCTCCCTCCGCCCCTCTTGCCCACTCATGCGCTCTCTCTCTCTCTCTAAAATAAAAAAATAAAAATAAAAAATATATATATTTGTTGATTTTATAAACAAACACTAGTTATTTATAGAAAATCTGTTATGGGCTAAGCGCTGGAGGCGCTAAGTAAAAAAATCCTCAAGATGCCTAATGGAAAGCAACAATATTCATGCCAACAGAGTGTTGAGGGGCCCAGCAGTGTGGTGGTGGGAGTTCAGAGGAGAGAGGGATCATGTCCTGGGTGGTCAGGAGAGAGTTCATGGAGATAAAGGAGACTTTAAAATGTACCGTTAGAATGGACAAGACTCTAAAATGTACCTTCCTGGGGCGCCTGGGTGGCGCAGTCGGTTAAGCGTCCGACTTCAGCCAGGTCACGATCTCGCGGTCCGTGAGTTCCAGCCCCGCGTCGGGCTCTGGGCTGATGGCTCAGAGCCTGGAGCCTGTTTCCGATTCTGTCTCCCTCTCTCCCTGCCCCTCGCCCGTTCATGCTCTGTCTCTCTCTGTCCCAAAAAATAAATAAACGTTGAAAAAAAAATTAAAAAAAATAAAAATATAAAATAAAATGTACCTTCCTTGGAGGAAGAGAAAAAGGAGCTATAGCTCAGGGCTAGATGCCCAAAAGGGAGACAATTTTGAGGCGTCTTCCACAGCAGTTGTTTTCACAAACATCACCTTCCTTTAATCATCTTAAAAAATATAGGGGACAAGGATGACAATGAGGTCTTTCCTCTCAGGACATAAGTATTACAGTTGGAACAATCAGAAAACAACAGAAGATGATAGGGAAGGAAAACACTGGACTGAATATAGTCAAGTGTGGTTCAGCTCTGGCTTGCTGGAGGATTTCTGGGAGAGATTAGCCTTCGGTAACTAAATCCAAAAGCCTCTCTGATTGAGATCAGATAGGTAGGTGAGAGCTGGGGAAGGTCAGGCTGTGAGAGGTGAGCTCTGAAACAGGTTCAGATAGGTGCACCGAGCCCTTAGTCACAGGTGTTACACTCGTCTGTAATGGTTCTGAGACCTATTTAGGGAATTGTTTTTATCTGATTATTTGACACACCTGTGGCATGGCCCCTGCCCTGCCATTTGCTGAACACTGTGGTGACCTTGGCAGCACCTTGACCTGAAAAATATTCCAAATTGGGGACAACTCCATGGGAGGTAGAAGTCAGAGAACTAGGTGTGCAGACAGAGGTTCTTTTTGGAATGTTGAAGGCCTGGAGTTCAACATCTATGGCAGGCATAGCACATTTTAGCCATTCCTTTCCTTTGCCCTTTCTTCCTGCTGACCATGCCTGTGTGGACTGGAGTTTCTTATCTATTAGGCTTTGACACATTGTTCTTCTTTATGGAAAGATGGACTGAGCTTTATTTTTGGTTGAGAATAAAAGAAAAAGATTTGAGTAATCCTAGAGCTTACTAATGAGGCAATTCTTTCCTGAGGACCCAATCAATGAATATGTTGGATATTTCTTAGGTATAAGGCACTGTGCTAAATGCTGGTGGGGAGGGATATAGAGTTGATAAAGGTGTGGTCCCCGCCCTCAAGGAGCTCATAGTCTATCTGGGAAAATAAAATATATACATACAAAATTATAACTAGGGGCATTTGGGGAGCTCAGTCAGTTGAGCATCCAACTCTTGATTTTGGTTCAGGTCTTGATCTCACAGTTGTGAGATTGAGCCCCATATCAGGCTCCACGCTGAGTACGGAGCCTGCTCAAGATTTTCTCTCTCCCTCTCCCTCTGCCCCTCCCCACAGGGTGTGCATGTGTGCTCTCTCTCTCAAAAAAAATCATAATAGTATATAGAGTTGTCTAATAGAACTTTCTGTTCTAATAGAACTAATGATGGAAATGTTCTTTAATGTGTATTGTCTAATATGGTATCCACTAGCCTCTTGTGGCTGTTTAGTACTTGAAATGTGGATAATGCAACTGAGGAACTGACCTGAATTTTTAACTTAATTTTAACTCATTTAAATAGCCATATGTGGATCATGGCTTCTGAATTGGATAGCTTTGTATGAGGTATGACATGAACACTAACAAAAGAGCTGAGGTAGATAAGAGAAGACGAAGGTCATCTACTTCAGGTTGATGTAGACAGAGAAGGCTTCCAGAAAGGGGTGTGATTACAGGTGGTCCTTAGGAATACGTAGCATTCTGAGAGAAGAATATGTAGAAGATAGCACTAGCTTCTGGGAACTTTCTCAGCACTGTTGTGGGTACCAGAGAGTAAATATTGAACAGAGTAGAGTCCTATTTTGGTTTTCATTCGTCTATTGTGTTAAAAAGATGGTTGGATTTTATGAGGCAATTATCTCTCTTTAGTGCCCTTTGACACTTCCTCTCCAGGGGTCTGAGCAAATAATCTGAAGGGCAATGTGAAGAGCACGAGAATGGGAGTCAGGAGACTTGGGTTCTATTCCTGCTGTGTCATTAACTCACACACGAGTTTAGGTTTTTTGCTAAAAAGAATCAAGGTTTCTTTACTAAATGTTCTCCAGGTTTCTGTCCTGTGCCAGTGCTCTCTGATTCCTGTTATATTTTAGTGGAACAGAATGGTGCAGTCCAATGTCACCCAACTTAAAGTCTTGCTCAGGGTGGAGAATGGAACTCGATATGGGGGGTGGAGGATATACGGATGCAAGAGTCTATGACCTCAACACCCTTCTGTTTTGGAGGAACAAAGCAGAGGTAAAGAAGTAGTAAACTCACTTCTAAAGTCTCTCACCCCTAAGCTAATAGGTGTGGAAAGGTGGAATAGAAGAGGGAATCACCTTAGAGTGAAGTAGGGATGAGTTTAATGTATATTGAGAGTATATATTTGGGGTAAGATTGGGTATGGGAAGAGGGTGTCTGAAAGAAGGGGGTGGTGGTAGCTGGGAAGTTCAAGTCCTGGAAACATTTTCCAACTTTGCAATTTCCCCTAAGACTTTTCGCCATTGCTGCTGCAGATCAAATGTGGTACATTGGAGCCATTGACATAAAGAAATGTTTCTTGCACAATCACTGGACATCTTAAATGCAGGATTCTGTCTTTGACAAAGGCTCTTTTGACCAAACTCTAGTCAGGCTCCTTTGAGCCCTCTTCTCAAACAGGTCTCAACCTTGGCTTATAAAAATGACCGACTCTCAGCATAAATGATTTTATCTGCTCCCATACACTAAGAGATTTGAACAAACACCAGGATAGTTTCTAACTGCTGAAGACCATGTCTTTGGGATGACCCAAGCCTGCCTGAGAAAGCTCAGTGCTGCCTGAGGAATTTATTGTTTGTTCTAGGCAAAACATGGTGGCAGGGAGAGAGGTCTCCAAAACCCCTTTTAGAGTAGTCACTTTAGAAAGCTTGCAATTATAAATCCTTCCTTGCTTCCTGTCTCTTGGAAATGCAAACATTCAAGGAGATAATTCTCACTCTCAGCCCAGTGGGCACTGAGCACCTTGCTTTAATTTGCACTGCTGCTTCCTGTCATAAAGATGCACAAAGTTTGTCTTCTGGATAAGTGCCAGTTAACAAACCCAGATGGCCTAGACACATGGACTAACCCCTAGACATGTGTTAACCCTGTTAACACCTCTCAGTGCCTTTTCCTTAGCACATGCCAGCTTTAAAAAGTCTAGCTTTTATTTTAATGATGGTGAGTTCAGTTCACACTGGGCCTTTTTCCAGCTATCGCAATAGTTGTTATTGATGAAGTCTATTCCTCTTACCACTTTAACTTTTGTCTAGTTTTGTCTTTTTTGTTTGTTTGTTTGTTTTTAAGTGTATACATTACTCAGTGCTCTTGATGATAAGTGTACTCTTTAATCTCCATCACTTGTTTCACCCATCCCCCAACCTCCCTCCACTCTGGTAACCATCAGTTTGTTCTCTCTAGTTAAGAGTCTTGGGGGTCCCTGGGTGGCTTAGTCAGTTACGTGTCCAAATCTTGGTTTTGGCTCAGGTCATGATCTCACAGTTTGTGGGATCAGGCCTCTGTTGGATTCCATGCTGAGAGCATGGAGCCTGCTTGGGATTGTCTCTCTCCCTCTTTCTCTCTGCCCCTCTCTTACATATGTGCATGCTCTCTCTCTCACTCTCTCAAAAATAAATAAACTTAAAAATTTTCTTTAGAAAAGAGTCTGTTTCTTGGTTTGTTTCTCTCCCTTCCCTCTGCTCATTTGTTTTGTTTCTTAAATTTCATATGTGAGTGAGATCATTTGGTATTTGTCTTTCTCTGGGTGACTTATTTTGCTAAGCATTATACTCTCTAGCTCCATTCATTTTGTTGCAAATGGCAAGATTTCATTCCTTTTTATGGATGAATAATAGCCCATTGTATATTTATACCATCTCTCCTTTTCTTTTTTTATGTAGACTTCATGCCCAGCACGGAACCCAATGGAGGGCTTGAACTCAATGCCTGAGCTGAGATCAAGAGTCAGATGCTTAACTGACAGAGACACCCAGGTGCCCTGATATACCACCTCTTCTTTATCCATTCATCTGTCAGTGGACTGTTGGGTTGCCTCTATAGTTTGGCTATTGCAAATAATGCTGCAGTAAACATAGGAGCATGTATCCTTTTAAATTAGTGTTTTGTATTTTTGCGGTAAATATCCAGCAGCGGAATTACCAGATCATATGGTAATTCTATTTTTAATTGTTTGAGGAACCTCCATACTGTTTCCACAGTGGCTGTACCAGTTAGCATTTCCACCAACAGGTAAGAGGGTTCCTTTTTCTCCACATCCTCACCAACATTTGTTTCTTGTGTTTTTGATTTTAGCCATTTTGACAGGTGTGAGATAGTAGCTCACTGTGGTTTTGATTTACATTTCCCTGGTGATGAGTGATGTTAAGCATCTTTTCATGTGTTTGTTGCCCATCTGGATATTTTCTCTGGAGAAATGTATGTTCGTGTCTTCTGTCCATTTTTTAATTGGATTATTTTTTTTTGGGTGTTGAGTTGTATCAGTTCTTTATATATTTTGGATACTAACCCTTTATCAGATATATCATTTGCAAATATCTCTCCTATTCTGTAGGTTGTCTTTTAGTTTTGCTGATTGTTGCCTTCATGGTGGAGAAACTATTTATTTTGATGTAGTCCCAGAAGTTTATTTTTGCTTTTGTTTCCCTTGCCTTAGGAGACATATCTAGAAAAATGTCGCTTACAGCCAAGGTCAGAAAAATTACTGCCTGTGCTCTCTTATAGGATTTTTATAGTTTCAGGTCCCTAATCCATTTTGAGTTTATTTTTGTGTATGGTAAAAGAAAGTGGTCCAGTTTCATTCTTCTGTACATAGCTGTCCAGTTTTTCCAACACTATTTGTTGAAGACACTGTCTTTTTCCCATTGGATACACTTTCTTGCTTTGTTGAAGATTAACTGTGGGCTTATTTCTGGGTTTTCTATTCTGTTCCATTGAACTATGTGTTTATTTTTATGCCAAAACTATACTGTTTTAATTACTGCTGCTTTGTGGGGCACTTGGCTTGCTCAGTCAGAAGAGCATGCAACTGTTGATCTCAAGGTTGTGCATTTGAGCCCCACGTTGGGTGTAGAGATTACTTAAAAATAAAACCTTTAAAAAATATCACTACCACTTTGTAATATAACTTGAAGTCTGGAATTGTGATACTTCCAGCTTTGTTATTCTTTTTCAAGATTGCTTTGGCTGGGGCACCGGGCTGGCTCTGTCGGTAGAGCATGTGACTCTTAAGCTCGTGAGTTCAAGCTCCACATTAGGTATGAGCCTACTTAAAATAAAAATAAAATAAAATAATTCTATTTAAAAAGTGCTTTAAAAAAAGATTGCCTTGACTATTCAGGATCTTCTGTGGCTTCATACAAATTTTAGGGGTGCTCTAGTTATATGAAAAAATGTTGGTATTTTGATAGGGATTGCATTAAATCTGTAGATTGCTTTGGGCGGTGTGGACATTTTAACAATATTTCTTCTTCCAATCCATGAGCATGGAATGTCTTTCCATTTCTTTGCATCATCTTGAATTTCATTCATCAGTGTTTTACAGCTGTCAGAGTATAGATCGTTCACTTCTTTGGTTACTTTATTCCTAGATATTTCATTATTTTTGCTGCAATTGTAAATGGGATTATTTTTTTCATTTCACTTTCTGCTGCTTCATTATTGGTGTATAGAAATGCACTATATTTCTGTAGATTGATTTTGGATCCCGTGACTTTACTGAATTCACTTATCAATTCTAGTAGTTTTTTGGTGGAGTCTTTACGGTTTTCTGGTTTTGTCTTTCTTTGACAATTGTGTGTGTGTGTGTGTTTGCTGATATAGAAGGGGAACAATTTCTGGTCATTCTAGCACTTCTACACCAGGGCAGCTTTAACTTTGCCCTCAAACTGCATAGCACTGCCAGTCTTCCACCTGCACCCTCTCCAATGCCCCTCTCTTCTGTTCTCTGGCTTTAATTGGGGCCTTGGTTTCCATGCTGGCAGGTAAACTGGATGTCTCTGAGTCACTTTTGAGCTCCTCTCCTCCCTCCACACCTTCAGGTTCTATTCTCTCTGGAGTCTCCTCTCCTTCCATTCTGGATGCAATTTGCCCTAGGTCAGGACACATCATCTCTTGCCTAAGTGAATCTAATTACCTTTTAACTAATCTCCCTATCTCCAGTCTCCACAGAACTCTAAAGTGCTCCTTTTAGAACACTGAGCTGGAAAAAAAATAATAAATAAAAACAATAAATAGGGGCGCCTGGGTGGCGCAGTCGGTTAAGCGTCCGACTTCAGCCAGGTCACGATCTCGCGGTCCCTGAGTTCGAGCCCCGCGTCGGGCTCTGGGCTGATGGCTCGGAGCCTGGAGCCTGTTTCCGATTCTGTGTCTCCCTCTCTCTCTGCCCCTCCCCCGTTCATGCTCTCTCTCTCTCTGTCCCAAAAATAAATAAAAAACAGTTGAAAAAAAAAATTAAAAAAAAAAAAAAACAATAAATAATAAATAAATAAATAACTGAGCTGATCACCTCACTTTCCTTCTCAGAACTTTTCTTGGCTCTCTCCATGACCTATTGAACAAAGTTGAAACTCCTTAGCAGGCATTTGGGGGCCCCCATTACTTGCCTTGACCTAAACACCTCCTCCCTTTTCTACCATGGAAACTGTGATTTCTATTTCTTAAACATGTGCATCTTCACACTTCTAGGGTTATGCTCACATTCTTTTGTCATTCTAGGATAAATGGCTCCCTCTCCCCCATTTCTGCCAATAATCAGTATTTTATTTTTTTCGAGGCCTGATTCAAATGTCACCTTCTTCATGAAAACATTCCTAATAGTGTGAGTCAGAATTGTTTCCTTCCTCTGTACTTTCAGCTCATATAATTTTTTTGAAAGTCAGGTTCATAACTGAGATATAATTTATACACAGAAAAATTCACCCCTTTTAAAGTGTATATTTCTATGAGTTTTGACAAGCATACATAGTTGAGTAACTTATCATTACCACAATGAAGTTATAGAGTATTTTAGTGAAACCAAAAAGTTTCCTGTGTCTCTTTGTAGACAATTCCCTCCTCCCATTCCTAGTTCCTGGCAATCACTGGTCTGTTTTTTTGTCCTTATACACCTTATATCATTTAAATAGCATTTCCCCCTATAGGCTTCATTTGTGTACACATCTTTCTTTCACTGGGTTGTAATCTCCTTGCAGGCAGAGAGCTATAATCATTCACCTTTGCATTGCTCATGGTTCCAAGCACAAGTTCCAAACACATTCATTATGTGCCAGGTCACAAATATTTGATAAATGAAAAGGCGAAGAAAAGGGAAAGAAAGGAAGACCAGAAGAAAGGAAGGAAGGAAAGAAAAAATAAAGGAAGAAAAGAATGAGCCAAAGAATAAATGGACAAATAGGCCTAGGAGAATTCTGATTCAGCAGTGGGGCAGTTGACAGGGTACACACTAGTTTAATGAATTATTCTGACTTCTTAATCTGAGCTACAAAAGCAGTTACTCTTAAACACCTAAACATAAAATATATTGAAGTTTGAATCAGCAAGATGGACACTCTAAGTTTGGGAAGGAAGTCTTTTTTTTTTTTTAATTTTTTTGAATGTTTATTTATTTTTGTAAGATAGAATGACAGAGCATGAGCAGGGAAGGGTCAGAGAGAGAGGGAGACACAGAATCCAAAGCAGGCTCCAGGCTCTGAGCTGTCAGCACGGAGCCCCACGCGGGGCTCGAACTCACAAACCATGAGATCATGACCTGAGCCAAAGTTGGACACTTAACCAACTGAGCCACCCAGGTGCCCCAAGGAAGTCTTAATGTAAGTGACTTAAGTTTTGCTAGTGGGTAGGAAACAACCACCCACCAATCCCAGGTTAAGCTGTCTCTGATCTCCTTGCATATCACACCATCATAACTGAGATATGAGATGTTTTGTTCTTAGTGTACAGCACATGCACTTAAAACTTCCGAGGGAGTTAAAGGAAGGAGAAAGGTAGTGCTAAGTAACCCATAGTCATAGTGTTATATGCTTTATACTGTTTTATTTAATTCTCACAACTACTCTCTCACTGAAGTTAAAAGTAAGTAGGAAGTAACTCTTTGTTGGGAAAGGAAATAGATAATTAAAGGAAGTTTAGGGGTATACTTCCAAGGGAAGGGGCAGGTTAAAAACTATTTTTAGTTCAGGATAAGTTCTTTGCAGTTGTTCTTCTGTGAAATCACAATAAGCAAGAAAGGACAAGAGTCCAGGGTAATAAACTTTTTTTTTTTTTTTTGAGGTCTATCAGTTCAAGGTACTTCTTTCTGCTGGTGTGGCCACCATGTTCATTTCTGAAGCCAGTATGATGTGAAGGAACTCTAGTGTGCTATTTGATGAGGTTGTCAGCTGAGGCACATGGCAGAATTTTGGGGCTAAGGGGTATAGTTAGTAAGTGGGTAATAAGAACTGCCTTCCTTCTGTATTACGGTGTCATGGGAATTTAAAGTGATTTTGCAATCGCTCTTGGGAGATAATTTTCTCGGTTCTTAGAACAAGTTGGAAGATAAACTTTGGACAATGTATTATACTATGCCCTTTGCAATTAAATAACCCAAGATAATATGTTAAAGTTTAGTGGAGATTTAAATTCCTGAGCTGATTAAAGAGTTAAGACTGTTAGGTTTTTAAAATGTTAATATTACTCCCAGAGTTTCTAGGCATTATGTAGTGATGAATTGCATGTTTCCATCGCTTATTATTTTTCTATCTTGCAGAACAGCTCAGCATTAAATAACAACTAAAATTACAGTTCAACCTGAAGCCTTGGGCCAGAGCAGGAAGACCTTGAATTTCTGGCTGACTTTGGGCTGCATCGCATCCACGAAAAGTGGAACCATTGAAAATTAAGGGTTTGTTATGGAACTGCTGTTTCAGGAAGATAAATCTGGCTGCGTTTGCAAATGTCTGGGACAAAGAAGAGATAGAGGGAGTCCACTTGGAGGCTACTGTAACATCCAGGCTGAGGTGATCAGAGCCGGGGTGTAAAGGAAATGGTAAGACATGAAAAAAGAAAATAGTGTCTGCAACCAACACTAGACGATAAACAGACCCAGTAAGGTTGGGTGAGTGAGGAAGTGAACTGAAAGAACGGCTCCGTGTTCTCCATAGGCCCGAGGTTGTGAACAGAGGCCCCTCAATTCCTCTTCCGTCCTTAACGCGGACGTCCTGGGATCAACTGGAAAGCTCCAGCCTCAGGCTGGTCAGGCCAGCAAAAGGCGCATAGGCGGAAGGACCCGCCAGGCGGACCCGCCAGGCAGGTCCTCCAGCTTGCCCGTCCTCGCAGCCTCCGCTCTAAAGCAGTCCCTCTGGTTTCTACCCTTCTCTCCTCACCTTTGGGAGTCCCCAGATCACCCCCCACCCTCATCCTCCAGCCTTGGCCGGCACCGCCCTCTGTCCCTCCCCTCCCCCTCCCCCTTGGGGGGCTGACTCGTCCGGCTGCCACGTCTCACTGATGACATCACCAGGGCCGCTCGGTCTTAGCCAATCCGCTAGGGGGAGTCCGAGCGAAGTCCAAGCCAGCGAGTCAGCGGGGCGGGGACCAGGGAGGGGCAAGAGGGTGGGGAGGTGAGAGAGTGGGGAATGGGGCGAGCGACAAGCTCTCAAGTACGCATGCACCAGAGGCGCGGGGTTTGGCGGGAAGTTGAGTCCTGGTTGACACACCGCACCGTCCGTCTCCAGCTCCCGCTGTGGGTTCGAACTCTCTTTCCCGGCGTGCCACGCGGTGCGGCCGCCCTTTGGGCTGTGTAAAGACCCCTCGGTCTAAGGCTTTCCTATTTCCTGGTTCGCCAGCGGCCATTTTGGGTGGAAGCGATAGCTGAGTGGCGGCGGCTGCTGATTGTGTTCTTAGGGGACGGAGTGGGGGAAGACGTTTGCTCTCCCGGAACAGTCTATCTCATTCCTTTCCCTCGATTACCCGTGGCGCGGAGAGTCAGGGCGGCGGCTGCAGCAGCAAGGGCGGCGGTGGCGGCGGCGGCAGCTGCAGTGACATGTCAAGCATGAATCCCGAATAGTGAGTGCAGGAGAGCACCGGTCGGCTGGGTCCGTGGGCCTGCTTGGAAAAGCTTAAGAGGGGCGAAGAGGGCTGAGGCGGGAGTGAGGGCCTCGGCCAGGGTGAAGTGAGGGTGGTAAGGCAGGAGATGCTGGTGGCCCGGAGTCGGGCCCCATTGTCTGACGGAAGAGGGGTGGCCGGGGGGAGGGGTCGGGTCGGAGGGGTGAGCCGCCCGGGCCTGGACCGGGTCTGGTTGGAAGCCCTCAGTGCCGGGCCGGTGCAGAGGAATAGTCTGTTGAGGGGGTTGGGGAGTTTGGGAGTCGGTGGTGGGGCGGCGGGAAGGGGGTAGTTTCTCGCAGAGGCAGTGACTTTTGAAGGAAGACTTATTTTTAAGGGGGGAGAGGATAGACTGGGAGAGCTGTCCTAGAGGGCACTGTCAGACCCTGCGCCCGCACTCTGCGGAGCTGTCAGAATCGTCAGGGTGGAAACCTGCTTTACTTGTAAATCTTGAGCTTGTTGGCTCTTTCTTTCACTCTCCCGGCCAGGCTGCAGGTAATATGGATGCTTTTCCCACTGCGTGGGATTGAGGGGAATGAGTAGATGGTGAGAAGAGATTTTATTTTACATTTTTAGTTTAGTTTTTTTTTTTTTTTAACTTATTCTCTGGGGTTCTTCAAGAACTCACGGGGCCCATTGCCTTTTTTTTTTTTTTTTTTTTTTTTTTTAGAGGACACTGAAGTCATTTTGTCTTGTGTAGGTCGAGAAAAGAAAAACAACTAAGACGTAGGAACATTTTTCTGATGTTATCAAACTAAAGGAAGACTGCTGTCAAGTTGAAAGAGAAACGAATGGGCTCTATGATCTGTAGGTTTTGGATTACCTTCTTGAATGCTCGAAGATAGGGAATGAGGTTCCATGACGTGTCATGAAAAGTTAATGCATTTCTTTTTCTTACTCAAGAAGTCACCACAGCATATGTGACACACCTGGCACCTTTCCTGGGAACTGGTGTTCACTTTTCTTGGGAAGATTTCTTTGGGCTGTCTTTAATGGCCCTTAAAAAAAAAGTCCTCCTTCAGCTTACATATATAAATTAATGAATGGAGGAGATTTAATTGGTGTTCTTCAGCATCAGAAGGCTTTGGGGTAGAGAGGGAATTTTTTTTTTTTAAGCAAAAGTCAGTATTTTAAAAGTTGACTTTATTTGCTTCTTTGGTCAGTTAGTGCTAAACAGTTCCCCTAAAAGGTCTACCCATCAGTTTAGCTGACTGTCATGTGTGTGTCACATGGTTCTTGCAAAATGCATTCTGACTTCAAGTTTTGTAATACGGTGGTTTGATGCTGAAATGTCCCCTTTTGCACTAAACAGAAGCCATTCTATTTCATTAAAATTTTATATACTTTAAGAAATTGAGGATCGTGTTCCCATAGTGCCATGTTTGCTATGTTGGCAGTTTTTAATTTCTTTATCAAACTCCTAGGACAAAGTTGGTTTTGCACAATTAAGGAGAGTTGAACTTGAGGATCCTAATTTGGTGGTTTTCCTGGCAACAATAAAGTACATGGATTTGTCACTTTATGGAGACTTATAAACCTTGTCCATTAGGGGAGTTCCTTCTATTTGCTGAATATATTTAGTACTATAAATAGATTTTGAAGATTAGTTTAACAGAACCATGACAAATTACTTGGCCTCTGAATTTGTTTCTCCTTCTATAAAATAGGATAGCAGTCAGTATTCCTATCAGGGTAGTTGTGAGATTCAAGTGTATGCAAAAGAAGAGCACTCCAGGTGGTGTGTGTCATGTCATTATCATGTGTGACATTCTAGTAGTGCTAGGATTTAGGAATATAATCCTTACCCTTAAGGAGTTTATAATGGAGTATAGAAAATAGTTTGGTAAATGCCAGTAGAGTTCATTCCAGGTGTGCAGCATGGATAGGAGCAACAAGAGTTCACGAGAGGGTGGAGGGTTGTGGTTGGACAGTTCGGTTCAGGAAGAATTTATAGAAAAGAGGCTTGTGAGAGAATTATTAGCAGTAGATTTAGAGAAGCTCTAGGGAGTGGGGAGGATTTTTCAAGGGGGAAGAAAGGAAAATGGTTAATAAATGGCAATGATAGTAATTCTTAAGTAAGTGCCAAACCATCCATTAATGATCTCAACAGGATCAAACCCAGAAGTCATTTTTATGCTTTTTCTGCTATCGAGTATGCCCGTAACTGGCCAATTATACTTCTAGTCTAGACTGTGTCTAATAAAATAGGAGTTGGGAAAACCTTTGAAGAGCATTAGTGAAAATTACTTGGAGAGGAGGTGATGGGTATTTTATTAGGGAAGGTCACAAGGGCAAGCAGCAAGCAGATTTTTAACAATGTGACTTGCGTTTTTTCTTTTTGTCTTTAATGAAGTTAACCATCATAAAAGTAGTTAGTGAAAAATCGGAAAATAGAGAAAAGAACAAAAATTCTTATACGTCTGTTTACTTTAGTACCTGTTCTAAACTTTAAAATCTTTTATTTTTTCTTAAATTAAAACTTTTAATGGGTGAGTGCTTTCACAATTCTATGGTGTTGTCTTAATAGCTTATACTTATAGCCGTATATGTTAGGTATAATATACGTTACAATACGTGTGTATTTTGGCATACACATATGTTGATGTGAAAGGGTAGAACACTAGATAATGTTTAAAAGTGCTCTCTAAATATTCCTTGTTTTTGGTTTATCATCTAATTTATGTTATTCCTTTTAGAAACTTTTAAAATCTGCTTCATGGGTGCCACTGAATTTGGTAAAATGAAAATGGGTTCTTGATAAAAGAAAAAATTTGGTTCTCTCAGAAGGAACAGGGTTTTTTTAGATTTTTTTTTTTTTAATTGTTTTTTTCAACGTTTATTTATTTTTGGGACAGAGAGAGAGACAGAGCATGAACGGGGGAGGGGCAGGGAGAGAGGGAGACACAGAATCGGAAGCAGGCTCCGGGCTCCGAGCCATCAGCCCAGAGCCCGACGCGGGGCTCGAACTCCCGGACCGCGAGATCGTGACCTGGCTGAAGTCGGACGCTCAACCGACTGCGCCACCCAGGCGCCCCTTTAGATTATTGATCGACATATAAGATTGCCTGTTGGTAGCTTTTTTACTGAATGCTTTTACTTTATGATCTTTTAGTTGTAAACTTGGTTTGGGAGGAGAATGAGAAATATAGCAGCCAAAGATTAAATTTTAAGCTGTCCCTTTGACTACTTTCTACATTATTTGGCTAATATGGGAGAAATGACAACCCTGGGTTATCTTTATGGCAGAAATTAAGGGTAATGACTGATTTGTGAATTTCAAGTACAAACAAGAAAAAGCAACTGGAAGTGGAATCTCAATAGTGGGAAAAGTAGGTGAAAAGATCAAATTCTTCTTTTTTCTGGAGATCTGATGATTTTTTGAGCTAGGTGGTGAAGCAGGCAGTGATTATTTCAGCACACTGGTTAAGAAATACTTAGCATTATTGTCATACCAGAAACATTTTTCTCTAATCCATAAGCTTTTGGTGGATTTTTTAGTGTCAAGAAAACCATATTGGCTACTTCATCTGTAAGGAGTGTGTTAAGAATAAAGTGTGGGTACTTATCATGGATATACCAATTAACTACAATAGGAAGGACTATAGTCATCTTCTTGGATCACCTGTAGTTCTTTAATGTAGAAAAATTTTATAGTGGGGACCCTGGGTGGCTCAGTCGGTTAAGCGTCCGACTTCGGCTCAGGTCATGATCTCACGGTCCGTGAGTTCGAGCCCTGCATCGGGCTCTGTGCTGACTGCTCAGAGCCTGGAGCCTGCTTCGGATTCTGTGTCTTCCTCTCTCTCTCTGCTCCTCCCCCGTTCATGCTCTGTCTCTCTCTGTCTCAAAAATAAATAAACATTTAAAAAAAAAGTTTTATAGTAAATGCCTTGTTTATGTTTTAACACGGCTTCCGAATGATGTTTGAGATCATGGCCCAGGATTTAATCAGTCTTTCAAACTTTGCTCTTCTAACAGGAGACTAATAATAGTAGACTTAATGAACATTTGCCTTTTTCTTTCTTTCTTTCTTTTTTTTTTTCTGCCTGCACTTTTAACATAAGAGTTTGAAAGTAAAAGCAACTTAATATGTTTTGTTATCTGACAATAATAAGTATGTCATAATTGGCTTTCATACACTTTTTTTTTTTTTAGCACTTTTTTTATTAGAAAAGAAATCAACTAGGGGCGCCTGGGTGGCGCAGTCGGTTAAGCGTCCGACTTCAGCCAGGTCACGATCTCGCGGTCCGGGAGTTCGACCGTGTCAGGCTCTGGGCTGATGGCTCAGAGCCTGGAATCTGTTTCTGATTCTCTGTCTCCCTCTCTCTCTGCTCCTCCCCCGTTCATGCTCTGTCTCTCTCTGTCCCAAAAATAAATAAACGTTGAAAAAAAAATTTTTTTTAAAAAAAGAAAAGAAATCAACTAAAGTAAGTTGCCTTTTTTTGGTTGTCTTGATGAGTTTTGGGTGGTGTTGATAATGGTTTGAAAAATTCAGAAAAGTTTAAACAAGAAAAATAACCAGTATTCTCACCATCCAGAATATACTTTCTTAATTTCTGTAGAGAATCAGCATGTGTGATTTTTTGGGGAGTGTGTTTCCGGCAGCTATGTAGAATCTACAGCATGAATCTTAAGAGTTTTGTGTGAATATATGATCTTGTCAGGTCATTTGAAGAGAACTGAAATTTGGCATTTAATATTTTTTTCATCATTAAGTTAAAATGAGAATTTTTGACAGTTTCTTACATACTCCAAATAAAAATTTTTAAAAAATATTAAAAGATGAAAGAGCTTCAGAATCCAGTGGTCTCTTGAAAACTCTTTAGTTGACTTTTAAAGAGAATTTTGCTTTCTGAGTAATTTTGTTTCTTGGATATTTCAGTCTTTTTTATTCTGAAAGCAGTCTTAGTAATTTATCTATGTGCTACCATTTTGTTATATTCACATCCTACTAGCAATCCTTTGTGTGCATGTATTTCTTTCCTTGGCAACCTTTGACTATACGTTTAGGATAGTTTTACTATTTGCCATTGTAGTAAAGTTTCATTTTTGATAATAGCTTTTTTTTTTTGCTAATGTTATCTATTCTTGTCTCTTTCTAATGTATGAAAATATTTAAGGTCAAGTAAAATGCTTTTTAAGGTTTCTGAGATTTAAGGTTTGCTAAAAAATACTTTGAGTGTTTTAAGATGAAAATAAACTAAAAATGGATATAGAATGCCAATGCATGAGGTATTTTAGATATGTAGCTTATCAGCTTTTTACCACTGTCTGAGCTCAACTTTGGAGTTTCAGTAAAAGAGGCAAAATGCCTCCCCCCTTCCCCCACCAAGGAGAGAGGCATGGTCAGACTACTCCTCTCTTTTCCTGTAGAAGGTGGAGCTGAGATTGCTTTTTTGATGTCTAGAATAGTATTTAGGGAAGAACACCTAGGTCTTGGCTTTTCTTTCAAACTGCTCTGTGTTTCAGATAATAAATAAAAGGGTAATGTGGGGTGATATTTGGAAAAAAATAATAGTCCTGAGGAGTGAGAGAAAAAGTGTTGGTGTGTTGAGAAATGGGGTACAGAGGAGGAGTAGGAAATGAAGTGTTCCTTGGTAGTTTTGTGACTGGTTGGCTCAGTTGCTAGGAGCACTTTGCTTTATTAAATCCAAGGTTGTGATAGGTTCCGATTAAGTTTACACTGTTCCCTGTTTGTAGATTTCCTAATTCTGACAGGTGGTGTTCATGTAAACGCCTTTGTTTATAAGGGGGACCATTCTTTGGAAACATCATTTTTTTTTTTTTGACAGAAGCTACTATTTAACGAGTGCTTACTATGTGCCAGCCACCTGGCTTCAGGGGCATTTTTTTTTGCAGTCTGTGCTTCAAACTAGTGAGCAATTACATAAATTATGTAATTGAAGTTTTCTGTGAACAGTGATAGATTCAACTTGTCTGAATATATTTCCTTTGAATAACAATAGTACTTAAATGGAATTATTCTTTGTTTTTTTCACTCTGCCTATAGATATTTTCCAATAACTTGATTTAGGGCAGTTATTCTTTTTTTGTTTTGTTTTTTAATTCCTGTTAACATATATTGTTATATTAGTTTCAGGTGTACAATTACACCTGCAACAGCTCAGCACTTCCATACATCACCTGGTGCTCATCACCACAAATTCACTCCTTAATCCCCATGCTTATTTAAGCCACGCTCCATCACCCTCCTCTCTGGTAACCATCAGTTCTCTGTAACTAAGAGCCTGTTTCTTGATTTGTTTCTCATTTTTTTCCCCTTTTGTTTTGTTTCTTACATTTCAAATATGAGTGAAGTAAGGTATTTGTCTTTCTCTGACTTACTTCCCTTAGCATCATATGCTTTAGCTCCATCCATGTTGTTGCAAATGGGAAGATTTCATTCTTTTTTTATGTCTGAATAATATTCCATTGTGTATATACACAAACACACACCCCATATCTTTTTTGTCCATGGATCAATCGATGGACACTTGGGCTGCTTTCATATCTTGGTTCTGGTAAATAGTGTTGCTATAAACATAGGTGTACATGTATCCCTTTGAATTAGTGTTCTTGTATTCTTTGGGTAAATATAAAGTAGTTTTTCTTAACCCATTTATTATGGTCATGTACTCCTAGGAGCATTTGATGAAATCTGTGGACATGCTCCCTTTGTGCATACATACTTAAAACATTTTGCATAAAAGTGCATGCTGTTTATACTCAGTTTAATTTAAAGTCTGGTATTGAGCTAATTAGCTTTAAAATGTGAGATTTATTTGGGTATGCTTTATTTTCGTGAACTATTCTGTGCTTTCCTTCTTTTTTTTTTTTTAAATGCTACCTTTCTGTTTCTCATTGAATTACTAATATATGAGTTGTTTCCAAGAGCCTTGAAACAGGCACATGAAGTTCACAGAACATTAGTGTTTGCATTAAGAACAGTAGATCATTTCTGTAGTATCTTTACTACCTCAGTAAAGGATATAGTTAGGATAATGCCTAGCCAAGTGTGATATAGTCTTAAGTGTTTGATGAAACTTATACAAATAGTCGAATAGCTAGGTTTATAAAAGGACATTTGAAGCAACTTTGTGAAATACACACTGGATAATCATTTAGTGCTTTATTTGTAGATTGGTGGCTAGCACCTGTCTTCATAAAGACCAATTGGATTCATCACTTACTAAAGCTAATGAAGTCTGAACTGTAAAATTTACCATGCTTTTTTGAGCCAAGCTGACTTATTTTCTACCAACACAAATGTTCTAAGTTAATTTAAGCAGTGAATCACACTTTACTTTGTATTTGGTCAGGTCCTGTGTACTAGTTCATAATCGTTTGACTCATTCTGATAGGTTTTATATGTATGACTTAAGGTTTTTATCATCTGAGTATGTAAAATACATCATTGAAGGAATATGGTGTGATAAAAAACAGCATTTGGAGTTACAAACCCTAGGTTTAAGTTCAGATTGACACTTACCTCTGCAAGTCATTTATGCGTTTTTCGCCTGTTTCTTTCTCTATAAAATGTGATTAGTACCACCTCAGTTCTGAGTCTCAAGAGTAAACTGTACAGTGCTATAGAGATGTTATTTGACATGTATATTCTAATAAGGGATATTAGACTGTAAATGGCCAGTGGTTTCAGTTTTAAAGCTTTTCTCACACATGATTACTCATCACCCAATTAGTCTGTTTTTGTCTACTTTAACAATTTTCTTAATACACATTTAAAAAAAATCTTCTAGTAAATGCATACCTATGTGTGTGTGTATATGCATACACACACACACGGGTAATTTCAACCTTACAAGAAAGCTTGGTAAAGAAAAGAGCCAGCCCTTTCTCTGTCATTAATTAGAATATGCTAGGAGTTGGGGCAGGGGATGGGGGGGGAGTTTTTTTTTTTATTGTGAAAGATGGACTCTGCTCGCAGGTGCATACCAATTTGTTAAGAAGATGACTCATGGGGGCACCTGGGTGGCTCAGTAGGTTAAGCATCGGTTAAGTGTCCCGCTCTTGATCTCGGCTCTGGTCATGATCTCTTCGTGGGATGGAGGCTGTGTGTCAGGCTCTGTGCTGGTGGCATGGAGCCTCCTTGGGATTCTCTCTCTCTTCCCCTCCCCAATCCATGCTTTTCACTTTCGCAAAATAAATAAGTTAACTTTAAAAAAAAAAAATGTCTCATGCTCAAACAAGTATAATTGGTATCACAGTATTATCACAGATTAAATCTTGTGATACTTTTAAAAAATAGAATGGCAGAATAGGTGATGCAGAAGATTTAGAGAAAGGGCCTATGATTTCTATCATTAACAGGAAGTTTTACTTATGTTTTCTTTAGCTGGAGAGTAACAGAGTACCGAGGAGGACTCTCCAGAACCCTTGATGCTAGTCTTGGGATGTAGTCAAGAGCTAACAATTTGAGTTGTCATCAATAGCCAGAAATTTTATTTATGTACATTCTTTCCTTCAGTCCTGTGAAGAAATAGTGTCCTAGGTTTACAGATGTGGAAACAAAGGCAGAGAAGAGTTTAATGGCTTGCCTAAGGGCATTCAGTAAGCAGCAGAATTGGAATTTTAACTCAAGGGCCTGTGATTTCACAGTCCTAGTATGCGGTTTCCAACTTACTATGTGTGGTTAACTCTAGAAATTTAAAATTTGAGCCAGTTAATTAGGCAACTAACATTTTTGTGGTCAGTGTCTTAAAATTTATGATTAGAGAGGTTTTTAAAAATGTTAAAGGTTTGTGAAATACATGTTACGAGGTACATATTATGGTCTTTGACTTTCTCTTTCACAGCTTGGGTTGGTATTTAAAGCTTCCTTAGGCTTGAAGTCAATTATTGTATCCATTCTCAGTTTTTCTACCCTCATGACTATTCTTGAATATTTATACTTGGGGCCTTGGAAGTCATGGATGTGTTTCTGTGAGTAAAGCAAGTGAAGCAGAGAACTGCCTTTCTTTTGCTGGAGAGGGCACCCTTGCTGCAGACCATGTTACTATGTTGTGTGTGCTAGGCTTTGGGAGTTGTGACTGGTGTGATCATAGTACTTACAACTGTTAGTTGGTAATTTTTAAACCTTTATTTTAGATTATACTAGTAAATTCCTATGGTATTTTGTCACCATCATCTGAACAGAGGGTTTGGATAAATAGCTTTAAAGTTTTTGTCAAAGCTCTTAAAGGTTTTCGTCAGGTTACCTAGCCGTTTGGAGGGAGGAAGGAAAAATAATAATAATTGCCACTTATTGTGCTTCTGTAATGTGCCAGATACTGTGCTACAGGTTTTAGAGGCATTTTTTTCTAAATCTGACAAGAAACCTAAGGTAGAGGGTGGAGCTTGAATTCAAATACCGGTCGTTCCAGCTCTAAAACCCGTGCAGGCTTTGAAAGGTAAAAGAAGTAGAGGATATTTACATCTCCTCCCTGGCATATTTTTCAGCAAATACTGGTTACATAGGTTGTAAGACCTATCTACTTTTATTGTCCTCTTGTATGACTTGCCGCTTTGTTTAGAGCTACCAAAGTATCCTTCATTTTCAGAATTCCAACTTTGAATTTTTGGAACACTTCTAAACTGAGCTGAAATGGAACCTGGAAAATTAGTTTATTGTTTCTAAATATCAAAGAAAAACGTGTACTTTTATGAATAGCTTATGGGGACAATTTTTAAAAAATTGCTTGGCTATTTCGTTAAATTTGGAAGAAAGACTGTTGTACTCTGAGATACTTGATGATTACTTTGACAGTGCTTTTGTCCATAGCTGAAAATTTATTTTTTATTGTTTTTAAGTTTGTTTGTTTATTTATTGAGAAAGAGAGAGAAAGAAAGAGTCCTAAGCAGACAACGTACTGTCAGTGCAGAACCCTGTGCAGGGCTTGAATTCCCAGACTATGAGATCATGATCCAGCTGAAAACAAGAGTCGGACCCTGGTGCCCCTGTTTTGTTTTTTATGTAGTTTAGTCTTCAAAGTAATATGTGCTTTATAAAATTCAAACAGTGGAAATATGTGAAGGAACTAAAAGTTTTTACCTCTTTTCTCCAGCCTGATGGTCAATTTTGAATTGTTTTCCGTGGAGCATACTTAAAATGAGTGAAGGGGAGCACCTGGGTGGTTCAGTTTGTTCAGCGTCCGACTTCGGCTCAGGTCATGATCTCACAGTTCTTGGGTTCTAGTCCCACATGGAGCTCTCTGCTGTCAGCACAGAGCCTGCTTCAGATTCTGTCCTCCCCCTTCCCTGCTCAAGTGTGCGTGTGCGCGCGTGCTCTCTCTCTCTCAAAAATAAAACATTAAAAAAAAAAAGTGAAGAAGAAAAGTTGATGTCAGACACAGTTAACTGCAGCCCAAGTTTTTATTAATCATTCCATACCCTAGAGTCTAATAGAACAGTGTATAGTTTAATAGTGAATTAAAATTTGGCCACTGTGCCATAATATCATAGTCATAATTTTGTTTTAAATTTTTTATGTGAGCTTAGGTTATTTTCAAGTATGACATTTATAAAAAAGGTAGAATAACATTCTACCTTTCTCAAGGGAATTTGCTCTGGATGAAAAACACATTTACTTTCCACTGAACTTTTAAAAATAGTAGGCCTTTTCTAAGATATAGGTGACATGAAGTTTGTATTTTGGGAGTACTGTGTGGATAAAAACGACTTTATATTATAGCCAATTGTTTTGCTTTTGTCTTTTCTTCCTTGGTATGTTTCCAGAGGGTGGAATATTGAAAGTTGTGTTAATGTCAGTCGGCTTTCTCTTACATATGACCTATGTTTGGTAATCTAAATTTTATTTCATAAAAGAAAAATGTTTATTCTTATTTAATCCAAAAAATTGACTTCATATACTTGTGGCTATATTGGGAATGTGCCAGTGCTATCTTGACTCTGCTCTACCTATTTAGAAATCATTTATGTTATGGTAGTAATGCTGGATGAACTTGCAGAGGTGTTAAGTCTTTGGAAAAAACCTCTGGTTAAAACTTTTCTTCCTCTCAAATAATTTGTTTTTTGTTATAAGAGTAATATGTATTTATTGCAGACTGTGAAAAAAGTAAAGAAGGTATCAGTTGTAATCCTAAAATTTAGAAGTGTCCATTTTCTCCCAAATCTTTTATGTATGTGAACATTTTTTAAAAACAAGTGGGAAATGAATTATACTAAACAAAATGTAATCTTTTCACAAGTGTTTCACATAAACAGTCTCTACAGGTTTTAGAATTCCCAGTAGCATTTTATTTTATTTTATTTTTATTATTAATGTTTATTTATTTTTGAGAGACAGAGAGAGCATGAGTGGGGGTGGGGCAGAGAGAGAGGGAGACACCGAAACTGAAGCAGGCTCCAGGCTTTGAGCTGTCAGCACAGAGCCTGACTCGGGCTGGAACTTGGGAATGGCAAGATCATGACATAAGCTTAACCAGCTGAGCCACCCAGGCGCCCCTCCTGGTGGCATTTTAGATTCAGACATAAGTGGATTCATCCCTTACTACGTATTTTGTGTACAGTGTGGTAACTTCATGAGAAGGAAACCACTTTACCTAAGTAGAATTTTGAACCAAAGTTTGTTTTTGTAACTTTTTTAAAGTATAATCATGTTCTCACAATAGGGACTTTTTTAAAAATACAGAAAATTATCTGTTAGTGCTTGCATGCAAAAATGGCAGAGGTATCAAGATTATAATCAGATCATAAATAATGGAAATAGAGAATTTCCAATATTGCTGAAGTAGACCATGAATTGACTTACAGGAGATAGTGAAAGAATTTTTTTTTCAATCGCCGTTATCTTTGATGCCCCACCACCCATTAGTTAAAGGCTGTTTATTTCCCTGAATCTGTCTCTTTCTATCCAGCCTTAATCTGTCAGTCTACCTTAACTGTCTTTGCTTTCTCACTGAATTATCTCCTGTTTAAATTAAAATGTAATCTTTGCTCATGTTAATACAAGTTCAAGCAGTTCAAGAGTTTTCTCTAATACTTGTGCCTCAAAAGCAGCTTTTAAGTCTTTATTTTGTAGATTCCAGCAAGATTTCTGATTTGTTGATTTAACTTGAGAAAACACAAAATATGTCTCTTATGTTTAAAAAATAACTGCTAGCTTTTCTTTTTCTTAAAAAAATTTTTTTTTAAATGTTTATTTTTGAGAGAGAGAGAGACAGAGTGTGACCACAGGAGAAACAGAGAGAGGGGAAGAAACAGAATCTGAAGCAGGCTCCAGGCCCCAAGCTGTCAGCAGAGAGCCTGACACGGGGCTCAAACCCACAAACCAGCCCCACAAACCGTGAGATCATGACCTGAGCTAAAGTTGGATGCATGATCGACTGAGCCACCCAGGTGCCCCAGGAGATAGCTTTTCAAAGAGATTGTTATTCTGTGCCCATTTCACTAATGTCCTCACACTTAGTGTTTTTTCAAAAAATATTTTACTCCTTCCATCTTTGTATTTATCCTGTTTTTATTTTTTTATTATGTTATTTTTTAATGTTTATTTTTGAGAGAGAGAGAGAGAGAAAGAGAGCACGCACAGAGGAGGGGCAGAGAGGGGAGACGGAGTATCTGAGGTGGGCTTTGTGCTGACAGCAGAGCCCAGTGTGGGCCTTGAACTCACAAACTGAGATCATAACCTGAGCTGAAGCCGGACGCTTAACCAACTGAGCCATCCAAGCGCCCCTACTTTGTGGTTTTTTAAAAATCTTTTTGTTTTGAAATATATTTATAGAAGAGTTGTAAGAATAGTACAGAGAATTCCTGTATATCCTTCACTTAGCCTCCCCTAATATTAACATCTTGCATACCAAAGTACATTTATCAAAATTAAGAAATTAACATTAGGGGCGCCTGGGTGGCCCAGTCGGTTGAGCTTCTGACTTTGGCTCAGGTCATGATCTCGCGGTCCATGAGTTTGAGCCCCGCGTCGGCCTCTGCTAACAGCTCAGAGCCTGGAGCCAACAGCTCAGAGGCTGGAGCCTGCTTTGGATTCTGTGTCTCCCTCTCTCTCTGACCCTCCCCCGTTCATGCTGTGTCTCTCTCTGTCTCAAAAATAAATAAACGTTAAAAAAAATTATAAAAAAAAAAAGAAATTAACATTGGTACATTATTAACTAAACTACAGACTTTTATTGTAGTTTCTCTAGTTTTTCTCTTAATGTCCATTTTCTATTATAGAATCCAGTCCAGGATACCATGTTGGAATTACCTGTTATACATGTTAGCCTTCTTCAGTCTGTGTTTTTCTCAGTCTTCTGTTTTTCATGATCTTCACACTTTCGAAGAGTGCTATTAGATATTTTGTAGAATGTCCTTCAATTTTATTTTTTTTTTTTTAATTTTTTTTTTTCAACGTTTATTTATTTTTTGGGACAGAGAGAGACAGAGCATGAATGGGGGAGGGGCAGAGAGAGAGGGAGACACAGAATCAGAAACAGGCTCCAGGCTCTGAGCCATCAGCCCAGAGCCTGACGCGGGGCTCGAACTCACGGACCGCGAGATCGTGACCTGGCTGAAGTCGGACGCTTAACCGACTGCGCCACCCAGGCGCCCCGAATGTCCTTCAATTTTAATTTGTCTGATGTTTTCTCATGATTAAACTGGGGTTATGGACTTTGAGAAGATACCTTAGAGGCGGAGCACTCTACTCATCACATTGTATCAGAAGGTACATGAAATCAGCGTGACTTCTTACTGATGATACTCACCTTAATCAGTTAAGGTGGTGTCTGTCTGGTTCCTCCATTGTGAAGTTACTATATTTCCCTTTCCATACTCTTAGAAAGCAGTCTTTAAGAGGGCACACTCAACAGAAGGGAATTAAGTCCATCTTCTAGATGGAGGAGTATTCGAAGAATTTGTGGGCAAAGTTAAAGCCACCACAGTAATAAATATTTGAGGGGACATACTTTGAGGCCATGTATATATCCTGTTTCTCCTTAAAGTTTCACCCGCAAATTTTAGAAGTCATTGTTGGATTTTGCCTGCAGCAGTTATTACTGTGGTGATCTATTGATGATTTTCTACTTCTCTTATTCCTTCTACATGTATTATTTGGACTCCTATAAGGAAGATTGATCTCCCAGTTATTTATTTAATAATTGATACCAGTATGAACTCATGGTTGTTTATTTTATTCATTGGCCTATAACCCAATACATGGTTTATTTTGTGGTTCAGGTTATTCTTCCTTGGCCAGTGAGGGAACTTTCTGTTGGTTCCTGTGTCCTTTTAACATGCCGTGTCCCCATCCATTTTTTACCCCTAGGATTTTGCCAAAATGTTAATCAAGGATGGCCATAGATCTTCTTTAGTTGTGTCTCACAACAAAAGAGACCTGATTAAAAATGCAAATTTAAAATGTTCTCTGGTCTCTTAGCACATGCTTTGTAAAAGGTACAATGCCAGATTTTTGGATATACAGATGAGTAAGTTAGTTTATCTTCATACTCACAGGTATGTCTGTGAAATGAAGGCAATTAAGGAAATGGATTTTCTTTTTTTTTGAGAGAGAGAGAGTGAGTGTCTGAGCAGGGGAGGGGCAAAGGGAGAGAGAGAATCTTAAGCAGGGTCTCATGCCCAATATGGAGCCAACCAGGAACCAGGGACTTGATCTCAGGACCATGAGGTCATGACCTGAACTGAAATTAGAAAATCTAATTTAGAAGAATGTGGTGATTTTGTAACTCTATAGATTTCTGAACTAGAATAATCTATTTTTTTTGCACTCTGGTCAAAATTATATTGTAAACTGAAAATCCAAATTCTTGGGGAATAAATGAAAACACATTTGCTAAACTGTTCTTGACTCTATACCAGAATTGTCACCTTGTGCTTTCTAATTACAGATTTTTGTGTTTCTGTCAGCATTTTTACTGTGTTCTGTTTTGTAAATTATAGTTAGAGACATATCTTTAAGCAGTCTCGAATCTCTGAATTCTCTTGAACATTTGGTATATTAATAATTTAGAAATAAGCTACTACAGTAGTAGGTAATTTTAAATGTTCCAATGCAAGTAATGTGCTATTGATCACACTCTCCAGGTATGTGTATTCAGTAAGAGGAAGAAGTTTGTGAGTTTGATTTTGTTTGCCATTCTCCTCCAAGTCTCTTGTCATGTTAGTAAAACTGGAAAAGTTTTTACTTTTTCCAGTGATTAGCTCATTGCAGAGAAGAGTGCTCAACTGTTCATATTATTTATAATAGCTGTGAACTGTAAATTATCAGAAACTCATAAATTAACTGTTTTAAATTTTTTTTTTCAACGTTTATTTATTTTTGGGACAGAGAGAGACAGAGCATGAACAGGTGAGGGGCAGAGAGAGAGGGAGACACAGAATCGGAAACAGGCTCCAGGCTCTGAGCCATCAGCCCAGAGCCCGACACGGGGCTCGAACTCACGGACCGCGAGATCGTGACCTGGCTGAAGTCGGACGCTTAACCGACTGCGCCACCCAGGCGCCCCAAATTAACTGTTTTAAAATAACACTGTAAAAGTTAAAAAGAATGTGAGAATTGAAAAAGTTGATTTTTAGAAAATTAACTGTTAATTTCTTTTAACCATAATGTAATTTGTAACACACTTAGGAAGCATTCTTGTTTTTTTCCAGCTTTATGTTTATGCTGAAATAGAGAAAGTTGATCTTTAAGGTAATGAACAGTATTCAGGCAACATTTGTGGCCCAGTGCTGTCTTTTATTGTAACAGGGTCCAATACAGCTGATTCAGGGGGTGTTAATTGAGTGTTCACTGGATGCCTGGCACTGTGCTCTGGGAGATTGGTGATTTCAGGGCATTTGTTGTGTCTAAATTTCTGTTAAAAGCTAAGTAAAGTAGTATCAGTGGTGTGATTATTCTTGCTAACTGCAATGTAAATTGTTAACATGTACTCATTGCTAATGTTCATCATTCTTAAGAATTTATTTGGTCTTGGGCGCCTGGGTGGCTCAGTCAGTTAAGCATCTGACTCTTGATTTCAGCTCAGGTCATGATCTTGCAGTTTGAGGTTTTGAGTCCCATGTTGGGCTCTGCATTGGCTGTGCGGAGCCTGCTTGTGATTCTCTCTCTCTCTCTCTCTCTCTCTCTCTCTCTCTCTCTCTCTCTGCCCGTCCCCTGCTTGTGCACGTATGTGCGCATGCTCTGTCTCTCTCTCTCTAAAAATAAATAATAAACTTAAAAAAAATTTTATTTGGTCTAAGCAGGATGTCAGTAGTACTAACGTCAGTTCAGTATTACTTATTATGGGTAAATTTTATTCTCTTCCCCTCCTTTTTTCTTTAGGATCTCAAACTGGAAAGGATGTTAATTATTTATTAGTTCATCCTGTGCTTAAATCCCCTTTATGACTTAAGAGCTTCTTGTTTCCTTCTATGATTTTTATTTTGTTGCTGAGTAGGGCACTTTGGATTTTTTTAAATCTTTTTTTTCAGATATAATTAGGGACAATAAGTGTACTATGATAACTTGGTAAAACTAGAAAAACATTTTAGGTAATACATAATCACTGTGTAAACCTAAGTAGCAGTTGATGGATATCTACAGAGATAATCACTTCTGAACGTTTTACATATTGCTTACATTTAAATAATTGCAATCTAAATTTAAATTGTGATATTCGGGTTTCGCTTTAAGTGTATCATTTTTGAAAATTTTATTTTTTAAATTTACATCCATGTTAGCATATAGTGCGACAATGATTTCAGGAGTAGATTTCTTAATGCCCCTTACCCGTTTAGCCCATCCCCCCTCCAACAACCCTTCCAGTAACCATTTGTTCTCCATATTTAAGAGTCTCTTATGTTTTGTCCCCTTCCCTGTTTTTATATTATTTTTGCTTCCCTTGTGTTCATCTGTTTTGTTTCTTAAAGTCCTCAAATGAGTGCAGTCATATGATATTTGTCTTTCTTTGACTGACTGATTTCGCTTAGCATAATATCCTGTAGTTCCATCCACGTAGTTGCAAATGGCAAGATTTCATTCTTATTGATTGCCGAGTAATACTCCATTGTGTATGTATATATATACCTACCACCATACATACACCACCTCTTCTTTATCCATTCATCCATCGATGGACATTTGGGATCTTTCCATACTTTGGCTATTGTTGATAGTGCTGCTATAAACATTGGGGTGTGTGTGCCCCTTCGAAACAGCACTTCTGTATCTTTTGGATAAATACCTAGTAGTGCAATTGCTGGGTCATAGGGTAGTTCTATTTTTAATTTTTTGAGGACCCTCCATACTGTTTTCCAGAGTGGCCGCACCAGTTTGCATTGCCACCAGCAGTGCAAAAGAGATCCTCTTTCTCCACATCCTCACCAACATCTGTTGTTGCCTGAGTTGTTAATGTTAGCCATTCTGACAGGTGTGAGGTGGTAACTCATTGTGTTTTTGATTTGTATTTCCCTGATGATGAGTGATGTTGAGCAGTTTTTCATGTGTCAGTTGGCCATCTGGATGTCTTCTTTGGAGAAGTGTCTATTCATGTCTCTTGCCCATTTCTTCACTGGATTATTTGCTTTTTGGGTGTTGAGTTTGAGAAGTTCTTTATAGATTTTGGATACTGACCCTTTATCTGATACGTCGTTTGCAAATATCTTCCCATTCTGTCGGTTGCCTTTTAGTTTTGCTGATTGTTTCCTTCGCTGTGCAGAAGGTTTTATTTTGATGAGGTCCCAATAGTTCATTTTTGCTTTTGTTTCCCTTTGCAAGTATCATCTTTTAAAATCACAAAGGACAAAACTGAAAATTATGAATAGATTTTCTTTAAAAAAAATCTACAAATTCTGGATTTTTTTTTTTTTGAAATTCTTAACACAGAAGTAGTCCGAGTTAGAAAGGAGGTATGAGGGACTGGGCAGTATGGAGGCCATCTGGTCCAGGAAGGAATCCTGCTCCGTGAAGGAATCCCTGGGGCTGGTTTTTTAGTTAGTCCTGGCAGTTTCATGTACATAAATAGAACCTAGCTTTCAGCATTTTCTGAAGAATGCTTTAAATATCAAACTTAGAATGTTGGTAAAGTGTGTTGACATAAGCAGCGTTTGATTTTACCAATCTTGTCTAAAATATTTTTATTTTTTTTAAAGTTTATTTATTTATTTTGAGAGAGAACAGGGGAGGGGCAGAGAGACGGAGAGGGAGACTCCCAAGCACTGATAGTGCAGAGCCTGAAGTGGGGCTCGAACTCACAAACCATGAGATCATGGCCTGAGCCAAAACCAGGAGTCAGATGCCTAACCAGTTGAGCCACCCAGGTGTCTCTAGTCTAAAATATTTTTAATACAGGTTTCAGAAGTTAATGATTCTTTTTTTTTTTTTTTTTTTTTAAGGGTAGAATTCCAGGTGGATGTTAGGAAAGGAACATAAAAGCCCCTTCGTTGGAGGATTGCTATGAAATAATCTGATCTTGAAATTTGAAGGAGAGATTTATGTTTCATAAATAAAGGAAATTATATTTCCTTTCATTCTTTCCTTGGAAGTAGAAGTTCACTGATAGAGATCACGGGTGGCATTGCCTGTCTTACTTTTATAGAATTGTGTCCTATTCAGTGATTCATGAAAAGGGCTTTTGCTTTTGGTTGCAGTTTTGGCTTCTGAAGCCATTCACGGGCTTTTCAGGAGTCCTCAAGTGAGCTATTATTCTTGGCTTATATTTTGGTTGTAGAGCCTACAGTGCGGTATGCATTTTATTAATGTGATTTTCTTTTTTTTTTTTTGCAGTGATTATTTATTCAAGTTACTTCTGATTGGCGACTCTGGGGTTGGAAAGTCTTGCCTCCTCCTTAGGTTTGCAGTAAGTTGAAATTGAAATGCCTTTAAAGAAGTATATGCTGTGTTTTCTAGGTAGTCAAAGGATTAAACAATTTTATTCAGAATAAAGTAGTTCTTCCTGAATTTATATATTTGAAAGTCTCCAAGTATACATTCCCAGTGATATGTTGGACTCTTAAGCTCTTGATTTTAAAAGAAATTCAGCAAAGTGTGATTATAAAGTTAGAATGTCTAACGCTCTTGGTAGAGTTCAAATAGTTGGCTTGTGTTTAAGTGACTTGATGAAAAATGAATCTTCAAGTAAAATTTTAGTAGGATAAAAAAAGAAAGAGCAGGGCCTGGTACACTTTTTTTTTTTTTCTTTTTTCTTTTTTTTGACAATGGCATAGTCTGTATGCTGCACTTCACAAACAGATATGTAACTTTGAACCTACTGAATAGAATCCACAGTCTTCCATAGTCTTTATCAACTGCCTTCAAATTTAGCATGTTTTCCTTCTCACTGTCTAGGTCATTGGTTCTCAGAGTATGGTCCAAAGACCCCTGGGGATCATCAAGACTTTCTCAGAGGGTCCATGAGATTAAAACTTTTATCCTAATAATACTAAGCCATTAGTATTTACTAACTAAGTATTTACTTAGTATTAAGACAAAAGACATTTGCCTTTTTCACCGTGTTGACATTTGCTCTGATGATGCAAATGCAGTGGTGGGTAAAACCTCTGGTGCCTTAGCACCACATCAAGGCAGTGCTAAGTGCCAAACTGTACTCTAGTCAAAGTATTTATTTGTATTTACTCATGGGATGGCGGCAGGGGGGTCAGGGGGTGATTTTCACTTAAGAGTGTCTTTGATGAAAACAGTGAAAATGATTAATTTTTAAAAGTCTTGGTCCTTGAGTATTCTTTTTTAAATATTCTGTGTGAAAAAATGAGGAGAACATATAAAGCACTTGAACTGCAGACTGAAGTATGCTGGTTGTCTTGAGGAAAATAAAAACACTTGTATAGTTGTTTGAGTTGTGAGCTGAACTAGCTCCTTTTTTCTTTTTCTTTTCACTTGTTTCTTACTTGAAAGAACAGCTGACAAACTGTAGTTATGTAGAATTTGGTGGTATTGGGCAGACATTTTCTCCAATGTACTGAGACTGTCATTTCAAGGAAAATAACTGATAGCATTTGCTGTATGTAATGAAATTTAAGCTTTCAGGGGAAAATTAGAAATTTAGAAAACTTGAAATTCACTGTGAACTTGACAGCATGTCATACTTGACTTTTCTGATTGACAGTATTAATACCACTTAAAATATATGTTATATATATGTATGTATATATGTATATGTGTATATACATATAAAACAGTTAATGAAACCAAGGAACCAAGCTAAAGAGCCACCTCTGTTTTATTCTAAGGAACTACTAGAATAGAACATAGGTGGCTCTTTATCTTGTGTGAAAATATTTCCTAATATGGAAACAAATCAGGAAAGAAAAGATTATTAATTTGATTGCATTAAAATTAATGTCAAGCACTTAAAAGTGTTAAAAAACCAGTGATACTAGTAAAAAAATATACATGAGGAGGGGACATTCTCAATATATAAAGCAAATGTACATATTAGTATGAAAAGGGTATTTGTCATAATGGGAATATGGGCAAATAACATGAGTGAGCAGTTCACAAAAGAAGAAATAAAAATTGACAAAAGTTCAATTTTATTTGTAGTTAAAGACTTTAAAATTAGGTAGTACTTTTTATTAAATTGGCAAATATTAAAATCAGGAATCATCCATAATAGTAAATCAGTAATCCTGGGTATGTGGGAAGAATCTGGCATCTCTTGATGAAAATTGTTATAGCCTGAGGTGTCTGTTTCAAAGAAAAACTTCTCTGGGATGCCTGTTGATCTAAGCCACAGGTTTCAGTACTACCCACCTACATGGTAGCATTTAAGCATTTAAGAGAATACTGATTCCTGGGCCCCTAGAATAGAGATGAGCTGCAAAACGTATAATAAAGAAATGTACAGGGACACCTGGGCGGCTCAGTTGGTTAAGTATCTGATTGTTGATTTCGGCTCAGGTCATGGTCTCTGCAGTTTGTGAGTTTGAGCTCTGCATTGGACTCTGCACTGACAGTGAGGAGCCTGCTTGGGATTCTCTCTCTGGCCCTCCCCTGCTCTTGCACACTCGCTCACTCTCCAAATAAACTTAAAAAAAAAAATGTATAATAAGCTATGGGAGCACAGAGGGAAGAAACTCTTAAGAATTGGCCAAGGAAGTTGAGGAATGTTTGGACAGTCAGTATTGCCTGAGCTCAGAATTGAAGAATGAATAAAAATTGTAACCCGGGGACTGGGGATTAGGAGGTATGCAGAGAGAGATGTTGAAAATTTGGACAGAAGGAAGAACATGTGCAGTGGCTCAGAGGCATGCAAATAAGGCACATGTAGGGATTTATAAGAATTCTAACAAAGCATTCGTAAGTATTTCCAACAAAGCATCTATCATGTAGGAGTGCTAAGTGAATGTTCATTGCGCTCATTTTGTTCTCTGTCCACTTTCTGTAGTATCTGATATTTATTAGACAATCAATTAAAAACAAATAAGATTTTTAAAACGTTTGTTCATTTTGAGAGAGAGTGCACGAGCTGGGGAGGGACAGAGAGAGGGAAGAGAGAATCCCAAGGAGGCTCCATATTGTCAGTGTGAGCCTGATGTAGGGCTTGATCTCACAAACCGTGCATGGCTAAAAACTGGACATTTTGCGGGGCACCTGGCTGGCTCAGCTTGGTGGAGCATGCAACTCTTGATCTCGGGGTTGTGAGTTGGAGCCCCACACTGGGTGTGGAAATTACTTAAAAATAAAATCTTAAAGAAAAACTGGACATTTTATAAAGTAACAGTGCCATTGTGAGCTTACAAAAATGAATAAATATCCCAGATTGTCTCAGAAATGTGGTGTCACAGTTGGTTTGAATCAGGATTCAAGCATGTTCTATACATTCCATTTGGTTGTTTGCTGCTTCATCTAAGTTGTTCCAACCTCCTTTTTTATTTATGTCTTTTACTTTTTGCAGAACCTGGGTAGTTGTCACATAGATTTTCCAACATTTTAGATTTGTCACTTTGCTTTTTTGTGGTGTCTTAAAACTTGTTCCTTTATCCTTCTTGTTACAGTAATTGGAAGCCCCAGAACCATGCTGTTTTTATGGTAGCTATGAGCCCCATGTAGTCACTTGAATTTAAATTAATTAAATATGCATAAAATTTACAATTCAGTTCCTTGTTCTCCATTAGTTTAGTGGTAACTGTATTGACTAGCAGTTTGTAGAACCTATCCATCATCAAAGAAAGTTCTGTTTGACAGGGCTGCTCTTAATAGATTTAGGCCCATCTTTGTTGGCAGAATACTTCATAGGAGTTACCTTGTGCTTGCTAAGATTATTCAGTGAGTTTAGGTGGTGATAGCTTGATCTCTCCTTTCACATATCTTTTCACAAACATTTTCAGTTAAAGAGAAAAAAAAAAAGTTTTGTTTCCATTCTAAATAAAATGTCATGGCAGATACTTGAGAAAAATAGGTATAATTTTAAAAGTTTATTGAGTTAAACATTGTTCATGCAAAAACTTGTGCATAGGTGTTCATAAAGCAACATTATTCGTAATAGCCAAAATGTGGAAACAACCCACATGTCCATCAACTGATCGATGGATGACAAAATGGCTTATATCCATACAATGAACTATACTCAGCCATAGAAAGGAATAAAGTACTGGTACATGCTGTAACATGAATGAACCTTGAAAACTTTATCCTGAGTGAAGGAAGCTAGACATAAAAAGCCACATATACATGATTCCACTCACATGAATGTCCAGAATACACAAAGCCACAGGGACATAAAGTGGATTAGTAGTGGTTTCTGGGGTCTGGGGGAGAGGAGGAAATGAAGAGTGACTGCTACTGGGACAGGGTTTCCTCTTGGGGTGATAAAAATGTTCCACAATTAAATAGTGGTGATGGTTGCACAAGCTTTTAAAAGTCATAACTAGGAAATAAAATTGACTTCTACAAAAATGGAAGAAGAGAAGGACCTCCTTCCTTTGTGGCGAATGTATTGGATGGAGGGTCACGGAGGGGAATGAGTGTTCTGCTGATTAACAATTAGAAACATCACTTGTAATCATTAAAAATATGAAACCTTTTTCTATATGATGTATGTAAAGAATTTGCAAACAGATGTTTGATAAAATTAAAGAACAGCTGTTAAGAAAATCCTAAGAAGAAACTATTAAATAGTGCGTTGTAATCAGAACGCAAACTGAGTATTGGGATGGAGTAGCTGTTCTCAACATGTTATGCTTTATAAACTTTATCAACTTTATAGATAGAAGTTGAAATTGTATTTTCTTATTTACTTTATTGAACATTAATTTTATTAACTTTTTTTCCCTTTAGGATGATACATATACAGAAAGCTACATCAGCACAATTGGTGTGGATTTCAAAATAAGAACTATAGAGTTAGATGGGAAAACAATCAAGCTTCAAATAGTAAGTCATTTTTAGACTAGAATTGTTTTGGAAATTATTTTGGTAAATTTAGAATGTATTTGTTATGATCTTCAGAATCTCATGTACCTGTGGTAGAGTGGGAGTATCAGAATTGTTTAGGTTAAAAACGTTTTCTCTAAGATTACCTTCCTAATTGAATTTTCTGTTCATAAAGCAGAGAAATACGTTTTAAGTCAGACTTGGTCCTAGTTCTTTTTCTTGTGTTTTTATCAGGGGGCGGGAGGAAGGGGGGTCTAAGTTGAAGTTTACCTTGTCCTAATAGTGAAAGTAGTTTGAGTATTTTCTGATGCCTTACCGTGCTGAATACTGTGGAACATTAAAAGAAACGTAGGAGAGGGTCTTCATATGTGGCTTAGATGAGGAGTTTTATTTAGTTCTTTTGTATTTATTAGTTTATATGTACCGACTCTGTAGAAACAATTTTATTGGAAAGGAACTTAGCTTTTCTAACATGTTTCATAGCTCAGAAAATTAACGCCAAGAGATTTAATGACTTGCCCACAGTTACTGGCAGAACCGAGTGACTCATTGCTCCCTTTTTTCAGTATTTGGTGCCCTTGTGGCATCCTAGTCCGCTCATCCATCCTTCCATCCCCAACCCCGAATTAAAAGTAGGCAGTTGTGGTAGTTCAGTTATATCGGCTTTGTATGGGTCTGGGTACTGCCAGTGTACACATCAGTGGTCTTTAAAAACATTAATTTCTGAGTATCTTTTGGTGTTGGTGTAGAAAACCAGTGACTGCTGCTTTTCTGGATTTGGAGTCAGAAAGAAAACTTGGATTTATTGTCTTCGTTCCGGTATTCACTAGTCAGTCGTGTATTTAACTCACTTCAACCTTTTTCCTGGGACTTCCCTCTTCTATGACCATGATGATACTTGATTTACTAACTCGTAAGGTAGTTGGTGAGAACCAGACCCAGTAGCTCTGTGTATGTGGATACAATAACGTGTGCGAAAGGCCTTTGTAAACTTCTGGGCATTATGTAAATGTTACTGGTGATGTGACATACCCAAATAAATGGATGTTTGATTCCTTGTTTTTTTAGTCGCTCCCTTTTCTTATCTGCCTTTGATAGCAATAGCTTTAAATACTTTCCACCAGTGAACAGATTACCTTCTGTATTGATTTTTCCCATTGTATGTGGAGTGCCAACTTTATACTTCGTAGCACAAAGACTGTTTCAAAAAAGAAGTACTCAAGCCTCTAATCTAATTACTGGTGTGAAATGATTATGTCATGTGTGATCACTGGTCTCGGTAAGCTTTGAATGTCTATTTGTGAAACATTCATTTATTATGACTTTACTGGGCTAGAAGGCATCTTACAGGTCATTCAGTCTTCCTTTCATCTTCAGTAGGAATTTCCTTTTGCTATCTGGTGTCCTTTTTTTTTGAACACTTCTGGGAAGCAGCTAGTTCTGTTTATAAATAACTTCTGATTGTTTCTTTATGTTGAGCTAAAGCCAGTTTCCTTTAATTTCTCTTACTCCTCTGCCTTTTGGAGCTGCCTAAACATGATTAATTTGTTTTCTGTTGGCAACCTGCGCTCTTTAGATTGGTCTTATCACAACCTTCTACCTCTGAAGTCAGTCATTCCTTTCTGGAAGCATGCTTCCAGAACCTTTCACAATTTGGATCACTCTTGCATGATAGAAGTGCCTTTTATTAAGGTATGATTCCTAAAATCAAATATGAGATAAGAGTCTAGCCAGTGTGGGCTACATGGGCTAAGTTTTCTTTTGATTTGGACTCTGAATTTTTTTCCCCCTCTCCTGCACTTCAGGACTCATGCCCTTTCCTCATAATTAATCCATTCAAAAATAGAGACGAGGTTATAGAGATGAAGGAAACAGAGTTCCATAGGAGGAGATTCCATTTCAGTGGGAGAGACAAATATGGAAAAATCGGTTACCCTGTGATTATGAGGGGTTATGAGAATTATATACTAAGGGTGATCAATTAGAGAGGACGGTAGGTACTGTTAGGATGAAAACTCAGGAGTTTTCAGAGTGGCAAGGAGAGCAGAAATTTTACTCTTTGGACGTCATTGCTTCGACAGTCACAGTTATTTGTTAGCATTTATTCAGAAACAGTTGCTTCCTTTTCTTGTCTAACTTTGCTATGTTAGTGGAAGGGCTGGTGGAAAAGGGAGCTAAGATTTTGTTGAGCAGCTTCTATAGTCAGGCTAGGCAGTTTATAAACATCAGTTCATTTAAACCTTTTAGCAGTTCTATAAGGTGATCTGTAGATGAGGAAACTGTTAAGTGACTCTCCCTAGTGTTAAATAACCAGGAACCTAGATTGGAAGTCAGGTTGGTGTGACTCCAAAGTTCTTGTTTCTCCGTGGATATCTTGAAAGACTTTGAGGCTCCTTACTTGCACAGCATATCTAAATAGTCTTCTGCACGCTCCAGCTTAGTACTTTGGACAAAAAAGGTAATGAAGCTGTGGTGACTTTTTTTGGTTTGCCTTAGATTAACAGTTTTAACATCTTTTTTTTTTTTTTTCTTTTTATTACTGGAGCATGCTAAAGTAAATTACAGACGACATATTTTACTCCAAAAATACTTGAGTATGCATCTCTGTTTTACTATTTTCACCACTTTCACATCTAACAAAATTGACACTACTGCCATAATATTCTCTTAATATCCGAGCTGTATTCACATTTCCCCAAAATTGTAACTTGTTTTCAACAGCCCTATTTGGGCTGGCTCTTTAAAAAAGCAAGTGATTTCACTGAGTGCTCCTGAACCTTTAGTTTTGCCATTTAAGACACTAATGGAGATTAGTGTATAATTCATGAGCTATATAATCCAAAACTTTACAATTCCCTCCCTTAATTTAAAGGCTGTTGCATGTTAATCTCCACTTGCTTTAGGCATCAAGTCTGTTTTTGGGTTTTTGTTTTCAATGGCAACAATTCCCATTTTGCTATTTCCCCATCAGTCAAGGTGTTATTTTTACCAGGTGCTTTTAGTGGGGTAGGTAGCTATTCTGATTACACACATATTTTAAGAAGATGTCATTGACTAGGAGCAATTCACACCAACTTACTGTTTTTCTTAAAACCAAGGCTTTTAAAATCTAACCATTGAGTTTGCCTCTTGATATTTTTAACAATTAGTCTTTTAAACCCAGAATCTTAATGTAACAACATAAGCATTTGTTTTCATTGTTTGAGTCTATATGGTTGAAGTGTGGCAAATGGCTCTTAAAATGAGTTTTCTAAAAGTATTTAGAATCATCTTCTTTACATTGTTTTTCCCAGGACTGAGATAGTATCTTCCTGAGATGGTTAAAGTGCTATTGTGACTAGTAGTTATCTGAATTAGGTCCTTTCAGTGCTTTTCCATGAAGGTAAAATGTCCTAACAAGTGATTTTGTCTTATTTGTGAGAGTATACTGTTCAAGGGGTGTTAGGCTACTAGCTTTCTTAATCAGGTCAACCTGTCCGCCTTCATACTAAATGCCTTGCACAGTGCTAAGGCTGTAGGAAGGAATATCAAGAGAATGACATACAGTCTGTGACTCAAAGAACTCATCTGGAGCATTACCACAAGCTGAAGTATTGGCACAACCTTTTCATCCTGAACCTTCAGGTATTTGGCAATTACCATGCAATCTAGTAGTGTGAGCATTGAGGGTTAACGTTCCCATGTCAAATCTTGATAATCTCCAAAGCTGCGTAAACAAAACTGTTCTCCTTCCTGCCCTTTCCCCCACCTCTTATTTAATGGAACTGTTTGGATTTCTTGATTGTTTTATAATAGTGGGACACAGCAGGCCAAGAAAGATTCCGAACAATCACCTCCAGTTATTACAGAGGAGCCCATGGCATCATAGTTGTGTATGATGTGACAGATCAGGTAAGTTCCAGGAGGAAGTCGTGTTACAGTGACAAAGTAGGAGGTTACTATTGGATAAATACCAGATTCTTTTACTTCGTGTATTTGGCATCAGTATTATTTATAGGGCAGAATACTTTGTCCACTCCCAAATAAATGAGTCACATAAAAAACATTTATTTTAGAGGCACCTGGGTAGCTTGGTTGGTTGAGTGTCCGACTTTAGCTCAGATCATAATCTCACAGTTCATGAGCTCGAGCCCCACAGGCTCGCTCTCAGCTGTCAGTGTGCAGCCTGCTTTGGATCTTCTGTCGCCCCTTCCCCTCCTCTCTTTCCCTCTCTCAAAAATAAAATAAACATTAAAAAATACGTATTTTAAAGCAGTACTTTAAAAAAGAACAACAGGTATATTGTTACTTTTCTCCCCTCTGTTATACTAATAAATTGACCAACCGAAATTTTGTATTTTCCTTTAGCAAATAGAAAACTTAGTAATTGGTTTTACATTTGCTTGCAAGGGACTCTGCTTATATTTATTATGGACTAATAACTGATCATTCTGACAAGAGTTCATAGGGAGCTGTGGATTGTTTGGTGTATACTGTGTTCTTGGTTTTAGCAATTACTAATTACTAATTACTTAGCAGCAATTTGCTAGTAATTTAGACGTCTCAGAGTTGCCAAAAGCAAGATTAGAGATCTCTGCGTCTGCAGGATGTGGTTCAGAAATAGGATGAGCTAGAGGACGATTCTTTTAAGAGGACCATGAGGATCTAAAAATTAGCTGTTACAAGAAGGTAGGAAGGAGGGTGTAGAGAAGGTGTGAATAATGTGGTCTGAGGGCCATCATTGTTCTTTTGATCAAAAAGAAAATTTCAGGGTCTTTTTTTCCTATCAAAGTATGAAAAATAAACTTTGAAAATTAGGATTTGTTTTTCTTACGTCAAATGTTAAGTCTCATCTCAACTATGAAATCATAGCTAATTAGGAGATAACTAGAATCATAGACTTTATAGAGTCCATGCCATTAGAAATATTGGGGGAGTAGTATCAACAGGAAAACAAAGAAGTGCTAATTAAAAATGTCTCTAGTCATTACCATGAAATACTTAAATAAGAAAATCTCCTTCCCCTAAATAGGTTTGTGGGAAAGGAAACAAGCATCTTTACCTTGGACTCATTTATTTAATAATACCTTTTGACATCTCTAGTATTAACACTTTAGGTAGGCTCTCTTGTTCATAAACTAAAATTTGATCAAATGTCAAAACACAAGATTTTGTAGGTGCTTTTAAGTTGTTTATTCCAAAACAGATCTGACTGTAGTTTAATGATGAACTGTATTTCCCTCCTTTAAGCTTTCACATTCTAATGTCTTATGCATATATGTATAGTCATTGTAATATATCACTTCACTTTCTTCCCAGCACTTTAGTTACTGTTTTGTAGCTAGACTTGTCTACTTCTCAGGCCGGGAAAGACACTTCTGTTTTTACGTGCTTATTTAGAGCAGTTGTGTCCAGACTGTATGATCATTCTTAAAAATGTCTGTCTTCTTAGGAGTCCTTCAATAATGTTAAACAGTGGCTGCAGGAAATAGACCGTTATGCCAGTGAAAACGTCAACAAGTTGTTGGTAGGGAACAAATGCGATCTGACCACAAAGAAAGTAGTAGACTACACAACAGCAAAGGTATGTTTCAAGTTTGGTTTTTCAAACTGCATTTGAAGGTGTTCAGTTTGAATTATTTATGTATGGGTATGGAGTCCCACAACAGCCACAACCATTTACCGCTTTTAAAATACATGCACTGGAGAGGCATCTATCTGGTGGCTCAGTCGGTTAAGCACCCAACTCTTGATTTCTGCTCAGGTCGTGATCTCATGTTTTGTGAAATTGAGCCCCGTGTCAGGCTCTGCACTGATAGCGCAGAACCTGCTTGGGATTCTCTTTGTCCTCCTCTCGGTCTGCCCCTGCCACACTTGCCTTCTCTCAAAGTAAATAAAAACTTTAAAAAAATAATACGTGCAGTAGCATATGCTGATAATGGCAGTTCGCGTAGTGTCTTTTCGATTCAGCAAACTTAGTCCTTCCTTCACTCCCCGTTTCAGATGACAGAAATGCACTAAGTGGAAGAAACTTTGTGTTAATTAAACCTTACTATTCTCTTAGGAATTTGCAGATTCCCTTGGAATTCCATTTTTGGAAACCAGTGCTAAGAATGCAACGAATGTAGAACAGTCTTTCATGACGATGGCAGCTGAGATTAAAAAGCGAATGGGTCCTGGAGCGACAGCTGGTGGTGCAGAGAAGTCCAATGTTAAAATTCAGAGCACTCCGGTCAAGCAGTCAGGTGGAGGTTGCTGCTAAAATTTGCCTCCGCCCTTCTCTCACAGCAATGAATTTGCAATCTGAACCCAAGTGAAAAAAACAAAATTGCCTGAATTGTACTGTATGTAGCTGCACTACAACAGATTCTTACCGTCTCCACAAAGGTCAGAGATTGTAAATGGTCAATACTGACTTTTTTTTTATTCCCTTGACTCAAGACAGCTAACTTCATTTTCAGAACTGTTTTAAACCTTTGTGTGCTGGTTTATAAAATAATGTGTGTAATCCTTGTTGCTTTCCTGATACCAGACTGTTTCCCGTGGTTGGTTAGAATATATTTTGTTTTGATGTTTATATTGGCATGTTTAGATGTCAGGTTTAGTCTTCTGAAGATGAAGTTCAGCCATTTTGTATCAAACAGCACAACCAGTGTCTGTCACTTTCCATGCATAAAGTTTAGTGAGATGTTATATGTAAGATCTGATTTGCTAGTTTTTCCTTGTAGAGTTATAAACGGAAAGATTACACTATCTGATTAATAGTTTCTTCATACTCTGCATATAATTTGTGGCTGCAGAATATTGTAATTTGTTGCACACTATGTAACAAAACAACTGAAGATATGTTTAATAAATATTGTACTTATTGGAAGTAATATCAAACTGTATGGTGATAAGTATTGTTTTAATTCTTATGGTTAAAGGGAAATAGAGCCTTGCATTATACTCAAAACAGCCATTTGTGTGTGCAACCAGGGCACTGTAGACCTATCTTAGAGCAGCATCCAATATGCTTTTCAGATAATATATCCAGTAAATGACCTAGGGAGGCTTCTGTGCTGTATAGGGATTTAACCAGGCTTAGTGGTTCAGGGAGACTAAATTATATGGAAAACAAGTTTAGAATGTATGCTATCTAGTCTCTTATCTCTGATCCTTCTCAAAAACCATTTGAAACGGCTTCATCGATCAACATTTTTGTTAATTCTTCTGCGGTAGAGGTGAAAAGCAGCACATTTTTCCTAACTGGCAAGTGATCAGACTAATGTTGTGTGCTGATACTGTTTCTTCAGTGCTCTGAGTCAGATGTCAACTATCTTATCCTCCACAACTGTATAATTTAGGTTGGAGGAGAGTTAAAGCATTAAAGTAGAAAGCAGGAAATTTACTATTGATTGCCCTAATTTTAGGAATCATATCCCTAAAAATTAACCAAGAACACAAATGCAGGGTGGGAATGATAAATGAAAACAATGTATTTATTTCAGTGGAATTTTGCACATGTGAAAAATTTTGTTAAAGAGCCTAAGGTTTGTTTTTATTGTGGGAAACAAAAATCTTTTGCTAACGATGGCATTTTGAGGTGGTAAAGTCAGAGATGGTTTCCTTGGGGTTGAAATAGCAGCCAAAACATTCTTAGGCGCTTGGGATGTGGCTGTTGGCAACACATTTTACGGTGGGATCTTTAATCCAGTGATAAAATTTTAACTAAAAACAAGCCAAAAATGATAGGTTTCTTTATTTTCACTGAACAGGCAATTGAAATACATGGTACAAAAATAAGTGGTAAGATTATTGTAAAATGAAATGGACAGAATATTCAATTTAATTTTCCATCTGAGAATTTCACAATAAAATCATAGTTTACTTTGTATTATAGATGTGCTTGTTGGATCTATTCATCCTCGCATAAGGCAACTGAAAAATCCCTCAAGTTACCAACAGTTATGTGGGTGAAGTTGTGTTTTTTTCGGAAGTTTGTTTTTTGCCTTACTGATACCGTATAGAGGGGGAAAGAATTCAGAAGCTATTTCCTAAAACAGATGAATAATACAAACGTTAGTGTGATGCTGTGCACTTCAGTTTATACAGCAAGCTGTTCCAACTGTCAGCTTACTGGTGAGCTAGCAAGAAACATTACATGAACTTATTTTAAGATGTAAGCATATTTACATACTTATTTAGGTCTGAAAATCTAGTGTTCTTTCCCCCACAGCAGTCAAGACTGGGCTTCCCGCAAGATGTCTCCGAGTACAAACGCTTCAAGTAATAATTTGTTCATTTAATAAGGGGAATTCCCACTTGTCATATTTTAATGTCAGTGGCTTCCATGAATCAGCTATGGGAATAAGGGAAGTGTTCTAAGCCTGATGGGTTACAATCTCTGGGAAGTCCTTGCAGAACGATAGCTATTCTGGCCTGAGCAAAATGTCCCGTTCTTTGACTTGCGACTGAAATTGCCTTTAGCATGCATGCTGCCACTGCAGCATCTTTTAGGTCAACCCTACTTTATGTCCCCAGTTAAGCTGAAAAACAGCCCTGTATTGATACTGTCTCCTATCTGCAGATGAGCCTAGCCACGGAGCTGCAACACGAACCCAGGGCTCGAAACCGCCAGTCCAGCTCTTAGTACTACCACTTCCCCGTGGACTTCAATTCTACTGATTTAAAGGGACTACTAGGAAAGTTTACGACAGGTAACTATGGCTGTGTCAGTGCAAGCTAATGCTGTCCTTCAGGCTCATGTGTACCAACTGCAGTCGGTGCAGTGGCCAGCCGGGCTCTCTGCGAGTCTGACCCCGCCACGTTTGCCCATGGAAATGCTGCTGGCAGCACCTTCCTGGGACGAAACGATTTCAACCTGAGTCTTCAAGGTGGTCTTAAACTGCTTATAAGCACTGCTAAAGATATAATTAACGGTTCTGTTGATACTCTTCAGTGGCATTCATAGCTAGGTCCCGAGTGTCTTCAGTCACACCTTATTTCAAAGGAGATAAACAAAAGTCTCTTAGATCCTATTTCTAAGTAAAGTAATACTTTCCTGGGAAATGGGTTATTCCAAAATAAAATACTCTGAAAATTCCTATCAGGTGAAGCTGGTAATTATTAGGCTGGATGGGAACAGAATGGCATACTCGGCATTCAGTTGCTGTATCATTGGCCAGTCTGTTTCTGTAGGGTTGTCATCTTAGGTTTTTTGGTGAACCTAATAGAAACTGTCTCTCATATACTAGCAAATAAGTGGGTTTAACGCCTCAGGGCTACCCCGTAACACTCAGTAGAAAGGCACGTACCAATTTATAGCCACAAAGAGAAGAGAAAATAGATCAATTCAAGAACAGAGGCCATTAGGGGCACCTGGTTTGGCTCAGTTCATGAGATCAAGGCCCACGTCCGGCTCTGACAGTGCGGAGCTTGCTTGGGATTCTCTCTCTGCACCTCCCCCGCTCGTGCACATATACTCGGTCCTTCTCTCAAAAATAAATAAACATTAAAAAAAATTAAAAGAACAAAGGCCATTAGACGTATCTGTCGTTCCTAAGGAAATTTTACATATAGAATTATTTGCTCTGGAGGGATTTTATCTTCTTAAATCTCACTATGGAACCAAGATTAAAGGCCTGAATTTCTTTTAAAGAAGGTAATTTTGTATTAAATGTTCTCTTCTGAGGAGTATCAGAAATCTCGTGAGAATAATTGTTCTAATGTCACCTTTAGATTTAAAATGATCTGTGCATTTTTTATAAACATAAGCTCTTCCTTTCTTAAAGAACCCTCCTCAAATGAGAATCTGGAAGGAGTTTGAAAAAAGATGTTGAAGTGCAAAAAATCCTTTCCATAAGTCCTAGCACACCATAATGCTACAGATACGTGGGCGGGGGACGACATGCTTTCTTCCGTGTTCATTCATGGCACAAGAGAAATGTTTTAAAGGTTGTTTTTTGTTTTGTTTTGATTTTTTGCAGAATTGGTTACCAGCAATAGCTGATCGTTTTGCTTTAAAAAGCTTTACAATTGATGCTTTAAATGGTTGATCCATAGATTTCTTTTTTTCCCTATCAAGTTATGTATCATGCAACCAAACATTTCCCTTTTTTCCTTCCCTAGTGACCGCACGCCCTCTTCTTCCCTGATCTTGGACTGCTCTTCCAAGACAGAGTAGGAATGCGTGGATAGACGCGTCCTCCTAGAGGTGCCCTTTAGGTGTGGATAATCAGGTCCATAGTCTTGCAAAGCTCAGTAGCAGTTCCCTATGTCTGACACGTTTTCCTTTAAGATCTTAGGCAGGCAGACGGAGCATTACTAAGCCCCTAAGATAACTTAAAAGGTGTCCTAACAACCCAAAATAATTTGAGAACTATTGATTTGGAGACTTAAAGTCTCTTCTAAAATCTTCAAGGGGGATTTATAAACCTAAGCTTATGAAAAGACTCAAGTTCCTGGCCAACCATTCAGTTTTTTCAGTCTCCTGGGTCTTCTGGTATGCCTGAGAATTCCATGTATTTGGTACCTTCTCTCTCAAACGAACCTTCTTTAAATGACCTTTATAGCAGGTAGACTATTTTAGGAGCTCTGCTGTTTTTAGCTGGATTGAAGGGGATGATAGGCCTGTAAGCCTTATTAGCATTATTTTATCAAAAACTGCAAAGCCACATGCTTTTGTTGAGAAGCACCAAAAGGAAAACCTTAGTTTGGAAGGATTCATTTTAAATAAAGATAGGAACTCAATAGCCCTTACTTCAGGGAAGAGAAAGGCATTTTAAAACTAGTTACATTAGAGTTAAGTTCCCCCTGTGATTTCAGTGTTATAAATGGCTCTCACAAGGGCTTCCTGAAAGCTTCCCACCAGCCAGGTTTTAGCCGACAGATTACATCTCTGCCTTAGAAGATGCCTGAAAGAGAAAGAGAAACATTTTTACAGGCAGAATGCAGCAGAGGAAGAAAGGACACCCGCAGGCACTGTGTTCATTTTAGAACTACAATGACTGTTGCTCAGATTTCCTTGATGCAAGTACAGGGCCTCCCTGCCCTGGACACACCTGGATTTTATCCTTTACTTTCACAGTGAAGTCTTACCTAGGAGGTCTGTGAATGACGCACCACATTTTGGTTGCAGGAGAGGAAGTTTCAGGGAAAGCAGGTTGGGCAGTGGCGGCCCCACACTGGGCACGAACCCCCTCTGCTCTCAGCTCCTTTTCCCTATCATTCCCTGTTGGACTTTCCCAAAGATGAAAAGAAAGTTGTACTGTTAAGTCTCCAAGGCACGTTACCCCACCTATCCCCTAGCCCTTTTTAGAAGGGAGTTTGCAGAGATCATTGTTGGGAAGGGAGGGGTGAGGATTTATCAGTAAGTTGCTTGAAGATGGGCCAGAAGAGCCTCCAGAACAGGCAGCCTGAGAATGGCCCTCTACTGGAGACGCAGACATATAAAAAAGTAGGCACAGAGGAGTTCTGCCACTGTTGTCTTTGAGGGGTTGGAGGTGAAGGGACTGCCACGGAAGTGCGAGCATGGGGCACCCTAGTCCTTAGTGGGCAGTGGGGATGAAACGGAGTTAGTGGAAAGCACCTCAGTGAGCCAGCTTCCCACAGGAAGACCCCCAACCTTCTTCCTGGCAATGGCAGCATCTCCCTTTTTCAGCATCTGGGTCTTCTAGCATCTCATTGTTTCAGTCACTCTTGGTTCAACAGTCTTCCAAGAGACAGTCAACCTTTAGAGCAGGAGCTCTGTACCCTCACCTGGCACTGGGGTCCAGTGGACACGTTTTCTTCTCTCGGGTTGCCTACTCACCAGACTAATCCCCTTCACGTCGGTGCTCCTGTGTGCCACTGGCGTGTTGTCGGGGATGAGGGTGCAGCCAGCCAGCATGTCCAGGGAAGCTAAGATGGCATCATACAGGCGATCTGCATGGCTCTCCAGCTCACTGGGCTGCTTCGAGATCCTCCCGAGGACATCCTTTAACACTAACAAATGAGGTTCAAAGCATTTAGGCCCAAAAAAAACCCCAACACCCAACATGTAAGCGTGTTTTGGAAGAATCATATATAAGGGTGCAGTGTTTTACACAAAACAGGAACGTGGCAATAGTTTCAGGATGTCCACTCTTTTTAACGGTGACTCTCTGGGGACTGCTGTTTGTTGCGCTGGAGAATCTGTGGTGTTAACTTATGATTAAAGCGGAGCAAAGAATCTCACTGGCTTCACTGGATTTACGTAATTCACCAAAAGGCACAGAAACAGGGTGCTCTGGTGACTGGTTATCATCCTCTGACCTTTAGAGTTAAGACACAGGGCACACCCAGACCCTACGGGGCAGGAGGCTTAAATGAGACGAAACAATATGCCAAGATTAGGACGCTGGGCCCCGCTGCCAGGTTCCTAACAGCTTCTACTGGCTGGGGAACTGTTACCTGGCACGTATGCAGCTAGTCTGGGAAAGTATTTGGGAATGCTCGTGAACCTTTTGTGGGCCCAAAGCGAACAGACTTCAAAAGAAAATTACCTGAAAGCAGGCTAAGTAAGACAAGAGGTTAGTAAGGCCAAGATTTCCTCCCACAGGCCAAGTGTTCATTTGCGGAAGGGATAGGCTAGGTTCAGAGTGCATCACACACAGCAGGCTTGTTTTTCTCTGAGAAACCTTATTTCCTATGTGAAACACAAAGGCTGCTTTAGCTTCCTGAGCCTTTATCAGCTGTGTTAACACTCTCTCTGGTTTCCTGCTACAGCTGCAACATCTGCCAGCAGCGGAAGGGAAAGGGGAAGCTGCGTATCTGCAGGGGATGCTGGCAGACGGGTGGCAGGAGAAGGGACATGGGCTCACTGTGCCGAGATCAGGCCCCCGGGGAAGCCACATGAGTGCCGTGTCATCTGGGCGGAGTGCCGTCCTGGCGAGGCCCGGCGGAGGAGTGCGGCCAGGGTGCACGGTACAGCTCGTCTGTAAGAGCGACTGGGCTGGATTTTCCCCTCCAGACCTTTGCTCAGTCCTCCTGTGTGTGTGTCAGAATTCAGGGACCTTTATTTTTTTTTTCTAAACATTTATCTTAGGATGTTAGAGTATTTGGTTGGGGCCAAGTAAAAGGAAAGCTGGGAGTAAGAATGAAGTAATCTTTCCCAGTAAGACTTTCCTGTTTTAATTGAACACATACACACAGGAGCCTGAGTCGTCACCGCTAAGGAGTGTGGGCTCCAGAAAGGACTGGCGACACGGGCACCCAAGCACTGAGCCTAAGCGCAGCGAAAAGCCAGCTGCCCACAGGGAGGCCTCGGCAGGAGGCTGAGACGGACATTTCGGAGGGGGAGTTAGTTTGGTTCTTGTCCCTACAGTTGCACTGCTGATTGCAGAAGGAAGCAGGCCATGAAACTGGGTAGGAGTGCTTGTGCCCAGGCTCTACGGACTCTGGAGGTGCGTCCCACAGAGAGCTAAGCAGTCCCACACATAGCTGGAGAAACCCTGTGCACGTCTAGGGGAACTTGTGATGTTCACACGACACCAAAGTTCCTCATTAGTCCAAGCCAAGGACGGGAGGGGCAGTGTGTCCATCTTAAAGAGCCTGCGCATGTATCTGAAAATCACAGAAACCCCAAATGCCTTACTTTGGCAGTAAAATACCTTTAGACTCCTTTTGAGACAAGGGCAAAATGAAATGTTATTACAGATTAAGCACCGAGAACTATTACTGGATTGGTTTTTAAATGAAGGTCAAAGAACCTGTAGTTTCTTAAGAGGCCCACTGTTCCATGCGGCCTCTGGGAGAGTTTTCTGGTATGGAGGGCTTTCCCTTCCTGCTCAGACCCCTGCACTTCCAGACACAGCAGCGGGGGAGTCGGCAGAAAGGGGTTTGAGCCAGGCTGCCACTCCTTGTGTGGTCTCAGGCAAACTCACAACTCCGAGGTGAGAGTAAGAAGAGTACCTATCTCACGAGGCTGGGATTAAATGGGAAAAAAAAATTGGTACATTAACTACTTCACAGTGTCTGGCACACAGTGTTCAGCACGATGCTGATGTAACTACATGCAGCAGAGGAGGCTGGCATACTGAATTCTGCCCCAGTAAAACCCAAAAAACCCTAGTGCAAGAGCCAAAACAAAGGCCTCCTGAGGGCAGGGGATTGCCAAGGGCTCACATAATTCACACCGGATAATCCCCGCTAGAAATCCTTCAGTAGTTCCCTGTCCCATTGAAACCCTTCTGCCTGTTCACAGCTTTCAACCCTGGTCATTTTTCTCCCCAGGGGAAGAAATGTCTGGAGGTATTATGGGTTGTCACAACTGGAGAGGAGGTGGTACTGTTCTATAATGGCCGAAGGCCAGGGATGTTGCGAAACATCCCGCAACACACAGGACAACCCTCCTCACAAAGAAAGTTATCATGTGGCCCAAGATGTTGATAATGCCCAGGTCGAGAAACCACCCTATACCACCTGCCTAACATGAACCCACCGCTGCTGGTCAGGACAGTGCCACCTCACTCCCTCTCGAGCCCGAGGGCCCCGCCCAGCTTTGACAATGTGGTCTGTTCCCGGGATAAACCACACCTCACTCCAAAACTGAGGCATAATCTACATGGGCTCTTTTAGCTCTTGGTTGTTTAGTCTTCTAGGAAATGAGGGGCTGCTTTGGCGATCCATCAGTTCTCTGCTTTAAAGCTAGCATTCCCCACCTCATCCTCCCCATCCCATCTGCCCTCAGCAAGAGCAAGGCCGACTGTAAATCCTTGCACCCTGCAGGCTTAGGCATACTCTTTTTTTTTTTTTATTTTTATTTTTGGGACAGAGAGAGACAGAGCATGAACGGGGGAGGGGCAGAGAGAGAGGGAGACACAGAATCGGAAACAGGCTCCAGGCTCTGAGCCATCAGCCCAGAGCCCGACGCGGGGCTCGAACTCCCGGACCGCGAGATCGTGACCTGGCTGAAGTCGGAGGCTTAACTGACTGCGCCACCCAGGCGCCCCTTAGGCATACTCTTAAGGTCTGTGACCTCACATTTTCCTAAGTGGGGAGTCCATCCTACAGAATGAACTTGAGCTTACTTGGTATACCACTATCCACCTGTCCCTCTCTCTCATCAGTTCACTTCTTCCCTTAGTCTGCTCCCTTAGAACAGACTGACTGCTCTCAGATGCTGAAACAAGTCTCCTTCAAGGCAGAACACAAAGCAGATAACCAGAGAGGGGTCCAGCCTGTGCTGGGATAGGAGCGGAACCCCTGAGGGCTCCCTACTGTGTATATCCTACCAGAGAACCAAAGACCGCTGGATTAAAACCAGCACTCCTGCGCAGGTCACTACCAGGAAAAGGTAAAAGTGTGTCACTCTTGCAGGCTCCAGGCCTTCTACTCAACTTACCTTTCTGACCGTGACTGGTTCCCCCTGTGGCCGTGGGGCAACGACAGTGGGAGGGCCGCAGCCACAGAATCTATGGCAGTTGGGGGGAGGGGGGTCTTTACCAGTGACAGTGTGGCTCCCTGGACCTGCTGCCGAGGGATGGAGCGCGGGCTCAATTCAAATCTTCAAGCATCTCACCTGGGGTGTTATCCAACAGGCACTGAAGAAGAATCTCCCCTTTCTGTAAGACACTCTCAGTCAGGGACTGGTGTTCATCTATATCTTTCTTAAATTGCTTAAAGCATATGAGAAAATAAAGAAAAAAAAGCTTCGTTACTATTGTTCTGTAAAACTTACTCAAAATGATCCTCTGCAAAGGTAGTTCTATTCCCCTCTAACCTGGAAGACAAACCCACTCGATCTTCAGAATTCCCCAAGTAAACAGTACATTAGTTTAACTCTCCCTTCTTTGATTCTTTGAACCCAAAATAAATACAGAGTCAATCTTTTCTTTTGTTTACAGTCTGATAAAAGAGTTTTCTTTTCCCTGGCAGAGCCTGGTTCATGAACAGATTGGGGGGCAGGGGTTCTTTTTGTTATACCTCACTGGGTTTTCTTTAAAGTCACAACTCGCTATGGGATTCTCAAAACACAATGTCTTCTACTCTAACGGACCTGGGAAGTGAGAGCCACGTAAGAGGTGCCTCGACCCACTTCTTCCCGGAACGTCCTACTCTGTGCAGACCTTGGGCAAGGCATCAGGGAAGCTGTGAGTCTCCCAAGTAGCTGACTTTTTTTCTCCTCGTGGGTACCAAGCCTTATTATAGCCGACTGTTTTGATGTTCCTTTAACGCTAAGACGTGTAAAGTCAAATCCATGACAACCTTTAGTACAGGGTACAGAACTTGGTGGTTCACATTCTCAAGTTATCATTTTACTCTTGGATTTAACCATATTCTTTAGTTTTCTTTTGCCCTAATACCTATGCTGATTATTTTATTCTTTAGTATTCTCTAGTTTATATGCTGCCATAAACCTACTGTGTTAAGACAGTGAGACAGAGTCACAGTAACAACATGTGGACACACACACACTTGCTTGTATGAGCTATCTAAGCGGGAGGGGCGGGGGTCAAGGCAGCTCATACATATTCATAAGTCATGCACCATTCTGTGTGGGGAAGGGGCTGACAGAGCTGTCGTGCTTTATGACACAGCTGTGTGGTGACACAAGAGGGACAGTCTTCACTGACTTGTGAGGGTTAATTCCCAGCTCAAATCTCAGTTCTACCCACAAAACAAGACAGCTGTTCTGGCCAGCCTGGAAGGTGAGGCAGAGAAGGACAGTGAGGGATACAATGGAGGGAATGGACTTGTTCTACTTGGCACTTGCTCTGACGGGGATGGGGCCGAGGCACTCTGGAGAGACCACCCAGATAATTCTGAGGGCAACTTCCAGGCAGTTTCCTCTCCCCACAGCGGTACTGCCCCTGGACCCCCAAGGGGTGAGCCCTGCTCAGCTACACAAGCACACTCCGGAGCTGCGCGCAGAGGGCGCTGTCACACTCAGCCGCCTTCTCCTCCTCCCTCCGGCACACTCTGGGCAAGGAACTCAGGGCCACCTCTCTCCACACAGCAGGAAGTAGCACTCCCACTAAGGCAGGACAGCTGGCCACCCAGTCGAGGCCCCTCCCTAAATTTTACTCGGCTTGGAGCCGGAACACCAAAGGCCTATCCTCCCTCCCGCCAGGATGTGCCGGGGGGCTGGGTTGGTGCTACTCTGGCTGAGGCAAGGGTCAATAACATCTTCCTCTGAAGGCACTTGATTAGGTTACAGAAATTCAAAAAACTGTCTCAGAAAACCCTTTCTAGACTAGCATCAGGCTCAGACCACAATTCCTAACTACCTCTGCTCCTTCAGAAGAGGTTAAAAATGCTTGGCCAACCAGACAGTGCTACGGGCCTCTGGGTAGTTCAGTCAAGGTTAATGTTATACTTTGCATAACTGTATAATTTATCCTCCAATTCAGAACACTTCTGAGAATGAAGGGGGACCTGTTGATAATTATTCTAGAACAGGCACAAACTATCATTCCAGATACACCTGATCTAAAGTCAAATGAACCAGAACATACAGAGACGTTAAAAATAACGGAACCCTAATGAAAAAGAGGCAAAAAAACCCCAAAACCAAAAAACCCCAAAACAAAACACACAGAAGCAAATTCCAGTCAGTGCTTTCCAAAAGAACTTTCTGTGATGATGGAAATGTTCTATCTGCATTGCTCAATATGGTAGTCACTAGACAAATGTGATGCCCAGACACTTGTGATTGTATCTAGTGTAACAGAAATGGGAATCTTTAATTCTACTTCATCTGAAGAGCCACATGTGACTGGTGACTCCGTGACTAGTGCAGATCTATACTTAATCCCTGAGACATTTGGAAAATTACATTACAAATCATCCCTAAGGATATTAGAGGATGAATAGGTTTTCTCCAAACTCTTCTTGGCCTGGGAGAGAACTCCTACATTTTGCAGTTTTTCAACAAAAAGAATTTGGAAAGGACCTCTGATTAGATTTCAGGTAGAACAGTCAATTGCGCCATAACATACCGAGTATCAGTTATTTGAGCTTTTACTTTGTAATCAAGTACTTAGCCACCACTCTGGTGGCTAAGAAGCCAGGACCACATATTACCCGGTAAAGCTGCAGAGAAGACTTGAGACCTGTAAGATTGGACTTGGATGGAATCAGGTGGTCGGTGACATCTGCTATGTTATACAGCCAGCGGATCAGCTCTTCCAGCTGACAGCAGAATGTCTGTAGGCAAATAAAAGAACACATGGTGTTACTGACCAAACTGCTGTTTACATTTTCAATCCAGGGGATGCTAGGAGAAAGACTGCACTTTGCTGGAGCGTTCCCTCACTTGAGGGGTCACTCCCCTCCCTCCCCCCAACCTGTTCCCACCCTGACTCCAGACCTCCACCAGCACAATATGAAGAGCCCCACCTTGGCTGTCTCCCCTCAGCCTTCGTGACAGCAAAAATGACAGGCTGAGAAAAGCCTGCTCTGCACGTGAGAAGAGAGCAGCTAAGGGGAGGGGCCGTGGACAGGGAATGGCCCAAAAGCATGCCAACCATGGAAACCAATTCTCGAGTGAGCACCAGTGCTAACTTTGTTAACTGTCCCTGAGGAAAACAGAAGATAATGACTATAATCGCGACTAACTTGAACCTATGGCAGGAAACCAAGTGAATTACAACTGCTCGTCCCTGTTCTGTTCCCACAATGCCCAGGGCACTTGGCTCCTAGACTCCTGCTGGCCACTCACCTTAGGGAGGCTATGAGCCAAGCACTTTGCCTCGCAGTATTTCAGTCTTTTATCACAAAAGAGGCACATGCTAACATTTGTCCTACCTGCTTCACGGGACAAATGGAAACATCTACTGCATTGGCTCATGGGTTCAAGGTTTTCCAGCCCCCTGTGCTGCTGTGTGTGTGCAGTGTCCATGCACTCACCCAGGACACAAGGCCGTATGTGGGACTCTCCATGTGCAGAGAGCCACGTACCTGAACGTCCTAGTGTCAGGGACTATACAAAGCCCTCAACAAGAATTATTTCACGTAGGGGCGCCTGGATGGCTCAGTCGGTTAAGCATCCGACTTCAGCTCAGGTCATGATCTTGCAGTTCGTGAGTTCGAGCCCTGCATGGGGCTCTGTGCTGACAGCTCAGAGCCTGGAGCCTGCTTGGGATTCTGTCTCCCTCTCTCTCTGCCCCTCCACCACTCGCACTCTGTGTCTCTCTCTAAAATAAACATTAAAAAAAAAAAAAAAAGGTTTCATTGTAATCCATACAACATCCCTGAGAGGCAAGGCTCCACATTTTACAAATGAGCAAACTCAAAAGACTAAGCTGAAATTCCAAATACGGCAGTGTTATGATTGAAATTCAGATCTGTCTGATGCTGACGACCCCATTCCACAGGGTATTAATTCTATCGTCAGAGAGTCATGAGTCCACAAGAGGTTTGGTGATCAAAATGTCTTAGGAAACAGTACATGAAGTGACTCTAACTCCGAAGTGCCACCACTTTATCAAACTGAAGCTCTGAGAAGTCCTGCAGTCAAGAAAGCCATTTACCATTGTTTAGTTCAGACAATCGAGCCCAGACCTTTTTCGTGCAGAATACCTCTTAATCCTCAAGGTCAAGAGCTCTAGGAAGCAGCCAGGAGTAATGGTTAAGCTTAGGCTCCAGCCCTTGGGTGGGCAAGTTACCTACCCCTTTAAGGCCTTTCTCCCAACTGTGAAACGACAATAGTCCTTATCGGGCAGAGGGGTGAGAATCAAGTAAACTAAGGCACAGCACAGTGCCCGGCACATGTAAGGGCTCAAGGTCACTAAATTTTATTCCCCGTGCACTGGCAGAAGAGCTCCCTCTAGGCAAAGCCTCTTGAACGTGGAGTTTACCTTCACACACTGCACGAGTGATTCTTTTCCGGGCTCTCCTTTCCCAGGAGGCTGCCCTGCAGCATCTAGGTCTAAGAACGCATGCCGATCCCACACAGCTGGCAAAGAAGAGTGTGCTCTCAGGGGTCCAGAGGAGACTCCCAGGGCCTGGCTGTTCCCCAGACCGCCTTCCTCTGCAGAGCCCCTTGCATGGATAAAGGAGCAGAGCAAACGGTGGTTCTGGCCCTCAGGGCCCCTGGACCCTCTGAGGGCAGCCTCAGAAGGAAGCTGGCTTTGGCTAGAGTCCGACGGGAGGGAAGCTGGCCCATCGCTGTCTGACACGTCGAGGGAGGTCTGCCCTTCGGCAGCCCCCGTGGGCAGGGTTACCAAGGTGGGGATGGAACCTAGATGTGAAACCAAACTAGAAACCTGCGTCAGCCGAGCGGGCAGGGCGAGATACTCGTCATCACTTTCCACCTCCTCTTCTGGTTTCCATCCAGATTCTGTGCAGGCAGGGTGCCAGACACCCTGGCTGGCTCCCTTCTCTCTCTCTGTCCTGGGCAAGGGCCACCCTCTCTCCCATGTCCTCCGCTGGGGAGAGCCTGCCTCAGGGTGCTTGCCCATGTAACCAAGCCAGTCCTTCACACCCCTCGGGGCTGGCTCTCTGCTCTCCCAAGGAGCATCCCTACCGCCCGGGGCTCTGGGGGTAGATGTGAGCTGGTTACAAGACGCCAACCCCACACTGCCCTGCTTCTGGGGTATGCCAGAGGACCACCGCCTAAGGCTTGGATCTCCGGGCCTAGAGAATGGCAGGGCAGAGGCCTCTGCTGATGGGCAATTCTGGGAGCCATCAGTGGGTGACTTCAGGGTGCTCGCGGGGGAAACAGAAAAGCTATCCAGGTCTACACCTGAGTCCTGCAGCACAGGGTCAGCCAGCACGTGGCTGTCAAGGTGCTTTGGGAGGTGAGGCTTGGGCCTGAGTGGGTAAGTATAGTCCAGCAGGTCTTCGTACTCTTTATTCGGGTTCCAGAGTGGGGAGTGGCGGTCAGGGGAAGGAGGTAAGGAGTCTGGAAGCACACAGGCCCAGTACTCGGCCTGGAAGGAGAGGCGCCTCCTGCCCGGCCCAGGAGCATCAACCCCAGAGGACGCAGGCTGTGGTGACCACTGGAGCCGTGGCCCTGACCCCACAGAGGGGGCTGAGTGGGGCATGGCCAGCTCCAGGGAGGATGAGACCTTGGCAATGGAGCAACTCTGAGGTTCCGCCTTCTCCTGGTGACCCTGGAGACTGCTGCCCGGGGAGGAGGCAGAGACGCTGCGGCTGGAGAACTGAGGAACAGCAGTCCCTTGGCTCACCACAGACCTCCATCTTGTCGGGAAAGGGAAACCTGAGCTGTGAGGCTGCTGGCTGAGGTCCAGCGCCCGTGGCGACTCAACTGGGGACGGGTCATCTTCGGTATCAGCATCATGTCCTGAGCAGAGACCTGTGGCTCTGGGAACAGTAAGAGTCTGAGGTAGCTCCTCTGAGGCAGAAAGCCTGGTCTCCTCCATCTGTAACGACAGAGGGAAGAAAAAGCAGTCAAGTAAAAGCAAGCAAACCAAATTTCGTTCTTAAAGGACAACTCTGGAATGTTCCTTGGGGGCCTAGACGATATTCAGGAAAGGTCTTGAAATTAGAGTCCGCTATCCGATGCGAGAACCAGACAGTGTGCGGCTGGTGTCCGGCACGGAAACTCCGCGTGCTCCGGGAAGCAGACTGCCCTCTCCAAACTGATCTCGCCCTCTGGCCTCCATGCAAGCAGAGAGCAGGTGCAACTACGACGGCTCTGTCGTGCTACGGAGCCCGCCACCTAACTTCTGAGAAGCGCATCCCGGGCAGAAGAAACCTCTGACTGTGTGAAGGAAACATCCAAACCAACAGGCAGGCGATCCACCAGGCCACACCCTGCTCCGCTCACACCTGCGGGAACTGAACGCTGGCAGAGCGAGTCACGCGTTTCAGCCTCTTCCCTCTGAGTTTTTAATCTGCTCAGCGAAGAACGTGCCCCCGGGGGAGGTGGGATAGCACACCCGTTAAAGGCGTGGGCTTTGGAACCAGACAGACTCGATGCCAACCCCTAACTGCCACCTTCCAGATGCATGACTTTGGGCCTCATTTCCCTCATCTGTAAAACGGGGATGGTAACGGTACCACTTCCTCAGGACATGAGGATTAAAGGAGCTCACATGTGAAAAGCACAGGGTAAGAGCTCAGCAAACAACAGGTACTACAACAAGCGGCCCGTTTTTAGTAAGCTCACAAAATAGCCCATTTCTATGTTTGCTTATATGCTTCCTGCCTCACTGAATCTCTCACGGGTGCCCTGAACTTCCCACCACCCCTGGTTCCCAGGCAGATGGGTCCAGTTTGTTTTCTCCCAGACAGGCATACTCAGAGCATCCTCACAGGACAGAACTGCATGGGGCAGTATTCAGCAGCCGAGGCCAGAGTGATACTAAAGAGATCAAAGCCATCCCATGGAAGGCCTTGGCAAGCAGAACATAATAGGATGCCAGAGCCGGAAGGGACAGATCATTCAGGTCACCTTCCCAAGGCCCTCACCTTTCTGAGGGCCTGAAAGACTTGGTGATACGTCTGAGGTCACAGAGTCAAGGAGGACTCCTTGATCCATGTGACTCGTACTAGGCAAGGCTTCCCTGCAGTCAGGGAGGCGCAAGAAATTCTTCCCCAAGGACGGTGCCGCCTACTACGGGGGCTCCAAGCCTCTGCCAGGTTCCTTGGGTCCCAGGGGATCCAGTCTCAGAGCCCACAGCCCTGGACCCAAGTCTCCTCAGGGCTCCCCCTGAAGACTTCAGATCACCAAGTCAGAAACAAGACACGGCCCCGTGGTCTAGCCCTCTGGGCAATAGATCTTGGCCATAGCATCCCCAGTCTTCACAAGGTCACCAGTCACACTTTTGAGGAACAGGAGACACTGTGGACAGAGTCCCCAGGGCCCAACTCTCCAGGTGAGCCTGTAAATCAGAAATCATCACACCCAGACTCCCTTAAGTCCCCACCTTGTACAGAAGCTGGGAAAGCAGGTAAGAGGGTGAGAAGAATGCTAGAACATACTGCCAAATGACCACATTAGTTAAATCTAAAGTCCCGTTTGCCTTATTACCTACCTGGCTTTCCACAGAGTGCAAAAGGTCTCCAGTCCCCGGGCCAGCAGAAGGAAGCAGGCAACCAAGAGCAGGCTTAGATCTACCAGCTACTGGCTCCCTTCTGGTGTTGTTGGCCTGTGGCTGGTAGGCTCCAGAGGGGCTGGGGCCAGCCCTGTCACAGCAGGCAGGGGCAGGTAGCCCCTCTGTTCCCCACACCGGGGATGCAAGCCCGCCCTCAGCTTCCAGGTGTGGTGGCTGCTCCTGCTCCCCGCTCGTGAGCCCTGGGGTGTCCACTTCCTGCTCCCTGCAGCTCCACTGCCCATAGGACAGGGCCTTGGTGTCTGCGGGGGCCTCCACCTCCGCCTTTTCTTCTCCCAAAGCCATTGAGATGTCACTAGGTCAGTGTTCCCCTGAGGCCTTCAGCTCTCTACAAAATGGGAAAGGAAAAAAAAAAAAAAGATGTATTTTCTGCATCTGTGTGCAGGAAACCTTGCTTTTTAATGATTAAGACAGACACTGGCACAGTGAAGGAAACCACCAATAAAAAGAAAAGGTAACCTACTGAATGGGAGAAGATATTTGCAAATCGTGTATCCTATAAGGGTTTAATATCCAAATATATAAAGAACTCGTACAGCTCAATACCAAAAACCCAAATAATGTGATTTAAAAAATGGGTAGAGGACCTGACTAGATATTTTTCCAAAAAAGACACAGATGGTCAATGGACTCATGAAAAGATGCTCAACGTCACTAATCAGAGAAATGCACAGCGAAACCACCATGACAGGGCCGCCTGGGTGGCTCAGTCAGTTAAGCATCTGACTTGATTTCGGCTCAGGTCATGATCTCATGGTTCCTGAGATGGAGCCCCCTGTTGGGCTCTGCACTGACACCAAGGAGCCTGCTAGGGATCCTCTCTCTCTCTCTCAAAATAAATAAGCAAAACATTAAAACAAACAAACAAAACAACCATGACACATCACCGCACACCAGTCAGAACAGCTAGAACAAAAAGGACAAGAAATAACGAGTGTTGGCAACAAGGTGAAGAAAAGGGAACCCTTGTGCAGTGTATGTAAATTATTGAAACTGGGGCAGCCACTGGGGAAAATAGTATGGAGGCTCCTCAAAAAACTAAAAATAGAAGTACTATATGACCCAGTTATTCCACTTCTGGATATTTACTGAGGAAAACTGAAAACATTAATTTGAAAAGATGCATGCACCCCCATGTTTATTGCAGCATTACACGGAAACAACTTAAGTGTCCATCCACAGTGAATGGACAGAGAAGATATGGTGCATACAATGGAATATTACCAAGAATATTCAGCCATAAACAAAGAATGAGACTGTGCCATTTATGACAACATGGATGGACCTAGAGGGTATTATGCTAAGTGAAATAACTCAGAGAAAGACAAATACCATATGTTTTCATTTATATGTGGAGTCTAAAAAACAAAACAACAACAAAAAGAAACAGACTCATAAATATAGAGAACTAGTGGCTGCCAGAGAGGTGGCGGGTGGGGGAGATGGGTGAAATAGATAAAGGGGATTAAGAAGTACAAACTTCCAGTTATAAAGTAAGTAAGTCACAGGGATGAAAAGCACAGCATAGGGAATATAGTCTATAATATTGTAATATAATCTATATACTGAAATAATGTTGTATGGTGACCATACTTATCCACTATCGTGGTAAGCATTTTGTTAAGTATACAATTGCTGAATCACTATGTTGTACACCTAAAACTAATATGTCAACTATATTTCATTAAAAAAAAAATTAAGGACAACCTCTTTCCTCCCTCCCTCTCTCCCTTTTTTGGCCAAAGAAAAGAAAGAACAAATGGTGTCTATTTCCTCAGAAGAGAACACAGGTCTGGCTTTTCCTTGGCCCCAGAACCTTCCAAAGGGGATGCAGGAGCAAACCATTTTGTCCTCTGCTTTTATATGGCCTGTACCAGCCCCAGCACCAGGTGCCCAGGAGGGTCAATACAGGTCCAAATCAGAGACCAGGCTTAAATCCACATTTTCGTCCCTGTCCCTTTGGCCTACTGCCACTGGGGTAAGGGGCCCGGCCTGGGCCCTCCCTGGGCCAGCCCCACGACAGTTCTTTTGCTGCAGTACTCCCATCAGCAGGCAGCTCTGGCCTGGCTCTGACCGCTCTGCCGTAGGGAACAGCAAGTCAGGGCAGGCTCGGGCCTTGGCTGAGCCCAGGGTCTTCATACAGTGCCTGCTTTTGCCTGGCAGAGGAGGCAGGACCCTCTCTCAAAGCACAGAAACCACATCCCAGGCAGTGGAGCAGGTAGCGATTTATTCCTGCCAGAGAGAGAGCAAGCAGCAGCTCTTCTCCCACTAGCTCGGGTTATGATTAACTCGCACTGAGGGAAATCCAGGTGGGTGACAGCGGTAATGGCCACAAAGCATGCATGCATATGACAGTGAGAGCCCTGGGCCGGCTGGCGGGCAGGCAGGTGAGGGACAACCGGGGCGAGCACTCACGGGGGGAAGACAGAACCATCTGGGAGCTGAATGTGAAATAGGCCTGTTCCAGTAAGAGCTTCAGGGATTACAGACAGAGGCTAGCTCCCCTCAGCCTAACAGTATACGCAACGACTGCCCCTGGGGGCACCGGTGGACGGGGCCGGGCCAAAAAGCTGGAAGGAGGGAACGACTCCCAGAAGATTTGGAAGGGGAACAAGGGAAGCAAAAGTGCCCAGGATTTTGGCGGTCACCTGGAATGCACTGGGCGAACCTCAAAGCTAGAACCTGGACAAAAATAGCCTTGTTTCCTCAGAGACCAGGAGAAGCAGTGATAGCAAGAGGAGGTGCCAGGAGGAGCGGGGAAGGCGGAGGCTGAAGACTGGGGCTCATCCTGCTCAGCTTGCACACCGGGGAAACCGGGCGGGGCACAGTAATGTCTTCAGAACACCCCGCCCGGTACTGGAAAAGGGTCCTACTCTGCTTGCCTGGGCACACGAGGCTCCAGACCCATTCGGAGGTGACTCTAAAGCAGAGCACACAATTCACATTGACTCCCTTCTCACAACCGCTGCACGGGGCAGAACAATTTTTTTGACAGGTAATCTGTGGATGAAATATAAAATGCACTGCAGATATAAGTCTCCTTCTGTCCTTGTCCCCATTCCTCACTGTAACAAGCTCCTGCATGATGCAGGGCATTAAGACAGTGCCTGGCACACGGAGTGTGTTGTGGGTCAGCTGGTGCCAACAGTGTCATGGAGGGAGTGTAGGGCACAGAATCAGTGTAACAAGTCACCTTACACGCAACAAAGGAGTCCAACAGAGAGAGAAAAAGCAGCCAATTTCTCATATAACTCAAGCAAAATATTTACTACTAGATACTCCCATAAAAACAGGTAAACAGTCTCATTAATTCTGTACATAGGTCTCTCACTGAGCTCTTGATGTACAAGCAAACACAACAATCTATTTCATCCTTCTCCCTCTTTGCATAAAAGTAGCACTGTACAGGACACCCTGTTCAGAACGCTTTCTTTCCTTTTTTTTTTTTCCTCTAAAACACACACACACACACACACACACACACACACACACACACACACACACACAGTATCTTGGACATCTGTTCTCAACAATACCCAGAGAGCTTCCTCTTTCTTTTACATCACTGCCCAGTACCATATTCCATGTTAAAAGTGTCACTGTCCCTTTATCTGTGAATACTGGGATTATTTCCAATCTTTCCTTATTACAACCCATGCTTCAACGAACAACTGACCAAACAGAACCATCAAGGGCACACATCTCTTGCATGCATGCTAGCACGTGCACAGCAGAAACATCCAGAAGAAAAGCTGCTGAGGCGAAGGGTACCTGCACATACCTCGGCATACGTTACCAAGTGGCCCTCTAAGGCGTGGCATCAATTTATACCCCAACCAGCAGCATGCCAGAGTGAGTTTCCCACGGGAGGCAGGTCCTCTTATCTTCCCTCACAGAGGGGGAGACAGACCAAGGCTCAGAGAGATTTAAATGCAGGACTGTGTGACTCCAGAACCCAAGCTCTTTCTGAACCATCAAAGGCAACAAGTTACAAAGCAGAGAAGTACATGAAGGAGGGAAGAGAATGACAGGACAAAGAGATGAGTGACCAAGTCCTGCTGCAACATGTTCATGGAGCCACATCCTCACCTTGTGGCTAGTTAAAAAACTACACATGAAGCTGTTGACAGGCAAATTCTGTTTTCGCAACTAGAGAAATACGTGGAGACCATGAACTGGGAAAATCTAACCTGTAGCTCTCAACTTCTACTGTTGCTCCATTCCTAGAAACTCTCTCAAAGGCTAGAGTCAGGCCTGATGGGTGACTAATTCTCCCTCCACTAAAAGGGTGTGGTCTTGCAACGAGGGCTGAAATAAGATGATGCTGGGGCAAAAAAAGGGTGCAAATGATCGGTCTTTGTTTTGATGATGTAGTTTTAATTTGTCCTGTCTGGACCTCATTATTCAAAAAGAAGCTATCCATTTATTCTGGGGGGTTGGGAGTGGTGAGCTAGAATTATAAGCTACTTAGAAGACACCCTAGGTAACTTTCAAGTGTACAGACAAACCTGAACTGTCGCCAGAGGCCCTTGAGCAACCAGGTAAGATGGTCTGAGATTGAATGATTTTCATGGAAACAGTACATCATAAAAGGCAGGTTTATTTCCTCAGTCTGGATAAACAGTCTTTTCCTAATCTTACTTATTAATCTGCCTACCAAATCATGCTCTCCCCTTGGCTCCACAAGTTATGAGGAGACAGATACATGTGAAAGAAAAGATTTCAAAGTCTGTAAGAGTCAACCGGGATAGAAATAATCAGGGAAAACTGAAAGTGATGACTGTTGGAAGCAAAGGCATTTTTAAAACATCAAACATGATGAAGTGGCCTAGAAAATGCACAAGTTTTAGATTTCTGAGCCTCAACTCCATCCACGCTTGCCAGGTGGGCAGCTGTAATACTGCATGAAGGTCCAGCCCTCATTTCTATAGCTTCATTGCACATCATTTCTTCTAACTTTCTGGGGTGAGGACGGAGGTAGGGGTTCCACTTAGACACTTCCAATGAGAAGCAGCTTAACTCCTTTTCAAAGCACCCATTTCAAAGACCATTTCAAAATGGTTTGCTCTGGACCATGAATATGACTTGTGGTGTTGAACCAACACTGTCTCCCAGGTCAACAGCTTTACAAAACCTACTACTTACTCTGTGGGGGGTCTCCTTGCTCGGAGATAACTTCTCTTACAGAGTTCCTGAGAGCTAGCCAGCCTCCTCCCTACCAGGGAAGAACCACAAGGTCGGAATGAGTGCCTGGAGCCCTCGGAGCATAGACAACGAACAATGAATTCAACCCTCCATCTGAAAAATCTGTACATCCCAGAACTGCCCTGTCCTTGGCCAAACCAAGAGACAAACCACATAAGCTTCAGGATATTGTAGCAACCACCTGGACTCTATTAAAATTCTTCATTAGTCTCTGGCAGAGGCCATATGACCTACCAGATATATATAATTAGGAGTGATGTAGGCTTGGCATCCGCTTGCCCTACAGTAAAAATACGCTCATACGTCATGTATGTGGCAACGCTAACTCTGTAAGCCTGGACATCTGACCCTTCTCGTGCAGCCCTGTCACAGCTGCCAGGCCTTCCTCCCACTCACTCCCATCCAGGATGGACAAAGGAGGGCTGGAAATTAGGGGGGAGGGATGATGCCCCTCTCTTAACTAAACCATTCTGAGAGAGGAATGGTCAACCAGGGATCAATCCTCCTCCGATCAAAAACAGACTACCTGCCAAAAAAAAAAAAAAAGACTATCTCCAGGACTCATTAAATCACAACCTCCCTCTGAGATAATCTGATTTATACCAACTTTGCCAGGGAAGCTGTGTACAGGCAAGGCCCATCTCTATACCCAAGCACAGGGCCAGCCACCTGTACCAGCCATGCAGACTATGTATACTTGACAGAGCAAGCCTCTGTCACAAAAGCAAGGAGTTTGTGTTTTCACAGGAGGCCACAGGTATAGGTGGCAAATGCCATGCACACATTGCGGCAGAATCTGGCCAGAGAACCAGACAAAGAGGCTCTTAGTACTATTGCTCTTTCCCTAAAAACATAAAACTGCCCACAAGGAACAGGGGAGGGGGTGGGGTAGGATCCAACATCCTCAGGTTGTTGGAAAGCTTCTGGGGGAACTAATTTATGGGTGAAAGAAGCTTAAAGGCAGAAGCCAATCCAGGCGTGGGAAGCACCATGTTGGGGGTAAATATATATGTGGGGGAGGCCAACAAAAGGGGCAGTCACAAGAGGCCAGGGCCTGCCTCAGAGCGGGGTGGGTGCCAGGAATGCTGTGGCTTTGAGCCACAGGTTTGAGACTGGGAGGTCAACAGCCAAGAGCAACTGCCATTCTACCTGCTCCTTCCCTGGCTGAAGACCCCAAGTCCCTTAGTCCTCCACACCGACCCTGTCTTTCCCTGTGGGGCAGGTCACCCTGAGCACCGCGTCCACCTCCTTTGAAGGTTCAAGCCAAGTGAAAAGGAAGAAGAGGTTCAAAGCTATGGAGGGTAAACGTGTTTCCCGTGGCTTGGTAATGGGCTGATGCCATCCTCAGGATGCTCGGGCACCAGCAGCCCCTTTCTTTTTCCTCCTAGGGCGACTTCCCTCTGTTCTGCTTAGAGTTAGAGACAGTCCTCCAGGGCCTGAGGAGGAGCCACTGGCTCCCTCTAAATCAATTTGGTGGGAGGGCTGTGGCCAGGCTGCTCCCCTCACTTTCTCACTCGCTCACTCACAGGCTGACTGGGACCACCAGACAGCCGTGCAGCAAGGCCAGTCTTCTAACTCATCAAGCAGGTCTTTAGAAGGCCTCAAAAGAGATGCAACTACCACATCTACAAGGAGCTTGGCTGAGCTCCCAGCCTCCCGTCCACTGGAACGCAAGCTCTCTGGCCTCCTCCGCAAACTGTCCCCATCCAACAAAACTCAAACTACAAGGATGTGGAGGACTCAACATGTTAACAACCGTATCCTCTATTCCCACCATAGAGCAGGCAGAAAACTGGCTTTCCTGTAACAAAAATCTCTCCTGCTGCCTAAGGAAGCTGGCCCTGGCATACAGGGTTGCAGCTCCAGAGGCCACTGCTTTTACTGTCCTGGGCATTTTCTGTGAGGTAGTCAGGTCACATGTACGAAGACTGATAACAATGTCACTCACTGTACCAAAGGATCCTCTTTTGGAGAAACCACTGGAGAATTCTCTGGTCTCAGTAACAAAAACAACTGTTTCACTGAACAGCCAGTTTGTTTTCACTTCATAGGTATTGGCAAAACTGATAAAATTTTCCTCTTTGCATTGACTACTAGGAAGCTCAGGGCCAAATCTGCAATCCTCCTCAAGCAAAAAGCTTAGGACAGAAAGGCACTCACCTTTTATACTATTCTCACCCCTAACTTCCTCCTACTTTTCTTTCAACCTATCTGCCTCAATTACTTTTATTGAAAAATCTTGTTCTACTGAAAGTACCTTGGAATGATTTCTCAAATCATTTTTTGGAACAAAATATAACAATTGTTAAAAACAGGGGCGCCTGGGTGGCTCAATCGATTGGGCATCCTCCAACTCTTGATTTTGGCTCAGGTCATGATCTCACAGTTGTGAGTTAGAGCTCAGGCTCCACACCGAGTGTGGAGCTTGCTTGAGATTCTTTGTCTCCCTCTGCCTCCTCCCCCGCTTGCATGCTCTAAAATAAAAATAAATAAATAAAATTAAAAATTAAAAAAGAATTGTTAAAAATAGAATAACATAATAGGAAAAAAAAGATCATAAATCCAAACCCATAAGGAAACATAATCTGTTTTTAGCAATACTTCTAAAAACCAAATGCAAGTACTTATGTTAGTACCTTTCTACAAAGTGTGGTCTACAGACGAGCAGTATGTGCATCACCTCAGAGCTTGTTGGGAATGTAGATGTTAAAGTTCCACCCCAGAGTCTTGGAATCAGAATTTGCATTTGAGCAAGATCTCCAGCGATTAGTAATGTTTCAGGAGCACCAGGTTAATCAGTAAGCCTGTTTCAGCAGGCTGGAAAGGAACCACTACAGTGGCTTTGTAACCATTCACTGAGTGCTTCTCTTTTTTTTTTTTTTTTTAAGGCTTTATTTTTAAGTAATCTCTACACCAAATGTGGGGCTCGAACTTACAACCCCAAGATCGAGAGTTGCATGCTCTACTGACTGAGCCAACGAGGTGCCCCAGTGATTGCCTATCTTATGCCAGGTACACTTGGGAAGGAAATTTATGATCCATGTCCTTAAAGTCTTTGCAATAGGACACTAGAAAAAGTTCACATCTGTGGCAGGTTTTTAATATAATAGCTAATTATAAGTATGTTACAGCTGGAAAGGCGTATCCAGAAAGAACCGTATTCCCTAGAAAAGATTCAAGATTCATTATGCCTACATTAAAAACAGAATCAGAGACCAGAATTCTCCTGTGATAGTTACAAGTGAAAAAGAGACAGCATTTGTCTCGATGACTCCAAATAATTTAAGAGAAATCAACACAGTTCAAGGGGACCTCCAGCTGACAGGAAATGTACAACTTGGCCTGCTTCCTGCCCCCAGAAAGTGGTACAGGAAAACCTGGAAGTGAGGCAATAGCCCCTAGGGGTTGTATCTGCCACCTCTAGGTCTGGCAAACAGGTCTAAAGCCAATGAGAAGGCTTCTTCCACTTTTCACAGTGTTTGTGAACAACTTCAAAGACAGGAGACAGTTTCTTCATGTGAACAAAGTTCTAAGAAAAGAAGCCACCCCAAGTCCATCTCCACAAGCTCTGCCATTCTGGCTGAACCAATCATCCTGAAGATTTCCTGTTAGCCACAACAGGCCCCATCTGTTTCACTCCTCTGCTCTTACAGGACCATTCTGGGTATCAGACCACATTAAGAGTATATCAGCTACTACTGCAGTACTTGGCCAAGTTATTATCTGGCACTTCATCAATCTGTAGTGGGTGGTAAGGCTCTAAATGAATAACAGATAGTCTCCTATGGAATTCTTTTGCTATGGGGGGAAAATCACGAAAGGCTTAAGGACTTTTTAAAATCAAGCCACAGATAAGGACTAAAAGGCAGAGAGACCCTGAAGGGTCAAGTACTATATAGATACTTAATACTAGTAAATCTATTGAAGTATCTGTTTATTTTTATCCTAACAACTGCTAACTGCTCCTGAACGTTTTCTTTGAGCCATGAACTATGCTAAGCACTTTATATCAATATCTTTTTTTTTTTTTGTACTATTTTTTGAGAGAGAGGGAAGAGCATGGGAACCCCGGGAGGGGCAGAGGGAAAGAGAGAATATTAAGCAGGCTCCACACTCACTGTGGAGCCCTAGGCACAGCTCAACCAAGGGCCCTGGGATCATGACCTGGGCTGAAACCAAGAGTTGGACGCTCAACCGACTGAGCCACCCAGGCACCCCTATGTCAATATCTTATTTAATCCTCAGAACCCATGGAGTAGGTGCTATTATAACTCCTATCTTACAGATAAGGAAGCTGAGGCACAGAGAAGTTAAATAACGTATCCAGAGTTAGTAACTTGGCAGATAAAGCCTGATTTGACTTAAGAGAGCCAGAAGTCAACAGCTTCCCTAACCAGTAATAATAACTGGTCCAACAAATTAAAGGAATGAAAATTTTTGTTTTGTCAACTTTTGGCTACACTGCTGTTTTTCTGTTTTCTTTTGGCTTCATCCACTGAGTGCCTTCTCTGTTCCAAGCACTGTGCTAGGAGCTGAGGAAACCACACAACTTGATGCTTGTAAAAAAAAGAGGCAATAGAAGGTAGCCTAAAGGAACAAGAGATTATTAGCTGTGGGGTGGGGAAGAGCTTTAAAAGCTTTTCAGAAGAGGTGAAACGGAGTTCTTTGCTCTTTTCAGTACTGAGTGGTCTAGAATTGACCCAGGTGATGGAGGCAACTGGATGAGAAGTGGTGACTTGTACTTCTTTTAACCAAACCCTCGGCAAACTGATCTAGTATATTTTGCCTGGCATTTTAACAACATCCTTCCCACCCTAGATCTGGGAGCTGTTAGGGTATTTATGAATACAACGTATCATCGTGCAGGCCCCACTCCCCCCCCCCCCCCCCCCCAGGAATTCCCAGTGAGGTCCAATCTGCTCCCGCACTGGCAGGTTTCCGCTCATTTTTATTACAAACAATACACCGAACCCAACCAAATAATTACAAAGGGCCTGAGCATGTGCCTCCAGGCTGCTGAGAACACTTCTAGTGATGACAGCCGAAAAGGGTGGCCTTTCTAGGCAAAAAAGCAAGACATTTTGCGCTTTCCCCTCGGCAGCCGGGGGCTGCTGCATTCACGGCACCAAGAAAGCATCATTCGTCTCCATCTTTCTCGTGGGAAGGGCCGTGAGCTAGTGACAGAGGGTCTCGGCGTTAGCCCCGACCGGGAGCAGCGCGAGCCCCTTACTCCCTGGGCCCCGGCGAGCGCACAGGGTAAACAGCACACGCCCGGGAGAGGCCGCGAGGGAAAGTGAATTCGCCCGGGGCCAACCAGACGCGCAGCTGCTCGGACCGGAGGATACGTGGACACGCGCGCCCCCTCGGCTCGGCCTCACCGAGCTCAGGCTTTTCCAACCCGGGCCTCCGGCCGCCGCGCCCCGCACCCGCCGGGCCGCCTGCAAAATGGAGGCGAAGGCAAGAGGCGCCCCTGCCCCCCCCACCCCCCCCAGGGAGCCTTTGTGCCCTTCCCGGCGGGGGACTCGGGGCCCGGCGACGCGCCTAGCCCGGCCTCGCAGACCTGGAGCGACCGCTGGGCAGAGGGTACGGGCGGGCGGGAGCTGCAGAACCCCGACCCCCGTGCGGGAAGCTGCCTACCTTGCCTCAAGCGCTTCGGACTCCCAGACCCGGCCTGCGGCGCCAGCAACGCGACGCTGCGGCCCCGACGCGGGGGTCCCAGGTGGAGACCGAGGCCCTCACGCCCGAGCCCGCTACGCCCGGGGCGGGACCGAGCCCCGGCCACGCCCTTCGGGGCCGCCCCTTCTCCGCGCAGAGGCATCCTTTGGCGCGTCGCGGCCAATCCCAGCCCTAAGGCTGGAGGCTCAACCAATATGCTACCTGTTCGAAAAAGAGCCCGCCCCTCGTGCCGTTCTGGCCTGTGGGAAGCCTGATCTTCGTCCAACCTTCTTCCCTCGCCTTCCGCGCTTGGGGGTCAGGTTCGCCTGTTTTGGGCGAGTCAGGTCCTGCGGGGGCATGAAGTCTTGGAGGTGTGTGGAAGGGTGCTCTTTCCCAGCGTGTAGGTCGCAGTCTGAGTCACGTGTTCATTCATTCATTTTTGCGCAGGGCACGCGGTTGTGTTTCTGGAGCGCCGCCTCGGGGCGGGGCGGGGGGGGGGAGGGAGGCGGTTTCAGAGTTTTTTACTGTGCGTATTCGCATTCGCATCTTAACACGCAGGCGTGTGACCCTGGCCCAAACGGTGCCACCGGGCACCAGCGCGCGGGGTTGGGAGGGCGGTGTCCAGGACGAGTGGATGGGGACAGCTTCAGCAGTGAGGTGGGACCTAGGCAGGCTCGGAAAGGGTGGGAAGGGTTGGATAATGGGCCGGCAGACACTTAGAGGCTCTGGGAGCAGCCCGGTCTGATAGGAAATCGGTGATGAAGTCCGAGGGGAAGTGAGATCCTGACTGTGGAAGGCTATGATGCATCACCCCCGTCAGCAGTGAGACTTAGGAGTCTAATGACCCAGCTCTTCAGCGTCTACTGCCCAGCGGAATCCTGGGGCTTAGAGGAACTACCACCGTGGGGTAGGGAAGGGGTCACATTGTAACCCATAGACTCGTTCCTCCTTTCTGATCCTTTTGCTTCAACAGCACTTTCGGCAATATGGGTTGCATTGAATACCTCACTAATTTATAAAACAGGTCTGTAAATGTCTGAGCCTCAGCTGTGGACAGCGTAATAAATTCCTTATCACGGAACTCCTGGGCCGCACGCAGTTTAGGACATAAAGACTTGTTGGGTTTTCCTGAACCTGCCCTGATAGCTACAGGTTTTGTCTGAACCAAGAGTCACGAACTTTTGACAGCAAAAGCAGAAACTAGCCTACAGATGGTTTTGTTTGGGCAGCACATTAATTTTATTTGCTTTTGGTTTTCAATAAAAATTTAAATCCCGCGAGCACCACTTGTGTATTAATGAACAGCCAGCCACTTCACACATTTGTTACCTGCTTGAAATCAGAAGGCATTTGCGTTTGTGACCCTTGGACTTCTCTGAATCTCCTAAGACTTCTGGGGGAGTCACCTAATCCCAGGGACTGAGACTCAGGTGTTTTCCAGCCAAGACACATAGCTGGAAAGAGAACCGGGCCAAGTCCAAATAGGCAACCAGGTCAAGGACACCAAAATCCAAATGAAGGGAATGTGGAAAAAAATCAAGGCCAAACGAGTAAGATCTCAAAAAGCCAAGTAAGTTATGGCTGGAGGAATTTAAGAGAAGCAGACTATGAGCAGAAAAGTACTTCAGAATTTAGCAAAAGACCAGGATAGTCCACCCACTGTGTGTCAGGTCAGAGCTTAGGTCCCCCTACCTTCATCAAGCCTCCCCTTAATTTCAAGGAGATCTGTACTGCCCCTCCTTTGAAACTTGCAGCACTTGGTGTGTACCTTTCCTATGGCCTTTATCGTTTTCTACCCTGTATGGTTTACTCATCAATAAGAGGGGGTAGGATGGATGACTCCCAAGGTTCTTTCTAGCTCTGACATTTTGTAATTTTCTGTTGAGCATCTTTTGTTTTTGCTTGACAAGTAATCTTACCTTTGAGGAACCACCTGAAATCCCCTGAAAGGGGAAAAATGGATCATCACCTACAGATGTGGACTTGGGGGCAGATAAAATAATTCATGAGACTGAGCTGTCATCTTTTGAGGAGAGGATGAGTGCCTTTGTTGTTGTTGTAGGGGAGATGGTTGCATTGGGCAGACTTAAGGATGGACTGTCATGGAGTTTCTGTTGGCTACCCAGCATCTGAATATCCAATTTGGAGGGAGCCTCCCCTACTCTCAGTCTTGGAAGGAGTCTGGGCCTCTCCTCCCACACTAGAAGCCAATGGGTCCAGAGGAAGCCACGATAGAAACCAGAACTCTCCTTGCCTATTGGTAGCTAGAACACTGGTGCATGACCTAGAGTAGGACAAGCCAATGGTCCTGTACAAAACTGAATCTTGGGTGAGTAACTATTATCACAAGAATTGAAAAACAATTAATGGTGGCATTAGAAGTGCAAGCATGCACCCTAACCAGAGTGCTGGAGCAGCATGGCCTTGGCTCCCTGCACCCAAGTCCACATCTGTAGCTGAGTGTCCATTCTTCCTCTAACTTTCATCATCATCCTATCTCAGTGTTGTAGCAGTAGACTAAAATTTAAAACTAACCATCACTAATATACTTTAAATACGATAATGAAAGGAGATGAAAGAAAAGGACGAGAGGTAAAAAATCTACACTTGTACATGACACAGCAAGAAAAGAAACACCACTAAAGTGGTGCACCTCATCGTAAGGCTTCATTGACATTGATTATTTCCCTTCTCCATTACCCATTCCAGGTTCCCCTTACCTTCAAGCTGGCCAGGATTCTTTACCCGATAGGGTGAACCAAATCTTTATTCTCAAGGAGTCTGCCCTAGTAGACCTGCCTGCGTAGTGCAGTACCTTTCCATTAGCGTGTATCTCTGGCATGGAGTGATAAGGTGCCCCAGAAGATCTCCTAGGCTCTAGTCATACTCTTCCTGCCTCTCTCCCCTTGCTGGTCAGGACCAGTCACCAGCCAACATTGTAGTGGCACGAGAGGACCACACCAATCTCAGCTTCGAGTCCGTAGGAACCACTGTTATAGGCTCTGGTGTGAGTACTGCACTTAAATATCTAAACCAACTGATGTGGAGGAAAGGGAAGCACACATTTTGGAGGAGAATCATTAGGTATAATTTGAGAGGTGCCACACTTGCTTTCACCAGCTGGTTCACTGACATCTGTCTCCTGTGGGGGAAACTGGAGCGGTCCTTGGCTCAGAGTGTGCACTTCACCCAGAAGGACAATACTATAAACTCTCAGGGTACTATCTCCCAGCTGGCATTTCAACTGATCTTTTTTTTAAATTATATTTTTTATGTTATTAAAGTAATATGTACATATATATATATATATATATATATATATATATTTTTTTTTTTTTTTTTTTTATCATGTAGTACTAGGGACGCCTGTATGGCTCAGTCAGTTAAGCCTCTGACTCTTGGTTTTGGCTCAGGTCATGATCTCCCGGTTTGTGAGTTCGAGCCCCATGTTGGGCTCTGCACTGACAGTGTGGAGCCTGCTTGGGATTCTCTTTCTCTCTCTCTCTTTGTCTCTCTGCCCTTCCCTGGCTTGCTCTCTCTCTCAAAATAAATAAATAAGCTTAAAAAAAAATCATGTAGTACTAAAAGACTTGTAAGACAAAGGAGTCTACGGCCCATTCAACCCCCATAATCTCTTTTATTAGAGGCTTTCATGTTCAAATTTTTACCTTTATCTTATGTTATTTACATATTTTCAAATAATGTACTTGTACTGTTATTTTTGATTTATGAATATGGGATCTGATCTGCTGACTTTTTACTGTGTTTGATGAGGATTTAGCCCTATTATACCCCTTTCTTATTTTCTCTCATCCACCTTATATTTGCTATAACACAGTTTTCATAATTTAAGTCAGATATTCTTTACTAATGAGTTCTGTACAATGGTATGTTTTCTTTCTCTTACAGCTTTTGTTTTTCCTGGAGCTAAAGATTTTTTTTTACCTGCACAGATTTCATCGTATCTGTCCTTACTTTTTCCATTAAATGTGTCATATTTCTACCAGCACTTTGTTTTAAAATGCTCACAGTCATCTAACATTTCCATTTCCCCCCAGAGATGTCCTTCCTAAGAAATCATCCTTCCTTCCTTCCTTCTGAGCTCTTGCTTGAACCTTGACCTATTACGTAGGCCTCCTACACTGTCGTCTCCCCTCAGTTGAACCACCTCTTATTTCTGGTTTAGGAGGATCCAAGACTTTTTGGAATAAACAGCAAATGGCAGCTGACATCCATATAAGATAACTGCAGAACAAAATAATAATCAAACCGTTTTAGCTAATGAAAATACAACCAAAACACAGAGGAAAACTGCAGCACAGTTCTCTTAACATGAATGAAATATCATTTAGGGAGCAAAAGGCAGCTATAAAGAATATTTAAAAATCAGATACTGAAGAGCTCAAAATAGAAAGCAGCAAAATGAGGATTGACTGAACTCAGGAAAGAAAAACACAATCTTGAGATATGAAAACTAAATTATATGATGTCTAAGGGAAAATAGGTTAGACAAAGAATTCAAAAAAAGACATTGAGGAAAAAAAATTTAAACAGGAGAACCGAGAGTAAATTTGGAAAGGAAGTAAAAATCTCAGAGAAAAAGTGAGAGACACAGAAGACAAAGAGCCTACATATGTATCATCAGGGTCCCCAAAGAAGAAAAACATAAGAGTAAAACAAAGCTATCATACAAGGACATTTTCTGGAAATAAAATAAGACATGAGCTTTTGAAAGGGACCAAAGGTACCAGGGCAAAAATGAACTCAATATCATTAGCCTGAGGGAAATACATATCAAAACCAAAATGAGATGTCATTTCACACCCACTAGGATGGCTACAATCAAAAAGATAGGTAATAACAAGTGTTGGTGAGGATATGGAGAAGTGGGAGTCCTGATACGTTGCTGCTAGGAATGTAACATGTTACAGCCACTTTGGAAAAGTCTGGCAGCTCTTCAAAAAGTTAAACGTAGACTTACCATATGACCCAGCAATTCTACTCCTACATATATCCCAAGATTAAAACGTGAGTTCACACAAATACCAGTACATGAATGTTCATAGCAGCATTGTTTATAATAGTCCGAAAGTGGGAATAACTATAATGTCCATCAACCAATGAATAGATACACAAAATGTGGCCTATCCATAAAATGGAACGTTGTATGGCAGTAAAAAGGAAAGAAGTACTGATACAAGCTGACACAACATGGATGAACCTTGAAAACATAATGCTAAGTGAAAGAAGCCATTCATAAAAGACCACATACTATGTGAACCCATTGATAGGACAAATCTATATGGGCAGAGAGTAGATTAATAGTTGCTTAGGCCAGAGGGAGTTGGGGGAATGGAAAGGGACCACTAAATGGGTAATGGTTTTTTTTTTTTTTTTGCGCTGGGGGTGGGGGGTGATGACATGTTCTAAAATAGATTTTGACAGGGTGGCTGGATGGCTGTCAGTTGAGTGTTGGACTCTTGATTTTGGCTCAGGTCATGACCTCACCATTGTGAGAGTGAGTCCCACATCAGCCTCTGCACTGAGCATGGAGCCTGCTTAAGATCCTTTCTCTCTCTCTCTCTAAAAAAATATCAATCAATCAATCAATCAACAAATAGATTTTGCTGATGGTTGCACAACTCTGTGAATGAACTAAAGATCATGAAATTGTATGCTCTAAATGAGTGAATTGTACAGAAGGTGAATTCCATCCCAGTAAAACTTTAAAAAACAAACAAACAAAAAAAAAACCCCAAAAGCCTGAAAGGGTTTCTCACTGGCCAACTTTGGGACAATTTGTACATCAAAAGGAATAATGCTAATTGATTATAATATAATAAGTTTTTAAAAACATGAATTCATCATGATTCTAAAATGAAGAAACTGAGCATGAGAAAAAGAGGGAGCAAAAGAAAAGTTCATCTTTACAGAGTGACACATGTAGAAGGAATGATAGATTAGACAATCAGCATTTGCAACCCCAAATGTAGTAATTAAGCAAGTCAAGGACTACTCCTGGGTGCTAAAGGGCTGGGAGGAAGGTTGTTGGGGAACAGGATATTCACACAGACTCCCAGTACCATCCCACAGATGACTAATGACAAGAGGGAAGTTATTATGCATTTATAAAAGAGAAATCAAGCAGTCATCGAACATCACTAACAGTGGTCCTACCGGACATGTGCCACCTAAGTATTCTTTCCAGAATTGTTTAACCTAACTTCCTGCTTACAAAAACCACAGTGGATACAGGGAGAAGTTAAACACCGCCATCAGCAGGGACCCTTGGGTGGCTCAGTGGGTTAAGCGCCTGACTCTGATTTCAGCTCAGGTCGTGATCTCACAGTTCGTGCTTAGGATTCTCTCTCTCCCTCGCTCTCTGCCCCTCCCCCTCTTGCGCGCGTGCCTGTACACACACAGACACTCTCTCTTGTCTGTCTCTCAAAATAAATAAAAGAAATCAGAACATAATCATCTGCAGAACATGGGGCGTTCTACAAAACAACTGGCCTGAACTCTCCAAAAATGTCAACAGTGTGAAAAACCAGAAACAGATGGTATTGGGAAGAACTGTTTTAGATGAAAAGGGACCAAATAGGTATAGATAAAACAATCAAAAACAACATGGGGACCTCGACTGGATACTGGAGCAGAAAAAAAAAAAAAAAGAGCTATAAAAGATACTTTGGGAAATTTGGGGAGAGGTATAGTGTGGTTATGTTATGGTTATGTAGGAAGATGTCCTCATTCTTAGATGCATGCTGAAGTAACTTGAGGTGAAATGTCTCGATACCTGTAACTTATTTTTGACACTTTTACCAAAAAAAGAATGTATGCATATGTGTGTATGTATGTATACATGATATACACACACAGATATATCCATATCTACAGTTGACCTTTGAACAGGTTTGAACTGCATGCATCTGTTTATACACATAGACTTTTTTTGATACAGTACAGTACTGTAAATATGTTTTCTCTTATGATTTTCTTAAATAACATATTCTTTTCTCTAGCTTACTTTATTATAAGAATACTGTATAAAATATATATAACATACAAAATATGTGTTAATCGACTGTTTCTGTTATTTTTAAGGCTTCTGATCAACAGTAGGCTATTAGTTAAGTTTTGGGGGAGTCAAAGTTATGCATGGAGGCACACCTGGCTGGCTCAGTTGGGAGAGCATGCAACTTCTGATCTTGGGGGTATAAGTTCGAGCCCCATGTTGGGTGTAGGACTTCCTTAAAATTAAGAAAAAAAAGTTAAACATGGCTTGTCAACCGTGGGGCAGGGCTGGGGGGGGGTGGCGTCCCTAAGCCCGTATATCTGTATCTGTAGCTATGGCTTCATAAAGGGGAGGGGGAGCAAATGGGGCAAAATGTTAATATTCCATGAATCTGTGGTTTGCAGCCTCTGAGATGGCACTCAGTGAACCCCGCCCTTCCCTCCTACAATTCATACCCTTGTGTAATCCTTTTCCCTTGAGTATGAGCTAGATAGATTTAGTGATTGGCTTCTAGCAAACAGCATGTGGCAGAGATGATGGGATGTCACTTGTGGGGCGTCCATCTTGGACATTCTGTCTCCCTCGCTAACTGACTCAGACGCAAATTGGCTGCTGTGACCTTCCCCACGGAGAGGAGGGCCGTGTGACAAGGAACTGAGGGAGGCTCCAAGCCAATAGCTAGTGAGGAATGGAGACCCTCAGTCTAACAGCCTGTGAGGCACTGCATCCCACCGCCCACCAAGGGAGCTAGCTTAGAAGTAGATGTTCCCCAAGACCTGCCTCCACGTGAGACCCCAGTCTCGTGAACACCCAGACTGCAGCTCGGTGGGAGGCCCTGAGGCAGCAGGGCCTGCATTCCTGAGCCACAGAAGCTGTGGCACAATAAGTGTTTGTCCCTCGAACCTGCTGTGTTTTGGAGTCCTTGGTTTCACGGCAGTTGATGACTAGTTCACTAAATAAAGGGTATATCCCTGTCCCCTTTCACAGTTCCTGGAGATTTGCAGTTTTTCTCACCATGGGGACAGTTTGGCTTGCATGCTCTGTTGGCACCAAGGCCACTGTATACTTTCTAAATGCTGCCACTGTTGACATGTGATGATGCTACAATTATTCCTCAACTGATTCTGAGTGTCTGATTCAGTAGCAGGGTCTTGATGTTGCCAAATTCCAGCTTCCAGGGTGCAGGGCAGAAAGTACCCCACGCTGTCAGCTTTCACAGCGGGTACTGTGACCTGTCTTCTCCCAAAGCTCAGGCAACAGGGGCGTCCCTTCAGACCAGGAGGTTATTCAGATGCTGGGTAGGCCAGAGAAAAAGAAGAGGAGGGGAGGGGGCAGGGGAAATAAAGGAGAAAGGAAAAGAAAAAGGATGGTAGGAAGAGAGGGAAGAGACAGAGCAAACATCTCCTACACTTTCTTCTCTACTCCCCAACTGTCTGGAAAGTTCACCTGCTATAGGAGAAAGAACATCTACAGAGGTCCCAGTGCCCGAATTTAAATCCATGGGGACTCACTAAGGTAACTCTATCTCCATCTCCACTTTGCCTCTCCTGCTGTCTCAACTCCCTCTGACTATAACTCCTTGTGTTACAGAACCAGGCTGGAACGCTGGTGGAAAAACCAAGCGTCACTCAGAGATCTTGGTGGGTCAGAGATGTATTTAACGTTGGCGGGCTCAGAGGAGACGGTTTCTCCAAAGATCTGAGCTCCGAATGAAGGGGGGAAGGGTAATTTGTAGTTGTCAGCTTCCATATCTGTGGCGGGTTTTCGTGCGCAGGGCAAACAGGGCAAGAAGAACCCGGAAGAGGGGTCTCCAAGCTAGAGACCAGGGCTTGTTTTAGTCCCCTCGGCCATCTTTGAAAGCGCAGTACTTTATTCATTTCTCCAACACTTGAAGCCCCCAGAGAGATGATCTGAGTGGTTGGCCACCATGTAATAGAGGGTGTTCTGGCTGGCTAGCACATTCACTCCAAGCTACTGAGAGGGTCCAGATTGGCCACTAGCTCGGATGCCTTTGTGACTGGGTTTCCACCAGTGGGTTCCCTTCAGTGGAAGGGAAATGTGGGCTCCCTCCACATTTGCCTTTGAGATGGTACCAGACAGAAAAACTTCTGCAAAGAAGCCCCTAAATTAGGGCCTTTGGTAGGCATTTTGAGGCTCCCAGAAGGAGACAGTGTAGAGAGGAACATTGCTTGGCCTATACACTCCCATCTCATTGACAGGAATGACATGTGCAGAGGAAGCTGGCTCAGGGCAACAACAACAAGGTTGGTTTGGGACATGAAGTGAAAGGAGGCGTGCTTTTCTCCATCGGCTGGAGACATGGAGGTGAGGTTCAGAAGGCAGGGCAGGAGATGAACATGGGATCATTGGTCATAGGGCCAAGAAAATTAAAGCTACAGGCAGGAGGGGCGCCTGGGTGGCGCAGTCGGTTAAGCGTCCGACTTCAGCCAGGTCACGATCTCGCAGTCCGTGAGTTCGAGCCCCGCGTTGGGCTCTGGGCTGATGGCTCAGAGCCTGGAGCGTGTTTCTGATTCTGTCTCCCTCTCTCTCTGCCCCTCCCCCGTTCATGCTCTGTCTCTCTCTGTCCCAAAAAAATAAATAAACGTAAAAAAAAAAAAAAAAAATTTTTTTTTTTTTTTTTTTTTAAGCTACAGGCAGGAGAGAGATTTCTATAGGCATTCAGAGACTATAAAACTGGAAAAGCCAAGTGCAGTCGCTGTGATAATATCTGTTCTTTCAACCATCTTCACCAAAACTTCAGAAATTTGCATCTGGAATAAATGAGTGGGTGAATGGGTTGATGCCCAGACTACATCAGCATCTCTGTGCAGCCCACAGACTTCATGTCTAATATTCACACTTCGACACTGCTTCCTCCAGCTTCTCAAGGTAAGATAATTTTTTGAGATACTAATGTGGGATTTCCCCCCCTATTTTTCTTCCTTCCTCCTCAAGCAGGTGGTGGGCTTTGTATTTACTTTCCTCCAAGGAGATTTGTGGGAGCTGAAAGAAGTTGCCTACAAAACACTTCCCTTCCTGGCTTTGTTTTCAAAAGCCTAAACCCCCGGAGGTGATTCAGTGACCGGAGGAGGAGACAGGGAATGGCTCTGAGGGAGACCTGCGAGGGCAGGCATTGGTGAACTTTCACCAGGCAAGGGATCCTCAGGCTGGGGGAGGGGTCCAGGGCTGGGTGCCCTGCTCCTGGACAACACCTCGGGAGGTGGCCAGATCTTGGAAAGGAACAGCAAGGAATGGCCCCACCAAATATCCATGTGTCTCCAAGGGTAGCATGTAAGCTAGGGAGATATTAGACCTGAGGGAACCAGGCAAACTGAGATAGTGGGGGCCTCCACAGTGACAAAGGATGACCCATGCTGCAGGGGCTTCCAAGGATCTCCCCAGGATGGCCTGGGGCACAATTTCCTATTAGTTTAGAGTTGAAAAGGACTAGTTTTTAAAGTTTATTTATTTTTGAGGGAGAAGAGAGAGCATGTGAGTGAGCATGGGGGAGGGACCGAGGGGGAGATGGGGGAGAGAGAGAGAGAGAGAGAGAGAGAGAGAGAGAGAGCGCAAGAGAGAGAATCCCAAGTGGGCTCCACACTGTCAGCGTCGAGCTCCTTGCGGGGCTTGAACCCATGAACCTCAAGATCACGACCTTAGCCAACCAAGAGTTGGATGCTTAACCAACTGAGCCCCCCAGGCCCCGAAATGAACTAATTTAGACAGTTTGTTCCCTAATGGAGTTTTAAAAAAGTTGTAGAGGATGAATATACCACAACAATAATACTGCCCCTGATGTGAGAAACAAAGCCAAAAGGAAATGGCAGATAGAACTAAATTTCCTTACAACCTGCAGCTCATTGACAAATACTTGAGTAAAACATTTCTCTAGGAACTCCCTACTGTCTTTTTTTTTTTTTTTTTTTGAGACGGAGAGAGACAGAGCATGAACGGGGGAGGGTCAGAGAGAGGGAGACACAGAATCTGAAACAGGCTCCAGGCTCTGAGCTGTCAGCACAGAGCTCGAACTCACAGACCGCAAGATTGTGACCTGTGCTAAAGTTGGACGCTCAACCGACTGAGCCACCCAGGCGCCCCACCTACTACCTTGATGTTAATGCTTTGCTAGGGAGAAAACAATCTTAGCTTGACAGTAGCTAGCCCTCCTGTATCCTATGAGTCTTCTTTAGCATATGAAAAGCTCACTGGAAACTTCCCCCTGGACTTTATCTCCCCCAACTCCATAGTGTACAACCAGTCTCTCCTCATGATCCTGGGGCAGCTCTTCCTGCCCACAGGTCCTGTCCCTGTGCTTCAATAAAAATCACCTTTTTGCACCAAAGACGTCTTCAAGAATTCTTTCTTGGCCATTGGCTCAGGACCCCATGAACCGAACTATCACCCAAAAACCTCATCACCCTCACCGTCTTTGTGATGAGGGAGCATAAGGCAAACTGACACCCCACCCCCAGGTGGAACATATGTGATATTCCTCAGGCACAAAGGAAAGGAAGAAAAACAAACAAACAGCTAACTGATAGACATCACAGTCGTGCAGGACAGGAGTCTCCATCAGTTTACAACTATCTTAGTAAATTACAAGAAAAAGGCAATCTTATCCATAGCCTAATCTCCAAAAACCTGTAGACTCAGTTTCCTGGAGTCCCAATATCACCCTCCCCACCATAGTGATGTGGGGAACAAAGGCAATAAGGAAACGGCAGGTAAAATTAATTTTCCTTATAACCTGTAGCCCATTGACAAATACTTGAGACAAACACAGAGTATATATTTTCTCCAGGAACCCCCTATTGTTGTAATGGTAATGACTTACTAGAGGGAAAACAGCCTTAGTTTGACAATGGCAAGGTCCCTGGCATCTTCTGAGTCCTTTTTGGCATATGAAAGTCTTTCTGGGGGCCTCCCTTTTGCCTTTATGGCCCCCAACTCCATAGTATATAACCAGTCGCTCTTCACCACCCCAATGCAGCTCTTTCTGCCCACGGGTTCTGCCCCCCATACTTTAATAAAATCACCTTTTTTGCACCAAAGACATCTCAAGAATTCTTTCTTGGCCGTCAGCTCCTAACCCCCACCATTCCAAAACCCCATCATTTATTTGTGCATTTAGCTTTTTCTATATACGCAGGATTCTTTTTTGTAGGTAGAGTCACAGAAATAGAATTACTGATTGAAAGGGTATAGACGTTGTTAAGGCTCTTGATACATGTGCCCAAATGTCCTCTGGGGAGGGTTGTACCTCTGCAGATCTAGATTTTAAAACCAGGGCCTCTCTTCAGTGGGGTAGTGTGCAGGAGAGACAGGGACCCTGTTAGGAGGCTCTTGAAGTATTTCATATGAGAGACGGGGAAGGGCCAAAGTAAGATGGTGATGGTGGGAAAGAGGAAAGGACAAGTGCCAGTGTCATTTAGGAGGTGGTGTCAATAAACCGTCTTCACATGTGGATGAAGGAGAGAGAGGAATCAAGAACACCTTACTAATTTCCAGTTTCTAAACCTGAGTAGATGAAAATCCTATCAACCAAGAGGCAGTGTGGCTTGGTGGAAAGAGTCTGTTTGTCAATCCAGGCGCCCTAGTTCAAATCCTGCTCCCCCACTCCTTAATTGTGTGGCCTTGGGCAAGTTATTGAAAGCCTCTGAGCCCATCTGCCTAGATTTCTTCATTTGTGAAATGGTCATGGTAACATCTGTCAGTCTCTCAGGTTATTGTAGGATTAAATGTGAAAATGTTTTTAAAGCACCTGGCCTATTGTGGCTTTGAAGAAATCAAAGAAAATGCATAATACTGATAGAAAAGGATGTATAGACTTGGAGAATAAAGAATATAGATGGTTTTGATGAGGGATAGAAGCAGAAAAATGTTTACTTTTGACCTAGAAGGCCAGTCTAGAACCTGCGTAGTTCTGACAAGGATCAAATACCTACTGGTTGCTACATTTTTTTTTTAAAGTAGGTTCCACGCCCAGTATGAGCCCAACATGGGGCCTGAACTCACAACTCTGAGATCAAGACCTGAGCTGAGATCAAGAGTCAGATGCTTAACCGACAGAGCCACCCAAGTGCCCCTGGTTGCTATGTTCTTAAAGGGTCTCATGACTGCCTGTACATCTCACCGATAGTTAGTATCAGGCTGAATGATAAGCACCAGAGAACTCTTTCGAAAGTAGTTTTACGAGTAGAAGTTTGAAGAAAACATTTATGATCTAATACTCCCTGCACACCCCCGCCTCCTAGAGCACTAAGCATATAACCACCAGCTTCATACAGTAAAAGCGCAGATCTTTTGGCTCACAGGCCCTGTCCCCATGCTACTTAAATGTACTAAGTTGCACCATACAACATCTCAACAAGTCTTTCTTGACTGTTGTGCTCAGTGATTCCACAACAGTTTGAGGCAAATTGTGTTTAAGATGCCTGCATGATATTTACTTTGATATACTTGGGGCTTTTTTTTTTTTTTTAAGTTTATTTATTTATTCTGAGAGAGAGAGAGAGAGAGAGAGAGAGAGAGAGAGAGAGAGATTGTGTGTGTGCAGGCAAGTGGGGGAAGGGCAGAGAAAGAAGGAGAGAGAGAATCCCAAGCAGGCTCCATGCTGTCAGCGCAGAGCCTGATGTGGGGCTTGAACTCATAACTATGAGATTATGACTTGAGCCGAAATTAAAAGTTGGATGCTCAACCAACTGAGCCCCAGTATACTTTTCCTGTTTTTAAAAAAATTTTTGACATCACACACTTTGTTCTTTTTAATTTTTTTTTAATGTTTGTTTATTTTTGAGAGACAGGCAGAGCATGAGCAGGGGAGGGGCAGAGACAGAAGAAGACACAGAATCTGAAGCAGGCTCCAGGCTCTGAGCTGACAGCGTAGAGCTGGATGTGGGGCTCAAACTCACAGACCGCGAGATCATGACCTGAGCCAAAGTCAGACACTAAACTGACTGAGCCACCCCGGCACCCCTGCTTTTCCATTTTTAAGAGACCTGGAGGTATGAAGGGACTAGGAAAAAGGGGATGGTGATCCTGTTGCCCTTGGGGGAAACCAGAAGTTAGTGGTGCAGTTCTCAAGTACCACCACAAGGTGGAGTCCATTTTGTCACAAAGAGTTTCAGACTGTCGACAGAGGAGGCGAGTGCGGTGTTTGTTCAGCAAAACATCAGCAGAGCATCTTCTCTATGCTGGAGTCTGACTTCTGGAAGCTCCCTGACATGCATGGTGGGAGGGCAGTCGGTTTCTATTTACACCCTTGGCCTGATCAGGAAAATGTTCCTTCCCGGATGGCCACTGCTATGTCTGACCAGGTTCAGAGTCAACTGCAACACTTAGTTCCCTAAGAGCTAAAAGTACTTTTTATTTCTGAAAATGTACTTAGAAAAAAAAGGGAACATTAAACAGAACTCAAGAGATTTCCTGGGGCTTTTTACTAAAGCTCTTCCCTACTCTCCATTAAAAAAAAGAGAACATGGACACATTTGAACAGGGCAAATCTGACTGAAGGCTCACAGCTTTCCTGCAGAGAGTGGTAGAGGACAAACATCTCTGGTATCTAGAGAACATAAGATGCCTTACTAACAGGAGTTACACTGTTATCAGCATTACTAATCTGACTGTAAGTTGAAAAAGCTGAATGTATGATGTATAATCCTAACAGCAACTTTATTTTTTTAATGTTTATGTTTTAAAAATTTTTTAATGTTTATTTTTTAGAGAGAGAGACAGAGCATGAATGGGGGAGAGACAGAGAGAAAGAGAGAGAGAGAGAGAGAGGGAGACACAGAATCTGAAGCAGGCTCCAGGCTCTGAGCTGTCAGCACAGAGCCCGATGCGGGGCTCAAACCCACGACCCGTGAGATCATGACCTGAGCTGAAGTTGGACGCTCAATCGACTGAGCCACCCAGGTGCCCCTAAATGTTTATTTTTGAGAGAGAGAGAGAGACAACGCTGGGGTGGGACAGAAAGAGAGGGTGACAGAGGATCCAAAGCAGGCTCTGCACTGACAGCAGAGAGCCCGATGTGGGGCTCAGACTCATAAACTGGGAGATCACGACCTGAGCCAAAGTCAGATGCTCTCAACCGACTGAGCTACCCAGGCAACCCCCCCCCCCCCCCACCAAACAACAACATTAGAATTAAATCCCATCATCTCTTTGGGGGGCTGCTTAGTAATTGTTTTCCCTCACCTGCATCAAACCCTGCAAGCCTCGTTATTTTTCTAGTCACTTTAAGTAAAAAGAGGTTATTGCTTTAAGTCATAAACAGTCTTGGGGTACCTGTGTGGCTCAGTCGGTTGAGCATCCAACTCTTGATTTTGGCTCAGGTCGTGATCCCAGGGTTGTGGGATCGAGCCCCACGCCAAGCTCTGCGCTGAGCACAGAGCTTGCTTGGGATTCTCTCTCTTTCCTTCTGCCCCCTCCCCTCCTCATGCTCTCACTGTCTCTCGCTAAAATAAAAAGAAAAAAGAAAAATCACAAAGTCCCTGTGTAGCCATTATGATATCAGCCCTAAGTAGTCAGAACTCTCAATCTGATGTGACATCTTCTCCCCTCTCCCTACAAGGGATCTCTGAGATCCCTCGGATTACAGGAGGTAGGAGCTGGAGGGGGCCAAGTATGTTTGCATCCGGTACTATAGTGGGATGGCTCCCTGCTCTCCCGGCCCGGAGGCATATAAACAGATTTTCTCGTGGGGTCCGCTTTCAGGAACCCTACCACTGCTGGCCTCACCTGAGTCCTCTCAACGTGGGGACGCAGCAGATTCTTTGCTCCCTCCACACGGTCTCTGAGAATCACGAGACCTTGTCCTTTCAGCTGTGGTCCCATTAGTCCTTCAGGTAGGCCTTTCAGTGGCTGGCTGAGACCACCCCGCTGGTCCATCTCTCTCTCATTCGCTACTGGTCGCGTCCACGAGACACATTCTCAGGCAGGCCCATCCATTCTCTTTCCAAAGCAGCTCATCAGCCTGTCTCCTGCCTCTAGATTTCGTGAGTGAGGGCGAGACACTCATCCACTTGCCTCCATAGCTGCAGAGGACACACATCCAGCTCTCTAAGGGCTCTGGTTGACGCCCCTCTCACTTAGTCTGGGGGAAGGCCGGCACCCCCCACCTCTTAGTCAGGATCCAGTCAAGACACAGAAACCACATCGTTGATTTTAACTGAGAAAAGTTAACATGAAAGTTGTTAACTAAGCAGAACTGAAAGGCAAAAAGGACAGTAAGATTTCATGGAGACGGCATCTGCATGAAGCCACTACCACACCGAGGGCTGGGGGCGCAAAGAGAAGCATTTGGGATTATTTAATGTGGAAGCTTGTTGAGGGGCCTGCGGGGCTGAAACTCAGACCCCTGAGGAGGGGGTGCCTGCCGGCTCACGCAGGATGCCCAAGGGGGTGTGATGAGCTACCATCAGAGGGAGGTGGCAAACTAAATTTCAATCAACTGACCCCAGTGGCGTGAACTGTCGTTGCCAAGGTGAAGAAACATTGCTAGGGTGGTGGCGACAGGAACAGTATGCAGGCAGAAGGAAAAAGCCCTTCTTCCTCCAGTCTTGTGATCTCCTCTGCCGCCCCCTACTGGCAGCGCCTAAAATGAGCGGCTGGCAAGGGAGAGCCCCCACCCAGAATCCTGAAGCCTAGTGCAGAGGGTGGGTTTCAAGCTGAGGAGCCATACTTAGCTCAATGCCTACCAATCCCCTTCTTTATCACTCTAAAGCAATGCTCCAGGAATTCTTCTCTCCTCATGTCCAACCACCAGGACTCTTTGATAGCCTCGATCTGGGTAATTTCTCTAATAGATCTCAGCTCTCTACTTGGAAAATCCTGCAAATTAGGCTAACTCACAACTCCCATTAGTATCCAAAATCTATTGTATGTTGGTGCCTCCACTGAAACTTCTAATTTAATAGCCATTACAATAATTATAGTTAACATTTCATGGGCATTTACTGTGTACCTGGTGCATTTACTATGTACCAGGCGGTGCTAAGAAATTCACATATTAATACTTCTCATTTAATCTATCAAATACTATTTGATAGTAAAACTATCAAATACTATTTTAGTAAAACTATCAAATACTATTTGATAGTATTTTATATATATATATATTGATTGATTGATATTATATATTGATAGTTTTACTATCAAATACTATTATTGGTATTCATGTGCCTCTTTAATCCTCATTTTATACGTGAGGAAACTGAAGTGCATAGAGATTAACTTCCTAAGGCCATACAACTAGTAGGTGATGGAGCTAAAAGTTGAACCAAATAGTCTGGTTCTACAACTAGCATTTTTTTTTCTTGTGATGAGAATATCTTTTAAAATTAAAATTTTAAAAATTTAAAATAACCTCTATGCCCAAAATGGGGCTAGAGCTCACAATGCTGAGATCAAGAGTTGCATGCTCTACCAACTAAGCTAGCCAGGCACCTCTACAACCTGTATTCTTTTTTTAATTTTTTTTAACGTTTATTTATTTTTGAGAGATGGAGCATGAGTGGGGGAGGAACAGAGAGAGAGGAGACACAGAATCTGAAGCAGGCTCCAAGCTCTGAGCTGTCACCCAGCTTCCTTGGTGTTAGGAGTAGCTTTGAGGAGAGCTGATTTTGCAGTGGTTATTATAGTCAGCTGGGCAACCATTTGGGGCCTCCTGGGAGGACACAATAAGTGGGGCTAGCTTAACCTGAGCAGGAGAGGTGCTTAGCAGGGACCAGGATCAGATTTTCATGGCAGCCAAGGAGCCCTCAGTATAGCTCTGCAGCTGGGTCCCATTTAGCCTCTTTCTCCTGCTTTGTAGTGACTGATTTTTCGTGCTATCAAGTTATTCACAATTACATGTACCAGCTCTGGTGCCCCTTCCCCAGAACCCCCTGAAAACCATAAAGAAAATAGTAATTATAAGCATAATTCAACTTTTCACGGATCACCATTGCCAATTGCAGGAGCTCCCAGATCCTCAACCTCGAAGTTCTAGGACCTCCATTCTACAGACCCAATTTACCTTTCCTGTATCTTCTCCTAATACTTTTCTACTTGGCTTGTATGTTCCAGTTAACTGCCTACCCAAATGTGGATCCCTAATCGTGCCCCCCATTTTTCCACCTTTGCCTTGCTTATGCTGTTCCCTATTTCCGGAAAGTTCTTTCTCTATTTCTGCTTATTGAAAGCTCAATCACACTTGGAGACTTCTTACATCTATGAGGTTTCTTTATGTTTCATGTAATACTCAAACAATAAAGAGAATCTATTAGCTCATAGAACTGAGAAATACAGAAGTATCTAGCTTCAAGTGATATCTGATCCAGCAACTCAGCACAGCAAGTGATCTGGTTTTGCTGTTTTCCTATTTTACCTTTTGTAGTGTCAGCTTGTCTTCACACTCCCTCCTGCCCCTTTTGGCTCCCTCTCCCCTCTCCTGGCATCAATACCTATGCTTCATATCTTCTTTTTGCCTCTTCATGTCTTTCTATTCTGCATGCTGTTAAGTGACCTTAGAGTCACTAACTGGATTACACTGGTGCCCTCCCTTGCCCTCTGCCTTCCACTTGGGTTTGGCCAGTGTGGAGCACTAGAAGAGCTCAGAGGACAGTTGGGGTATTTATTAAACTTCTGTCTTTGTTGGGGCACACAACAGACTAGCATCAGCCCTCACCTGTGAGGTGACTGTCTCCATAGAGCTCTTGCTGTCTCTGTATTCCAGTCACCACCCTCTGTAGATCTAGAGTGGTAATAGCCCTAAGATACCTCACTATTCTGGAGTTTTCCCTACACCGTGCTCATAACGGTGAATTGTCCTTATATATATTTATATATATTAATTGCTCCTCAAATTGCCCAGTTTAGCTGTGCCACCTGTTTCCCGCTGGGAGCTTGATGGGCTTTCCCCTTGCACAGCAGCAAAATGGTTTGTAGCAGTCCCAAATCATACATCTTCACACCACACTGCTCAATGGGAGGGAGAAGTTCTCATTTAGCAATTTAAACGTTTTAAAGGGCACAGGTGGGGTGGCATGGGGGATATATGGACTAAGACATACCAATCAACTGCAGTGTGGACCTGATATAGATCCTAATTCAAATAAACCTTTTAAAAGTTATAACTTGTTTGGGGAGGCAAGTTAATGCTCAGGGACTGAGTATGACTTTGCTAGCAATTTACAGTTAACGCTTGAATAACATGGGGGTTGGGGCACCAACCTCCCATGTAAGTCGAAAACTCACGTATAACTTTGACTCCCCCCAAACTCAGCCACTAATAGCTTACTGTTGACTGAAGCCTTCCTGATAACAAATAATACATTTTTTGTATGTTATATTATATATATGTTATATACATATATGTATTCTTACAATAAGTAAGCTAAAGAAAATGTTATTAAGGAAGATAAAATATATTTACAGTACTGTATCCAAAAAAATCTGCGTAGAAGTGGACCTGGGCACTTCAAACCCATGTTGTTCAAGGGTCAGCTGTGTTCAACACAGGTTCACTGTGGGAATTTCACAAGCCAATAGCGTACAGGATAATGTCTCAAGCCAGCAAGGAAATGACAATCTCCAAACCAATGATAATCACATAATTGTCCCGGGCAAGGAAAGACGAAAGGAGCAAAGTCTAAATTTAATTGAGGTATATGATCATACTCAGGAGAGACGGTTTAACTAACCTAGATCTGACGTCCAGCGGCCAGGGCAAAAGTAAAAATCTCCAGTTGCTAGGACACATTGCTGGTGGGCTAGAGGATCTCCTTTACGGCTGCTGCTCAGCTTTCACGACTGGGGGAAAGAGTCATCTTTACTGCAGCCTTTACCAAGGCAGGACCTAATTGCCCCAAGGTCCTCAGAGAGCTATTTAGATCAGCAAAGTACAGGTGTGCTTAAACACTCTCTGATGTCCTCACAAACTCTCGGTATTTATAGTCTAACTGTCCCCTTGCCAGAGTTGTTTCTTATGTCCTTATGTATAAGCCCGGGCAGGGCCCCTCAGCACTGAGCTCTGGAGTGCTTCTCAGTGAGAACAGAAGAGATGATGGCATCTTGACACAACTTAACCTCAGTCTTATAGCAAAGCAACTTCTAAAAACAACTGGGTTCTGTCTTTGTCATAAGCAAGTGGATGAAAACAACTGCACTTAAGTCATAAACAAGTGGATTTATCTTCATAGCAGACTAATACATAATGTAACTTTATGAAGCAAATGGCAATTTGAACTGACCAGAGTTTGAGTATATTAAAGGATTACTGTTAATTTTTTAGATATGATCATGGAATTTTGGGAATTTCTTTAAAGAGTCTTTACCTATTAGGAATATATATTGAAATATTCATGGATAAAATTACATGACGTCTGGGATTTGCTTCAAAATAATGCAGGAGGGGGGCATCCAACTCTTTGGATTAGGTTGTGATCTCATGGTTCGTGGGATCAAGCCCTGCTTTGGACTCTGTGCTGACAGCACAGAGCCTGCTTTGGATTCTCTCTCTTCTCTCTCTCTCCCCCTTCCCTGCTCACTCTCTCTCTCCCAAAATAAATAAACTTAAAGAAAGTAATGCAGGAGGGGGATGTGGCTGGGTATAGATGAAATGAGATTTATCAATGCGTCAACCGGTGGGTCAAATATATGGAGGTTCTTTACGCTATTCTATTAGTTTTATGTGTATTAAAAAACCTTTTATTGTGGGAAATTTTAAAGAAAGGAAAGAACCCAAGGTAACAAGAACAAGTTAGCTATTCTTCCCCATTCCCTGTCCCACACATTCACCTAGCCTGTAGCCCATTAATGTGAAAAGATCCAAACCAGCAGTCTATTTGGCCGGTCAAGGTTCAGTTTTCAAACTCTTCCTTAATAGAACTTTCCAGGTACATTTACAATACATTTACACTTAATTAACATCCTATTAATTCTAATGACAATGAGACAGTCCAAATTTAATTAATCATTTAGACAACTAGAGAAGACCCCCTTTGAGTTAAATGCTAATTATTTTGGTTAAACGTTTTCTAAAATGTCTGTGTCCTTTCCCAATACGAAATTGAGTTACTAACAATTGTTTTTCTTTTTAATTTTATAACTCATCATTATTAGAAAAGCTCAGACACTGAGCTGGCTGTACTCTAGCCTAGGGAGCTCTTTAATTATCTGGTGTTATTAACAGTGCTAATTCAGAAGATCTGAGACTTCTTTTCTCGTAGGCGGTGGTCTTCCCATGCCCTCCCTCCTCCTTGCAGCAGACAGCTGGTCTGCGCCCCCGTCCCCCATGTGGTTGCAATCTGCTCTCTGCTGTCCCTTTTACATGCCTCACTGCAGCCTACCTAATAGGGTGCCCAGTTCACAGCAGGCAGTCAATAACCATTCATTGAATTGGATTAAACCTGGGAAGAATGGAAGGTTGCCAGAAGAAATCAAACAATTAAGCTTATTAAATCATTAACCTTAATTTCAGACACATCACTTAAGCTGCTGAGTAGAGTCTGGCAATTCATACCTGAGTTCCAAATAGTTGAGGTTGCCAAGTATCTGACTCCTAAGTTAAATGGGGGAGGGTAGGGCTGGCTCTATTATATATTAAAATGTATGTTTGCAAGCATGCATAATTGCTGCTAATTTGTACCGCAGGAAGCACAAAAGTAGCAAATTGGTAAAGGAATTCTATTTCAACTTCTAATATGAAGAATAGCCCTTGATTACCTTAAGCACAACCTCTGCCTTCATTGCAGATACCAGTGTATGAAAACATGGTCTATGAAATTCCACCAGGTTACTTATTGAAATTAAAACCTATTTTTATGAAAGATGAACTATTTTGACTAAAACAAAGAATTATGTGCAAAGGAAAACAACCCATAATTTTCACTTAATTAGTCCTGCCTACTGAGATATTTGGTCTGTATGCAATACACCTTAAGTGTATCTTTAGTAGGCACTTAATTATTTCTCATTAAATATAGTTTTGCTCAGGCGTAAGATCTTGGAATCAACTTAGATTCCCCCCCAGTCTCATCTCACATCCAGTTCATCCGTAAATCCTACTGACTCTACCTTCAAAAATCCGCCCAGAATCCAGCCATCTCAACACCTCTAGCTGCCACACCCCATCCAAGTCACCACCTCACTGCCCCCCCTCTCCTGAGCTTTGTTCTAGCTTCTTATCTGTTCTGCTTCCACCATGGTCTGCTCTCCATCCGTAGCCAAAGCGATTATTTATTTAATGTGCATTTATTTTATTTTATTTTATTTTATTTTTTTATTTTACCTTATTTTCTTTATTTTGTTTTATTTTATTTTATCTTATTTATTTTCATCCAAATTAGTTAGCATATAGTGCAATAATGATTTCAGGAGTAGATTCATCCCCTACATCCCCAGTGATTCATCCCCTACATACAACACCAAGTGTTCACCCCAACAAGTGTCCTCCTTAATGCTCCTTGCCCATTTAGCCCATCCCCCCACCCACAACCCCCAAAGTGATTATTTATAAGACAGTCTTATATCTTTCCCTGCTTAGTTCCAGGGGCTCCCAGGACACATTAGTCCTTATCATGATCTACTTGTCTACACAACCTGGCCCCCTGTCTGCCTCTCAAAACTCCTTCCTTTCACTCTCCCTCAGCCACTCTGCTCCAATCACATAGACTTTCTTGCCACACATTGGATATGAGTTAAATGAATGAAAGACAACAGTTGCTGAACGAACGAGTGCCACAATAATTATAATCAGTAACCATCAGTACAGTTGCTGTGCTAGCCTAGCCCAGCGAGATGCCCTTTTACCCAATGGGTCTAAACTGGTGGTTCTCAGACTTTACCTGGTGTCAGAATTACTTGGGGGCTTACTAAAACTCAGATGGCTGGCCCCACCCCTAGTTTCTGATTCAGTGGGTCTGGGGTGGGCCTGAAGATCTGCATTTCTCACAAGTTCCTCAGTGATGCTGATGATGATGGTCTAGCCACATGTGTGGCCTAAATAGTCTACCCTGGAAAACCAATAGAACATTCTGAGCAGAAACTTAGCAAATATCCTGGTGTTCCTATCTGCTCTTTGAGTGAAAAGATTAATTGCAGAAATGCATGGGGGGCGGGTAGTGGTGGGGAACCCTGGAACTCGGTTTTTGACACTTGGCCACAGGGTGGCCCCCTAGCTCCAGTAAGGACTCTATTGGTCCCCGATGAAAACGGCTTTGGTTATCTGGAGAAATTCCAAACCATTTCTTTTTAAAAAGAAAGAGAAGGAAAAAAAGAAGAAAAAGCAGAAAACTTAGCTGTAGGACCAGTAGTTTGCTGTTCACAAAAGAATGCCTTATGAGCGTGCTGGCAGATGAGGAACTCTGTGCTCTGTTGGAAGTCCCCAGCATCCCTCAGGTAGAAATGACACAGGGGAAAGTATGTTTGTAAGTGTGAGAAGACGTCAGAGCAGAAGGTGAAAGGAGATTTCATTGTAGCCAACAAGGCCGCAGCATACACGGGACAAGTGTTGAGCTCTGTGTAGCCCATGTGGCCCTGCCCACAATAGACGCTGATCGGCCCTTCACGCCCCTGCAAACCCCTTGCTGCTGTAGTGAGAAGGGCACCTTTCCTTCAGCTACCCTTCCCTGATGTCTTCACTTCACTTGCAGCCAGATAAGCAGGCCTGGGAGAAAAGGATTGAGGATGGAGGGCCTGGGGACCTCAAGAGGAGAAGCCGGGCTGGCACCTAATGGGTCACGGTGGTGAGGGCCAGCAGGGGGGCAGGACCTGAGTAAGCTCAGTGTAGGAGTCCTCCTTCCCCCTCGCACACCTGTTCTTTTGCTTCCCTTTCTTTGTCGACTGAAACCTGACTGATACATTAATGGAGTCTTAAAAGTGCCTCCACGTGAGAATGTGCAAAAGTTAAAAATAGTCCTCCAAATCGCAAGGGGGTTTCCACTCCCAGAAAGGTAAACAAGGCTGTCAAATTTCTAATGACACTTCGTCCATCAGACATATTCTTCACTAATATAGTTTTAGCACAGGTGTGGTGTGGTGGGCAGTGGCATCGATGGAACTTCTGCTAGAACAGTCCTTCTAGAACTCAGAACTCTTAGCTGCATTGTTCCTGGCTACTAGCAACCCACCTGCTTCCTTACCCTCAGAAATTCTCTATGCTCCCCATGAAAACCACGTAACCAGTGCTTTTTTGCTTTTCGTAACTACGGTGGATTCTGTTGTCTGCAACTTGGAATTCTTACTCATAGATTACTCTATCCAGATCAAAACTATCCAGCCTGGGCTCAAGGAGATGTGTTGTAATATCATTCTCTTCAAATCCACTGAGGTTGTGACAAGTCTCCTATTACCCTTTCTTCTAGTTACTGTTCACAGTTTCCATCTCTTCCTCTCATGTGCTCTGATGTTATCAGTCAGAGGGGTTCAGAACTCCATACCTGACTGCCGATTTTTGTCCTGTTTCTTCATTGGTTCCTTGAAGGTGTTCATTTGGACATCCAGCTGGACGCTCTTCTTTGATACTTTTGTGGCACCTCCAGCAGTTGCTTGGATGTGTTTTGATAGCTATTGCGATGAGAACACAAGCACCATGGGGAAATAAACACATTGGCTTACATGACTCAAAATGAAAAAATAGACACAAGTGCTCATTGATCCAGAGCTGACGATAGGGTCTGCCATGAGGGCGCTTACTGGTTGAGGATGCAGGATAATTTTCCAAATACTGGCTGACATGTATTATGAAAGAAGGAAAGAAAGAAAGAAAGAAAGAAAGAAAGAAAGAAAGAAAGAAAGAAAGAAAGAAAGAAAGAAAGAATAAAGAAGAAAGAAAGAAAGAATAAAGAAGAAAGAAAGAAAGAAAGAAAGAAAGAAAGAAAGAAAGAAAGAGAAAAAGAAAGAAAGAAGGAAGGAAAGAGAAAAAGGGAGAAAGAAAGAAAATCTGTGTTGACTATTTTTCAGTACTGTAATTCTTCACGTGAATGCCACCATCAGCTTTGCATAGAACTAAATGTAGGATACTTTTATTTATTTATTTTATTATTTTTTAATTTTTAAAAACATTTTAAAAGTATTTATCTATTTTTGAGAGGGAGCACATGAGCGGGGAAGGGGCAGAGAGAGAGGGAGACAGAGAAACCGAAGCAGATTCCGTGCTGTCGGTGCAGACCCCAATGTGGGGCTCGAGCCCTCAAACCATGAGATTGTGACCTGAGCTAAAGTCAGATGCTTAACTGACTGGGTCCCCCAGGAGCCCCAATGTAGTATACTTTTATTCTACAAAAAGGCAGATGGCAGGAATGTTGAATATAGATATTAAAAGTCACCTAGAGATGCATCATGTCAGTAGCACTAACTAGATAGTGAAAGAAGGCACATTTGCTAAGAAAAGACAAAGTGGCTAGCTCTGATTCTGATACCAAATTCCAGAGCGTCTGTGTGTATATGTGTGTGGGGTGGCCCCCAACACCACCCAGCGATTCTACAACACCAGCGAGGTCTCCTACAATTCGACTCATTTCTGACACCATCTACCTGGAGCCAGCATCAGTTACCATAGGTTAAGGGTTCAGTTCCACAAGACTGCCTCACTCTCCCCCCTTTTCAGATACTAGTTGCAAGCCTAGATTGTTACCTGTGCTTCCAACCAACTGACTATAAATCAGAGATTCCCACGATCCCCTCCTTGGGTTTGATGAATTTCCTAAAGCAGGTCACAGAACTCAGGAAAACATTTACTTCCTAGATCACTGGTAACTCAGGAACAGCGCAATGGAAGAGATGCATAGGGCAAGGTGTGGGGGGAGAGCACAGAGGCTCTGTGCCCTCTCCAGGAGTGCCTGCCCCTAGCACCTCCGTATGTTCACCAACCTGAAAGCTCTGCAAACATTGCTCTTCTGGGCTTTTCTGCAGGCTTCATTACATAGGCACGGTTGATTAAATCTTTGTCCATTGGGGATCAATTCAACCTCCAGCACTCACCCTCTCTCCTCCTGGGAAATCACGGGGAGGGACTGACAGTTCTAACAGTTTATTCATGATTGCTTCCCCTGGCAGCCAGCCCCCATTCTTAGGCACTTTCTGAAAGTTACCTCATCAGCATGAACTCAGTTGTGTTGGAAAGGGGCTTATTATGAATAACAAGATGCTTGGTTTACCTCTATGGCTCTTAAGTTATTTCAGAAACTGAGGACAAGAGACCAAACATTATGACAAAAGATGCTCCCATTGCTCTTACCATTCAGGAAATTCCAAGGTTTTGGGGAACTGTGAGCCAGTAACTGTGGACAAAGACCAAATATACATTTCTTATAAATCATAATATTGCACTAACCCAGTGGTTTGTCCCCTTGGCTGCACATTAGAATCACCTGGGACTTAAAAAAAAATTATTTATTTATTTTGAGAGAGACAGAGATAGCCCAAGTGGAGGGAGGCAGAAAGAGAGGAGAGAGAGAGAGAGAAAGAGAGAGAGAGAGAGAGAGAGAGAGAGAGAGAGAGAGAGAGAATCCCAAGCAGGATCTCCACTGTCAACGCAGAGCCCAATAGGGGGCTTGAAACCATGAAACAGATCATGACCTGAGCTGAAACCAAGAGTCAGACGCTTAACTGACTGAACCACCCAGGCACCCCTCATCTGGGACTTTAAAAAAAAATGTAGGGGCGCCTGGGTGGCGCAGTCGGTTAAGCGTCCGACTTCAGCCAGGTCACGATCTCGCGGTCCGTGAGTTCGAGCCCCGCGTCGGCTCTGGGTTGATGGCTCAGAGCCTGGAGCCTGTTTCCGATTCTGTGTCTCCCTCTCTCTCTGACCCTTCCCCGTTCATGCTCTGTCTCTCTCTGTCCCAAAAATAAATAAACGTTGAAAAAAAAATGTAAATAATCAGACCCAAACCTAGACCAATTGAATCAGAATCCCTGTGGGGGTGGGGCTTAGACTTTTTTTTTAAAGCTCAGGTGATTCTAATAAGCCCTCGAGGTTGAGAACCACTGGGTAAGGCTTTCTACTTCGCCACATTTATCCATGTGAATGTGACTTTTTCTTCTCTCTCCAGAGAGGGAAGGTGTCTGAGGATTTTTAAGACGATGTAATCACATAGGTTTTTCTAGTAAGTAATATTTTTGACCAGGGGCCAGCTTCCTATGCAAAGACTGTCTGTCTTACACAGATCAGACCTATCTGGTGTGGGTAGGACCTAGACAAGGGCTGCAGGACCAACAGACAGGAATCACTGGGGGCCATCTTAGAGTCTCCCTTAAAAATGCACCTTAGTTTGTCTTCCAGCTAATACAAATTTCAACCAGCCAACAACAAACCTCGGGTTATTGGTCTAGGATTGGGATGGCTGAGCCTCTTTCCTGGGCTGAACATTACAGCACAGTTTACATGACTTTTTGGTTTCCACTAAATGATACCAGGGACAAATGGGTTAGGAAAGCAGGGAAAATTTTTCTTTTTTCTTTTCTTTTAGGGAAGTATTTTATTTCGAGCAAGAGTTGGCAAACTTTTTTTCCTAAAGATCCAGATAGTAAGTTATTTAGGCCTTTTGGGACAAGAGGCAAAATAAAGGATATCATGTAGGTGCTTCTATAGCAGAAGAGAAAACTCCCACCCTGCCGTGCCCCATTTGCCTGTCATGGGCCCTCTCCAAGGCTGGATACACTTGATGCCCAGCTGCCGGTAGCTGGAGACATTCTCAGGTCAAACAGCCATTGGCCTGATGGTAGAGGGTTGGTGGACAGTGGGTTGGGTGGCTGCTAGACCATGGAGTACGAGTCTGGTCATCTCAGCTTGGGCCACTGGTCAGAAGGGAGGCAATTTGCCAAGTTGCCAGTGCTTGGACTGGGATTCCACTGCTTGGTCCCTGGCATGTAAGTGGTGAGCAGGGCGGGCCCCGGACAGGGGTAAGGTGTGGTCACCAACCGGGGAGGCTGGTGCTGGGAGTAGAGGGGGGGAACAGGGGCTAGGGGCACATATGATTTCTGTGGGTCCCTGGCACTTTTGCCTTCATGGGCCCTTCCTTCATAAAAACATATTAAAGATTATATTTTATAACTGCATTCATATAAAAAAGACATAATACAGGCTTAGCTTAGGTTCTTTCTTTATGATTTTAAAATAAAATAGGCCCCTAAAAGTATTGTGGGCCGTAGGCCCCATGTGAACTGGGCCTAATGGGTAACTTAGCCCTGACTCTGGCAGAGGGAGCCACCCAAGCTAGGTCTCCATGGCCCACAGTGCTAGCTAGTCTGCTGGAGCAGTGCCTGAGGGCTGCACAAAAACAAGCAGTGGGCTGGGTTTAAGCTGTGGGTCATGGTTAGCTGCCCTTTGCTCTAGATGGCCAAGATGCAGTTGGCTGAGCGAATTTCCAGTGGCCTGTGGGACACCTTAGAAAGGATGTGATCACTCAAAGTGAACTGTAACCACTACAGAGAGTTAAATCTCCTGCCAGGTCCTGTCCTCCTGCCTTTATTATTATTATTTTTTTCTTAATGAAGTAGTACTCATTTACAGAAAGGTATGTGAAACATATGTGTACAACTAAAGTTATTGCAAAGCATACACCCATCTGGTCAAGAAATAGAATACTGGCAACACTTTTAGAGGCCCCTCTTTCCCCCCTCCCAATCACCACCCCCTCCCTCCACCTGAAAGAGGCTATGAACACATCAATTATACATCAGTTTTGTTGGTATAAATGTAATGATACTATATATGGCATTTTACTCTTTGGCATCTGTCCTTTTTTAGTCCTGGCCATTGTTGTCCTTGTGTTTCTGGAAGGACTGGATGTAGTGGACCACCACTCACAAGCTCCTGGGGCCACCCTTTTGTCTTGAGATTGGTTCTCTTAGAGGGGCTCGGCTGGAGGTAAGTGGGGGCGGGGAGGCAGGCTGTGAATAATCCAGCCAGCGGGCCCAGGGTGCTCTGCAGACTAGAGAGACGAAGGTATAGTGATGCTACCACATGCCTAGCAACAGACCCAGATGCCTTGTGACAGGAACACTAGCCATTGGGAAAACCAACCTGACTGCTAAAGTTGATGAAATAGGTCCCTCTAGACCTCAGGCTTATTGCCTCTGAGATTCATTTGCCGCCACTTATTAAAAAGAATTTTTTTTTAACAGGGCATTCAACAAGCTCTGAGTGTAAGATGATAGTTTAACTGCAACTCACCTCCAGAATTCAGAGCTGTCACTTATAACCCTGAAGCCTCACTAACAACTCCAGGGAGCATCGTTTACATGGAATACAAGGGAACTAGAGTGCAGTGAGCAGAATGTTGGCACAACCAGTTGCCCGAATCCAGACCACATTTTAACTTAGCTTGTGGTCTAGGGCCTTCATCAGCTATACACGTTTGGGGAGAGGCGCTTCAAATTAGTTAAGTGTTCCGGTTAGCCAGATATCCCTTTTCTTTCTTTCTTTTTTAAATTTTTTTTGGACCAACATGCTAAAATGATTGAGTCTTTAGTTAATCATTAAGAATATCTGACAGGATCTCCTTTGGGTGTGTGCAGGGAGAATGGAGTATAGTGAGAATGTGGGCAGTGATTATGTTTTGAATATCAATTTTCTTTAGCTGGGATGTATCTATGAAAGGAAACATCCCTATCTATTAATACAAAGTGTCCAGAACAGGCAAATCCATAGAGACAGAAAGCAGATTAGTGGATGCCAGAAGTCCTAGGTTTCTTTTTGGGGTGATGGAAGTGTCTGGAATTAGAATGTGGTGACGGCTGCACAACTCCGTGAACATACTGAAAACCACTGAATCGTATACTTTAAAAGGGTGAATTTTATGGTATGTGGACTAAATCTTGACAAAACTATCATATCTTTTAAAAAATAAAGAGACACTGAATCTTTACTGAGCTCAGGACACCCCTGAAAGTATTTTTTCGGAGAAGGAACACTTCTGAGCTTTGGGCATGATAATTCTTTTTCCCCTAAAGACAGAGCCTGGGGACAGTTGTGCCCTAGAACCGGGGGCAAGTTCACCTGTTAAAAACCACTGGAGGAGTCCCAAAGCTATCACCTCAATCTTGTGTCTTGCTCCAAATGATCCTACATCTCTTTAAAAATTCAACCCAATACTCTTTTATATATTGTTTCTAAGACAAATAATTCAGGTTTGAGATTCTGATTTGAGAAATTCTAGGATACTCAGTTCCAATTCTCTGAAAAGAACAAAAGCCAGTGAGGACTCAGGGTTGTCTTCTTTCGAAAGGGGGAAGTTTTCTTTCAAATAACTTAAGATTCTCCCTCTTGCTGTGTACTCACTCACTCATCAATGGCCCAAGTAAAGGGGAATGTAGGTCAAAGGCCTTGCGATTGGGAGGCAGACTAGAACCCCCACACCACATCCTGCCTTTGCCTCCCCTGAGCACGATGAATAGAGGTTGAGCTTGACCAGGAAAGCAAATCTCTGTTGGCAGGGTATTCCCGGGAGCTGGTGGCATCTTGAGTTGCAACTTGGGAGGATGTAGGTTAAGAGAGAAATCATGGGGCGCCTGGGTGGCGCAGTCGGTTAAGCATCCGACTTCAGCCAGGTCACGATCTCGCGGTCTGTGAGTTCGAGCCCCGCGTCGGGCTCTGGGCTGATGGCTCAGAGCCTGGAGCCTGTTTCCAATTCTGTGTCTCCCTCTCTCTCTGCCCCTCCCCCGTTCATGCTCTGTCTCTCTCTGTCCCAAAAATAAATAAATGTTAAAAAAAAAAAAAAAAAAAAAAAAGAGAGAAATCATGAGTGGAGGGCTTCTTTTGTGAATAAGAGACATTTGAATGCATCTGATTTGAGAGCCAACAACTGCCAAAGCACATTCCATGCACAATAGCCTGTGCCAATGGTAAGAATATTATCCCCATTTAGGGGCACCGGGGTGGCTCAGTCGGTTAAGGGTCCGACTTTGGCTCAGGTCACGATCTCACGGTTAGTGAGTTTGACCCCCTCGTTGGGCTCTGTGCTGACAGTTCAGAGCCTGGAGCCTGTCTTGGATTCTGTGTGTCTCTCTCTTTGCCCTTCCCCTGCTTGTGCTCTGTTTCTTTCTCTCTCAAATAAATAATAAAACATTTAAAAAATTAAAAAAAATTATCCCCATTTTTTAAAAAAAAAATTTTTTTTTTCAACGTTTATTTATTTTTGGGACAGAGAGAGACAGAGCATGAACGGGGGAGGGGCAGAGAGAGGGAGACACAGAATCGGAAACAGGCTCCAGGCTCCGAGCCATCAGCCCAGAGCCTGACGCGGGTCTCGAACTCCCGGACCGCGAGATCGTGACCTGGCTGAAGTCGGACGCTTAACCGACTGCGCCACCCAGGCGCCCCAGAAATTATCCCCATTTTAAAGATAAGGAGGCTGAGGCACGGAGGGGTTATTGTGCCTGGGGTCACAGAGAAGGCAGACAGTGCGCACTCCTCCTTTGCTGCGTCATATCCTTCATTGATGCGGTTGGAAGCAGGCTCAGATGATCCAACAGATCAGCATAATTTCTGGTCCCCTGGGAAGAGGCAGCTTATGGAATCTCTCCTCTTCATTTGGCTGTCTTGAAAAGCAGAAGCACTGAGTACTGATCTCAACCTTCAAACACTCTTCAAAACCAAGAAGCAAGACAGCTGCACTCCAAGGTGGGAATCCAAATTGTCCTTAGTGGCAGGCCCCATCAGGCCCTTGGTCTGTGTAAACTCTGTTCTCATCCCTTTGGGCCTTGCCCAGAAATTAAAACTGGTGTCCGTATGATACGGAGAGCTGGAAATGTCCAAGGTCAGAACGGGACCCGTTTCTTCAGAGGCCCCAGGGTCCGGAAACTAAGGCTTCCAGTGTGAACTTGTAGGATAATCTTTTATAAGAGGCTTCTAAGTTCCCTAATTGTGCTGGAATGTGGTATCATTGAACATGAGATTATATAAAAGGATGGGCTGGGTGTGGTGTGGATGATGGTGGAGGCCTGGGCCAGTGCCTCATGGAGGGACTATCTCAGTAATTCTATGGACGGGGGCATTCTTCCAGTGTGGCTCATGGCTTACAGATGCTTAGTTAAGGCCTGTTGACCCAGCTGTTCCGACAAGACTTAATTTTATGGAGGTATGTGGCAAAACCACTCACTTTTTCACGAGCCCTGCTAGTGTTGAACAGGAAGCAGCCAGGAGCAGCTGGACGTTCACCTCCTGCAAGCCGCATCAGGGACCGTCCTGCAGGGTTCTGCCCCCCTGAGTCAGCCTACCCTGCCTCAGGGGGTCAGGCTGGTTAAGAGCTGCTAGAACCAAAATCAATTCAGTCACCCTCAGGCGATGCCCGAGCAGAGCTCCATTGGTAAATGCCACTTCAAACATAAGAAAGGAATAAAGGAGCGTGCAGATCCTAGTAGAAATACTGTATTCATTTTGAGGACTGCTATGTTTTAAGGCAAATGTCACACATATAAAACAGTCAGAGATTAACAGTATCTGAACAGTACTTATGACAACATGTTAGAATAGCAGGGGAGACAGCTTCAGACAACGAGAAAGTGGGATTTTCCCCAGCTGGGTCACTCCTGCTCTGATTCCTCTTGTGGACTGAAACACGGGGAGAAACACGGCACCTTCTTCCTCCCAGGAGAAGTGGGGCGATCATCAGGATTTCATAGAGAAGCACCCTTCTCCAGGCCACAGCATGCTACCTACTGCATTGCCAGTTTCGGGACAGAGCGTGTGCAGTCACTGGATGTACGGCTTTGATGTTTATATTTTGTGAAAGAATTCACTTTTAGAAACAGGAGAATCAGTTTGCAGAAGCCCTAAAACTTATGGTTAGATCACCTCTATCCAAACTCAAACTTGCTTAGATTGGAGCTAAAACAATGTGTCTAACACACATACACATGTGCATTTGTGTGCATATGTAGCCATGGATATATGTGGGAGAAGGAAAGATAAGATCTCTAGAAGGCAGAAAAATCGTGAATGTTCACTTGCGATTTGGGATCAGTGTGATTGTCTCTCTTTTAAAAACAGAAGGGGATCAACAACCAGCCAGAGTGTAAAGGTTTCCAGGCACCTCTCAGCTTGGTTCCTGGTCACTCCTGGCTTCACAGGGGACAGGAGAGACTTAGCTGGTTTAAAGAGATTTGGAGGGACTTGGGCCTCCCCACCAGCTGGACTGGCTCTGTGTAGCAGGGCTCTTCCCCACTCCTTCCACTCAGGAACACAACCCCGGTTTTAAAACAGAGAAGTCTGACTGTTTCTGTCCTGCCCGCCCATTCTCAGTACAATGGGACACACATCCTAACGTGTGTGTGTGTGTGTGTGTGTGTGTGTGTGTGTGTGTGTGTGTGTGTGTGTTTCGCTTCTGCAGGGCCTGGGTGACAGCAATGCCACGGCAACAGGGAAAATAAGAAAACGAAGGATGCCGACAGTCTGGGAGCCGTTGTGGCCTGTTGTGAGTGGCAGAGCTGCTGCCCGGGTCTTGGAGTCACACGGAAGTCAGGGACCCAGAAATGTGGTGGAAGGTGGGGGTGGCTGATTCAGGAACGCTTGAACGACATCAGGAGGTTGCACTTGATGCTATCAAATAACTACAAAGAGAACGAGGGGCATGATAGAAGTGATTAATGCACACAGAGCACAAAGCCCTGGTCGTAAGAGATATTTTTACCAGCAGGATGAGGCCTCTGTGGAGAAAGGTATCACTTAGGTAAAAACTAAGAGCATTGGGGTGTCAGCACTTGATATCCAAGAACTGAAATGGTTGTTTTCACGGATTCACTAACTTTGCCTCACCAAATCCCTCTGAGGTAGGTAAGAGGCAGGTGACATCAGCCCCATTTTACAAATGGGGTAAAGTCAGGCCCAGGACTTGCTGCAGGTCACACCAAGGATACACACCACAGCCACAGTGAAATAGCATTCTTGTGCCTTTCAGTCCTCCCTGTCCCTGGCAACATGGGTCTTCTTTATGAAGCCTCCTCGCCTACATTCAAACCCAGTCAGTAGGCATCTGGAGGAAGCGGACATTTGGCTTATAATTTAAATCTTGATGTACTGGCAGGAAAAGAAACTAAGCCCACAGAAATCAGCCAAAGCTGGGGGGTCTGGGGAACTTGGAATGGGGGCATCCCACCCTAATTAGTGAGTGGGTTTGTGGTTTTCTTTTTGTCTTTGTTTTGCTGCAGTACAGCATTTTAGGGGTCTGGTTGAATTATAATAATAGACTGATAAACCAACAAGGGTTCTGAATGTGATGACCATGGAGGAAGAGGCTCCTCTCTGCCTATTGCCAGAACGGAGTGGATGGGGATAAAGCTACAGTGTGGTCAGAGGCCAGGTCACAGAAGCAGCAAATTTCCCCAGGGGCTGGGACGAGAATAAGAGAATAAGGATGACTGTGTGTGTGTGTGTGTGTGTGTGTGTGTGTGTGTGTGTGTGTATGTGTGTGCGCCCGTCCTGATAGGGTGCATCCCTTCCCCTGCAGGCTGCATGCCCCCTCCTTTCTCTGACCTCAGAATTTAAACTGTTTACTTAGTGCCCCTGACCAGAGACCCCCGCAGTGCTAACACCATCTAGAGTATTTCTAACTTGACAACATGCAGTGCCTCCAAGCCCCCAAGCAACCAGTGAATCAGAAGCCAGCCACACCTCGCAACAGTACAAAATCTAGACACCTCGAGTCCCAGCTCAGTGAATTCCAGCCAAGGGTAAGAATTTAGGAATTTTTCCAATTACTCCGGCTCATGAGGCAATGTGACAGATGACTGTAAACCCCCTGGGTTTGCCCAGAGAGCACCCAGTGCAGAGCTGACTGGGCGCAATGAGGAGTACATGTTCCACACTCTGACTGCCAGGACCTGTGAGCCTGCTACACACCCAGCCTGGCAGCTGGAGGGCGTGTTTCCAAACAGAGCACACACGGTTGCACCTGGACACGGATGAAGCCGAATATCAGAGTGCCCTGGTCTTCGGTAACCAGTTCCCACTGGGAAGCCCAATGCCTGTGCCGAGAGGTAATCCTCAAACTGGTGACTGGGCCAAAGCATTGCTTGGAGGCTAAAAGTCAGAGAGCGAGCGCGGTGTCTGGCATTCGGCAGCTGCACTAACAGGCCGGGCACCGCCGCTGCAGGCAAGCCCAAAGCGAGCCCTGTCACAGAACCGACTCCTTGGATTCCAGTTCCGGGGCGCTGGCCACAGGGCCGGCGGGGTTCTGGTGTGTTACCAGGGGCGACGTCTCCTCCTCCGATTTGCAGTTGGGGACGGCCTCCACCTTCACCTCGCTCAGTTCCTGCTCCTCTTTCTTCATCGCCTTCTGATTCAGGTGGTGGAGAATGCCCGCACCCAGGGCATCCCCTTCCACGTTCACTACGGTGGTGGTGCGGTCCCTGCAGGAAAAGACAAGGCAGGCCTCACACCGGTGCTGCGGTGACAGCAGCCTGCAGGCCCTGCTGTTTTCTGGACAGCAGGCTACTAAGGGCACAAGCCTCACTTCACTCTAAACTGATTTTCTTTCAATATTTCTTATTTTGTGAAACTAATAACCTGATTGTGGAAAACCTGGAAGAAAGAGAAATATAAAGAAGAAAACAAAAGTCAGCCATCCATACCTCACAACTCTGAGAGAATCTAGTAACATTTGATCTGTTTCCTTCCAGTCATCTTCCTGTGTATGTATTTTTGGTAGAATAGACATCATCATATGAAAATCACATATAACTGGGATGGATAGTGTAGACGTGGTTTTGCATCCAGCTTCTCTCCCACTCTCAGTACACCGTGGGAACACCCCTTCTTTTTCTCACCTCAACACTGCGTCTCTGCTGAATGTTAATCTTCGTATGTATTCCATGGCGGCTGGCAAACACCATCTCACAGCACTGTCCTTTCCAGAAGCTTGTCTTCCCATAGATTAGCCCAATAACCTTCCTCTCTCCTGGGGTTCAGAACAAGTACAGTGCCCACTTTGAACACAGGGGAAAAGGTGTGAACTTGCCTGACTGCCCCAGAGAAGCTGAGGGCTGTGGAAGCAGAGGCCACAGGGTGGTGGAGGGCTCACGTGACTTTAAGTCTCTACTGGGCGGCCCACCTGGGGCCCTATTTCTCTGTTCCTGACTAAGTGCCTCTTAAAGGCCTGCCTTCCCCATGCAGAGGCAACTGAGTAAGAAAGCAGACGGGGCCTCTGATGCTCCATTCTGGTCCTGTCCCACTCACCAGCTCAGGGACTGAGTTCCATCTGATGAGCTGTCCGGATGATGCGGGTTTCTGCTGCACATTTCAACCTCATTGTGCTGAGGAGCCATAAGGATTCTGAGAGGCTCCTTCAAATTTCCAGGGCTTACACAAAGGGCTGGAGACCACCATTCCCAACCACAATGGGCAGAGCTGCAAGCCCAGTGCCAGGTTCCAGTTTAGGTTATATGCCATGCCTGGCTCTGGCTAGCCAGGAGTGTCTTTCTTCACTAAGGTACTTGTTTACCACCATCCTGGAACTCTTCTATTCACTGTGGAGGTGCTAGCTCATTTAATCTTCAACACAGCTCTGATGTAGGTTGTGCAATTATTCCCACTTGACACGTGAGCACATTAAAACACAGAACAGTTCCAATTACACAACTAATAAATGGCAAAGCTGAGATGTAAACCCAGGTACCTGGGCTCCGCGGCTCATTTTCTTATCCATATGTTGCTACTGTCCAACATTAGTAACTCAGGTGAACTTCCCTATAAAATAAGTATTGTTTATACTCAAACAAGGTATCACATGACTCAAGGAATCCGAACTCAGAATCAACACTCACTGTTCCGTGCCGTTACAGGAGTGCTGGTGATGGTGGTGCGAATCACACCTCCTTCCTCACTCCATTTCCTCTGCAGTCAAATGCTCCACCACTGAGCTGTACCCCCTAAGTCCGCTTCCTCTGAGCCCAAGCCACTCACATCAGCTGGGTTCATCTTCACTTCCCTCTCAGAAATCACTCCTTGGATGTTCCAGGCCAAGGACAATCATTCCCAAAGGCTCCTTGCAGCCAACAATCTCCATTAGACCCTGTGCCGCCTCGGCCTGCACAGGGGGCCCAGCCTGGGCCTTGGACCCCTGCTTTCCTGGATGCTCTGACTGAGTTCTCAGTAATGACATTTCATGATCATTCATGGGCCTTTGTCTCTCATATTGTTTAATTTTTTCTAGCTCTAAATCTTGTCTTGCCAGCTCAACTGTAGGCTCCCTTCACAAAGCAGGGAGCATGTGTGAAGTTTCTCTGCATGCCCCAGGCCCTGCAGGGCACTGAGCTCCCAGGGAAGTCAGCACAGACTTTCTTTTATTTAGTGCCCTTAGGACTTGCTACTTACACAATCCAGTCCACAGCCAGGATCAGAGAAAGGTCATGAGTGGGCAGCCCAATGGCCTCCAGGATAATGGCGATGGTGAGGACCCCTCCAGCGGGCACGCCAGCTGCTCCAACGCTGGAGGCTGTGGCCGTCACTCTAGGGGGTGGCACAGAAGATTAGCCGTTAACACAGAACATGGTGTGGGCACAGAGAAATATGCAAAACATGGCAGCTATGGCTTAGAAACTGAAAACCACACAACCCTAGATTCTGCCGGCTGTGCCCTTGAGAGATGATTCACTCTCTTCAAGTAATGAATTCACGCTGTCGTTTTCCTAATGAGACATCCCCAAGTCATGGTGAGACTGGTATTCATGAGGTTTTCCGAAGGAAATCACACATGTGCAAAACCCCTCGAGTTTTGACCCAGGCCTAGAGGTGAAGAAAAGAATAGTGCGCTTACAGAATCGTGAAAATCTGTCCTGCTTTCAGCTCGATGTTGTTGAGCTGGGCGATGAACACGGTGGCCACACACTGGAAGATGGCCGCTCCGTCCATGTTCACGGTGGCCCCGATGGGGAGGATGAACCTGCTGATCCTCTTGTCCACACCGTTGTTCTCCTCAATGCACTTCATCATGGAGGGAAGGGTTGCTGAGCTGGAAATGGAAGAACAACCCACTGTGAGAATAGTCCTTCCCAGCCAGGCTAATATATCACTCAGCTCAGACCCAGGAACAGAGCAATTAGCATCGTCCTCATTTTTGGTCCCTGCACTCCGAAATCAGAGAAGAATCGGAATTGTTTCAAAGTTTCTGTCATGATGTGGGGTTTTGTCAATTCCCAAAGTATTCAAGATCTGACTCCCTAGATTTACCTGTTATTTACCTGTATACACCTGTTCAAAATATTTCAAGAAACTACACACTACCTCATGGTGCAAACTGTTCTCAAGAGAACAAAGAACTATTTATTCATATGTGCATCTCCTATGTTGAATTTTTCCCCCAAAAAAGTAAAAGGCAAGCTACGATCTTTTTTCCTTTTTAGGGCAAGAAGTAGCAGTGGCTACTGTGGAGAGTAACTGTGTTCCTAAATAACTCGAAGGTCAAGCCCTACTCCAGCCCGCTCTGCAGGCTCCACAGAGGGTAGCCGGCACAACTGAGAAGTAGATTTGTTTCTGTCTAAGCCAGAGAATTTACCTACCTAATTCTTTTTACCATTCCTACTGTGTCATATAAATAGCCAGTCAGGATGGGAGGAAACATGCAGTAGAGAGGCAAAAACCAAATGTATAAATGCAATGGGCCGCCAGCCTTTGAAAGTTTTTTTAACATATTTGGAAAGCCCAACTGTTTTGAAGGATTTCCAATAATGATAAGGTGCATCTTTTGTACTAAATTAAATAATCCCACAATACTGTGGATGACGCATCCCTCACCATGATGCCTTGGTCTTATTTTCTAATTCATGTATCCAGAGGTAGAATTGGGGAGGTGTCATTCTGGAACTTCCCTGTGGTGAGTTTTGAGTTAAGTGGTTGCCTTCTTTTACTCAGGTAAAGGTCTTACTAATTAGGGTGAGGACCCACAACTGGGTTAAATAATGATTCGACCTCTAAGGAGCAAGAAGGAGGAGGGAATGAGGCAATCCCTCTTTTTGGCAACCCCAGAAACCCACTTCCATAAAACTGTGGGACTGGTAATTTGAAAAAACCAGACAAGATCAATTGAGAGTTTTCAAGAAATTAAAACATGTCGAGATGTTGGTTGTGCATCACCGACTGGGTTCTGGTCCCACAGTAATATGGCTCCGAGCAGCCAAGGCCACTTGAAACCGACTCACCTGGAGCACGTGGCAAATGCTGTTGCAAATGGTGTGAGGAGGCCCAGGAGGAACCTGAATGGGTTTTTTCGTGTGAACACAAAATAAATAAGTGGCAGAACAATTCCTCCATGAATAAAATGACCCAATATGGATGTGAAGATATATTTTCCAAGGCTGGTCACCAGCACAATGATGTCTTTCATTTCCAAAATCTTGCTTCCAACCAGGAACATGATGCCCACAGGCACATACCTAGGGCATGAGCATAGGGTACTTGTCAGTAAGACTGACGTGATGATGGGGCTGGGAGATGCAGACCCTTCCTGATACACAACACAGGGACTTTCAACTAAGTGGTCTTCATTTCTCCTTAGGATAAGCCTAGGGGCTCCTGACTGGCTCAGTCGGTAGAGCATGCAACTCTAGATCTCAGGGTAGTGAGTTCATGCCCCACCTTGAGTGTGGGACCTGCTTAAAAAAAAAAAAAAGAAAAAAATGAAGCTCTCCCTAGTATGATTCTGAGGAATAAAAAAGGATGGGCCCATTTTATAGGCTGTGAAACTAAGTAAAATTAACATGATAAATCACCAGGGATAAGAGAGTCAGGACCAGAACCCAGACTTCTTTCTCCTTGGGTATATTATGTTCTTAATAGAGGGATGCTACCAACCACCTGGGCTCCTTAGTGGAAAGCCAAGGAACTCCTCAAGATCAAAGCCTCTGGGACTGAGAACCTGACTTTCAGCCTTGGTCAGGCTTGTTCTGAGAACTTAGAAAAACAAAAGACTAACACCTATTTTGTAGAATTGCTGTGATACAGAACTGAGCCAAAGCTGGGACTTTTGTTAAGTTTTAAATTCCTTGTGGTTTGCAAAACATGATTCCGTGGGAAAAAGTCATTAACAATGACCCTCAGGGAACACTCCTCGAACGTGAAGATTTTTTTAATGGCAAGATGGGAGGAAAAAAGGGAAGAAATGAACTATGAGAGCTACAGAAAACAAAAGTCAGCTGTTTTGAAGTTAATATAAATTTAGGAAGAATTTTATAACCATTGACTTTGTAAGTTTCAATTACATAAATATAATGTCACATAGTTCAAATGTGAAAGTGTTCAAAAGGATGAATAAAGTCTCCCTCCCACTTCTCCCTGCAAGTACTCAGTTTCCTTCCCTGGAGATAGCCAATGTCACTGGTTTCTTGAATTTTCTTTACAGATATTCTAAGCAGTTTTATTAATTTTAAATTCCATAGCAACTCATGAATGCACTGTCCTTTCAAAAAATTAGAACACAGATTAGGCCAAAATCCTCTTTAGGCACCACCCTCATGCCAGACTCCTCCTCAGAAAACTACTTTGCTTACTATGCATTTAGATACATAAGTATGTATTTAAGACTTTTAAAAGTATTATTTACTTACTTACTTATTTATTTATTTATTTATTTATTTATTTATTTATTTATTTATTTATTTAGAGAAGGGGGAGAGGCAGACAGAGGGAGAGAGAATCCCAAACTGGCTCTGCACTGTCAGCACAGAGCCTGACGTGGGACTCGAACTCACGAACTGTGAGATCATGACCTGAGCCAAAATCAAGAGTTGGATGCTTAACTGACTGAGCCACCCAGGCGCCCCCAGGTAAGGCATTTTAAACCCTAATTCTGGTGAGATGCCCTTACTGGGCAACAGATCACCACTCCAGTCAGACACACAGCAGGCTCTGCCTCTGTGACTAGTACCTTGAATTGAAGGAATGACTATAAATTGGTTTCCAGATTGAAAGTGTCTTAACTCAAGAACATCACTTTCTTGAATAATCTCCTGTAATCTAAACTTTTGAGAATATTTTAGACTAAAAACTTAAGCCAGGAAAAGAACCTGACATGTGATGAAAATACTTTTTTCTTTCTGAAAATATTTTTCTCCCCAGAACAACAATAGTCATATGAAGGGTCACATTTGCAAGGATAGAGTCAGATTCTGGAATTTTTGGTTGGGGAAGATAAACACCACCAGTGGGGGCTCTGGACTTGGCCTCCCATTAATGATAAACTTCACTACCAAATTCCAGGCTTCTGTCCTAAAATCTGCCACCCTAATGCTATCTGATAGAAGTTCTGGGATATTTAAGGGTTTACAATAAGGAAAATGCTTTGTGTATGAAAGAATAAACTAAGTTTTTTGACAATGTATGTGTAGAAGTTAAAACCCACAGAAGTTTGACTTGAGTAAAACAGCAAGATAAAGCTTATAAGGAATAGGTGCTGGAATTGGTAGGATTTCTAGGAAATCATTTTGAGAGATCTGGTCCAATTTTTACTTGTTAGCCAGAATCAATCAAATGGTTTTTATTAAACAACTGCCCTTTTATTGATGTCACATAAAGAAACATTTATGTAAAAAGAGACCATTCCAAGTTTATATATGCGTGGGATGAAAATGAATTTGTCCTCCATGCTGTGAAATATTATAGTAAGGGGCCCCTTTGAAGCCTGAGGTGTATGGTTTTAAGATAAATAAGCCTTATTTTACATAGCAGATAGCAGATTTATGGAGCTGATTGACCCACAAGATGGTATGGGCATCCTATATGATATGGATAATGGTAGAAGCCCATACATAAATCACCAGTGACAGAACCATAAGGGGTCACCGTGGGTGGTGAAGAAGGCACAGGTAGCTATGGCACATTCCTGATTCTCTGAGACTGGGGACGTGAGGAGAAACCTCTCCACCTCCACCACCCCCTCTATCAAGTCTGGCCTAAGGCGCATCAACCACAGATGGAGTTCTGAGCCAGGTTGGCCCCACAGGGGTGACCTCGGACAGCAGACTGGGATTCTTTTCTGGATGGCAGGAGAAATAAGAGGGAGACTAATGCACAGGCCAAACTTACCACATGATCCATGACACCAGCACCATCGTTGCCTCATTGAAGGCATTGAAGAAACGGATGAGCTCTTCTCCTTCGGAGCCGAGTTTCTTTAGGGCCACTCCTAACACCAGGGCAAAGAGGACCAGTCCTAAAATGTTCATCCCTTCGATCTCGGTGCCAATGGGGATCTGTGGGATCAGAAGGGACAGAGGATCTAAGTTTATAATCTATGAGTGAGAATTCAAGTAGAGGTCAGACGATCACTTCAAAGGGTTGCTTTTAGGAGATCCGGTTAATATAACATTGTATATCAACTACACTTTGATGATAAATATAAAAAAATAAATTTAAAAAAATAAAAGAGCTGGTTGGTGAAAAGTTTCTTCAGATCGAGAGTCAATGATTGTAATTGTGCCTCCCAAATGTCCACAAATTCTTTGTTGCTAGACTGTTGTGGTGGCCCTCCTAGCTGACAAATTTCACAAAAGATTTTCAGGATCAACGTGGATATTTTTAGGATATTCTTTCCTAAGTCACTGACTTAAAATATATAGACATACTGTATTCCTTTTTTTTCCCCCATAATGCTCAATTGCACTACTACAAGCATATATTGGAGTAATGTTTATTCCATCAAAACACACCATGAAATTCTGAACAGGAAACATATGTCAGCACAGCAAAAATAGAATCAGCATTTTTACCACAGATCTGAGTTCTAGTCCCAGCTCTGATATTAAATGACTTCTCAGACTTTCAGGTTCTTCAACTGTCAGATGAAATGAACTGGACTAATTAGTAGTTTTCAACTTTTTTTTTTTAATTTTTTTTTTCAACGTTTATTTATTTTTGGGACAGAGAGAGACAGAGCATGAACAGGGGAGGGGCAGAGAGAGGGAGACATAGAATCGGAAACAGGCTCCAGGCTCTGAGCCATCAGCCCAGAGCCTGACGCGGGGCTCGAACTCACAGACCGTGAGATCGTGACCTGGCTGAAGCCGGACGCTTAACCGACTGTGCCACCCAGGCGCCCCAACTTTTTTTTTTAAGTAGAACTTTTCCTCAATCAAAGAAAGACTGGGATAACTCAGAGCCCCTCAGCCCTCAGAAGCTGTATGTGTGGGGGTGGGGAATGGGTAAAGTACCTGCTTCTTCCCATGACAGCTCTGGAGAAGCACTGAATAATCCTCAAGGTCCCCTGTCCCTTCCAGCTCTATCATGAAGGCTGGGACCTCACCCAGTGTCTGGCCAATAATAGCTGCTCCAAGAACACGTGTGAATGAATGATGGCAATAGTGAGCTAAGGCCCCAAGATAAGTTCTATGTGTAGAGGTAGTTATATTTTATTAGTTATATTTCAGGATGGCAGAAGGGGTGTTATAATATATATATATATATATATATATATATATATATATATATATATATATAAATATATAAAATATATTTTAATATATTTACATATATAAAATATATTTAAAAATAGATAAAATATATTGAAGAAAGGGGATATTAGTTCCAATTCAATGAAATGGATCTACTAAAGATTCCAATACTACAGATGCTGGCCTTTGGCCATGTTGGTAAATAACCTAAGGAACAAACCTAATGTATGTTCTTCGGACAGTTCATTCAAACACCAGAGTTTTCAACCCTGCTGAGGAAAAGATGCATCACGTAAGCTCCTGCAATTAGAAGCATTATTTGCTTTATAAGTCATTTGCCACAAGTGATCTTATAAAGAGTTTTACCTTTTCATGGGTTACGTTTCCAGAGCTCGTGTTGTGGGTCATCTCTCTATAATCAGTTGCATACTGGGAACAAGAGAAAGAAAAACCCGCTGTTAGTTCACAGGTGAAGACCAATCAGAGGAAGGGAGACGACTGTGGGGCCTCTTGTTATTCCTCACTATTCACTCCAAGTGTTCTCAGAATTCCTCACTTGGTTGGCCTGACAAGGGCCTATGAGAACTGTACAAAAGTTACTTAAGGCCAAGGCAGCATACACCCCAAGAGGCCTCTGCATTATTCAGGGACCCACAGCGTTAGGGACAATGGTTTGGAGGAGGAGGTCTGCACAATTTCATCCTGATAGTTTGATATTTCAAACAGCTGACACTTTATGTTACTTGGAGAACATTAATTTCATAATGCTGAAGTTTACTTTTCAATGTCTTATTTTATTTTTTTTAATTGATTTTTTTTAAATGTTTACTTATTTATTTTTTTATAGAGAGCACAATGGAGAGGTAGAGAGAGAGGGAGACAGAGCATCCGAAGCAGGCTCTGCACTGACAACAGTGAGCCTGATGCGGGGCTCAAACTCACAAACCGCAGAATCATGACCCGAGCCAAAGTCGGAAGCTCAACTGACTGAGTCACCCAGGCGCCCCTATTTTCATTCATACATTTATGCTCCACTTTGTTCCAGAACTTGTTTGAGCTTGACTGCTTTTTCAACATCTACTTCTAATTTGCCTTGGCCTCTACTCTCCAAAGCAAAGGATGTGAGGCAAGATGGCATTTTCTGGCTAAGTCATCTGGGAGACTCACTTATAAGTACAATGACTCTCCAAACTCTGGTCCTACAGTTGACTTCACATACTTCTGCCTGATGCACACAGCTGTCTCCCTGTGGCGGTATGCACAATTGAATGGAATCCATTATAAAACACCTTTCCTGACCTCTTCTAAGGACACCTGGCTCTGAACTGTCCCGAGGAGCCCTTTAGGGTATACTGTTTTGTGCCTACTGTTGATGAGGTCTGGTTTCTTTCAGCTTTGATTTATCAAGCTTTCAGACAGACAGAGGTGTTCAGCTGTCCTGTGATTAAGGGTGACAGGGGAAACAAAGCCCACCCTACACCTTCTGCAACAAGCACTGAAAACTCCATAAACCTTTTACTTTTTTCCTATCTCACAGTATAAATACAAGCCACAGCTGTGTTTACATGCAGTTCTTAAAAAGGGGGGGGGGCACCTGGGTGGCTCAGTCGGTTAAGCAACTGACTCCTGATTTTGGCTCAGGTTATGATCTCATGATTCGTGAGATCAAGCCCCTCATTGGGCTGTGCATTGACAGTGTGGAGCCTGCTTGGGATTCTCTCCCTCTCTCTCTGTCCCTCCCCAATTCACGTGCAAGTTCTCTCTCCCTCTCAAAAATAAACAAATACACCTTTAAAATAAATAAAATAAAAATAAGAGAGAGGGAGAGAGGGCTGTAAGTAGAAACAGAAACGTTTGCTTGGAAAAGGTAATGAGATTAGTCTATCTAATCTAGACCTTTATATTCCTTCTCCTCACAAAGGACTATAGGGACGTTACTTGCAGTCTTGCAAACATTAGAGAAAAACAGAAACAATCTGTCTATCAATACGGGACTGACAGAAAGAAATTATGATATGCTCATACAGTGGAATACGGCCATTAACATTATGTAGAAGGATATTTACTGACATGAAAAATGTTTATCATATGCTGCCTTAAAGCAGAGATTAAAAACAATATGTGTAGTATGTGTACATACTATTAAAATGTGTAGTATAATTATTTTTATTTTCAAAATGTGTGTGTGTGTGTGTGTGTGCACATGCAGAGAAAAAACATATCTGAAGGATGCATACCAAAATGTTAATGGATATCTCTAGGTAGTGGTTATGGTGATTTTTAGTTTCTTCCATATTTTTCATATTTTGCACTTTTTTTTTTTGCATGAGCATATATGACCTTTATAATCAGAAAAAAAGATAAAAGTATATATATCTTTCCCAGGTGATATGAAAAGATGATGGAACCAGGGGGATATTTCAGGAAACCTTTCTGTTTTTTGTGGTTTGGTTTGTTTTTACTCCAGGGTCCCCTCTATAAAAACGTAAGCCAGTGTACCAAGTTTTGTTAACAATACTACCCGGCCTGTCCCACCTTACCTAACTCTACAGCCGAATTTATACACCACCCCAATCAAAGTTTCCCGTTCTTAACAAAGCATCAAGCCTTACCGTGCGGAAAGTGGCAACCACAAGATTTGAGGGAAACAGGTTTCTGTTGGAAAAGAAAGCACTTTGTCAGTGTTCTTAAGATTCAGCATTCAAAGCGTCTGCTCTAAGATGCCCATTCCTGACAGCTCAACACACAATGTTCCCTCTCTCTCCACCTCCAGAAGTTACTGTGGCCCCTGCTTGACCCACGCACCCTACTATGCCTTGGCTGCTGGGCCACAATAGATGCTCTGAGAGCACAGAGTCTTATGCTCATCTCCCTCGTGGTACTCCAGGAAAACCATAGCACTCTCTTTTCCCCAAGAAGTTAAGCCCTATTGCGGAGGTTTTCAGCAAGAGTGGTACAGCCCACTGGTGAAATCCAAGGGAGTGTTTTCATTGTCAAAATAATTGGGGGGCATTCCTGCAGTTGGGGGAGTGTGTATAGCGGAAGGTGCCAGGTCCCAGCTATTCATTCTACTGAGGCCCTCACGTGGCCCTCACGCTGTCCAAATGTCCTATATACCTGTAGATGAAAACCTTATTTATAATTACCTCAGCCTAAATCAACTCCAAAACAAGGTTGGTTTTTTGCACAATTTGAACTTACACTGAATTTTCCAGAAATGCAACTACTGTGTAAAATGTGGGATAATTTTTTGCTTTATTCAGAATCTTGCAAAAAATTGTTCATCTTTCTGGAAAATCACATCACGAATGGCAAATTGTAGGATCTGAGTCCTTAATTACCCACACAAGTATCAAGTACCAGCCTGCATTTACAGCTGTCTCATTCACAGTGAATGTAAATTGAGAGGCAAGCACCTAACCGCTTTGTTTCAGGATACTTATGTATTAAAACATATTATTTTTTATTATACATTACTCTCCTTTTATCTTTTTATATAACTGTTGAGTCATGTTGATGCTTTGAGATTATGTGTGTAGGTAAATTCTATTTATGGATTTCATTTCAGGATGAAGAGGTTTATAAAATAGTTGTCATAAAAGGAGGGCAATAGAACTGATCAAATTAAGCTAGATTTTGAAACCAAAATCTATTCATGCAAACAGTTTTTACTGAGAGCCTCCTTTGGATCAGGCTCTATGCAAGATGCTGGTCTTAATATATAACAAAATTCCAGTGACATTTCCCTGTCCATTGGTTGTACCACTTCCTTTAAGAATAAGTCTAGAAGAGGGGTGCCTGGGTGGCTCAGTTGGTTGACTGTCCGACTTTGGCTCAGGTCATGATCTCACAGTTTGTGGATTCAAGCCCTGCATCAGGCTCTGTTCTGACAGCTCAGAGCCTGGAGCCTGCTTCAGATTCTGTGTCTCCCCCTCTCTCTTCCCCTCCCATGCTCATGCTCTGTTTCTCTATGTCTCTCAATAATAAATAACCGTTAAAAAAAAAAAAGAGTAAGTCTAAAAGAGTGAACCACTCCAAATCATCCTTTACAATTTATGTCAAACTTACCCAGTAATTCTGACTTCTGTGGTTGAATTGTTTCCCTAGCACTGGAATCTCTATGCAACTATTTGCAATACATTTGGTTTCAGAGGTAGGCAGCTCTGACTGCAACCCGGCTTGGCAAGCGGTCTAAGATAGGCTCCTGGAAGTCACATCTTGTGCAATGCCCTTCCCTTCAGTGTGGGCTAGAAGGACCTCTTTCTAGCCAGTAGAATACAGCAAAGGTGATGGGGTGTCATTTTCAAGATTCAGTTACATAAAATCGTGGCTTCCTTCTTGCTAGAAGACTTTCCTTATTGCAATTCATTCTTTATTAAAACTCATTGAACTGTACACCTAAAATGGGTGCATTTTATTGTACCTAAGTCACATCTCAAAATTGCTTAAAAAAATAAAGATACAGTGCTAACTGCAAAGAAGATTTTACAACCATAAAAATGCATACTTTCAATGGGATGACTGAACTTTCTATAGCTCAGTTCTCAGATGTGAATCCCTAGGAAGGCACCACCTGGGGGCAGTGAGATGGAGCTCATGCATCCACAAAATCATTCTCCTCTCCCTTGGTCCCTCTGGTCACCACAGAACATGCACAGTCCCTCTTGCCCACACCAAGGGCAAGGAGCTGAGATTGTGGCAGTAAAGCAAAACATTTCTCTGAGCTCTTGACAGATTGTGCCTTTGGTGTTGTTGGGGGGGGGGGGCAGGTTGGTATATAGATACAGGTGCCATAATTTAAAAGTGTCAAGTCCATACTAAATTCAGAGAGCCAAGTCAGACCAAATCAGGAGAGAGTGAACGGACAAGCCTTTCCAGTGCTATAGGAGTCTTTGGGTACACTACTTAAACAGAAAAACCGGTCTGGGCTGAGGCTGAACTGCCAGAAGGAGAACTTCTGTCAGCGGTAGCATATGCTCCCGCAGCTCACACAGTGAAACACTTCAAAGATGTTTCTTCTTTATACATTGGGTACCGTTTGCTCTTCTGATCCTATTTGTCAAGGGTGGTCTGCATTTCCCTGTCCTATATGAAAAGAATGGAAAACAATTTACTTTTGCTTAGGTATATTTTTTGTTCCAGAAATATTTCCTTTTATTTAGGTTCAAAAATTCTTTACCAAATTTATGAAAATTTCAAAGACTCTTCAGAACAGGATATGGCACGGTATGTGCGCCTGCTATATATTTATTATCCTTAGTGTTTATTGTTAGAGTCCGTTAACAGGGACATGCCCCTTCAGATCTTGCTACCCCCTACAAGGCTGGGAGCAGAGGAAGGGCTGGGGGTCCTGGGCTTGCACTATGGTGACAGTAGGGGGCAGGGGGAGTAATCTACCCTCTTCCTAAGGCCCATATCCAGTTTTAGATTCCAGCTAGTAAGGTTACTGCTGGGACCCCCGGGGTGGGGGACTTTTGGGGAAATGAGGCTAAGAACAGCACTAATTCTCTGTAGCAAGTAGCCTGAGGGCTGTCCTTGAGGGGCTGGGACACTAGAGAATATTAGCAAGACACTCCAATATTCACTCATTTAATACTCATAACAAGTGTAAGTAGTAGATATTATTATTGGCCTCATTTTACAGATAAATAAACTGAAGCACAGAGAGGCTAGCTGACTTGTCCACACAGCTAGTAAGTGGCAAAGCTGGATTCAAACCCAAGTAGTTGACTTCAGTGTCTGTTTTTATTTGTTTGTTTATAAGGTTCATTCTTGAGAGAGTGAGAGAGAGAGAGAGAGAGAGAGAGAGAGAGAAAATGGGAAACAGAGCACGAGCAGGGGAGGGGCAGATAGAAAGAGAGAGGCAGGCACAGAATCCCAAACAGGCTCCAGGCTCCGAGCTGGCAGCACAGAGCCTGATACGGGGCTCAAATTCACCAATCGCAAGATCATGACCTGAGCCAAAGTTAGACATTTAACTGACTGAGCCACCCAGGCGCCCCCTTCAGTGTCTGCTTTTAATCACCACCCATGTGGCCTCTCCAGGGACTCTTTTCAGTCTCTCAACTATTCAGGTAGCCTCCTGGGTGGCAGAAGGAAAGATGTCAGGTTAAAACCTTTTAGTGTTTGTTTTTTTAAAACAACAAAGTGTCACCTTTTCCCTTTAGTGACTACTTAGGCTGAGAACCCTCGGTTAATTTGGATCCTTGTTAGATTTGCTAAGAGTCTTCATTTTGCCTATAGAAGAGAGACATAGGGCATGGGTCAAACAACCTGCTGTGGCCCAACAGTTAAAAGAAATTATTCACTATTCACTGCCTTGACTGTGATCTCGGGGCTGATAATAGAGCTCAGTCTGATAGGTTTCTTTGCAGCTATTAAAGAAATGTGTTTTTTGCAGAGAGGCATCCTATTCACACCAGTCCTTGAAAGGAAAAGGAAGTCCCTTATGTCTCCCTCTGCAAAGGGAAAGGCTTGTAGCACTATCCACTGTTGAGAAAATGAGCACGAGAGAAAAAAAAAAAGCCTAGAAAACTGAGCAACAGGCAAAATCTCATTTGTGTTTACCATGCACATGGCTGCACCCTGCTACGCTTTTGCAAAAGACAGTGGCCCAGGTCCATTTTTCTGGTTGCCCGTGCAGACGGAACCCTGGGCCCAAGAGCTGTTCCTACCCGCTACCTTTGCAGATAAGCCTCTGGCTTTCCATTTGGAACTACAAATTTTAGCACCCAAAGGAATGTTAGGAGCCAGTTGTTTCAGTCCTTCCCACTTATAGCTGAAGAAAATTGAGGTCAACTTTGGAGATCACAAACATATAATGCAGGGAGGAACAAAACTGGAATGTCAGGGAGGATATGTGAAGATTTCTGCTCCCTTTTAGAATGGAAGGCTCTTCTGTGTTTAGTTTTCACTTTTCCACATTTTCCAAATTTCCCGTAGTGCTGATTCTATCAGTCCAAAATATAGTAACTGTTCACTTCTTTTTCTCCAAGCTCGTATGTTTCCCAACACACTTAAAGACTACATTAGCTTCAAGTCCTCCTCGGCTGTCCCCGTCTGTTTACTCTCGCTTCTTTCAGACTACGAAAAGAGGGCCATCCCCATAGAGTCGCGTGAAACAAACAAACAAAAATCCCAATCGCTGTTAATACTGCTCCATTTATAACAAGAGAAAGCATATATTGGGCGAGCCCTGTTCTAAGAGCTTTACAGACATAACTCATTTAACCCTCAGAACAATCTTCTGAAGTAGTACTTTCATGATGGCTATGAAAGATGAGGAAGCTATGACACAGAGGTTAGGGACATGCTCTAGCACTCGTGATCAGGAAGTATTGTTAGGGACCAAGAAGTTCCATAATTTTTTTAAATTTATTTTATTATTTTTTTATATAATTTATTGTCAAATTGGTTTCCATACAACACCCCCAGTGCTCATCCCAACAGGTGCCCTCCTCAATGCCCATCACCCACTTTCCCCTCTCCCCCAGCCCTCATCAACCCTCAGTTTGTTCTCAGTATTTAAGTCTCTTATGGTTTGCCAAGAAGTTCCATAACGACTGAGTTCCTGATAACCTGTTTCTGTCTCTTTGGTGCCAAAACCATTTCATTTGGGATGGAAAGTCACAGCTCAATCACTTGGGTCACATCCAGTTCTGAGAGTCCTGTATGGTTCTGGGGCCTGGGCACAGGGCTCTGGGCTGCTCAGGAGGAGACTGGGACTTTCCCACCTGCCAGTTGCTATCCACCAACTCTACCCCTTCTCAACTCTCAAAGGGCCTGCTTCTAGCAGTGCCTCACACCCACTTCCCAGCCCGTTATTTCTAATCCACTGTGCGTTGGAAAATCAAACCGCTCAGTAATGGCATTCTGAAAACCTTCTAAAAGTTACAATGAATATCTATTAGCTTCATTTCTTTCTGGCTTGTAGCTCCATCTTGAGAAAAATTCGAAATCTAGGCAGAGAGACCCTGTGGGAGTTGTGAGGCCCTCACCACCAGGAAAGCTCATGGGCTTTAGCAAAGCCTTGGCAGCAGCTGCACGAAGTCATCAGAGACTTCTCTCTGGTATTTAAGTTTTGGGCCCTTACCCGCTGAGGGCCTGCTGGATAACTGAGGTGTTTTTGCTGGCAGTCTCATTTCATTCACTGCCCACAGGCAGACAGGACCACACCCTGCCTTTGCCAAGAAACATGCCCAGAATCACATAAAATCAGCATCTGTGGGGTTTCTTTGAAGGAAGCAAATTTAAAACTTCTACCCAGAGAGCGAGGAAGCATTTAGACATGGCTCAGAACTCAGTTTCCTCTCATAAGCTGCTCAACGTCAAAGCCAAATCTGAGCAGCAGTAAATAGGCTTCTCTTTGCTGAAGAGGCTCAGATCCTCTGTTTAGAGGAAGTGGGCATTGGCCCTGACCCAAATTATATTCTTACCTGATTCCCATTTGGCCCAGAGCAAATATTTCTGAGATGGTCAGACTAGATCAGCAGCATGGCATCATTACTACGGCATTTTGACTGGGGGAAGGGGAGAGTGGGAGAAATAGAGCCCTGGTACGCAAGACCCATAGTTTCTTTCTTTTTTCTTTCTTTTTTCAAGTTTTTTTTTTTAAGTGATCTCTATACCCAACATGGGGCTCGAACTCACAACCCTGAGATCAAGAGTCGCATGCTTCACTGAGTGAGCTAGCCTGGCGCCCTGACCCATAGTTTTTCTAATCCCTCTTTTGGTAAACCACCCTGTGACCTTGAGCAAATCACTTAATCTCTCTAGTCTCAGTTTCCTCAGTCGTAAAATAGGATCATACCACCTGCCCTACCTTTATCCGAGAGCTGCTGGATTAAAGGAGGTTGGCCGTTGGAAGCATTATGAAATGCAACCTATTCCCAACAAGCCACAACAAAGGTTCTCTTAGTCTTTTCCTGCAGTCCAAGTCACTGAAAAGTCTGCACCAAGACTGGTCAATAAGCCATGATGCTGGGCCACCATTCACTTCAGAAGCAGCTGCTGTAGGGGCTTGGATCTAAAACTAGAAAACCATGATCAGGAAATAAGATGTCCCTTCTGGGATGGGTGGTAATAAAGTAACCTCTCACCTTAACTTGCCCCATTTTTTGGCCACTGTCCCTCTTTTGGAGAGAAAAGAATGCTACTGAGCCTCCTTATGGGATACCGTCAGCAGGTAAGGGCTGGGCATCCACATTCCCTTCCCTGGGCTACTGATCCCTGCAAAAGAGAATCCTTTACCACCCCCCCCCACGCCCCCCAAACACCTTCCCTCCCAGGGAAAGCTGACTGATATAGTACTGAATGTAATGAGCCAAAGGCAGTCTCAACCTCAGCAGACTTTGTTTTCAGTGCCCTATTTAAAAGTTCCAAAACTTTAAGGATCTCTAAAGACTCCAAATATTAAGCTGCCAGATACCAGAGACTGCGATCATATCAAAGTCCTAATGGGCCACCTCCACCTGCCCTTTTGGTAAGAATTTTTTGGTCCCTCTCATCAGACGTCTTGGTTTTTTTTTGTTTTTTTTTTTTTCAAATACAAGTCTTGGACTTCCTGTTGTTATAGTTTCAAATGAACACACTCTCTCTTAAGTGGCAGACAGTCATCACATTTTCCAGAGGGAGCAAAGGAAGTAGCAGGAAGTCAAATCACTTTGCCCAGGGTTTGCTGTTTTTCACAGCCTCAGCAACGTGGAGCTTTGCTTCGTGACTCAAGACAAAACACACCTCCAAGGCTCTGAATCTAGAATTATCGGAAACCTGGAGAGGGAGCCAGCTGAGCTCCTCACTCAGCTGAACCTGGCCAGGCCAGAAAATGCCTCCAGGGTGCAGTTTTCCCATCTGTGAACTCTAGGCTAACAGAGAAACCAAGAGATGCTGAGGCTTTGGATAATCCAAAACAACAGAAACAACACTGCATCTCAAGGGATAAAATGCAACTTCTAAGGGTCACAAAAAGCAGGCAAAACTTCCTCCCATCTAGAACTCACTCTTCCAGAAATAAAGCTCCTTGAAACTAACAATACTCTACAGTGGTCCTGACTATGGGGTGAACAGCGACCTGTCCCAAGCCACCAGAAGAGTCAGGTTTCTGGGCAATGGGTCTCATACAGCTAACCCCACCCTTGTTATCCTTGGGACCACTGACAACTCTTCAAAAATTGCCACCATCCGTGTGCGTTGGTGGTATAGTGGTGAGCATAGCTGCCTTCCAAAAATGGCCACCTTACTCTCAGCCAAAGGGCTGAAACAGGGAGGGCCAGACATTACAGGTGAGGATGACCCAACAAGCACAATTTAACCAATGCTCCCAGAAGTTTTCAGGCACTGTGCAGATAAAATGGGGTGAAGATATCCGGCCTGATTGGAGCGTTTTTAATGGTGAGGGTGGCCAGAGAGTTTAAGGAGTACAGTACAGGTGAGACAGCTGCCTCTTCCCTCACACACACTCATACCTAACGGTGGGGCTGGTTCTTGGCTATAACATGCAGACGGTATTTTCATATTAAAAAAAAAAAGTTAAAGTCCACCAGCAGCCAATTAAGAATGAACTCTTAGGGGCGCCTGGGTGGCGCAGTCGGTTAAGCGTCCGACTTCAGCCAGGTCACGATCTCGCGGTCCAGGAGTTCGAGCCCCGCGTCAGGCTCTGGGCTGATGGCTCAGAGCCTGGAGCCTGTTTCCAATTCTGTGTCTCCCTCTCTCTCTGCCCCTCCCCCATTCATGCTCTGTCTCTCTCTATCCCAAAAATAAATAAAAAAACGTTGAAAAAAAATTAAAAAAAAAAAAAAGAATGAACTCTTAGCAGTATATGAGGGTGATGTGTGTGTGTGTGTGTGTGTGTGCGCGCGCGCGCGCGCACTGGAGTGTATTTGAGAGCTGGCATTCCTCACTGTGCACTTGGCAAGTGGGGGAGCGTTACCTGGCCAGGTCGAGGAAAGAGTCCACTGTCTCTTTGGGGACCGGAGGGGACCCCGACTCTTCCAGCCCCAGGTCGCTGGACTGAAGGGTCTGCGCGCCAGACCCAGGCTTGATGATGAACGCCAAAGCGACGGCGAGCGCCGAGGCGCCAAGCGTGGTGAGGCCGAAGTAGGCGATGGCGATGCCGCCCAGGCGCCCGAGAGAGCTGGCGTCGAGGGAGGCGGCGCCCGACACTAGGCTGCAGACTACCAGCGGCAGGATGATCATGCGCAGCATGCGGAGCAGCATTTCGCCGGGGAAGGCCAGGTAGGCTACCTGCGTGCGGCTGAGGCCGAGCCCGCGCAGCGCCGCGCCCAGGCCGGCGCCCGCCACCACTCCGGACACGGTGAACAGCACTAGCGCGTTCCGCCGTAGTAAGCCCGCGCAGCGCCGCGCGAGTCCCCCCGCGGACCCCGGCGCGCCAGGCCCTGCCGCAGGCCCCGCCTGGGTGCCGTCCAGGTAGCCGTTGGTCTCGCTGCTCTTCTCCATGGCGGTGCCCGCGGCCCCGAGCTGTTGGAGGCGGGGGACTTTGCTCTGGGATAAGACGAGGCTCTCAATGAACGGATCAGGCGGAGCTGGCGACGTCCGCCAGCTGTGTCCCGCAGGTTTTGGGAGGCGGCCCGCGGAGAGCTCCCGACCTGGGCGCAGAAGCAGGTGTGGAAAGGGCCAGGAGAGGCGCGGGAGAGAGGGCTGGAGCACCGGCCTGAGTGTGTCGCGCCGCGCCCAACCTTCCCACAGCGGTCGCGGGCTGGAGATGATGCAACGCGGGAGCCGCGAGAACGGACGCAGATGGGAAGAACCGAGGGAGCTGGGAGCGGCCCGAGCCCGCCCCTTCACACCCGCCGCCCCGCCCCCCGCGACTTCGGCCAATCAGCGTCCGGGAGCCGCCCCCGCGCGCCCCTCGCCCTGGCCGCCGGCGCGGGGGGAGGGGCGGCCGGGCGGGGGGCGCTGCTGAGGCCGCTGCTGAGGCCGCTGGGGCGCCTGCCGAGCGGGCCAATCCGGGCGCCGGCTGCCGCCTCCCGGCCCCGCTAACTGGGGCCGGCTTGGGGTGACCTCGGCGGGGCGCGGCCTGAGGGACGGCCGGCGCTCGTTGGCACCTGCCGGGGCCGCTCGGGTCGGCCGGGGTCTGGGCCCTCAGGGTCAGAGGGCCGGGGAGAATGTGGAACGCAGCGGCGTTCACTGTCCTGGGGATTGGGGGAGGGGAGGGGTTCCCGCCGGGGTTGGTGCTTTCGCCCCCGCGCGGCCCCGCGGGCTGCGGGAGAATCTGACAACCTTTCTTGCAAAAGGGCTGCGCGCTGTAAGGGGGCCACGGACTCCAGGAGTCCTGTACCACAAAGCACGCCGGGGTGTCCATCTTCTGTCCCTGAGACAGGAGATGGATGGCTGGATGAATTAGAAAAACCTTATCCCAAGTTCATTAAAGGCTCTAACAAAGATTCACCTGTAAGTGAAACGGAGCTCTGGGTGGCACCAAACCCAGCGCACGGGTGTGCCACTGCGCGCTCTAGCGCTCTCCGAGGCGTGGGGCTTAAAGCCTCGGGTATAGGCCCGGGGTTACCCGGCAGCTGTCTGCGGTATGTGGGCTGAAGACGGAAAACTCTTCCAGAATCCACAGCTCTCTCGCCCTGACTTCCAGTTGGCGTTTCTACCACGTAGAAGCCACTAGGTTTTACCCTCTTCCATCTCTTGGCTTCCAGCAGTCTCAGGAAACCAGGACATATAGTGGTTTAGCCAGCCTGCAAAGATGGTTTCTTAATGTTAACATCCGATTCGTTTCCTTTTTATTTTAACTTTTATTTAATAGCTGCTCTGGTCATGGCAGATATCAGAGACCTCTGCAGGGTCGTTTTACTCTGTCACATGTATTAGTTTTTTGTATTTTCTCATTCTGCTTTTAAAAAATTGTTCTTTTAAGACCAGTGGAAAGGAAATCTTGCATGTGGCTAACCTGAGTCAAGGAGGAAAGCAGTTTGCTATAATCTCTTGCTGAAAAGGAGTCATCTTAAAACATGTCCGCACAGATATTTGTGCAAATCAAAATGCCTTCCTAAGGAACTTTAAGGAGCTGTCCAAATTTTGAGACACTGAGGATTTCCTTGCTTGAAGCCAGCCAGCCAAGCCATTGGCTGGACTTTGTAGGGGTTTTTTTTGACGAAGGGAGGGAAGTATGTGTCAGGTGACCAGCATATTTTTATGTTTTCAGAACAGTTTATTTCTCTGTGTGCACTGAAGGAAGGATTTTCTACAGACACACTGTTTTGGCACCCAGCCCTTGCCTTTGTTTGGACTACCACATTTATGCAAAGGACTCTCAAATCATGCTCCAGAAATGAATTTTCTTCTCTCTTTTTAAAAAATGTTTATTTATTTATTTTGAGGGAGAGAGTGCACACAGGAGGAAGCAGAGAGAGAGAGAACCCTGAGTCCGTTGTGGGGCTCCATCTCACGAACCAGGAGATCATGGCCTGAGTGGAAATCAAGGGTCAGACCCTCAACCGACTGAGCCACCCAGGTGCCCCAGAAATGAATTTTCAATTAACCTGCTTTATATCTCCACCTGAATATCCTGCAGGCATACCAACACAACATGTCCAAAACCAAACTCATGGCTGCATTCCTCAAGGCTACTCATCCTTCTGAATCCCCTACTTCTGTTACCAACATTACTGTCCATCCAGTCACCTCTGTTTGAAGCCTCAGAATGACCTTTGGTTCTTCCTTCTCTAGTGTCTCCTCTCATCTGATCAATTGCCAACTCCCACAGACACTCCTTTCGCAATATTTATCACATCCACCCCCCTCCCCAACCCATCCATCCCCACTGCTACCATTCTGGCTCGGTTCTTATTTCCTCACTTCTTATCTTGACTATTAAAATGTTCTCCTAATTAGTCTTTCCGCCTCCAGTGCTCTTCTTGTTCTAGCCATCCTATATTTTGCCTTACCCCAGACCAATCCTCCTAATGAATAATATACATGTTAGGATTAGGTTCAGCTTCCATCCAGCAAGGAAAAAAGGAGAAATGTCCTCTCCCTTTAAGAACATTTCCTGGGGCGCCTGGGTGGCGCAGTCGGTTAAGCGTCCGACTTCAGCCAGGTCACGATCTCGCGGTCCGTGAGTTCGAGCCCCGCGTCAGGCTCTGGGCTGATGGCTCGGAGCCTGGAGCCTGTTTCCGATTCTGTGTCTCCCTCTCTCTCTGCCCCTCCCCCGTTCATGCTCTGTCTCTCTCTGTCCCAAAAATAAATAAAAACGTTGAAAGAACATTTCCTAAAAGTTGTTCACACTATGTGCTTTACATTTCCTTAACCAGAATTTAGTACATGACCTCACCTAGCTGCAAGAGAAGAAATGTAATATTTATTTTGCACAGGCATATCCCCAGCTAAAAACTGGTGCTCCTAATGAATAAACCACAAGGGTGAAAGGTATAGCATAGGGAATATAGAATGGTATGGTAATAGGTTGTACGGTGACAAATGGTAGTTGCACTTGTGGGGAGCACAGCACAAGGTATAGCCTTGTCAAATCCCTATGTAGTGCACTTGAAGCTAATGGAACACTGTGCATCAACTATACTTCCATAAATACATTTCTTTTAGGAATTAGTGCTTCTGTGACTAAAGAAGCAGGAAAGAATGGTATTCCAGGAGAGCTCCTTCATGCCACTTCTTGTTCAACAGCTTGCAGCGGTGCCCGTTGAATTAAGAATACGCTAGGGGCGCCTGGGTGGCTCATTCGGTTAAGCATCCGACTTCGGCTCAGGCCATGATCTCACGATCAGTGAGTTCGAGCCCCGCGTCGGGCTCTGTGCTGACAGCTCAGAGCCTGGAGCCCGTTTCAGATTCTGTGTCTCCCTCTCTCTCTGCCCCTCCCCTGTTCATGCGCTCTCTCTGTCTCAAAAATAAATAAACGTTAAAAAAAAAAAATTAAGAATACGCTCTTCATCCTGGCATTCAAGGCCTATCACCATCTGGCCTTGGCTTACCATCTATGCATGCTACAAAAACAGGACCGTGTGCTTCTTCCACATTTTCTTGCCTCTCCACGCAGTCCCAGTTAACCTCTCTCCCAAAGCCTTTCGTAATCCCCCTCGCTCCAGCTGTGCTTGCCGCACACAGCTGTGTGTACCCCAGAGGTGTGTTAATAGTTAACCCTCAGTTGGGAGTGAGGAACTCCCCGCCCTGCTGGCACTTTCATTGGACGTAAGTGTGGTGTGGTGTTGGCGGTGCCTCATGCCATGCCTAATGTCTGAACTAGCAAAACCTCTCTTTAAGTAGGAGCTGGTGTCTCGGGGGCTTCTTCCAGGCACTGGCTGCTCCATAGCTGCTCTGCCTACATGTGAGGCAAACCAAGAAATAGGATATCTGCTCTCAGCCTCCCCAACAGTTGGTATAGGGTTTAACTTTCTGTTTTCTTTTTCTCTCCTTTCTTCCCCCTTAATTCTTCTTCTTCCATTCTACCATTACATTTCTTCCATCTTTTCATAATTTTACGTGCCTCCTCCTTGTCAGTGTGTAGTACAAAAAATTGTTGACTCCTGTATTTAGACACCTTCCCCTACAATACTTAATGTGTTTTCTCTGGATTCTGGATATGTAAGTATCAAATTACAAAATACCTTAAAAGTGGTCCAGTCTGATACCACCATCACCACCACCACCATCATCTGATGTTTGAAACTCTCAATAGGTTGGAGTATTGTTCAGCAAGAATTTCCTCCTTCCTCCCACTTGGATGGGAGTACATTTACTCACCTTTTAGATTTTGATCTTGACCATGTGACCTACTTGGCCAATTAAATGAGTGGATGTGACTCAAGCAGAGGCAGCAAAATGTTTTACGGAGTTGCACTTGGACTCCTGCTTACGTGTGACTCGGCATGCCCCAGGTAGATATTGTCCTGTTGGCCTGGTATCAGAACAAAGATGAGAAATGTGTCTGAATCCGGCCTGCAGCTGCAAACCCATCTGCCTTGCTGCCTAAAGAAGACATCCCAGGCAACCCACGGACCTATAAGTGAGAAAAATAAATGCTGCTGTTGAAACTTACTGAGTCTTGGAGTCACGTGTTATGCTTTATCATTGTGGCAATAGTTGAATAATATAAACCCTCTATTCTACATCTGTTCCAGTTATCTATTTTTATGTAACAAACCACTCCAAAACATAGTGGCATAAAATTACAACCATTTTCTTATGCCCATGATTTTGTAGGCCAGAAATTCAGACTAGATCTTTGGCTGGGGTGGCTTAATGACTGGAGACGGCTGGAATAGCTCAGCCAAGGCCATATTGCTGTGGCCTCACTTCTGGCTATCTGCTGGGATCCTTGCTTCTTTTCCACATTACATCTACTGAGGCTGGAATGTCTAAGATCTTTCAGTCACACCACTGGTGCCTGTGCTAGCGTGGCTGGAATAACTGGGGCTGGTTGAGCATCTGTCTCTCTGTCTCTCGGTGTGGCTAGCTTGGGCTTCCTTACAACATAGCAATCTCAGTGTAGTCAGACTTCTCGTAGTGGTTGACTTCCCTCAGAGGGAGTGTTCTAAGAAATCTAGGCTAGAAGCTGCAAGACTTCTTCTGACCTAGCCTCAAAAGTTCCACAATATCACTTCTTTCACACGTTGGTGGCCAAGAAAGTCACTAAGGCCAGTCCTGATTCAAGGGAAGAGAGTTCACCTCCACCTCTAAAAGGGGGAGAAGCAAAAAATTTGCTGCCATCTTTGATCCACAGTAACGTCCTTAAAGCTCAAATGTGCATGCATTCTAGAACAGTGCTGCACACATATGTCACTATTCCCCAAAAATGCCTTCACTCTGAGGTCTCTTTGGACACCTCTGTTAGAAAGTTTTTGGGATCATTTAGTCATGTATTTAAAACCACGACTGCATCGTTCATCATCCATCGTGAAGAATTTGTTTCCCTCACGAAAGCAATGCTATGGATTTTTTACTTATGAAGTGCTAAGAATGGTGTTTTTCCTACATTGTCAAAGTGACTGTTTTTCACTTCCAATATACTTCTGTATTGGTTGATGGTTTGTATTATACACACTTGCAGGCTTCTGCTAGTAAAGAGATAACATCAGTTCGAATTTCACATCAGATGCCAGTTCAGTATTTCCACATTATTTCACTTGAATGATCACGGACGGCATCACTGGAATCACACAGCGGGAATTATTTTCTGCCACAAATGGACTGAAAAAGGAAAATGGTATCCCTCACAGGCAAATTTGCATTCTAGAGTACTTCTGTACCTTTACTGAGAGATACTAGATAGTTTAGCAATTAGAGCTAATAATTCTATTTCAAAAGTTAAACTCTAGTCTAATTCTTTCCATGTCAGCAAAACACAGCTTTGTAGAAAATGCAATGTGATTTTTTTAAGAAAAGAATATTTGCCTTTCAAATAGATTAGATTACTGAACAAACAAACCAAGCAAGGTGAAAATCCAAAATAATGAATAAGGTACTTTCCTTCCGTGGTGGACACCTTAGTGTGCCATGGCATTGTGGAGTCAAAGTACTGGTGACTTTGTAATCTGTAGTCCTTCCTCAAGGCTCGCCTCAATATCATCTCTACCCACAAAAAAGAAGGAAAAGAAAAAGGGGGGGTCGTAAAAATGCCCCTAGAACCAAAAGTTCAGGTTCAGACTCAGATAAACACAGTGAGTCAACACTAAAAGGGAATTTGGTCAGAGTGGGAGTAAAAGGTAGGATGAAACAGAAATAATGTTTCTATGGTTTTAGAGAAAAACTAAAGCTATGTAAACTCACATGTTCTTCTTAAACAGAACAGTGAAATAAAAGCATCAGAAGAAATGAGTTACAAGATGGGAATATAAATTAGTTGGGTGTCTGTGTTTTGTGGACAAATGTTCTAAGGGTAGAGATTTAAAAAAATTTTTTTTTAATGTTTATTTATTTTTTATTTTTGAGAGAGAGACAGAGCACGAGCAGAGGAGGGACAGAGAGAGAGGGAGATACAGAATCCAAAGCAGGCTCCAGGCTCTGAGCTGCCAGCACAGAGCCTGATGCGGGGCTTGAACTCAAACCGTGAGGTCATGACCTGAGCTGAAGTCGGCTGCTTGACCAACTGAGCCACTCAGGCGCCCCTCTAAGGGTAGAGATTTAATTCAATAATACCACTGGATGTTTACTGAGTGGCTTACTGAATATAAATCACTCTGTAAGGTCCATAGAGTGAAATACAAAAAAAAAGGAGTGTAGGTTACTTGGGGACCTGATCAAAATGCATATTCCTGAGCCTGGAGGATGGCCTAGGAACCTACATTTCAACAAGCCACTCCTCTTCTCCTGCATTACCCCACCCCACTATTCAATAAAAAAGTATTTACGAGGTACTGAATTAACAGAGTTTAGAATGAAAGAGAAATTCAAGAAAAAGTCTAGGGCTAGGCTTTCGAAGCCTATAAACCAAGTCCTTCTTACTGAGTAGGGATCTTCCTTGACTTACAGGGTTACATCCCCAAATTGAAAATATCATAAGTTGAAATGCATTTAAAATACCAAAATTATAGCCCATCATAACTTAGCTTAGCCTACCTTAAGTGTACTCAGAACATTTGCATTAACCTACAGCTGAGCAAAATCACCTATCCATGTCATTGATTGAATACTGTACTGGCACACAAAATAGAATGATTGCATAGGTGCAGAATGGTTGTTAAGTGTATTGGCTGTTGACCCTCTTGATTGTGTGGTTGACTGGGAGCTGGGGCTGCCACTGCCCCAGCGTCGTGAGAGAGGATCTTACTGCATATCGCTAGCCCAGGAAAAGATCCAAATTTAAAATTTGAAGTACTATTTCAACTGAATGCATATCAATTTCACACTATGGTAAAGTAAAAAAATAATAAGTTGAACTATCATAAGCCACACCACCTGTCCAACGCTAAGAGAAGCAGGTGGGATTAGAGGGTAGGGTAGGAAATGGATATTAATTAGAATGGGTTATGGTTCTCCCAAGAACTTATTTATAAATTTTTTTTTCAACGTTTATTTATTTTTGGGACAGAGAGAGACAGAGCATGAACGGGGGAGGGGCAGAGAGAGAGGGAGACACAGAATCGGAAACAGGCTCCAGGCTCTGAGCCATCAGCCCAGAGCCTGACGCGGGGCTCGAACTCACGGACCGCGAGATCGTGACCTGGCTGAAGTCGGACGCTTAACCGACTGCGCCACCCAGGCGCCCCTCCCAAGAACTTATTAAGCCAGTCCCTATAATTCTCTGAGGTCTGTTTGAGAAACAGTGGTGGACTTTTGAAAAGATACTAACCATACAAGTAGAACTCAATGGTGCCCAAACTTGACTCTCATCAGAATCATCTAGAAACAGTTTAGAAAGGATAGATTCCAGGGCTCCAACCCTGAAAATTTTATTTTTGTAGCACTGGGGTAGGACGAATGCATCTATATATGTTCTTATTCTTCCAGTTAACAGATTAATCTGATATAACAACCAAATCCAATGGAATCTGAAATAAAAGCAAAGCAAAGCATACTTTTGAGACCACTGGGGAAATTTCATGTATGTTAAACCTAATGCTGAGTTTCTTAAATGTGGCAACAATGTTCTGGATAGTAGGACGATGGCCTCATTCTTCGGAGAGTGAGGCGAAGTATTTAGGGATGGTGTCATGGTGTCTGCACAGCCCTCTCGGGTGGCTCGGCAAAGAGCGAGTGTGTATACATATACAGAGGGCAAAGCAGTGAGGGAGGCAAGCCGTTAATGGCTGATAAAACTAGGTGAGGAGTGTATGGATGTTAACTGTTTTGCCCTTGAGACCTTATCTTCCGGCTAACAGGTTTTCAAGATTATAAAACATTAATTATTTTTATAAGAGGGCATAAATGATGGGGGACGGGAAGTGCATGGGGTAGGAGAGCTCCATTCTTGATTTTGTTGCACAAGGGATTTGAGTACCATTACTGGAAGGGATGGGCTACAAAAGCTTGAAGCAGTGAGAGAGAGGTCACTGTGGGATACAGCTGAGGTTCTCCACTCATCTCCTTCTAGGACACACATGACAAATGATGCTTCTACTCAGCGCCCACGGCTAGGGGTGAACCTAGGCTTAGATGTAATTCCTGGCTACTGACCTGTAACATGACAGATTTTCCTCCTACTTAAGAAAGAATGTTGGCCTGCAAGTAAGCGATGTTATCACATGGATAGCCTTGAGTTCTTTCAAATTTACTTTTTTAATTTTTTTATAAAGTTATGTATTTATTTTGAGAGAGAGAGAACACGTGCACGAGAGCAGGAGAGGAGCAGAGAGAGAAAATCCCAGGCAGGCTCCACGCTGTCAGCACAGAGCCCAACACGGGCTCAAACTCACAAACTGTGAGATCATGACCTCAGCCGAAATCAAGAGTCAGGGGCTCAACCAACTGAGCCACCCAGGCACCCCTCATTCAAATGTATTTTAAAAATAATAATGCCCAGACTTCTCTATTTTTGTGTGGAAGGGGTTTGAAAATTCAACCAGTCACTATAATGCACAAAGAAAATGTAGATTATTTGCTGTCTGTAGCTGATCTAATCTTTGTCATGGGCAGTCACAGCACTAGGTCACCAAGGGGAGGAGAGGATGACTTTAACTTGACAGTGAATGTAATGGAAGTTTTTCTCCAGTTTAAATAGCTTCATGTGGATAACTCAGAGTCTGTTGGTAAGTACTCAGCATTTCAGACTTCCTCTCTATCAAGCTACTCTGCAATGATGTGGTTACAGAAAATTGTAAGAGAGGTTACACTTTTTTATAAACTGAGAAAGAGTGGTGTTTTACTAATAGGGAACATGCATGGACATGGTGGTAGATTATGAAAATAGCCCCATTCTTCACCTCTTCCTGTATCCTGACTTTTTGGTATCTTACTTTTCAGGGTCCTCTAACTCAGTCTGGGCTCAGCTGTATGGTTTTCTTTAGCCAATTGGTATAGCTGACCCAAGGCAAGCAGAGGTTTGAAATAGGCTTACACATGAGGCTTTCCTCTTGTGCCTGTGTGAGCACTATCACATGCCTACTGGGAGATATGAGACACGTGGAGCACAGCTGAGTCCTCAGTCATCATGGCAGAGGTCATCCTAGATCAACTACCAGACAGACTTCTCCAGCCAGTCAGCTGAGCTGTCTAGTCACCTGACCCCCGCCACTCAGAAATGAGAGCGATAAACACCACGGTTGTGTGCCATGGAGGTTTTGTGGTTCAGTGTTAGTCCAGATCCTCTAAGAAGCAGATGCCAAGGTGGAATAAAATGTAAAAGGATTTTATTCAGGAAATACCAATGGGAGAGAAAATAGAGAGGCAACTGTGAGCTAAGACAGCTGTCAGAAGGCCACGCAAGTCTGACCCAAATGAAGGAAAGAGGGAAGGAAAGTTGGGTAGAAATGTCTGCCATGCAGTCTAAAGAAAGTTCAACAAGGCTATGGGGAAGCTCAGTCAAAGTCAACTGTCAGAGGAGTCTCGAGCCTCCCAGGAACAGGTCTGCCTTAGTATCCCCACTACATGCAGCCATTGGCTGGGAGAAACCTATGGTAAGCATGGCCTTGGCACAAAATTGGCAGTGGGTTTCAGAGCACACTAATTGGCCAACTAGACTCATAAGTCTGCAAGGTGTTTTTTTCATGGCTGCCAAAGCTACATAGCATTATCGTGGTGAGATTTAACAGAGGCATCAAGAATCTACTTACTTGTAGAAGAGCAGCTCTTAACATGGCTGATATTGCTTCCTGAGGGGAATTTTGGAAACGAATGGGGGCACTTTTCGGCTGTCATCATGATTGAGGCAGTGCTACTGGCGTTTAGTGGGCACTAGCCAAAGATGCTTGATGTCCTGTAAATCCCTGGACCATTCTGCACAACAAACCATCCTGTGTCCTTCATGAAGTTTCAATGTCCTGTTTGATATCCACAAAGGGAATAATCTGTTTAAAATGATCTGAGCCAAGAACCTAACTCTGTTTTAGACAGAAGCATCAATTTTTTTTTTGTCCAACACAAATATGCACTGTGTCTATGATTACAGTTATTGTGGACCTTGAAGAATGATTGCTCCGTTTCAAACGTTACTAAATGTATGTGACCCATATTAGGAAATCATGCCACCAAGCAACAGTACTCGCGGTATTTGAATTGCCAAAATGATGTCCCGAGACAGTCTACATTGATCTACAATGTGCAAACATTTAGTTATTGCATTACATACCCTGTGGGATCATTCCCAGGTATGTATTTACAATAAAATATATATTATTCCATTACATTGATTTTCCTGAAATTATGTGATAGGTAAGCTATATTATTTTTAAACTTCGTTTTTGGATGAATGAAAGTGCTATGTCTGACAGGGTTAAGAACCACTCCTGTAGAATGGGGGGCCAAAAAGCCATATATGGATTATAAAAGTAAAGGGAAATGTACACCCGTAGTCATAGCAGTGTTATTCACAACAGCCAAAAAGGTAGAAGCAACCCAAGTATCTGTTGACAGGTGAATGAATAAACAAAATGTGGAGTATGTACACATATACATAACGGAATATTAAAAGGCCTCCAGGGGTGCCTGGCTGGCTCAGTTGGAAGAGCATGTGACGCTTGACCTCTGGGTCATGAGTTTGAGCCCCACAATGGGTGTAGAGATAACTTAAAAATAAAATCTTTAAAAAAAAGGGGAAGGAAATTCTGACGCATGCTACAACACAGAGGAACCTTGAAGATATTATGCTAAGTGAAATAAGCCCAGTCACAAAAGGACAAATATTGTACGACTCTACCAATACCAGTTACCTAGAGTAAGCAAATTCACAGACGGGAAGTAGAATGGTGGTTGCCATTGGCTGAGAAGGGGAAAAAGGGGGATTGTGAGTGATTGTTTAATGGATTCAGAGCTTAAGTTTTGCAAGATGAAAAGCGTTCTGGAGATGAGTTGCACTACAATATGAATATATGCTTAACACTACTAAACTTAACAACGATTAAGATGGTAAATTTTATATTATGTCTATTTTACCGCAACGAAAGAGAGAGAAAGGGAATGTAATTCCAGCCCAGGTCAGACTCTGAGAAAAACAGAAACGGATAGTAGTGTGTAATAGTGGCCATTGATGTTCGATGGATATTTAAATACAGTGTCATATAAAAGCGTATACGTATATATTTGATGTCATATTACAATTGATGAGAGATATGACACGTGGAGAACTGGGAAGTCAAAAAATATTTTACCCCAGGACAAGATTTAAAAAAATAATAAGTGGAAGAAGCGGGAGTTTAATTGGAAAGTCCTGGCGACCTCACGCCCCTTCGTGCTGTTTATCCGGCTATTGCCACCCACTCCCGGCCCGCCCTTCCCTGCTCCGGGATGTTGGGGCTGAGCCACACTTCCCACATTTCCCACATTCCCTTGCCAGCCAGCTTCCTGCGGTCCGGGAGGCACTGGTGGGGCAGAAGAAGGGGGAGGAGGGCTTCTTCCCTGCTCCTACCTCCTGTTGGGAGATGACTGACAGCAGCAGACAGCTCCAGCTTCTAGCTTCTTTCCGCAGCCCCACCTGCGCTCCCCAGGCTCGCACAGCCCCTCCGAGGGGCCAGCGCCTGCCAGCTACGTCTTCCCCAGACGCGAAGCTCCTACGGAGCCGCGCCCCTCCTGGAGGACCAAGCGCGCACCTGCAGAGAGAGGTCCAGGCGTCAGCTCTGCGGAGCCCTGCTCTGAAGCCTTGGTTTCTAGCAATACCACCTCTTCCCATTTGCTCCCCAGCCCGGTGGTAGCTGCTAGGTTATTAATCTCTGGTTTACCTCAGCATTCTTGTTTTCCCTTTCACTACCGGCCCCCCAACCACCCGCCCCCAGCCTCCTAATACCTTTGTAATCAACTACCTATATTATATTTCATCTGATGGAAATTCCTCGTGTGATTTCCTTTAAAAAATATTATTATTTATTTATTTTGAGAGAGAGAGCGAGAGAGAGAGCGCGTGAGCACAAGTGGGGGAGGGGGAGAGAAAGAGTCCCAAGCGGGCTGGGTGCTGCCAGTGTGGAGCCCCACGCGGGGCTCGAACCCACGAACCTTGAGATCATGACCTGAGCTGAAATAGATTTGGACCCAGGCGTCCTTCCTCCTCCTCCTCCCTCTTCCCCTCCCCCTCCTCCTCCCCCCTTCCCCCTCCTCCTCCTCCTTTCCCCCCTCCCCCCTCCTCTTCTTCTGACGTTTTATTTATTTCTGAGAGAGAGCACAAGCATGAGTGAGGGAGGGGCAGAGAGAGAGAGGGAGACAGTATCTGAAGCAGGCTCTGCACTGACAGCAGAGAGCCCAATGGGGGGCTCGAACTCACAAACTGTGAGATCCTGACTTGAGCCGATGTCATATGCTTAACCGACTGAGCCACCCAGGCGCCCCTCTGTAGTGTGATTTCTATTTTTCTGCCTGGATCCTGCTTGATGGAAACTTTGAAAGATATACCACATCTATCTGTCAGTAAAGTGATCTGATAGGGATGCTGCCTCCCCTTGTGTTCCTAGGAACAATCTGGTGTGGATCCCTATAGCAGCAAGATTTTGGTCTCTAGTATTTTCTACTGAAAGGAACCAGGTTCATTGGAGAGTAGCTGACAGAGAATAGGCCTCTGTTTGGAGCAGAAAGCAGAAATGGGTTAGAAAGTCTCACTGTTGTGAAGAAGCAAAAATGCTTGCAGAGATTTCTGGGACTCCCATTGGCCAAATTGTAACAACTTGAGCAGTGGGGAAAAAAATCTGTGCAAAACAAGAGTACCTAATGATACTCAAAGGAAAAAAGTGAACTATAGTACATTCAAGGACAAAGCAATTAAGAGTTTCAAATAGTGTTTGCAGAAAATGCTCTGTATGCTAATGCAAACCATACACACATCAGAGTCCGATTTAGTTAGCACCTAGGCACCACCAGTAAAATCCAGGAAGTAGCAATTCAGCTTAGTCCAAAACAATACTTGCTTGGGACAAGATCACCCTGGAAAGAGAACTTTGACCCTGTGTTTCAGTCCCAGATCATAATTCATGTATTTTATAATTCAACCAATTATTTCAGTAAGTATTTATCAAGTGGCTATTATTGTAGGCACTATTCTAGGCATCTGGGATGTAGCCGTGAAGGAAAAAAACAAAGCAAAACAAAACAAAACAACAATACAAAAACATCTGTCCTCACGAAGCTTACATTTTAGCTAGGAGAGATCAGTATGCAATAAGCCTAATAAAGAAAGAGGCTAGGGGCCCCTGGGTGGCTCAGCCGGTTAAGCATCCGACTTGCGCTCAGGTCATGATCTCACAGTTTGTGAGTTCAAGCCCCACATTGGGCTCTGTGCTGACAGCTCAGAGCCTGGAGCCTGCTTCGGATTCTGTGTCTCCCTCTCTCTCTGCCCCTCCCCTGCTCGAGCTTTGCCTGTCTCTGTCTCTCTCTCAAAAATAATAAATACACGTTAAAAAAATTAAAAATAAATAAATGAAATAAAGAAGGAGACTATGCACGTAGGTTAGAGGGTAGTAAACATTGTGGAACAGGGTGAAAAGATCAGGAGATCCAGAGGTGGGCAGTACGCAGTTTGAAATTGGAAGGCCTCATTGCAAACATGAGATTTGAGCAAAAACTGGAGGAGATGAGGAAGTTAACCAAGTGGGTATCTGGAAGGAACATTCTATATGGAGAAGAGCACGACCGGAGCCCTAACTCGGGAACGTACCGGTGTGTTCAAGGAACAGCAAGGAGGCCAGTGTGATTGGAGTGAAATGAAAAAGGGAAAGAGTGACAGGAGCTGTGGTTGGGGAGGTGTTGAGAGAACTGCCCAGACAGGGCCTTGTAGGGCATCACACTGACTTTGGCTTTTATTGTGAGTGAGAGGGAGAGCTGCTGCAGGGCTTTGGGGCATGATTCTGCTGGTTTAAAATATCTGCTGTGTTAAGAATAAGACTGTCCGGGTATCTAGAATAGAAGCAGCGGGCCTTGCTGGGAGACTGTTGTAATTATCCAAGCATGAGGTGATGGCGGCTTAGGTCAGGGCAAGTGGCACAGAAGCTGGTGAGAAATGGTTCAAGTCTGAATGTATTTTGAAGGAAGGGCCACTCTTATTTGCTAATGGATTGCACATAGGATGTGAGAGAAAGGGAAGAGACAGGGATGACTCTGAGTTTCTGGCCTAAGCAATGAGATGGATGGAACTGACATCCGCCTGAGGTGGGAAGGTTGAGAACAGCAGGGTTTTTAGGGAGGAAGATAATACATTCAGTTGTAGGGCGCCTGGGTGGCTCAGTCGGTTAAGCATCCGACTTTGGCTCAGGTCATGATCTCGAGGTTTGTGAGTTCCCACCCTGCCTCCGGCTCTGTGCTGACAGCTTGGAGCCTGGAGCCTGCTTTGGATTCTGTCTTCCTCTCTCTCTGCCCCTCCCCTGCTCGCACTCTGTCTCAAAAATAAATAAATATTTAAAAAATAATAATAAAAATAAAAGAAATTCATTGTTAGGTTTGAAATATCTATCTAGATATCCTCGTGAAGCTGTTGACTTAGTATCTACAGTTCAGGAGAGAGGTGTAGACTGATAAATACTAGTCAGGATGGGCAAGGCAAGGCTGCAGTGACAAACAATCGCACTCTCACTAGATTCACACTGGATTTCTTATGCGCAGGGCTCTGCTCCTTATCACTTTCACTGTGGAATGCAGACTGATAGAGGCTCCCCTACCTGGACTATTGCTGTGGGCAGAGGGAAAAAAAGAGCCGGAGAGCCTCACACCCGCAATGAAATGCTTCCACCTTGGAGTGGCCCATGACTCCTACTCACATTTCCTTGGGCAAGACAAGTCCTGTGGCCACAGTTCACCCCAAAGGGGTGAGAAAGTACAATTGTCTTGTGTTCCTGGCAAAAGAAGCACCAGAAATACGGGTGAGCAACATTAACGCCTACTGGAGCCGAAGGTGCACAGTAGGGAGTCACGGGCACATACATGGCATTTGAAGGCACAGGACTAGATGAGATGGCCAGGAAGTGAGTGCAGATACAGAAAACGAGAAGTCCAAGGGCTGAGCCCTGGGGGGTCACCAGTCCAGAGCCCATTGACTCCAGTCAATATAATAAGACTTTGGTTTCATAGTAATGTGTTACTACAGATGAAGTAACGAATCAACAACATTGATAACTTAGTGTAAATTGTGCTTAAGTAAGTACAACGCCAAGGTTTTAAATTTCTGTGCTGCTCGTCTACGGTTTGTTTGTTTAGATGCCTTAAAATGATTAAAGTCAATCTGGTTTATTTATTAAATTCGTAAATCTGCTTCAATTTGTGAGTTACTTGAGTAATCAGGAAGGTATTTTTTAGATTTATCATCTGCTGTTTGCTGTTTGAAGTTCTTGGGAGAATCAGATATGTTATATTTCTGACTATGGTTTGAAATCTCTAAAGGAATTTAAGGAATCAAGTTTGTAAATGTGTCTGACATTTAGGGAAAAATGAATCTTTCAAATGTATAAACTGAGAACGAATCAAAGAGAAATGGCAAGTGAGTGTTTTTCATTTTAACACAAAAATTGCTGGATTTATAAATAAATAAAATCTGCATGTTGGGCTAATAGGCTAAAATAGATTTATAGGTTTATTAGCTAATACAATATTAATGAAGACACAAGTAACATTTAGTGTTTTTTCCAGCACACAATAACACCTGTGGATGCGGAAAATCCAACCAACCCTCCTCCTCCTTCTGGTGCCCCTCATGATGGCATAGAGGCCACGTAGATGATCCTGTGGTGATACAGGGGCTTCTTGGGCATGTACCCCTCCATCTCTGCGGGTTGTCTGGGGGCTAATTCCAACCCCTCCTACCTATTCCTAGCTGCCACTATTTAGATTGGCCTATCCTCCATCTTGATGGGTGTATGTCTTTTCTAATGGTTTGAATTGACTATTCAACATTTCGAATATTGTTTGTTATTTTGGATCATGGTCAAATTCCATGCCATTTCCTTTGGTCTCAAAATCACCACAGACTGAAGTTCTTTATCCTGACCTAGGTCTCCTTTAGATAGCCAACTCTCCCAGCACCCCTGAATCTGCTCATGGGCATGTGGGGACTTCTGGATCCCCTGCACTTTTGGGGAAAAGTGGACCAACAGTGAGATCTTTATGGCCAGGACTCTGCTTTATGTATCCACCTATTCCCAGCAAGTTGCTCAGAGCATTGTAGACACTACTGTATGGTATGGGGACGTGCTGTGCAGTGTAGCAACATGGAGTGGTGGTTTGTTGATGAGTAGCTATGTGGTGGTTTGTTGAGCAGTGTAGAAGTGTGGAGTTCTGGTTTGTTAAGTGGTATAGCATATGGTGTGAGGAGTCAGACTGTGTTTCTGTCTTTCCTGGCTACTTACTAGCTATGTGATCTTGGGCGAGTTAGTTAACCTTCTTGTGCCACATATAACCATCTAGAAAATAGAGCTAACAACTGCAAAACGTTCCTGAGAATTACATGACCTATATATATGAAATAATTAGCAAAGCTCCTGATACATTGCAAAATGCTTAAAAATATTGCCTAAAATAACAATTATATAACAATTTTATTACTGTTTTGTGTGGTCTAGTCAGTTGCTTGAACTAAATAACATATCAGAATAAAGAGGAGGGGAAAACAACATTCCAACTCCTAATTCCATCCAAGGAAAAGGAATTTGAATTCTTGTCTGATTATTGCAAGAAAGAATCCAGCAAAACTTTGCAGTGTAACAGAAGGGCAGGGTAGACATCTTCTGGTGAACCTGTCAAATCTAATTCCTGTTTTCTTTTTTCCTTTCCTTGTATTCTGGACTAGCTTTCCTGGACTTCTATTGCCTCTGAGAGTGCTGGGGAGTGAGTCACCCTCAGGAAGGCACTGCAGAAGAGAGGAGGTTGAAAATCCAAGCCGTACCAGGAAAGGTCATCCCCAGTGAACAGGAAGAGGCCTGGGCACCTGGCCCTGCTTGGCAGCTGACCTTTGCCCTTGGCTAGCCTCCCTCATGGGTTTGGCACACTATAGGAGTGGGCAGGTCATCCTGACTCCTCTCCACCCTGTATCTGCTTCCGTGCTCAGGGCCAGTGTGAAGGTCACACATCTCTCTTTTGAATCATCTCTGTGTTTAGGCTGCCCAAGTCCAAGCTAACTGGGGACACTGACTATTATGAACTGGAACCAGATCTTCACCTTGATGTGAAAGGCACAAGGTTCCATTTAGCAGTATATGAGGAATGGTTAAATCTGTATAGGAGTCAAGGTCAACAGCAACAGTGGTACGTCATATTGGTAATACATACCTTTGATGTGATGTGATGAAGATGGCCCTTTACTTCTATGGTTTTCCTTCCTGAAACCCTAACCCTGTCTGATCACAAGAAGAACATCAGAGAAATCCCTAAAGAGGGGCATCCTACAAAATACATGACCAATACTCACATCTGCCAGGGTCATCAAAAACAATGAAAGTCTGAGACATTGTCACAGCCAAGAGGAGCTTAAAGAGACCTGGTGACTAAATGTAGTATGGCATCCTGGAGGGGATGTTGAACGGAAAGGGACATTCGGTAAAGACTAAGGAAATCTGAATACAGTGTCAGTACTGGTTTATTAATTGTGACAAATGTACCATACTAAAGGAAGATGTTAAAAACAGGGGAAGGTGGGTGTGGGTATATGAGAACTCTTTTCCGTACATCTTTTCTGTACATCTAAAACTATTCTAAATTAAAAGTTTATTTGTTAAAATTCTGCATAGGAGAGGCCTGTAATGCAACACCTTAGCCTGTTAGCCATGGAAGGGGCGTGCTGCCACTTTGAAGCCCTACTGTGTGTAGATAAAATGGTTCTGGCCTACCCTTGCAGAGTGTACAGTCCAGCAGGTAAGGGCTTTGTATACTTTTGCATTGTTGGAATTTCTCGCAATGAACATGACCTACTTGCATAATCTGATTTTTTTATAAATAAAAAAATGCAATAGAAAGCTGAATCAAAGTGACAACTAGCAGGTTCTCCTTGTGCATGTTAACCCGGATTTCCTAGACCACACCAACTCCTATTCTTGGACTATGTTTTTTTTGTTTTTTTAAGTTTATTTTTTTTAGTAATCTCTACACCTAATGTGGGGGTCGAACTCATAACTCCAAAATCAAGAGTTGCATGCTCTTCTGACTGAGCCAGCCAGGTGTCCCTTGGACTATGATTTTTTTTTTTTAATTTTCTTTTTTTGAACGTTTATTTATTTTTGGGACAGAGAGAGACAGAGCATGAACGGGGGAGGGGCAGAGAGAGAGGGAGACACAGAATCGGAAACAGGCTCCAGGCTCTGAGCCATCAGCCCAGAGCCTGACGCGGGGCTCGAACTCCCGGACCGCGAGATCGTGACCTGGCTGAAGTCGGACGCTTAACCGACTGCGCCACCCAGGCGCCCCTTGGACTATGATTTTTAAACTTTTCTTAGGTTAAACTAGAGATCTTATCAGTTTAGGATAGAGTTTCCCAAACTTATTTAACCTTGACCATGGAATACATTAAGAATGATAATGTATCAGTAGAACACCAGCGGACATGGGTCTGCTGGAATGCAAGCTGGTATTAAAGAAGGCAGCGGTAAAGGTCTCGCAGAGGAATTTCCATAAGGAAAAAAAATTCAAGCAAAACATGTCTTTATTTTTCATGTTCTTAGAAAAATTTTAAACATTTTCATTATTATTATTTTTTTTTTAATTTTTTTTTCAACGTTTTATTTATTTTTGGGACAGAGAGAGACAGAGCATGAACGGGGGAGGAGCAGAGAGAGAGGGAGACACAGAATCGGAAACAGGCTCCGGGCTCTGAGCCATCAGCCCAGAGCCCGACGCGGGGCTCGAACTCACGTATCGCGGATCGCGACCTGGCTGAAGTCGGACGCTTAACCGACTGCGCCACCCAGGCGCCCCTTGGACTATAATTTTTAAACTTTTCTTAGGTTAAACTAGAGATCTTATCAGTTTAGGATAGAGTTTCCCAAACTTACTTAACCTTGACCATGGAATACATTAAGAATGATAATGTATCAATAGAACACCAGCGGACATGGGTCTGCTGGAATGCAAGCTGGTATTAAAGAAGGCAGCGGTAAAGGTCTCGCAGAGGAATTTCCATAAGGAAAAAAAATTCAAGCAAAACATGTCTTTATTTTTCATGTTCTTAGAAAAATTTTAAACATTTTCATTATTATTATTATTATTTTTTTACTTTAGAGAAAGAGAGAGAAGCGCACAAGCAGGGGAGAAGGGCAGAGGGAGACAATCCCAAGTAGGCTCCACGCCCAGCACGGGACTCAGTCCCATGACCCTGAAATCATGACCCAAGCTGAAATCAAGAGTCAGATGCTCAACTGACTGAATCACCCAGGCACCCCTTATAAAACTTTTTAAATAGTTTTAATATATGTTGTGTCTTATCTGTTTGTGTTTTAAATTTTTGTATATTTTGTGTCTTTTATGTATTTGTGTTTTAAATATTGTATGTCTTTTATTTTTTTTTTCTACGTTTTTTTTTTTTTTTTTTTATTTATTTTTGGGACAGAGAGAGACAGAGCATGAACGGGGGAGGGGCAGAGAGAGAGGGAGACACAGAATCGGAAACAGGCTCCAGGCTCCGAGCCATCAGCCCAGAGCCTGACGCGGGGCTCGAACTCACAGACCGCGAGATCGTGACCTGGCTGAAGTCGGACGCTCAACCGACTGCGCCACCCAGGCGCCCCTGTATGTCTTTTAAAAGTCACCTCTCTTTCTTTTGGAAACAGCCTTGCTGTGGCTGAGAGGTCTGTCAGATGCAGCTCTGGCCTATGCTGGAAGTGCTGCGTGCTGTGAAAAGTCCCACCTTGACCAGGTACATTGGAGCAAAGTTGGAAAGGATGTGAAGCTATATGTTGTGTGATATCTGTGTCCTCTTAAATTAGGCTACTCTAAACAGTGTTCATTGTTTCATCTGGGGTGACAAACACCTAGATTTTTTTTCTTTTAGAAAGTTAAAGCTCAGTTTGCTTACCTTCACTTTAAAGTGGTCTAAATTTGTGTTTGGTTCAGATACCATTCAGAACCTCAAGATCCTTCTTTGTATTTAAAGCTTTCTTATTTTGGTCATAGATCAAAGTTACACATGCTAGTGTTGTATAATTGTTTAATATTGAATAAGCATTGCTTACTATCACGAACATAAGCTGAAATTATGTGATCAGGTATGTGACATTTGTAGTAACCAATCAATGATGTACATGGGCAGGCATACAAAAGGATTGCATTTGCCTGCATGTAACAGGAATCTGACAATGGTTTAACTAAATATATTTTTCCCCCACAATAAGAAATCTGGAGGTGAGCAGACCAGAATAGGTACAGTGACTCTATGATGTCATGAAGGACCCCAACATTGTCTAGTTCCTTGGGTCACCATCCTTAGCATGTGACTTTTGTCCTCATGGTCACAAGTGGGCTGCTGCAGCTCCAGATGTCAAGTCTATCTGTGTCTCAGGCAGGAGAAAGGACAAGGACAAAAGGCAAAAGTCGCAAAGCGACTGAGTCTTTTCCTTTCATCAGGAAAACGTCTTTCTGGAAGCCCATTCAGTAGATATACCCTTACATCTCACTGCCCCAAACCCTGTTACATGACTGCTACTAACTGTGAAGGAACTCAGAAAAATCAAGTCTTACGACCTGGGCACCCTGGACAAAACCAGGGTTCTACTGGTAAGGGAAGTGGGTAGAGTGCATGTTGTAGAGGCAGTTTCAGGGTATGCAACCATGAGCTTACAAGTCATTTGGTAAATGCTACCCCTGCCTCAAAGCACAGAACATATGTCCTCCAGGGAATGGCTTCATTTGTAAGTATACAAATAATACCTGTTATGAAAATAATACACACTCGTTGTAAACAACAACAACACCCATTTACGTCTTAGCTAACAAAAGCTCCCTCTCCTAGATAACTGTTAACACCCTTTCCCCTCCTCTCCCTTAGTCTTCATCTCAGAAGTGATAATCTGGTAGGTGGCTCTAAGAGAAAGACCTGGGCACACTGGCCCCAGCCCCTTCCTCTTTCAGGATGGGCCTGTATTCTGGTTGACATCCCTGCTGTGCATTTTAAAGCATTCATCCAACTGGGCCCCAGACCGGGGAATGTGTCTAATTCAGAGGCTAAGCCTTCATAAACCCACTGGCCACAGACTTTAGTCATGTTATCTTAACAGCTCTATAATAACAAGAATGATATTTTCATTTCCATCAGACAGACTCCTATGTCTGTGTCTCAAATAGTTCAAAACTCAGGAGGGAGGAAAAAAAAGGATATTATTTCTTTGACTTCCTAAAACACTAACAATCTTTATCTATGTGTCAGAATTTGTCCCATCCTTTAAGGCCCAGACCAAATGCCGTCCCTAGTACCCTTCCTCCTGAAAGCAGACATAATCTGTCCTTGGTTCAGTCTTTCTATGGCCTTCCTTGCCTTGCTTTTGGTCACTTGCCAAATTTGGCTTGAGACTTACTATATACTTACACCTCACTGCTACTTAGCATAGGTTATTCTCCACGTTAATGGCTGGGGTTTAAGACAACCTAAACTTCCTTTTTACCCTCTAACTGACTCTCCTAAACTGAGGGCTGTATGCCAAATTCGGACACTCGTGCATCAGCTAAGAAAAATGAACATTTCCAGCTCTCACACGGTAGAGTCACTTGCCAGCCAACGGCTCTGTTCTGGAGTTTTATTATTTTTTTTCAATGTCACAGTTTGGGGATGATTACTTAAATATTTAATTATATTTGCAGTGGTTATTTTTTTTTTTAATTTTTTTTAACGTTTATTTATTTTTGAGACAGAGAGAGACACAGCATGAACGGGGGAGGGGCAGAGAGAGAGGGAGACACAGAATCTGAAACGGGCTCCAGGCTCTGAGCTGTCAGCACAGAGCCCGACGCGGGGCTCGAACTCATGGACTGCGAGATCGTGACCTGAGCTGAAGTCGGACGCTTAACCGACTGAGCCACCCAGGCGCCCCTGCAATGGTTATTTTATAAAACAAATGTAAAGTGGAAAATGAAAATGCTCGCCCTGGCGATCAAAAATGAAGAGCTCAGGCTTCGTTCAGTTAAGGCAAACCTAGAAATCATTAGGCATGCTGAATAGTTGACCTCAATTGGGAGATTTGTTTTATTTACAGTAGTTGACTCTTGTATTGAACTGTGAAGGAACAGAGTAAAATGAAAACAAAAAGCAAAAAACAAAAAACCACGTATACCATGCTGCATCATTCAGGGTTCCCCAGAGAAAATTGGCATGTTTGTACCACCCCTGGATTGATTGGACCAGGGGAGGCCACCTGGCCAGGAGATGCCAATCAGCTTCCCTTTCTTCGGAATATGGAGCTGGGAGTGAGAGACTGCAAGTTTCTTAATGTGGGAGGCTAAGCATGAGGAGTGAACTCGGGAGCCATGGACAGAGGAAGGCAGTGAGCATATTCCATTCAGCGGGCCAGAGACAGAGAAACCAAGCTGTAGAGAGCATGTGGGTGAAACAGAATCACTGACAAATGCTGAGACAAAGAAGAGTCTCCATGGCCCTTCAGTTCCTGATTCTATTCCTCCCCGAGACCTCTTAGTATTCCTGCCCTCGGGTTCTGCAATGTACCCCTGCTTCCTTACAATTTTCCTTTTCTGCAACCAAAGAGTCTTTTTTTTTTTTCCTTAATGTTTTTTATTTATTTTTGAGACAGAGAGAGACAGAGCATGAGCAGGGAAGGGGCAGAGAGACAGGGAGACACAGAATCCGCAGCAGGCTCCAGGCTCTGAGCCATCAGCACAGAGCCCGATGCGGGGCTCGAACTCACAGACAGTGAGATCATGACCTGAGCCGAAGTCGGATGCTCAACCGACTGAGCCACCCAGGCGCCCCCAAAGAGTCTTAACTAAACACTTGGAATAATGCCTACAAAACCAAGAAAGTCAATGACTCGCCATATTCTTTTTTTGTTGTGGTAAAATATACATAACATAAAGTTGGCCATTTGAGCCATTTTTAAGTGTACAGTTCGGTGGCATTAAGTATATTCACACTGTTCTGCGACTGCCATCCATCTCCAGATCGTCTTGCCATTTTCCTAATCAGGGTCCTTCATGATGCAAGGACTGATCGTTGTAGTTTATGAGTGTGAGCTGAGGTGCTATATTCCAGCACTGTGAGATGGCTTTTGGCTTCATTCATTTTGGTTATAGTCCTAATTTGAATTTATTGTCAGGGGACTTGCTTCTTCCTCATAATTTTAGAGTTTAGAAAAATATAATGGTTACTTGAGGGTTCCAGTTAACCAAAATTTTGGCTGTTTGGGGCACCTGGCTGGCTCAGTCTGGTAAGTGTCCGACTCTTGATTTCAGCTCAGGTCATGATCTCACAGTTGTGAGGTCAAGCCCCGCATGAGGATCCATGCCTAGAGAGCTTGAGATTCTCTCTCTCCCTCTCCCTCTGCCCCTCCCCTGCTCTCTCTCTCTCTCTTAAAAATTTTTTTTGGCTGTTTGATAAAATTCGCTGACAATTGCTTTGATTTCATATCCTTTTGCTAAACATCACAAATAGCTTTACACCTAGACCTACATTCATATGATCCCCATTTTGCATTACAACTTCCCTCGAGGAGTTTATAGGCAGTCCCTTAATGTAACATAAATATTGAAATTATTTGTTAAAGATCCAAAATTAATGCACAGAGTGCACAGAAATAAATTGTACACACGTTAGATGGGATATGTGCATGGCTACATTTATGCCTGTCATGTTTTCACCTCTTGCAAATATACTTTATCACTTCTCAACTTTTCTTCTTCTAAGTTATGGGGATTTTTAGGTCTTTTAAGCTAGCTACTTAATTCACAGGCTTTTCAACTTCCTTACAAGACATGTTCACAATATGTGCGAACAATACGGGCATGAGAGGTGCTTCTACTACTAAGAGCTGAGATGTGTCTATAGCACAGCCCCTATCCGGGATTCCAGAAACCTCAACGTTGTTGAAGGAGCCACAACAATTCTCTGATGGGATGATGTTTGATTCACGTAGTGAATTTTGAGTAAAAATGTTGTCTTGTTTTTGCAGCAAACATTTGGAGAGTGAGAGTTCAGATGGTTCTGGGTATCTAATGATGGAGAGAAACAATGGTCTCCCTCTTTGAGGAAAACTTCTCTATTGGACTGATGGATGCTGGCCTCAATTCTGGACGTGCCATGTACAGTGGGCTCTTTTTAGGGGCCAACTAACTCTTACTCCCTGGAAGGATTATGGACACTCTCAACCCCTTTGTTCACAGAATTCTGGGAGTTAGGCACTGATCTCATTTCAGATGCAAACATCACAAGTGCATCCTCCCACAGGTCCACAGGGACATGTTGGGCAAGGATTTTTTTTGTTGTTGTTTATTATTTTTGAGAGAGAGAGATAGAGAGGAAGCAGGGAGGGGCAGAGAGAGGGAGACACAGAATCCAAAGCAGGCTCCAGGCTCTGAGCTGTCAGCACAGAGCCCAACGCGGGGCTCAAACTCACAGACTACAAGATCATGACCTGAGCTGTAGTGGGCTGCCCAACTGACTGAGTCACCCAGGCGCCCCTGTTGGGCAAGGATTTTATCTTTAATCTTCACTTGGGTGCTTAAATAAAGAACAGGGAGCAGAAAGAAGTTAATTCACTAAATCATTACAGAGGCCAGTAGTGTCTGAGTGTGGGAGGACAGAGATGATTAGGACTTGGGACACTGACTACTGAGGGCTTACAGTTTAGAGGAGTCGTAATAGAAATTCTGAAAAACTCAAGTCTTTTGTCTCCTGGGAAGGCTGACCTCACCACATAATGTCTCTCCTGTATTATGTGTTAAACCATAACTGTAATTTTATGCATAATCACTATAAATAATCATTATAGAGAATGTGTTGCATTCTTTACAAAAACAAAACAAAACAAAAACTCTTGTGCTCACTGCTTCCCATAAGAAGCTGCATAGTGAGGGAGTCCTTACCCTGACACTGCTGCTTCAGGTGACCTCTGCAGGTAAGGGACTCTGTGTGTGTGTTAAGGGAGGGTGGACAGGGTCTGCCCATTCCAAATATGTAGTCTGGGATCTGGGTGGAGCCTTCCTCTCCTTTCTGGGGTGGAAAAACTGTGCGGTGCTGTGCAAACTGGTGGCTTTAGCAGCTTCTCCTGATGAAGAAATCAGTGGTGTCTTTTAAGGCTCACTGAGGGATAAATGATACCCGCGTACCTATATTTCCACTTGCCTCCCCACCCCCATGGATATGTCCTGGAAGTAGCAACTTCTCTTGCCTCCTAGGGGAATCAATAGGCTTTTGTCTTCTAAAGCTCAGGCACATAAAACTCTTGGAATAAAACATATGGAGTAAGCTCCCTGACATCGGTCTTGGTGATGATTTTCTGGATCTGACTCCAAAAGCAAGGGAAACAGAAGCAAAAATAAACAAATGGGACTACATCAAACTAAAAAGCTTCTGCACAGTGAAGGAAAGAGTGATCAGAACACAAAGGCAACCTACTGAATGAAGAAGATTTGCAAATGATATATCTGATAAGGGGTTAATACCCAAAGTAGATAAAGAACTTATACAATTCAATAATAAAACAAACAAACAAACAAACAAACAATCTGATTAAAAAAATGGGCAGAGGATCTGAATAGACATTTTCCCAAAGAACATATATAGACCACCAACAGGCACATGAAAAGATGCTCAATATCCCTAATCATCCAGGAAAGGCACATCCAAACCACAATGAGCTATCACCTTACACCTGTGACAATGGCTACACTCAAAAAGACAAGAAATAACAAGTGTTGGTGAGAATGTGAAAAAAAGGGAGCCCTCCCACACTGTTGGTGGGAATGCAAATTGATGCAGCTATTATGGAAAACAGTATGGAGTTCCCCTAAAAAATTAAAAACAGAAACACCATATGACCCAGTAGTTCCATTACTGGGTATTTATCCAAAGAAAATGAAAACATTACTTAGGAAAGATGTATGCTCCCCTATGTTCACTGTGGAATTATTTACAATAGCCAAGATGTGGAGACAACATAAACACTAAGTGCCCATTGATGGAAGAATGAGTAAAGAAGATGTGGCATGCACACACACACACACACACACACACACACACACAATGGAATACGACTCCGTCATAAAAAAAGAATGAAATCTTGCCATTTGTGACAACATGGATGAATCTTGAGGGTATTAGGACCGAAATAAGTCTGACAAAGAAAGACAAATATCACCTGATTTCCCATGCGTATGAAATCGAAAATACGAAACAAACAAGACAAAACAAAACAAAACCCAGACACATGTATCCAGAGAACAGATTGGTGGTTGTCAGAGGGGAGTGGTGTTGGGGGAAAAAAATGTGTGAAAGGGACCAAGATGTGCAAACTTCCAGTTATAAAATAAATAAGTCGTGGGATTGTAATGTCCAGAACAGTGAATATAGTCAATCATCTTGTATTAACTTTGTAAGGTGCAGTTGGTAATTAAACTTATTGTGGTGACTGGCTTACAACGTTTACAAAGGTTAACACTGTTGTACACCTGAATGTAATAGTTGAATTATACCTCAACAAAATTTTTTTAATAAAATTTAAACACGAACAAAAAACCCCAAAGGTACCCACCAATGTGTTCATTAAATGTTAAATAGTTAGGTAATTGTTCAATGCTTTGTATCAGTGGTTCCTAGGCCTTACCATGCATCTAAATCTCCTGGAGGTCTTGCTAAAGCTCAGACAGCTGGACCCTATCCCAGAGTTTCTGACTTCGTAGGTTTAGTTTGGGGTCTGAACATTTCCATTTTTAAGTTTCCACAGGATGCTGATGCTTGCTGGTCTGCAACCACACTTTTAGGAACCACTGATCTATATTATTTAGAGCTCCTTAGTGGATTGTTTATAAGTGTTTGAGTGTTTTAGTGATTGAGAGGCTATTGGTTGGGGTTTTTGGTTAGGTTGGGAACGCACTATTATTTTTCCCATTTTAATTAATGCACTATAGATACTCGATATCCTAAAATCTCCAGCACACTTTTAGGAACAGATTAGATTCAGATAACCTGTTCTGCTCGTGCTGCCAACTTGAGACCACCTGGGGAGTTGTTGGGAGCCCCCTTCTGGCCTGGCAGGCCCACATTCAGGACTGGATGCCTTCTGATGGGTGGGCCCTGCTGGGAGAGAAGAGCAGCCTGAAAGGGACTTCACTGCCCTGTGAGGAAAGGAGACAAAAGCCCCTGCATTCCGCTGCAAGGCTAAAAAGCCCTTTCATTGCTAATGAAAACAATTCGGAGAACTTGGCTGGGAGCCTGGAGCTGGGGGAACCAGAGCCATGGGTAAGTTATTAAGTGCCCTGTAAAAGCCCCACTGGGCAATTTAGGGAGTGCCAGGCTCAGCTATTGGATGGCATCAATGGAAGGGACTCAATGGCCACCAGGCTCTCTGTGGGCCCGGAGGAGGTGTCAGTATCCCAGCCTGGATAAGGGCTGTAGGTCGGTGTGGTTTGGGATGCCAAAGGGGGATGTGAACATTTTGGAGAAACGGAGCAAGACAGGCAGTGTTTATTTGCCCAAGGAGTCAGGAAGCCTCACCTGTCTTACTGCAGTATCATTTTTCTAGATTCACCACTGCTCCTTGAGTCATGTCTGGAAACTCAGCTTTCTTATTGGTATTAAATCAGAAGATCCAGGGGCACCTGGGTGGCTCAGTCGGTTGGGCGTCCGACTTCAGCTCAGGTCATGATCTCATGTTCCGTGGGTTCGAGCCCCACATTGGACTCTGTGCTGACAGCTCGGAGCCTGTAGCCTGCTTCAGATTCTGTGTCTCCCTCTCTCTCTGCCCCTCCCCTGCTCATGCTCTGTCTCTCTCATTCTTAAAAATAAATAAACATAAATTTTTTTTAATCAGAAAATCCATACATTCCATTTTTTTTTCCAGTCCATGAGAGGAGCTTGACAGGGGTTCTAGGAAGTGAGATCTGGGCCTTTCCACCTCTGTGTGTGTTTCCTTAAAGGTTGCAATGGTCATGCTAATGCTTCTTGTATTTATTAGTTCTTGGTCTGCCCATTGGGAAAATGGGGCCAGGAATATCTGTCCTATCCATTGACATGAGGAGACATGACATGTTGGAGAAATCAATTCATTTGAAAGATGAATGAATGAATTATTGGAATAGTGACAAAGAGTGGAAGTCTCTGTGTTTTGAGATTGTTTGCAAGGAGTTCCGAACTCCACAAGGGCGAGGGTTTCTCGGATTTTTCACTGATGTCCCCAGCTCTTATTACAATGACTGATACATTGTAGGCACTCAAAAAAAATGTTGAATGAATGAATGGGAAAAAGGAAAAACAGAACTACAGAATTTAACAATGGGAGGGCTCTTATGGTCTAGCTCAGACCCTGATTTGCAAGCCCAAGCAAGGTTTATACTTTTCCTCACACCACTGTAGGCTCAGGGGTCGAACCCTGGGCAGGTCTCCACTGTGCAACAACTCTGGTCTCCCGTTCATGTTCTCTCACTGTTTTGCCTTGTGAAAATAACTTAAGCTCTAATTATCGGTTCTTGTTTTGGCAAGGAAGAAAAAAACATTCCAGTCCAGCTCTGAGCATAACATGTCTGGTCCTATTCACTTATAAAAAGTGAAAAAACAAACAAACTTGGAAATGTTGTTGGTATTCTGTGTTCTCATACCAGGTTCCTGGAGGGGTCAAAAAACACATATCATCTGCGAACCCTTTCTCAGTCACAGCTAAAGCCAGCTTGGCCTACCAAAGCTTCTCCTACATCTTGGACCCACTGGCAGGTCAGCTTCCAACTAGGACAATCTGGGTGACAGTCCTCAATCAGAAAGGACTGGAGAGGTCTTGTGGTCCCTTCATTACAGAGGTTCCACGGCTTGGCATGGTCACCCAGCTGGCCAGAGGCAGACCCTCTTCATGTCCCAGCCCATGGATGCTTTATGGAAAGGACACTGCTCATCAACTGACCTGGACGGCCTTCAGACCACAGGGCCCGCCATGAGAGGCGTATGGATGGCGAAACTGACCGGCTGTGGGTTAACGGCTGGGGAAGTTGCATGCCTCCCCCCACAGCCTCTGACGACTCTTTCTCTCCAGGCTGCAACATCTGTTCATATGGCCACCCCTGGCTGCTCCAGCCTGTCCTGAACCTTCCCTGCCTCTTCCCTCAGCATCGGAGCCCATCTGTGTGTTTGTGTGAGCAAAGGAAAGGTGCAGAAAGATGTTTGTCACCTGTTAACAGTGGCTACCTTGAGTGGTGGGATTGGAAGCGGCAGATGGAGATGATTAACTTTTCTGGTACCCAGCTCTGTGTTGCCTGACTTGTTACAACTGGCATCTACTACACATGCAATTTTTAAAAATCCAATAAATTAAAAGACCAGTTGTAGAAGGAAGCATACAGTATGATATCATGCATATAAAATGCAAAACTACAAAACACAATACTGTGCGTTGTTTATGGGGCTATACCTAGGTAGTAAAAGCCCCAAGCCTGCCCAAACACTACCTCCTAGTTGGGAAGAGCTGTTACAGAAGGGGGTGTAGTGGGGTCGAGAGAGGCAACTTTGAGCCATGACATTCTGTTCCCTTAAAAAAAAAAAAAAGAACCTCAAAGCAAATAATGTTTATTGGAGTATTGGAGTGGGTGATGTGTACTTGGGTGACTAGTTAACAGCATTCTCCACAATTTTCCATACATTTGAAATACTTCATCAGCTAAAAGATTAACTTCAATAAAGGGAGGAAAGGACTGAGTATACCTTATTTGTCATGTATCATCTTAGCAACTCCCTGTCCGTTGTCCAGATAGGAGAAAGCAGGGAAGGAAAGAGGGAGGGAGGAAGGAGGGATCATGATGAGTTTGGGAGAGCTAGTCTGCTTTTCTGATTTTCCTTATTCTTTGTCTTAGTTACTTCGGGCCACTATACCCAAATACCGTAGACTGGGTGGCTTAAACAACAAATCCTTCTTTCTCACAGTTCTAGAGGCTGGGAAGTTCAAAATCAAGGTGCCAGAATAACCTGTGTGGGGTGAGGGTCCTCCTCCTGGTTTGTAGACAGCCACCATCCTGTTGGATCCTCTTCTAAGGGTACTAATCCCACCATCAGGGCTCTATCTACCCTCCTGACACCATCTAAATGGAATCACCTCCAAAGGCCCCACCTCCAAACACTATCACATTGGAGACTGGGGCTTCAACACATGACTTCTGGGAACACAAACATTCAGTCCATAGTATTCTTTCCCAGTTTGTTTGGTGATAAACAAGTGAGAGAGGCAAAATTGGGGCATCTGGGTGGCTCAGTCGGTTAAGCATCTGACTCTTGATATCTCCTGATATCGGCTCGGGTCATGATCCCACTGTCACTCTCTCTCTCTCTCAATAAATAAATAAATAAACTTTTAAAAAAAGAGAGAGGGAGGCAAAATTAATGTACTCTGGATAAATGGCTGGATAGAAGGATGGATGGATGGATGGATGAGTAGACAACCTAATGAACCAGTGGCTTCCAGGTTCTCGGTGCAGGTTGGAATCTGCCTTCATCACGAAGGCTCACAGAGGCCATCCCCTGCAGCTATGGGACTGCTCACTGATCACTTGTGAATGTGATACAAGGCATTCGTGAAGCTAGGCCCCTTGTGCTTTTGCCTGTCAACCTACAAGCACCTACATGTGGTACTAAGCAGTTAGAACACTGAGTACCTACCGCCAATTATCCCCCTTGTGCCACAGGGTGAATATCCCTGGCGTCCTTCCCCAGTCCCAAGTTGAGACCTGCAGGTGCAGGTATGGATCCCAGGGGACACTGGATCACCTGCTTTCGGGGGATGGGAATGAACCATGTGACTATTCCATATGCACTATCTCCAAGTTTTTTTCTCAAACAAAACAAAACAAAACAAAACAAAAACATCCCTGAGAAATAAATAGTGGGGCAGCCAAGTGTTCTTCATTTTACCCCTTTACTTAGAGGGTATACCTGGATCTGGGGAGTTAAAGGTCTGACTGGGGCCTCAGCTAAGGGCGTGTCTCCTGGCTCAGAGAGCAGAGCAAAGCTCACCCATCATCCATCCCGCACGGGTGTGTACTAGAAGCCAGCCTGGTGGGGAGGTGCCCAGGCTACCGGGCCAGCTAATATTTGCTGAGCTCTTATTATGCTCCGGGTGCTGTGCACAGTCAGATAGCATTTAATTCTTGCAGCAGCTTTGAGTTAGGTGAGCTGTGTGGCTGGGATGTCAGGTGTGCATAAGGGGTGTGTTGGGAATGAACCTGCTGAGATGGGTCTAGGCTGGGCTGGAGAGGACCAGATGTCATGCCGAGGCTCCATCGTGGGTGACAGGGTTACCAGAGGCTTTTCATAGGTCAGTGGCAATAACCTGGCTTGGTTTTTGGGAAGGTCACTCTGGCTTCAGGGTGGAGAATGGAGTGGAGGGGGCAGAAATGGAAGCTGAGAGGCACCGGGGCAGGGGTGGGGTGAGGTGGGGGAGGGGAGGTTGCTGCTGCAGTTAGGCATGAGTCAGGGTGGGCAGGACCGGTGCCAGCCCTTGGGCAAGAACAGAGAGGCTGGCTCTAAGGTCTGGAGAGGAAGCAGCATGAGCATCACGGGGGAAAGGAGCCAGACAAGAGGCAGCAGACAGACAGGAGGAAGAAAGTACAGATAGGGTCTTTCTCAGGCTCTGCCACCAACTGGCCTTGGGATCTTGGGCAAGTCACAGCATCTCCCTGGGGCTCAGTTTTCGCTTCTGTGAAACTATGGTGCTGGTTGTAGCTTGTCCCCCTGCAGTAACTCTGAGGTCTTTTGTACCATGGCCTAGTGCCTGACACTACCAGGAACGCCAGAGAAACTGCCAAAGGGGCAGCAGTGGTGGGCACACGGGAGCCACTTGGCATCACAGCCAGGAGAATGGCGATGCTGAGGCAGGGAGGAAGCACACACTGCCGAGGCTCCCCGCCACGGCCAGGACACCGCAGTCACAGCTGCAGGGCTCCAGCTGGGTGCGGGCAGCCGTATCCCCTCTTCACACACTGTCTTCACAGCACCGTGTTTTCTCAGGCAGGGGGCGTGAGGCCACTGATCAAATGGCTTTTGCAATCCTCACTGTCGGGTTTAAGCTTGGGCTAGGGAGCAGGAAAGAGTGAACAGTCAGATGGCTTCGACATCACTCTGGCACTCTAGCTCAGTATCCTTGTAGGCAGGGGCTGGGGTGGGTCTCCTTCAGCTCCCTGTGACCTTGCCTTACCGGCGGCCTCTGGTTAGGAATCCCCCCTTGGAGACCCCACTCGGGGCTGGGCTCTCCCTGCCTTGGAGCTGAACTCCTACTAAGTTTTTCAGGTCCTGCCTTGTGTTAGAAACGGGAGAGGCTCTTGAATGCCGTGGCTAAGTTCTCGGCCTGGCAGGATTCCAAGCCTGACCACTTTTTATGCATTTTCAGCTATATCGCCATGGTAAGTGACTTAAACTCTCCGTACCTCAGTTTTCTCGTGCCTGCAGAGAAAGTGTGGTGGGTGGGGCCCGTTGTGGCCCTCTACAGTGGGGATGATAATGCTACCCACTTAGCTCTTAGGAATATTAAGTGAGAAAATACCCACAAAACGTTGGGCACAGAGGCAGGTACACACTGGATGCTCAATGAACTGACCGCTATTACCGTCAGTATTTACTGAATGTCCACACTGTGCCAGGCTTAGGGGATACAGTGCTAACCTATGGAGGGAACACTACGTGCAAAGCCTGACTGAAGGGGAGGACATTACAGCAAGTAATTCAATACGGCAAGTGTGTTAGTCTGGGTCCTCTGAGAAGCGGAAGCCAGGAAGAGATCAGACAGCAATGGGTCTGATCGGGAGCCCTTGGCTGGGAGTAGCTCAGGGGACGTGTGGCCTTGGTGTGAATGCACTGAAGCTTCCCGCAGGATGGAAGCTGAGGCCAGCAGTACACTCCTCTGCCTGCAGCAGCAGACCTCAACAGTGCGAGGATGGCCCAACAAGCAGAAAGGAAAAAGGAGGAAGTGGGGAGTGTGAGTCTGGAGAGCAGAGGAGGGGCTAGATCAGAGGAGTTTGGCTTTATCCTGGAGGCAGCCAGTGCCAAAGTATGGTTTCCTAAAGGGAAGTGGAAGGACCTCACTCGCAGGTCAGAAGGATTACTTTGGCCACAGCGTAAAAAATGAAACGCAAAACCCATTACCAGTCTAGAGCAGTCCTCCGGCCCCCTGAGGTTTACCGGGTATGTAGCATTTGACAGATTGACTTGCTTTCACTTAGTAATACACATCTAAGCTTCCTCCATAGATTTTCATGGTTTGATAGCTCAATTCTTCTTAGAACCAAATAATATTCCACCATCTGGGTGTACTATGGTTTATCCACTCATCTACTGAAGGACATCTGGGTTGCTTCCAAGTGTTGGCAATTATGAATAAAGCCGCTACAAATATGTGTGTGCAAGTTTTTGTGTGAATGCATGCTTTCAACTCGTTTGAGTAAATACCAAGGAGGTGACCTCTGGATCCTACGGTAAGTGTATTCTTAGCTTTGTAAGCAACCTCCAAGCTGGCTTCCAAGGTGGCTGTACCATTTTGCAATCCCACCAGCAGCGAGTGAGATTTTCTGTTGCTCCACGTTCTTGCCAGCAATTGGTATTGTCAGTGTTTGGGATTTTAAATTTTTTTTTTTTTTTACGTTTTATTTATTTTTGAGAAACAGAGTGAGACAAAGCGTGAGCGGGGGAGGGGCAGAGAGGGAAGGAGATACAGAATCTGAAGCCGGCTCCAGGCTCCGAGCAAGCAGTCAGCACAGAGCCCGACGCGGGGCTTGAACCCACAAACTGTGAGATCATGACCTGAGCCGAAGTCGGACGCTCAACCGACTGAGCCACCCAGGCGCCCCAGTGTTTGGGATTTTAGCCATTCTAGTGGGTATGTGATGGTATCTCGCTGTTGTTTTAATTTGTAAGTCTCTAATGACCATGGCCCCTGTATAAAATTAAATTTATAGTGTATCTCTGAACTATTTCAGGTGTTTGCTTTACCTTGTCTGCTGAGATTCTTTTTGTTTTACATAGAATCTCTTTTCAAGAATATATTTTATTTTGGTCACTGTGATTCTACCTATTTTCAAAATATCTACTTAAATTATTTTCCAAATGTATAAGAAAAGTTTGTGTACTTATAAGTCCAAGACTTCCCTCTTCTGTGACTCCCAATATCATTGCTGGAAAAGTGAGGGTGAAAGGGTGGGAGGTATATATGGGGAGATGCTTGGGGAGACCCCTCAAAAATGCTAGGTTAAAACAGAAAAAGTAGTTAGCACTTTGGGTGGGTGGCTATTCCCCTCACTCCTCCCTGAGGACTTATTAGTAAACTGCAAAAGTCACATTTGAAAATACTCTGAAACTCTTGCCTTATTTCCATAAAAATTAGGAAACAAGTGAAACCAGAGAGGTAAGTGACTTCAAAGGCCACACACCTGGGTAGAGGAGGACCCAGCGGCAGGCTCCCAGCTGGGCCATGTGACTTGTCTATGTTTCATTCTGAGCTCTGAGACCTTGTGGTTTCAAGATAAACACAAGGCTGACCCTAGGTCAGAACCTCCTGCCCTGCCAAGTCCTTACTTAGCTTTCAGGACTGGCAAACAGTTCAGCCACTATAAGAGTTAAATGGTGTACCAGGCCAGAAGAATTGACCTGGTTTAAATATTGGCAGGAATGGTGCCAGGGGCTCAGCTGAGGCTGTCTGTCCTCTGTTTCCCACTGATCTAGCCAACACGCAGCACTGGACCATAAAAGGTCTTGAGAACACTGTGTAGGGTTTCGTTCCCCACTTGCACACAGCAGGGCATGATCAATATTTGTTAACTGACGACAGTGAAAAGGAGGCAGAGATGAGGCACGAGTCTTTGACTGCACCCCTTAGCCCTGATCTGTGGAGCTGTTCAATAACCTGGTGGAAGGTGCTGAACTCTGAGACCTTGCAGTCTGAAGGTAAACACAAGGTGGACCCTAGGGGTGCAGGGGGGTCTGGGTTTCTGTCCAGAAAGACACAGTCTCTGGCAGCTGTGGAGCGAAGCCACCATGTTTTGTAACTGGGCATTACAGGGAGATTAGAGGCCACTGGAAAGACTTTGAGAACAAAATCAATACAGGTCCTGCCAGGCAAGATTTCATAGCAAGTTTTAGCCATTTGTGGGTGCTGAACTGGAGAGTCGAGAGGGGCCCCAGCTGCCTTGCAAGGAAGGGGAGGCTGTTGGCAAAATCCGTTTAGTAGCCACTCAGGGAAGCTCCCACAAGAGAAGAAATCTAATCTTTCTTACATCTGAGGTCAGTGGCCTCCCCAGCAAATAAGGGACGGGATTTGAATAGAACAGCAGTACAGTTACCGATCATATTGAGTGGCTACTGATTACCAGGCATTTGTATATTAATCTTTACAACAAACCCATGAATCTAATAGAGGAGGGTCATATGACTTGCCCGAGGTTGTCCAGCTGAGAGTTGTGATTCCAGCCCGTCTGCTCCAATGCAGACAGAGCCTGGCTTCTTCCACGATGCCAGCTCCCAACAAGGACACAAGCATGATTTAGACTCTGTATCAAGAAAAGAGAGCATATCTTAGGTTCTCAAAGAACAGATTTATTTTTTTTAAGTTTGTTTGTTTATTTTGAGAGAGGGAGAGACAGTGTAAGAAGGGGAGGGGCAGAGGGAGGGGGAGAGAGAGAATCCCAAGCAGGCTCTGCACTGTGAGCTCTGAGCCCAACTTGGGGCTCCGTTTCACAAACCGTGAATCATGACCTGAGCTGAAATCAAGAGTCGGACGCTTAACTGATCCAGCCACCCAGGCGCCCCTCAAAGAACAGATTTAAAACATTCGCTGTGTTAGTAAGAATTTTCTGTCTCACCTTAGAAAACGGGCATTGTCTCTATCCACCCTGACCATGATCAGCCCCTGCCATGCTCATCAGGCTTCTTCAGAGACATTCCCACCCCATTCCCAAGTCTGGAGAGAGGTTTGTGCCTTCTTCCCTATAGTACAGCGACTATCATCCCTACAGAGAACCTAATAAAACAGGCAATGGGTATTTAATTCTAAATTTTCCTTAGGGATTTCCTGATTTGGCTTAGGCCCAGCCTAATTTCTCCCCAGACTGGTAGCACAGGCATAGCATAACCACTTAGGTAACCTAGAAAATGGTGCAGTGGTTTTCAGTTGCACCAAATTGTATATTGGAGTTAAGATTTATTTCTCCAAGACCCTCACAACATTGCACAAAAAAGGAGTTGTGGAACCATATGTCGGATATAAACCCGTTCCTGTGAAGCTAAAAGTTGTAAGTAAACTCATATGTATTTGTAGGAAGTAATCGGAGAGGATGCTTAGTAAACAGCTAACAATGGTTAGGCTCAAGGCTCTGTGTTGTGTTTGCGTAAAGGGCCCTTCTACCTTTTCCTTCCCACACTTCTTTATTGTTTCCAACATTTATAACAATATGAATTATTTTTAAATTGATCCTTAAGTTTTTATATAGCCAGTAAAATTCACTTTTTTTGGGTGTATGGTTCTACGAAGTTTGGCAAATGTATAGACTTGTGTAACTACCACCACAATTAGAATATATTTCTATCACCTAAAAAAAAAAAAATCCCTTTATAGACAGTCCTCTCTCTATCCTAATCCTCTAATCCTTGGAACCGGTGAGCCGTTCTTCATCACCATAGTTTTGCCTTTTCCAGAATGTCATATAAATGGAATCTTACAGTAGGCAACCTTTTGAGTCTGGCTTAAGTCCACACCACTATTTTGAGATTCATTCATGTTGTTGCATGTACTGGTGGTTCATTCCTTTATTGTTGAGCAGTTTTCCATTGTATGACATACGCAGTTTGTTTATTCATTCACTCCTTGGAAAACATTTGGATTTGGGTTGTTCACGGTTATGAACAAGCTATACATAACCATATAACATGGTTATGAAGCAGCTATATACATTCATGTACAGGTTTTTAAATGGACATAATTTAGTTTGGGTAAATATCTAGGAATAGGATTGCTAGGTCATGTCCTAAGTGTGTGTGTAGATATATGTAAATATATTTATATGTATATATATACATGTGTATATATATATATATATATATATATATATATATATGTTTATTTGTTTTGAGAGAGAGAGAGAGAAAATGGGGGAGGAGTAAAGAGAGAGGGAGAGAGAAGGAGGGAGAGAGAGAATCCCAAGCAGGCTCTGCACTGTCAGCATGGAGCCCAATGTGGGGCTCGTACTCACGAATGATGAAATGACCTGAGCTCCTAGGCTGAAACCAAGAGTCATATGCCCAACTGACTGAGCCACCCCAGGCGCGCCCTAAGTGTATATTTAACTTTCTTAGAAATTGTCAAACTGCTTTCCAAAACAAAAAAATATAGGAGAGTCCCAGCAGCCCTGCATCCTCTCCAGGACTTGAACTAGATATGGTAGGTGTTTTTGATTGTTGCCATTTTGAGAAATGTGTGGTAATTCCTCACCATGGTTTTAGTCTGCATTTCCCTACTGACTGATAGTGTTGAGCATTGCTTCATGTGCTTAATTTCCCTGGCATCTTTTTTTGGTACAGTGCCTGATAACATCTTTTACGCACTTCTGTTCTATTGTCTTGTTGTTGAGTTGCATTACTATTTTTAAGAAATGTTTCATGTATAATTGACCTACAATACAAAACTGCATGTGTTTAAAATGTACAGTTGTTAAATTTGATGTAAACATACACCTGTGAAGCCATCGCCACAATACTGATAATGAATTTATCCCTTACCCTCAAGAGTTTCATACCCCCTTGTAATTCTTCCTTTACCCTTCCTGCTGCCACTCCACCCCAGGCAGTCAGAAATCTGCTTCCTGTCACCATGGATTAGTTTGCATTCTATACAATTTCACATAAATGGAATCATGCAGTATGTATCCTTTTCGTATGGCTTCTTTAGCTCGGCATAATTATTTCGAGATCCATCCATGTCAAATGTCATTGCGTGCATCAACACTTCATTCCTTTTTATTGCTAGGAGTATTTCATTGAATCGATACGCCTTAATTTGTTTGTTCATTTCCCTGCTGATGGACATTTGGGTTGTTTTCAGTTTTTGCCATTACAAATAAAGCTGCTATGAACATTCATGTCGAGTCTTTGCCTGGGCATAGTTTTTCATTTACCTTAGATAAATACAGTAAGTTCCTAGGAGTGGAATGGCAGGGACATACAGGAGGTGTATGTTTAACACTTCAACAAAATGCTAAAATGTTTTCAAAGTAGTTACCCCATTTTACGTTGCTATCTTAACTACCAAAAGTAATTTTTTAAAAATGGTGTTGCCGGTGTTTATTGATCCCTAACATGAAAATTATAGAAGATTTCCTCAGTCACAGAATTTGGGGTGGGACTTGCAGAGCTAAGTTCTTCCTCATAATAAAGGGAAAGAATTGGGGGTGGGGTAGGGCCCCTAGGTGGAGCCAGGAATCTGGGCCCTTGTGGCAGAAACACTGAAAATTAAAAGATCCAGTGACTGGGTACCATTAATGGATTGGGAAGAACACAAATGTCTCCTATGGGGTTTTATGGCCCTTGTGGGGCATGGGCTGTGCTTTATAGAGACCCTCTTTAAAAATTTTTTTAGGGGCGCCTGGGTGGCGCAGTCGGTTAAGCGTCCGACTTCAGCCAGGTCACGATCTCGCGGTCCGTGAGTTCGAGCCCCGCGTCGGGCTCTGGGCTGATGGCTCAGAGCCTGGAGCCTGTTTCCGATTCTGTGTCTCCCTCTCTCTCTGCCCCTCACCTGTTCATGCTCTGTCTCTCTCTGTCCCAAAAAATAAATAAATGTTGAAAAAAAAATTAAAAAAAATTTTTTTTTAAATGTTTATTTATTTTTGATAGAGAGCAGGGAGGGGCAGAGAGAGAGAGGGAGACACAGAATCTGAAGCAGGCCCCAGGCTCTGAGCTGTCAGCACAGAGCCCAACACGGGGCTCAAACTCACGAACTGTGAGATCATGACCTGAGCCGAAGTCAGATGCTCAACCAACTGAAGCAGCCAGGCGCCCCTAGAGACCCCCTTTTCAATCTTCCACTGTAAAATCTCCAGCCACATCTGTACTGCTCGCCAACACTTTTGTGTGAGTGGATTCTGTGGACCAGTGTTTCCTAAACTTCAGATGAACATCTATTCTATAACGTAGTATTTTTCTCTAAATCAATTCACTTTTACCAAATTCATTTCACGTTCATCTCGATCCTAAAAAGATAACTATTTTACTTTATTTTTTTAAGTTTATTTTGAGCGAGAGGGAGAGAGAAAGAGCAAGGGAGCTCAGGCAAGGAGGGGCAGAGAGAGAGGGAGAGAGAAAGTCCCAAGCAGTCTTTGTGCTGCCAGCACAGAGCCCGATACGGGGCTCAGTCTCACCAACGGTGAGATCATGGCCTGAGCTGAAATTAACAGTCAGATGTTCAAGCGACTGAGCCACCCATGCACCCCATGAAAGAACAATTTTAAAAACTATCTAAATTAGACACATTAGCCTCTGAACTCCATCACTCATCTCACAGGCCCCCAGTAGAACTCACCACCACACACTCTAGGAAATGCGGTCTTAGCATGTAGGGGAGGTTAAAAAACCCTTTCCTCTACCTCTTAGGGTTAGTAGCTGCACCATTTCACAGGGGACGCAAGCCACGCTGATAAAAGACAGATTAAATAGGAGAAATGTTTATTTGGGGGCACCTGGGTGACTCAGTTGGTTAAGCGTCCTATTCTTGGTTTCGGTTCAGGTAATGATCTTGGAATTTCGTAAGTTTGAGCCCCACATTGGGCTCTGCATTGACAGCATGAACCCTGCTTGGGATCCTCTGTCTCCCTCTCTTTCTCTCCCCTACGTGCACGTGTGCGCGCTCTCTCTCAAAATAAATAAACTTAAAAAAAAAATGGGGGAAAGTTTTGTTTTACATACATATGGGGAAGTCTTACAGGGAAAAGTGAAAACTCCAAACACGTGGTAAGACCTGGGGACTTACATACCATTTTAACTAAGGGTGATAAATTGTGAAGTCAGACAAAGGGGTTGGCTTCTGGGGATATAAATTGTGGGAAGGTAACTATACAGGGGAAATTACTGGAAGATAAGCGTTATTGTCATACAGACTGAAGTTGAAGACTCCATGCATAAAAGACTTCTCTCTGGCAATTCAGAGTAGCCCTCCTCTTCCTGGTATAGGAGAGGAGGCCCCTTTAGAAATGAAACTGGCTCTTAAGGAACTCAGAGGAAGAACTCAGGTTCTTTTCCTAGAACTCCCCCTCCAGTGACAAGTGCCCCAATCACCACATACGAACCATTGAGGGCCCATCTGATTTGTCTGAATCCCTATGAGATGTCCAATGCTCCCATTACAATCCAGGTTCCTGCCATTTCCACCTATTTATGGGGTGACCCTGCCTTGAACTGGTGGCACCAAGCAAAGAGAGTGGTCTCTGCACGGTTTGTCCCCGAAGTGGGGCTAAGCGAGCTTTGAGAGTCTTAATCAAGCTCAGAACAGGTCAAGGATTAGGAGTTAGGAGCCTTGCAGGGAAAGGAGGGGCACCATCACCTGGGAATGAGCTCTGGCTCCTGGTTCCCCAGCCATCCTTCCAGTTCATGCTGGGGTTTTGACTAACAAGTACCCCGAGGGAGCTGAGGACATCATGGGGGTGGGGCAAGGAGGGAGGCAGTGGTGTGGGGGGTGGATTTGGAGTAATTTCCTTTGGAGTAACATCCTTCTTTTGAACTGGGATTATATAATCTGTTCCATATGAGCCTTTCAGAAGTTTCCTGTTTCTCAAAGGGCTGTCCCTGGATCAGCGGAGGCAGCATCACCTGAGAACTTGTTTGAAATGCAAATTACCAGGTCACCCCAGCCCTCCCACCAAATTGGAAACCGGAGATGGAGCCCAGCAGCAAAAAAAATCCCCTACCATCCCACCCCTGATCACCACTCAATCCTTAGCCCCCAGTCTCGGTCTCTCTTTCTCTCTCTCCTTCCTCTCCCCCCACCCCCGCCCTGTCTCTCTGTCGGTCTGTCTGTCTCTCTCTCTCTCACACACACACACACATACTTGACTGGCAAAAAGCCATAGCTCAGATCTGTGGCTAGAGGAGCCCAGGTCGTGGAGAAACAGATTTAGAAAATCATAAGGCTTCCCTTCCCCCTAGCTCTCCAACAGAAGCCTCCAGCTTCCAATAAGACTTTCACACAGTCCTCATTCAACTCTTTGTGCCGACCTTACTTTTGCATTCCAACTGGGCACAAAGCTGAGGCCTGTTCTCCCATTATCTGTCAGATGAATGCTTGGATTGGTGTCCCAGCCGTGCGGTCGTGCTCGGTAATCCGAAACAGAGACCTGGAAGTCGCGGGGCAAATTTATTGGCTTCTTGCGCGGGAGCCGGCTGGAAGCCTGTTGAAGAAGAAGGGACGTTGGTGACACAGCACCACCCTGTGGCGGCGAGGGGAAGAGCCACTTTTGGCCATGCAGTCTGCACTGGGCTTATGGTTGGCAGGGACCTTGAATCTCATCAAATCCAAACATAACAAACAGCCATTTAAAGAGCATTTACTATGTATTAGGCATCATGATCATTTCTTTTTGTTGTTATAGCCTCAGATTTTCCTATTCAGTAGATAAGATCATGCACGTAATAAGAGCCAGACTAGGAGTCACTGGAGTCTATACAGAAGCCACAGGCGCACTGCTCTGACCTTGCAGCTACCTACCCAGTGGGGAGGCCTTCTTATAGTCGTGCTTTTCAAGCTCACATGTGCAGGAAGCACCTGCGGATCCTGTTAAAATGCAGACTCTGATTCAGCAGATCTGGGTAGATACAAGAGCCTGCATTTCTAACGGTTCCCAGGTGATGCCAATCCAGTGTTGTGGCCCACACTGAAAGCCAAGACCTTGAGCAGTGCTGTCTGATAGAACTTTCCATGATGATGCAGGTGTTCTAACTCTGTGTTGTCTAATACATTGGCCACTAGCCACGTGTGGCTATTAAGTGCTTGAAATGTGGCTACTGCAACCAAGAAACTAAAATTTAATTTTAATTAATTTCAGTGAATATAAATTTAAGAAGGCCCCTATGGCTAGTGTCTCTCATACTGGACAGAGCAGTGTCCCTCATGAGGGGGGCTCCGGCTGGCTTTGAGATGGCTGGTCATCGAAGAGCCAAAATTCCATGGCAGGTTAAAGCAGGACTATCAATCAACAGATTTTTAGAGTCATGAGAGATTGATATACCCCAGCGTTGCCATTTTATGTATGAGGAAACTGAGGCCCAGGGAGGCAAAGTGACTTGTTCCGGAGCCACAGAGTTAATATAGCATTCTTTCCACCACTCATGTTTTCTTTTGGGTCCACTGGCCTTCAAAAGAAAAATGTATGTTCCTTGTTTTAGCAACTCCTCTGTGAATACAATGGCATAGCTAATAGATTGGGATCAAATGTTATTTATTTCTTCATATACTATATGAATCAGCTCACCAAGTTTAAAAGTTAACCAACTTTCCAAGGAAATTAACTGATTTTCTGCTATATCATATTTATATTTTTATACCTGGGTCACATGAAAAGAATTCTCCCCTTTTGTGGGATGTTTTGCAAGGCCAGGGCCCCTGGCCAAACACAAATTGAAGGCAGTCCCTGTCTGAGCCCCACTGGTGTAGCTGGTGCCTTTGCACAGGAGATGTGTCTGACTTAAGCTGGTACAAGTGCACCGGGCACTGGTGGTGACAAGGTGACCGAACGGGTTGTCCTTTGTCACACTGGAACGAAAGATTTCCTTGACCGATCACTTAAAAAATATTTTTTCTGGAGGCACCTGGGTGGCTCAGTTGGTTAAGTGTCAGAATTTTGATCTCAGCTCAAATCACAATCTCACGGTTGTGAGATCAAGACCCAAGTTAGGCTCCCGCTGAGCGTGGAGCCTGCTTGAGATTCTCTCCCTCTCCCCCTGTCCCTCCCCCACGTTTGCGTGCTTGCACAACCTCTCTCTCTTTCTTTCTCTAAAAATAAAAATTTTTTAAATTAAAAAAAATTCTTGGTGCCTGAGTGGCTCAGTCAATTAAGCATCCGACTTCGGCTCAGGTCATGATTCCCCTGTTCGTGAGTTTGAGCCCCGTGTCAGGCTCCGTGCTGACAGCTCAGGGCCTGGAGCCTGCTTCGGATTCTGTGTCTCCCTCTCTCTCTGCCCCTCCCCTGCTCATGCTCTGTCTCTCTCTCTCAAAAATAAATAAACATTAAAAAATTAAAAAAAAATTTTTTCTGGTTGTTAAGCAATATATGTATGTTATCTAGAAATAAAATATTGCACAAAAAGTATTTTATTAGTTATCTATTGCTGCATAAAAGATGATTTCCAGAACCTAGCAGCTTAAACCAACAAACATTTGTTACCTCAATTAGCAGGAGAGGCTTAGCCCCATGGTTCTGACTCAGGGGCTCCTGAGAGGCGGCAGTCAAGAGTCCCCCAGGGCTACCATTGTCATCTGAGGGCCGGACTGAGGCCGAAGGATCCGTGTCCAAGCTCATTCCTGTGGCTGTTGGCAAGAGACCTCAGGTGGTTCTCTTGATAGGGTTACTCATGCTGTAGCCAGGGTGCAGGGGCGCAAGAGCGTCTGGCTCCCACGCAGACCAGGTCTGGCTACTTGCTACTGACAAAATGCAAAGGCAGAGGGACAGCAGTGGTGAAACAGCAAGGCCAACACAGGGTAGACAGCAGACTATCGTCGCAAAGATGGTCTCCAAAGTGCCAAAGATGCTTTCAGGTTTATATAAGAAAACTGTGGGACAAAGGTCGGTGGGTACTGCAGGTGAAGTGGAGGTCAAGTTGATCATGGTCTTGGAGTCAGTCAAGGGCAGGGTCTTGCTGGCTCAGAGTAGCCCTTACTACTTGAGGGGGTAGTTTCCATTCCCATCAGGGGATGATTTGCCCACGGTGTCTTTTGCCTGAGTTGAGATAAGCCGGAAAGAAGAACTTAACTAGGAAGTTTGAGGTCAAAATGGAGGTAGTGGGAGTCCTCCTTCAATGACGATTTTCCCCAAGAGTGAATGATGAGAAGGCAAGAGAGAGAGCCCAAGGCTGGAAGCCTCAACCTTTCACAACCTTAACACAAAGTGTTCTATTATCACTTCTGCTGCGTTCTGTTGGCCACACGGACTAACCCTGGTTTCTTTTGTTGTTGTCGTTGTTTTAAGATTTCAGTTTTAACTAATCTCTATACCCAACATGGGGCTCAAACTCATGACCCCGAGATCAAGAGTTCCATGTTCTACCAACTGAGCCAGCCCCCAGAGTGACCCTGTTGCCTTCTGGGAGAGGACTACTCACTCTCCATAAATGATCACTGTAGTACTGACAGGTAATTCCCTTACGTCTTTTATATAAAAATAAAAACATATGGCAGACTTTTTGTCTGACTCTTCACTTGTGTATCATTCTCTGCATTTTTCCTCTATCTCCCTTTTTAGATGAAAATTCAGGCTTTCTTTAATCTCCTTCCCCTGTGGAAGATGTAAACTCAATTTCTATTATTTTATTGGATACCTTAAATTTCGAACATGCCTATTTAGTGTTACAACATATAAAATGAATCAATGTCTTCATTCCCCTCCTAAACATTAAATCGGATGATCACCCTCCCATTTAACACGTCATTATCTAGTATTTAGTCCATCCCATTTTTATATATCCTAAATTCGTTTTATAAATTACTATTATTGTATTTGTAGATGTACCCATGGTCTACCTGTTTCTTCACTCACTGTTGGCTTCTTGCATCCTGAAGCAAGATTAAATCTTATCTCTAGACTTGGTACCTAGAGTTTTCTTTTTTTTTTTTTCTTTCTTTTTAAAAAATTAATTAATTTATTTATTTTGAGAAAGACAGGGAGAGGGAAAGAGAGAATCCCAAGGAAGCTCCACACTGTCAGCACCGAGCCCAGTGTGGTCTTGAACTCACCAACCGTGAGATCGATCATAACCTGAGTGGAAGCCAAGAGTCAGACACTTAACCGCGTGAGCCACCCAGGCACCCCCCCCCTTTTTTTTTTCTTGAATGCTCAGCATTTCTAGGAGTTTGCAGTAGGAAATGTTTCAAATCATCCAGTTCCCATATTGCTGTAGTTCCTTTTTTTCCAGGATTGTAACACTGTAATAATACTTCTTCCTTTTGAAAAACTTAAACCCAATGAAGACATTATGTGTCCTGACCGGGGCGGGGGGGGGGGGGGGGGGGGCAGGAGGGAGAGCGGTCTTGAGGTAGCAGAAAGAGTTAGGAATGAAGGAAGAAAGGAAAGGCCAATGGGGGAGAAGGAAGGTGGCAAGACTTCAGAGGTGATGCCTCGGGGAGGGGGGTGTGCCTCTAAGAGAAGGAGTATCTGGGTCACCAAGATTCCTGTGTGCTGGTCAGTCACTATAGCCCACAGCCGCTGAGCGGGCAGGGGAAGGCTGGCAGTGGGTCCTGGGCTTATACACGACGCCGAATCCCAGGAGTGCACTGGTGGCTATGGACCAGAAACCCCAGCACAACTGTGGTGTTGCAAAGCCCTGATGCCCACCAGGACCAGTGAGGGTTCAGAGGCGGAATGAGAGGAATAAAGGAATTAAACATTTCTTGCTAGGATTCATACCTGCCCCCCACACTATTTTTCAAAACTATAGATTGTAGTCATATTTGCCGTATCCTGAGTTTTTCACTTAGCTTATATTATGGAGATGATGCAAAGTCATTACCTATCCTTCCCAACCATGCCACAAAGTATCCCATCACATAGAGTGTCACTCATTGTGACTTGTCCTGCTTCACTGGCTGGGAGTGCAAAGTGGTTCACGCCGTGAAGACTGCATGCCCCATGGACGCTATCGGGAGAAACTCTCTTCCCTTCCCAGAAGCCCTCAGCACTCTCATAACCCATATTAACTCTCCCTCCCCAACCTTTCAGTCCCTCCACTTGTGTCTTCCGGCTGCACCCCCCACCTCTCCTCAGCCCTACAGGCCAGGCCAGTTCTAGGAACTCTTACCTGGAGGCAAGAGACCAGTTCACTCTCTCCCCGCAGGGAGTCGGATGCTTCTTGGCTGCCACAAGATGTCACCCACAGCTTGGCAGGTAGATGCATTTCCTGTCCCCAGGGATTGCAGCAACCCAAGCCGTTTTGTCAACCCTAAAATGGAGCTATTAGTTACCAAGTACAGGTTTCATGAGACTTCAGTAGGAATAAGAAGGATTAAAAGCATCCTAGGAATTGCTAAAGCTGACCACCTATAGTCTCATTCTCCCCCTTCTGGAAACATAGTGGAATTGCACTTCCCCACCCTCCTAATGAAGCCATGTGAGTTTTGGTGGTCAGGGAAGTGAGTGGAAGTGACCCGTGTGGGTCTGCCAAGTGGCAGACTCTATAAACTAATTCATGATTTGTCACATCTTCTCTCTTACTGCCGTGGCTGCTGTCACCATTCCAAATGGTGGTTACTCCATCAGCACGGGACTGTTGTGCAGAGCCCCCAGCCACCCGAGACGGGTGTGTAGAATTAATATAAAATAAAACTTCGTTGCTTTAAGCACTGAGGTTTGGGCATTATCTGTTACCACAACATAACCTAACCTGACCTGACTGATTAAACTTTTTAAAAAGAATGAACACACTCAAGGTTATAAAGGCTTAATATTAAAACAGAAAGGCAGAAAGTATGCAGGCAGTTGGGACCTTTTTATGGGTCTTCTCCATTCCTGATTCACAGACAGGGGTTACAGCGGCCATAAGTCAGGATGGCTTCAATGCCTGGAAATTGCACAGAACACTTTCCTTTCTACTCTTAAGTAAGTCCAGGTAACTATTTTTGGTACACCTCTGCCAGGACTCCATCTTGCCTATAAAATTTTATGGCCCTGGTGGAGAGCTGAATTCCCTATCCTGCCATGGAAACATTAGACAACTTGGGAGTTTTCAAAAGCAAGATGGCAGACTGAGTTCCAGAAGGGCTGAGGTGGGCAACATAAAGAAGACCAAATTCTCAAAAAAGTGGCTGTCAAAAGTTTTCTCCTGTTGCACACTTAGGATAAAGGCAAGCCCTATGTATTCATCAGGCACAATAGATGTGGTACCTAATGGATACGTGCCCAGGGCTCCCAACACACTTCGGGGTGCATGAAAATGCATGAATTTCTTATCTAAATTAGGAGAACGTTTTAACATATGATATCAAAAGGGTCCCCTTGATACCAATTCAGTAATAAAACATAATTTTTAACATTTTTTATGGATGAAGGGGATCACAAAGGTAAAAGTGCCTGGGACCCACACAAAAATCATACTGTAGCCCTGGAGAAAGGATTTCATAACTGACATCAATCTGGATTACAATGCATTTTTTAAGTTTATTTATTTATTGGAGAGAGAGAGAGAGGGAGAGGGAGAGAGAGAGAGAGAGAAGGAGAGAATCCCAAGCAGGTTCTGCACGGTCAGAGCAGTGCTTGATGTGGGGCTCGAACTCATGAACCATGAGGTCATGACTTGAGCTGAAATCAAGAGTCAGATGCTTAACCAACCAAGCCGCACAGGCGCCCCACGATGCACTTCTTGGAGATGAGTATGGACATGGCATTGCCTTTTCCTTTATGACTATGCTCAAATTTCCCTAGTTACAACAAACTGGCTGTCTTTGCCCCTTTACGTTTATATCAGGACACCCAGAAAGCCACAGCTACTAGAGGGAAGGGCTCTGGATCAGAGCAATGCATATGGATACAGCAGATTCCTCCGGCTTGCTTCCCATGCTTGCATTTTGCCTTCGGCCTCTGATTTGAGGAGTCCAGCAGGTTCCAGGGAAGACTGTATCTTTACCTAACTCCAAGGTGCCACACCGCACCTATGCTAAGCCCATCTGCCTCACGGTGATGATCACCCCTGCAATCATCAATCCAATCCAGTTGGAGTGAGTCTTAGAACTTCTGCCAGAAATTGTGGGATGCAAACATTCTTCCCTGGAAGGCATGGTGTGCAAAGGTGAATCTGAATTCCTACATAATTTGCCACCATGATCAAAGCCAAAGGAAATGTCAGAAAACCTGAGCCAGAGCCTTGATCAACCACACCAGAGCCCTACCACTAGCTTTTATTTTAGTTACACAAACCTATAAATCCTCTTTTATTGTTAAAGCCAGTTTGGATTAGGTTTTCTGCTATTTTCAACCAACCTTACTGAAACTAAATGTACCATTATTATTCCCAGTTTACAAATTAGGAACAGAGGGGTAAGTCACTTGCCCAAAGTCACAATCCAGATTAATCTTAACATGTGCTTTGCATTGATATCAAATGCTGCATTTTCACAGATTGCACAAATTTTATCTGCAAATGTCCAAGCATGTGTTACCTTGTAAACACTCTAAGTATGAACAGACGTAAGCAGAAAGGAATCTCTGTATATAAGACTTTTGTCCTACTTTTGTCCTACTGTATGACTCCTTTTAGGAGCTACTCCACTCTGAGAAAACACCTCCATCACCCACATACCCAGAGAACTGGAAGATCAGGAATTTGAAAGGGGTACACTTACTTCTCCCATTTGTCCCACCCAACCCTCCTCCCACCCACTCTTGGCTGCCAACCTCATTACCTTTTCACCATGTATGCCTTCACCTCCTTCCTATCCATCTCTCTCAGCATGCTGTTGAGTCTGTTCTTTGGCTCAGCACATTTGTGGACAATTGTGCCTCTTGTGGTTTGACCTGGCTCCTCTGGCTTCACCTTCCCATGCGTGGTCTTCTCCAGGAGACCACCCAACCACCAATATAGCCCACCTTCATGTAATGGATCTGTGTAATATTCTCCTCTCTTTCTCCCAAAGACTTTTTCAAACCCTCATGGCATATGGACAACAAACACAGGGAGGAAATTGAGGTAATGGATGTGGACAACTCTTTTGAAAATAGACTGAGAAAGAGAAAATGGAGATTGGGCTATACCTGGAGGAAACATGGTGTGGCCTGGTAGAAGATGCTAGTTGTATCCCAGTGTCCATCTTCCTTTCTCCTATGGCAATAGAGCCTCTGTGTTTAGGTGGGTACCAGAATAATGGCTCCGGCCTTCCTTGCAGCTAGGTGTGGCCATGTTACTAAGTTCTGGCCCATTGGGATGTGAGTGGAAGTTATACCCTTTTAAGGAAGGGCTTCCTGTCCTCCCTGTAGCCCCTTCTCCATTCTGCTGACAGGAATGTGAATTATCACTGGCCATGCAGACAGCGGCCACACCCCGAGAATGGTAGAGCAAGGCGACTGAAGAGGCTGAAGTCCTTGACACTGAGGTGCCTGCTGCCCTGCCAGCCCTGGGCTACGTCAGCCTAGAGGCTGACGTGAGAGACAAGTAAACTTTCATCTTTTAAGCTGCAGTTATTGTGGGGTTTTACAGCAGTCAAATCTACCTCCTAATTAATACAGGTGGAAAGAAGGGTTTTTACTTTTTTGTTTTTAGTGAATTTTTAACATGTTCCAGGGTCCGTTGGAAGAAGCCAAGAGAATCGAGGTTGAAAACAAACGATGATCCAGGATGATGGTTAAGCGCAAGGGTCGTGAGAAGGCAGAAGGAAGGGGGGCTCCAGAGCCCAGCTGGAGGTGCCCAGGTGGCCTTAGTGGTGGGAGGGACACTACTCTACTTGGACAAGGGAATGGCAGAGGGAAGATCGGGAGCAGGAGACTTGAAACTTGGCAGCATAGAGTTGAGGTGGTTCCTTCCTAATGGCTTCCATTTTCTCAACGAAGCAGGCAGTAAGGTCTTCTGTGGGAAGAGAACTGAGAAAGTCGGGCTGAGAGAGTTTATGAAGTGCTCAGAGGTTGGGAGTGGGCTGTGCATCGTCTCCATGGCCGTCTGTGTCTGTTGTCCAAAAGCTAAAAACCAGACGCTGACAATTTAACTTGCTCTGTCAAGTACCAGCCAAGGCCACCTCTGAAGAGGGCTGGAGAATAAAGTTTTTGCTATGATTTAGATTCTTAAAAATAAGAAGACAAAACAGGTTGACAGCCTTAGCCAGCGTATCCAGTTCATCCAAAAGTTTCCAGTCAAAATGTACTCATTGCCTGTAGTTATTACATTAAAATTTGGCCCAAATTACAAAAAGGTCCATTTTGATTAATATGTTGGGATAACTGGGACCCAAATAAAACACATAGGTGTGGTCATTTCAGACACCATGCTAAGCTTTTCACATGATATAGCTCCTAATCTTGTGAAATGGGTACTTTTATTCTTATTTCATGTATGAGAAAACTGAAGCCCAGAATGATTAAATCATGGGCCCTAAATCATACAGCTGCTAAAAGGAGGGCCAGAATTTGAACAAGGTCAATCTGACCTTATTCAGACTCCAATACTCAAATACTCCAATACTTTTCCCTCACCCACTGTCCACTGCCTTCTGTTGGCCCAGGAGAACTAACCCTCCTATGCCAGGATCCGACTGTCAGTCCCCAAATTTTGCTACCTTCTAGAAAGCTATGGAGTCTTTATGGAAACAGAACTTCTAGTGGTCAGCTTTACATGACCAACTGAGAAGTCAGGGTAGGCAGACCTTCAGCTCCCTCACCAACCCAACAATTGTGTTACATCTAGCTAGTCTATAACCCTGGACGTTCCTCACACTAGTAGATATTGTTATCTGGTGACCAAATGAATATTACTAAAACACAGCTTTTGACGTGTTACTCTCCTGCTCCTGTTGACCCATAGGGTAGAGACCAGACTTTATGGTCTGGCATTCAAGGACCCCCCCCTAATAATCTCAGCAGGCTACACCAGTTAGGAATGGATTCAGTTGAGTGTAATAGAAAACCCAAAATAACCATGATATAATCAATATGGAGGTTTCTCCCTAGTACCTAAATAAAGGTCATAGAGTGGTAGTCCACGGATGGTATGACAGCTCCACATAGTTATAAGAGCTACAGGTTTATCACTACATCATTTCTAAAGAGTGACTCTTATCTTCGTGGTCTCATATGCTGACTAGAGAACCAGCCATCACACACATCTTTCGGGTATCAGAATAGAAAAGAAAAAGAAGGGTCGAAGGGAGAACTTATTCTATTTTAAGGGGCTTTCTCAGAAGTTTCTATAAAGCACTTCTTATATCTCATTGGCCAAAGCCAACTCATATGATTACACAGAGTTGAAAGGGAGACTGGGACATATAAGCATTATTCTGGGAAGCCTTTAACTAACAAATAGGGTGGAACAAATACAGGGAGAGACAGAATCTGGCACTTCTGGCTTCTTTGGGAACTCTACAGCTATCTGGTCTATCCCTGACTCCTAGATATGATCCATGCAGGCAATTCCCCCTCCAGTCTTCTGGGAGAATCCCAACCCCTCAGGTCAAGATTTGACTTCCCCCGTATGCCTCTCCTGACTTCCAGTGATCTTCCTTCTTCCTACAGAACCTCTTGGATAAGGAAGAGGAGCATTGGAAAGTGCCCAGACTTTAGCGCCAGACAGATCTGGGTCTCATCTTGGCTCTTCTCCCACTTCCTGTGTGATCTTGCACAATTTATTTATCTTCCTTGAGTCTCAATGGTCTCTTCTTGTCTTCAGCATCTTGGGACAGGGAGCATAGTGAGGCAAGGTCTGAATTAATTTTTAAGGAGAAGTTGCCAACTGCTTCTCTGTATAGTTAGAAAGAGAGAATCATGTTGGGGCAAGCTTTTTTTGTTATGAGAGGAACTGCTATTTGCTCCCTTAACTTTAAAATACATGTATTTTGCAAACAAACACCCTGCCCTAAGTATAAGATCTTTATCTCTGACAAGAGGAGTGACAGGACTTTTTGCTTGGTTTAGCAAGGCGATCCCTCACTAAGACCCCTTGATATGCTGTGTTCTGAAGGCGGGACACATTTGCAGAATGATCTCAAAAGCTTAAAGGAGGAAAGGAGCTAAGTCCCCTTGACCCTAGCTTCTGAGATTTAAACTTGCAAAAACTTGTTAGGGTGTCATTGACTGCGTCTGATGTCAGGAAAGGACACCTAGGGCCACGAAGAGGAAGTTTGCAGGAGGCTATGGGGAATCTGGGATAGAGACTTTCATACAAATTGCATAAACGCAATCCAGAAGCAGCCTCCCTGGCACAGTGCCAGGCTTTAAGATTACATATGTGCATTAATTAAAAGCATTGCCATCTGCAAGCCTGGCATGTGGCACTATTGTGGGCTGGCAAGGACCTGTACCTGCAAGGGCATCACCAAAGTATAGGGCAAGCGTGTGCTGGCCCGTGCAAAACCAGTTTTCAACAGCGACACCTTGTGGCAGCAGCTGAAACAGCAGTGCTTATGATGCAATACTGAGCCCTTCCGACTGAGAATTTCGGATTCTTAGAAAATTTAAAGGTATTTTTCAAGAAGTAGATGACTAGATTTCCTGCTAATAAAGGTAGAGAGGCATTATTAATGGTAAAAATAAGAAATGTTTTGTGGAGAGAAAGGAAACCTTGTGCTCTGTTAGTGGGAATGCGAACTGGTGCAGCCACTGTGGAAAACAGTATGGAAAACAGGGTGGGGGCCTGGGTGGCTCAGTCGGTTGAGTGTCAGACTTCAGCTTAGGTCACGATCTCACTGCTCGTGAGTTCGAGCCCTGCGTTGGGCTCTGTGCTGACAGCTCAGAACCTGGAGCCTGTTTTGGATTCTGTGGATTTTAGATTCTGCGTCTCCCTCTTTCTCTGCCCCTCCCCCACTCACACTCTGTCTCTTTCTCAAAAATAAATATAAAAAGAACCAACAACAGTATGGCGGTTCCTCAAAAAATTAAAAATAGAAACACCATATGATCCAGTAATTCCACTACTGTTTCCCCCCCCAAAAAAAACCAGAAACACTAATTCGAAAAGATCTATGCCTTCCTGTGTTTATTGCAACATTAGGTACAATAGCCAAGATATGGAAACAACCGTCCGTCCATAGATGAACGGATAGAGAAGAAGGGACATAGATATAGATGTAGATATAGATATAGATATAAAGAAAAAGAGAATGGAATGCTTCTTAGCCATAAAAAGAATGAGATCTTGCCATTTGCAACAACACGGATGGATCTAGAGTGTATAACGCTGAGTGAAATGTCTGACAGAGAAAGATAAATACCATATGATTGCATTCATATGTGGAATTTAAGGAACGACCACTGAAGAAAAGAAAAGACAAAAGACTCTTTAAAATTTTAATTAATTATTTATTTATTTAAGTTTATTTATTTATTTAAGTAATCTCTACACCCAGCGTGAGGCTGGAACCACAAGCTCAAGAGTTCCATGCTCTTCTGACTGAGGAAGCCAGGTGCTCCAAAAAGGACTCTTTTTTTAAAAAATGTTTATTATTTATTTTTGAGAGACAGGGTGCAAGGTGGGGAGGGGCCGAGAGATGAAGAGACACAGCATCCGAAGCAGGCTCCAAGCTCTGAGCTGTCAGCACAGAGCCTGATGCGGGGCCCATACTCCCGAGCTGTGAGATCATGACCTGAGCTGAAGTCAGATGCTTAACTGACTGAGCTACCCAGGCACCCCAAGACTCCTAAATACAGAGAACAAGCTGGTGGTTATTAGTGGGTAAGTGGGGGTGGGGTGGGGAAAAAAAAAAAAGAAATGTTGACTGTATTTGTACCCTGAGGGAGTCCTACATCATACCTATACAGAGCACCACACTGGGGTCTGTCCTGGGGACAGACCCAGAACAGGACGGGACACAGAACTTGGAAAGAGGGCATTTCAGGTAGCTGTTTTTGCTGGGCTGCCTGCCATATCATCTGTTGTCTCCCAGAACTTCTCTGGCTCCACCCATAGCCTGGCTCCTGGGTCTCGTGATCCCAGCAGTCTCGGGGCAGGGAGCAAAGAACAGCTCCAGAAGACAAAATCAGGCCCAGAAGCTGTCACTAGGTCTGCAACCGATGGAATCATTTTCAAGAAAATGAAATTGCAGTTAATGCAACCTGCTGGCTGGTTCCCTTCAAACTGGGACTTGGTTTTTCCGTGGCTTCTTGTCATATTCCTGGCAGAAAAGTCCATTTCTCTCCTAATCAGATTGCAGAGGTCACAGGGGCTCTTCTGAAATAGGAAACAAGCTCTTTTCAGCATTCATTCTATTTGTTGCACATTTTAGCAGATTAAGCACTTAGGGTTGAGATTTGAAAAATATTTACTCTTTGGGCCAAAGGAGTATTTTAATAAAGTTAAATTCTTTGTATAAAGCTTCTTCAGGGGCGCCTGGGTGGCGCAGTCGGTTAAGCATCCGACTTCAGCCAGGTCACGATCTTGCGGTCTGTGAGTTTGAGCCCTGCATCGGGCTCTGGGCTGATGGCTCAGAGCCTGGAGCCTGTTTCCGATTCTGTGTCTCCCTCTCTCTCTGCCCCTCCCCCGTTCATGCTCTGTCTCTCTCTGTCCCAAAAATAAATAAACGTTGAAAAAAAAATTTTTTTTTTTTAAAATTAAAAAAAAAAAAAAAAGCTTCTTCAAACCTAACTAATTCCTACAGAAGCAGCACGTGGCTCTCAATTACTGGCAGCCCCTCCCCCTACATGACACTAGCAGGGAGAGAGTCGGCACCAGACGGGGTCCCCAAACACCCACCTTGGCCTGAAGCAGCCCACAGATGTGTTTTGTTGGTGACATTTAACACGGAAATCCAGATCTCTTAGTCCTTTTGAACAAGTGGGCAATGTGGCAACATTGGGCGTGGATTCTCAGAGCGGCTGCTCCCTTCTGAAGGTCATGGTCCACGTCCTGTTGTATCAGTCACCAAACTCCTATTGTCTTATACATGCCCACTGCACCTATTCATGTTACCTGCCTGGCCCCGATTTGAATTAGCTCCCCCTTTCTTTTTCTTTCTTTTTTTTTTTCCATTTATTTATTTATTTTTGAGAGAGAGAGGGAGGGAGGAACAGAGAGAGAAAGAGAGAGAGAATCTCAAGCAAGCTCTGCACAGTCAGCACAGAGCCCAATGCAGGCCTTGAACTCTCAAACCGTGAGATCATGACCTGAGCTGAAATCAAGAGTCAGACACTGAACCGACTGAGTCACCCTGGTGCCCCCAGCTTCTACTGAAGCTTCTCTTACAGCACCCCGGCAGACAGCAAGATCCTGGAAGACAAGAGGCACATCCGTTTTGTTTCCCGCCCAGTGCTGGCATTGAGCATGGGTTCCCAATAAACACTGAAAGAATAAAGGAATAAGTGGGCAGATACACATTGTGGTGCCTAGCATGTGCCAGCAGTGGTGCTGGGCACCAAAGAGCCACAAAGTAGATGTGAGACATATATCATAGTGAGAGAGATAAATAGGTCACATAGGGCGTGCGCGTGCGTGTGTGTGTATGCGTGTGTGTGTCACCTTTCAAGCAAATATGAATAAACAATCAAAAGCCGCAGTAGGGCTACAGATTGCCTGGTCGCTCTCGGAAAACAGGCACAAGCACAGTCTCCTGTCCGTGGAACGTCCAGCCCTGTGTAATCATCAAAACTTGGCATTTGATCTAGCTTACATTTTCTTTTTTTTTTTTTAATGTTTATTTATTTAGAGACAGAGAGAGACAGAGCATGACAGGGGGTGGGGGGAGCAGAGAGAGAGGGAGACACAGAATCTGAAGCAGGCTCCAGGCTGTGAGCTGTCAGCACAGAGCCTGACACGGGGCTCGGACCCATGAACCTTGAGCTCATGACCTGAGCCGAATTCGAACGCTTAACCGACTGAGCCACCCAGGCACCCTTGGCTTACATTTTCTTCCATCTCCCTGGCTGCCTGAGAAGGGAAATGAGGTGGCTTTTTGTCCCTCCGCACCCACTCTTCTCACCGGTAGGTGGACAAGGTCCTTGGACACAGGAGAAAGGGCAAAATCCGAGGTGGTGCCCTCATCTTCAAACATCAGGGTCCTCTGGATGGCAGATTGGTAAAGGTGACTCTCGTGCTCACCTTTGTTACTCAGACATCCCCCAAACTGGGGACTTCTGTGTAGTTCCCAGGATTCTGCCATGGTGTAGCCATGGAATCTGGTTCACCTCCCACTTCCTCACAGCCCCCTACCACCCCGGCCACATTGGGTAGGATTTAAGATGTCCCCACAGTGCCCGCCCTGGAGAACTTTCCTTGGTCCAGAAGAAACAGTGACACTCTCCACTTGCCCTGCCCAGCAGAGCCTTAGTTCTCTCAGACAGGCATGAGTCTGGCCCTGATCCACAGAGGCTCCCAACTGTAGAGAGCCCATGTCAATCCCTCAAGCAACCACTGAAGTCCAGTCTCTCTGAGCTCAAGGGGAAGGAGGTGACACCCTCACATGATCTCACCTTCCTCCCCTCTAGGCTTACAGCGCAGCCTTCTCCCAAGAAACCTTCCGGGGGAAATCCAAAGGTCTTGAAACCTGAATTCTGCATTTGATGATCTCTTAAACTCGCTTTAGGATTTGATATCTCTTTAACAAAAATTATGAAAAACAAAGCAGGAAGAGCCCCATCTAACACTCTGTTCTAGTAAATGATAGGTGCCCTTAGAGAGATAGACAGAAACACTCCTATGGGGGTTTAAAGGAGCAGACAATCTCTTCCATTTAGGGAAAGAATCAAGGAAGACTGACTGGAGGAGATGGCCTATGAACTGGGCCTTGGATGTGTGGAGGTCAGGGATGCAGGTATCTCAGGCAAAGAAATCAGCATACAGAAGACACAGGGGCAGGAATTGTGCCATATCAATGGTGTCTTAGGGACACAGATCATATGGAGAACACCACACCTGCCAAGGAGGCCTCTTAAGGAGAGTTGACAGGACAAGTAGAAGAGCTGAGCTCCCATAACCACCCCCTGTTGCGTCCTGGGTCGGGAGGTGTCTCCGGGCCAGCTCCTAAGGGAGAGGACTGGAGAAGGAGGGGACAGACTATCTCCTGCAGGCCTGACAGAGAGTCCCTCTGTGGTTTACTACAAAGGGCAAAGGCACACAACATCTATGTTCATGGTTAAAGGGAAATTTAACCACAATGAGATTCCACTTCTCAACTTTAGAATGGCTGCAAAGAAAAGCGATAGAATATAGCAAGGGTTGGCAAGGATGTGGAGCAGTCAGGACCCTCATGCACTGCTGGTGGGAATGTAAAATGGTGTCGCCATGGTGGAACAGTCTGGCAGCTTCTCAAACGGTTAAACAGAAGGTTACCATATGACCCAGCAATCCCACTCAATGGGAGCATTGAAAACATACGTTCACACAAAAACGTGTACATGAACGTTAACGGCTGCATTGTTCATAATAACCTAAACTGGAAACAACCCAAGCGCCCATCAACAGATGATTAGATAAACAAAACGTGGTATATCCAGACAGCAGAGTATTATTTACCTGTCAAAAGGAAAGAAATACTAGTACATTGCATACTACAGCATGGATGAATCTTAGGAATATTGGAAGCAAAAGAAGAGAGTCACAAAAGACCACGCATCATATGATCCTGTCGATATGCAATGTTCAGAGTAGGCATATCTACAGAGGCAGAAAGTGGATTAGTGGTTGCCAGGGGCTGGGGTGGGGGCTGGCTGGGTGGTAACGGGGAGTGGCCTGCTAATAGGTATGCGGTCTCTTTCGGGGATGAAAATATTCTGGAATTTGGATAGCAGTGATGGTCGTACAACGTTCTGAATGCACTAAAAACCACTGCATCGTACGCTTTAACGTGGTAATTTCATGTTACAAGCATTATACTGCAATAAAAAATCATTAAAAAAAAGAACCGATTGACTTCTCCATCCACACTCCTGTGGGGTAATAAAAATGTAACGGGTCACCCATCAAATGAAAAACACTGATGTGAACAGACCTCTCTGGCAGGGGCGGTACAAAAGCTGAGCTTTTAAAATTCACATTCTGTGTGATCTACAAGGACCTCATGAAAGTGGTGTTTGTTTCCAGTTCCTTACCTCCAGTCACTTGCCATATTTTGATAATGTTCTAAATTACAGGACCCAAAACTGGTCTTTAATTACAGAGTGCTTTAATAGGGCTTGCTGGCAAATACCATAGAATTAAGGGAGCCACTAATGAAATACAGCATCGTTTTATCTGTTCTCTGGTGGCAGCTTTTAAAATGCAATTAGTACCACGCAAGATATTTATTTAGGATTTTATCTCATGTATCATTCCATCTCCAAATGAGTGTTGTGAGTCCAGCTGCTTTTTACTCCTTCGTATGAGTATTTTCTCATTTTCAATCCACTCTTTTCTTCCCTCTTAGACTCCAGGGAGCCAGAATGTCAGCAGCCTGGGGGGCTGATTAAAGGAAGCAAACTTCTTACGGGTTTTGCCCATCCCATTCCCTGCTGTCCCCCGGCGCGGAGGGAGGAACGGACAGGAGAAATCAAGCTGCATCTTTGCCGGGTACCCGACCATTACGTACAGGAAAGCTCTGCACAGCCTCTGGGCGAGGTGTGACATGTCCCCAGGACCCTCTCCTTGATCCCAACTCTAGACACACATCCTGTGCTGACCACTCCCTACTCCCAGAAGGGACCAGGCACTTCCATGGCTCTTCAGTTCCACCTCGAACGCCCACTAAAGTGTCATGTCCTCTGTAAAACTCCCTCAACCCACCTCCCTGCTCCTCACCCCCCCCAAAAAAAACCAGACTCTATTCCTTTTGGGATCCCTTTGTCCATATTCGGCAATACTTGCTTGGTCCGCTGCTTGGCAATCAGCAGCAGGGCCACTCGAGGGCAAAGTGATGATCTGATCTCATCTTTGCCTGCCCCAGCACCACACGCAGCACCTCGCACACAGGAAACGCTCAATCAGTATTTGCTATTTGCGAATGAAATTGTTTCGAGTCTTTCCTATGCAAAAGAGCCGCCAATGAATCCTTGTCTCCTCTTAAGTTTCTGGTCCTCCCAAAGACACTGGATTTATCTGGCTTGTGGCTTGTGGCTTGTGGCCAGGCTGCCTCAGAACAAGCCAGGACATTGATCAGTTTCACAAGGTGTGCACACGTGCCCAGAACGGCGAGGGCTGCAGTGGACCTGATGGAGAACAAGACAACATGGTGATAGCAGAGTCCACCTCATCAGGGCTGTCTACGTGAGGGTCTGTTTCTTTGGAAACCAGTGAAGGACTGAGTTTTATATCAGCTATGACCTGGCAAAACAAATGAAACCACTCTTAGAAGGGAGCGTCCGCGCCTAGGTGGCACCAACTCTTTGATTTTGGCTCAGCTCGTGATCCCAGGGTTGTGGGATCAAGCCCCACATCAGACTCCGTGCTGTGCCTGGAGCCTGCTTTGGATTCTCCCTCTCCCTCTGTGCCTCTCCCCTACTCCTGTGCGGCCTCTCTCTCAAAAATAAAAATACGTGGGAGTCCAAGGGGCAGAAAAGTCTATGAGAAATAAGAGCTCTTCTCTGCTACCAGTTTAGTAGAAATGGGGTGAAGGGTGGGTCTTTTATTTATTTATTTGTTTTTTATTTTTCAGAGATTCTTTTTTTTCAAATTTTTTTTATTTATTTACTTTTGAGAGAGAGAGAGAGAGTGGGGGAGGGGCAGAGAGAGAGGGAGACAGAAAATCCAAAGCAGACTCTGGAAACCCGATGCAGGGCTCCAACTCATGAACCGTGAGCTCGTGGCCCGAGCCAAAGTCGAACACTAAACTGACTGAGCCACCCAGTTCCCTGGGTGGGTCTTTTAGGTAGCCATCGACTCTGGAATCTACGTGTCTGTGTGTTTGGGGGGCTATCGGTGTGAGTTTGTACAGATGGGAAGGGGAAGGGAGCCCCCATCTGACGTTTGGGGTTACTAAAACAGTAACATAGGTCTGAAGTGCCTTGCTCAGGTATATTCACTTAGCAAATCAAAACCACTGTGATGATGGTAATGAAGAAGATGATGAGGTGGTGGTGTTGATACCCACACACACAGCTGTGTCCCGCTCCCCCACATTCAGTAGTCTTGGTGCCCGACTGGGCCCTTCGTCCTCTATACTGAGGGATGCTCCAGGACAGCCCCATGTGTTTCTGGAAGGATGTTATTGAGGACATTGCTTGGCACCGTGTGTTGACGAAAGAGAGGCCGTGATGGAGAAGTACATCCCCACGTGTGCGGATGAGAACCGATGGACTCCAGAGCACACACTTCTAAGGGCGGTGCTGTCCAAGGAGATGGAGCACCGTGGGTGGCTCTCTCTTGTCTTTCCTCTTCCTGGGTGACCATGGTACAGGCTGGCCCTCTGAGCAGGCTCACCCGCGCCCTCCTTCCTGCGTGGCATTCTCCCGTCCAGCTGGCAGCAGGCTGAAGCTGTGGACCCTGGGCAGCCTAGGCGGATCAGTGCCTGCATGGCACAGTGGGAGGAAGCCTGCAGCCTCTCCTAGAGGCCCTGCTGGGGTTTCCTGGGGTCAGGTTTCACTAATCGCAGGGGTAAAATCAGAGACTCCACGAGTCGGGCTGGGGCTGTGATAAGGATCCAGGCTGCTTAATCAGAAGCCATCTAGGTATTAACCGACTTGGGGAAGTGGAGCTGGCCCAGGAATTAAACTCCAGCTTCCTAGAGCACTCTGCATTGGAGGTGGGGGCTCAGGGCCCAGAAGACAGTACTATATTACCTGGTGTTTCTCATCTGAACCTTCTAGGCACATATATTCCTTGGGAGATTCACGGGGACAAGCTGCTTGGGTTCAAATCTCATTTCCTAGTTGGTTGCATGGTGTTAGGGAAATTACTTGACCTCTCAGTTTCCTCATCTATAAAGTGGCAGTGAGGTCACTGTGCTCATGAGGTTACACAGGTAAAGCACTTTGAACCACACTCGGTTCACGGCAAACACTAAGCTAATGTTGGCTGTTACTTTTCCCACTGAAGTCCAGTTTCTCCAGCAACATGACACTGTCAGTGTTCAATCTTATCTCCTCAACATCAACCCTGTCTTGGTGGGTGGCACCCCTATCCGTCCAGCTAAGCAAGTCACAGACCTAGGGGTCACCCCTGACACTTCCCTCCTGTCCCCCCAAACTGTCACCAAGGCTTGTCACCCTTATTGCCTTACTAACTTCTGTCAAAGTTACCAAACTTCTTTAAAATCTCCCATATCCCTTCTCTCCTCTATAACCTCCCGCCAGGACTAGCACAGTAGGGTCCCTAACTGCAACCACCCCAGCTCCCCACTAAACCATTTTCACCCACTGCCAGAGAGATGCTTTGAAGTGCAGATCTGATTAGGCCAAGCTCTCTCTGGGTTCTCCCTGCTGAAACCTCATAATGACAGTCCACTCTTCTCGGGTTACAAGCAAAATCCTAACACCATGCAGACTGAGTCTGTTAGAATGTTTTTGGCACCAAGGGTCAGAAAGCCCTACCCAAATTGGCTAAAAATACAAGGTGATTTATTAGCTTCTTTGGAGGTAACTGGAGTAGTTCAGGCTTCAGGCATTGCGTGATCAGGGGTCTAGCACCTGATATTCTGCTCTTTTCTCAGCTCTGCCCTCCTTCCTAGGTGTCCGTTGTATCCACATCCCAGCTTCCGTTTGATCAGCATCAAGTGTGACACTTCTAAGAAAAAAGAAAAAAGAAAACCATTCCCAGCCATGAAATTCCCTTTCGGCCTGAGCCAAATGAGACCATGTGCCCATTCCCAACCAAAAAATCCCTTGTGGTATGCCGTGCACTGAGGGTTTCCATTCCCTGCCCCTGGTGGGAAATGAGTCCTTTGCTACAAACACACGTTGAAACCATGCTAAGAAGATAACATTGGTTTTATTTTAATAATACTCAGCTCTGAAAAATATGAGCGCTAACCATCAACCCTAAAGCTCCCCACTGTCCTTGATGATGGATCTGGGACTAGAGGTGCCCATGGTAATGACCTCATGGTAATGGGAAGTGAGAGTTTACTTCCCATGCTTGCATCCATACTTGCTGGAGTATGGATGAGGAAGGAGGGCAGGAGACAAGGGGCTTGCTGCCCTCGGAGATGGACTTTGGATGGATGGAATGGGAAAAGTAAGAAAATGTTGCTCTAGCATCTTCTATGCCCTGGTGGGTTCTCAGTCTTCTTCCTGTTCTCTTTCTGAAAATGGACTTAGCCCAGCAGAGGAACTGAAAGCAGGGACTCCAACAATTATTTGTCCACCCGTGTTCAAAGCAGCATATTCCCAGTAGCCAAAAGGTCCATCGATGGATGAATGGATAAGCAAAATGTGGCTTATACACACAGTGGAATATTATTTAGTCTTAAAACAGAATGCCATTCTGACACATGCTTCTGCGTACTTTAAAGATATCCTGAGTGACATCAGCCAGACACAAAAGAGTAAATATTGTATGATTCCATTTATATAAGACTCCTCTACAGCCAATTTGAACAGACAGAAAGTAGAATGGTGGTTGACAGGGGCTGGGGTGGAGGTACAGAATGGGGAGTTACGTGTAGAGTTTCAGAACATGGGATAGAGAAGTTCCCAAGATGGACGGTGGTGATAGTTGTACGACAGTGCGAATGTGCTTTGTGCCACTAAAGTGCACAGTTAAAAAAATGTTACAATGGTAAATTTTTTGTTATACATATTACCACAATAAAAAAGAAGTGCTTGGCTCATCGTCCAGGCATCGAGGGCACATCAGAGGGGCGAAAGGAAATGCTCCAAGAACGATTGTTGATTGAGTGGGCCATCTGGACAAAAGACATTTTTAGTGATATACTTTCATTTTGGTCCTGTCGGGGAAGAAAAAGTTTTCTCTACCTTTCAAGGTTGTTTTGTTTTGTTTTGTTTTGTTTTGTTTTGTTTTGTTTTGTTGGCTGGACTATGAATTAAATAAAATCAAATCTTTCATGAGACAGATTCACAGGAGAAAATCAAATTTAAGTACATATTAAAGGGCTCCATAGGAATATGAGGCCCACAGGCAGTCAAGCAATGGAGGCTTATATGGCACCCAGAGCTAAGGAGTAGGGGGTAGGGGTCTGGGACTACAAAGGGAAGGAAAACAATTCACAGGAAGAAGAAAAATAGTAAACGTTTGGGAAACAAATGTTTGTGAGGCCATATAGAAGCAGTAGGACACAGGGAGGAATTTTAACAAACGGACTTTGTGAAGTCCCTCCCTGTCCACCACCCCTCGTTCATACTATGTGGTGCTTATCCATGGTGATAGCTCCCTTCCTGGAGGGGGTCCACCATCTAAATTGTTCTAGGCAGTTAGAGGAAGGTCAAAGGCTCTTCCCTGAGCCTCTGTTTCTTAAAAATAATCAGCCTAGGGGTACCTGGGTGGCTCAGTCGGTTAAGCCCGACTTCAGCTCAGGTCATGATCTCATGGTTCATGAGTTTGAGCCCTGTGTCGGGCTCCGTGCTGACAGCTCAGAGCCTGGAGCCTGCTTCAGATTCTGTGTCTCCCTCTCTCTGCCTCTCCCCCGCTTGCACTCTGGCTCTGTCTCTGTCTGTCTCTCTCTCAAAAATAAAGAAACATTAATAATAATAATCAGCCTAAAATAATCCACATGCCAAGGAGACACATTTTGGGGGTGGCAAATTTTGCTCCCCTACCATCCCATGACGATGATAAAGGTGACGATGAGGAGGAGACTCAGGCCTCCCATGGACAAAGCTCATGAGAACCTGTCCCTCTGGGTCCCACAACCAGTATCCCCATTCCGCAGGCTCTCTGTGAGATGAGGTTTCTAATTCTGTTCTCTGCAGGGCGGACCCACAGAGGGAGGAGAGGTGGGGAGGGGGATTTCCTTCTGTCAGGCAGGAAAGTAGTGTGAGGAAACAGAGCTCTTCTGCTCTTTGAATGGAAAATGTCTCTTTCAGACCTCGTTTTAGAGAGTTGTCCCCTTTCCACCTTGTATGGCCAGAAGGATGATGGAACAGCTGTCACCAGTTGGGTCTGACTCATTAGTTTATCATCTCTCCCCACCCCTCTCCCTAACCCCCTCCCTCCAAACCCACCCACCCCGAAAATGCCTAAGCACAGTTGACTATTTTAAGAACTGAATTCCCTGTCGGCATGGCAACTTCCCGGCTGTACCTCTTGTCATAGCTGCCTGGATGGAAGAAAAGCCACCTATCACCGGGGCTCCGGCCAGCCTGCAGCAGAGATGTTTCAGGGATCAGACGTGGCCAGAGGGTGGACATCTAAGGCAGTCTGCATATTCTTCTTTGTGTGTTTGCTTGTTTTATGGCCCTTCAGCGATGTAAAAACCATCCCTTGGCTGACTGGCCACAGAAAAACAGGCTGCGGGCCAGACGTGGCCCACAGATCATAGTTCACCCGACCCCTGTTGTAGGACAAGGGCAACAGGTGTTCACACTTGCCGGGTTTCTCATTGTGGAAGTTTGAAAGATTTTGAAGGGTGAGTGGGCTACATGGGGAACAGACGGAGAGGGTTATGGAAGAAGGACAATGTGATTACGTGATTTCAAAACATTTCCCCCAAATATCTACATTTTATTATACTAAACTAAAGTTTTAAGACTGTCATCTTTACCATATCCCAAATAAAGACTAAAGCTTACAATTCTTTCCTTTTGTAGCAAATGCTATTTATTTCATAAGCTCTCCTCATTCTTCACAAAAGCCAAATTTTCTTCAGATATATTGAAAGAGGGTTTTGAATTTTGTTTTTTTCTTTTTTGCCTGAAAATTTTTTCAGAAAAAAAATGTTTTCTTTAATTTACTTTAGGGGCACGTGGCTGGCTCAAGTCAGTAGAGCGTGCGACTCTTGATCTCAGGGTTGTGAGTTCCAGCCCCATGTTGGGCACAGAGATTACTTAAAACCCACATACACACATACCTTTAATTTACTTTAAAAATTTTTTTTCATTGTAGGAAATTGTAAGCACACTCAAAAGGAAAAATAAAACGAATTCTCATGCTCTCATGTACCTGACATTACCGGTTTTTTCTCTTAAAATATGGATTAAATGGGGGACAATGGTTTGCAAATATATTTGGATAGAATCCACTTCTAGGCCATGTCTGAAAGTGGTGAGGGGAGGGGTAGGAGGAACATCTGTAGGAAAGAAAGGGGATCACCCTGTGATGGTTACCATGGAAACCACTAGGTTAAGATGGTTGAGTTTGTTTATGGGGCAGTGAGGTTCTTGCTAATGGACTCGGGGTCAGAGCTGTTGGAGAAATCTACAGGCTGGTCCATGAGGGTATCTTGCTGTCTCTGGAACTCCCTTCCACCCTCCAATGCTGTTCTCAGTTGGAGAATATTTTCATTCTGAATTTCTAGGGTTTGCTTAAAAGAGAGACAGTTTTGTGTTTCCTTCCTCGATTTTAGGGCTTACTTTTTGCACTGCGTAAGCCAGAGTCAAAGTGTTCATTGCATCCTCACTTTGAGGAGTTCTGAGATTTGATAGCAGACTGCTTGGAGTCCTGTTTACAACAGCAGCGAGCAAGTGCCTCCCTCCCTCGAAGAAAGCCCTGGTAGGAGGGCTGCTGGAGATCGTAGGGTATTGACCTTCACACTAGAATGCAGGAAACACAACGGTGCGCTCCAGAAGGGCAGGGAATCCAGCCTAAACTGATGAGATTGAGAGGCTCTTCATTTACTTTCTTCTGTTGGAAGGAACTTGACCCCAACGTAGAATATCCAAAATTCGCCAATGTGCAGGGCTGCTTTAGACATCAGATTATTTACTATGGGGCGTACCAGTAGGAAGTGGAACTTCGGCATCGTGCTCCTTGGACTTGGGTCCAAGCCGCAGCATCTGTTATTTCTACCGTGACATACTCTGTCAACTACTAATGGGGTTGGTGGCAGAAACAGAACCCACAAGATGCCCAGCACCCATAAACGGCAGGCACAGAGGCAGAGGCAGGCTGGGCTTACTCATCCTGGGGTAAACATGAGCAGAGGGACACACAGAAGGCCGCCAAAAACCGAGACAGATCCTCTCAGCGACAGACCCCCAGCGCTGGGATGCCTCGCCGGTTGAGGTCTTGCCCTAGCGCGCGCATCTGGCAGCTCGAGGGAAAAGGCTGCGCAGACGAGGCACGGCCACCGGGGGGCGCGCGGGCCCAGGATCGCGGGAACTCCGGGCTGCTGGAGGGAAAGCGGCGGGAGGGCTCGGCTCCAAACACTCCCTGCGGGGTGTTAGTTAGCAAACAGCTAGGACAGGTACCTCCTGAGCAGCTGCTTTCCCAGTCGTGTCTCCCCACAAAATCAGAAATTCCTTGAGGCTAGTTGCTTCTCCATTGCACAAGTCCCTTGCGCCCACCCTCGGTTTGCTGAGTAGAGTCAAACGATGCATTCTCGCTCTGGAAGGCGAGAAGGCGGGGGCAAGAGGAGGGATGCGAAAGAAGGCCCTTGGGGGAGCTTTGAGGCAGCTTTTCTGGAAAGAAGTGAGAGATGATAGGTTGTCACCGGGTGAAGCCCAATCATTGGCTGGGAAGGGGAGCTTTACACTCGAAAACTTTGGGGGTGGAGCCTACAGGACAATGAACAATTTGGGGAAGAATTAAGGCGATGACGCTCAAACTTCTTGGTCTCAGGACTCCTGTATACTCTTAAACATTATTGAGGACCTCAAAGAACCTTTTATTTATATGGGCTGTACCTCCCCAATTTTACCGTATTAGAAATTAAAACCGAAAATCTAAAAACGCATACTTATTGACTTAAAATTACAATAATGAACCTATCGTATTAACGTGATTTTTAAACTAACTATATTTTCCACAACAACAAAAAATTGTTAGTGAGAAGTGTGGCACCATTTTACATTCCTGGAAAATTTTTAAATGTTTAGCTTGATAAAAGACAGATGGAGCCTCATATCTGTTTTTGGACTCACTCTGTTGTGATAATCAGACTGAATTTTCCCAAAGCACATAGCTTCATATGTTCACGAGAAGATAGGAGGGAAAAAGGCAAATAACATTTTATTGTGAAAATAGTTTTCACCTTGTGGACCCCCTGCCCATTTTGATATTAAATAGAGTATTAATTGCTTACAGTGTTATTTCTTGGAGAAGAATTGAAAGACTTTTTTAAAACAAAGGTTGCCTTTGGTGAGGGCTGAGGGCTGAGGGCTGAGGCCAGGCTGCCTTGCAATTCACCCATTGGCAAAGATGTGGCCTTCGTGGCCACTGATACCAGAAAGCAGGGCCTCAGCTGGTGTAGACACATGCCTGTTATATGTTCCCTCCCATCCTGTGTGTGGTAGAACTCTATTACAGCTGACTTTTTTCTGTCTGCTGTTCTGAGTTGCAGCTGGCAGAATGGTGGCCAGCCTCCCCCTCTCTTGAGGCCAAAAGTATAAGAGAAAGTTGATTCTCCTTGGGGATGGTCTTGTTTTCTGATTCAGACAATCTACTGATTTTGAACCCATTTTGTGGCTTCTTATCAATTCAAAGATGTTTCAAAACAATGTCCCACTCAACCTCACACCCGTTAGAATAGTTGTCATCAAAAAAAAAAAAAAAAAAAGCGCTACGGAATCACTATATTGTACACCTGAAACTAATATTACACTGTATGTTAACTAACTGGAATTTGAATAAAAACTTGAAAAAAAAAAACAGATAAGAGATAATAAGTGTTGGCAAAGGATTTGGAGAAAAGGGAACCCTGTGCACTGTTGGTAGGATGTAAATTGGTGCAGCCACTATGGAAAACAGTATGGAGGTTCTTCAAAAAATTAGAAGTAGAACGACCACTTCATGATCCAATAATCCCACCTCTGGGTATATATTCAAAGGAAATGAAAACAGGATCTCAAAGAAATATCTGCATTCCCATGTTCATTGCAGCATTATTCACAACAGCCAAGACATGGAAACAACCTAAGTTTGTATATATAAACATATATACATATGTATGTAAATACACACACACACACACACACACACATATATATATATATATATATATATATATATATACACACTCGCACGTATATATACACACACTGGGATATTATTCAGCCATAAGAAAGAAGGAATCCTGCCATTTGCTACCTGGATGGAACTTGAGGGCATCATGCTAAGGGAAACAAGTCAGACAGAGAAAGACAAATACTGTATGATATCACTTATACGTGTGAGATTTAAAAAAGCCAATGGATAGAAACAGGGTAAGATGATGGTAACCAGGAGCTAGGGCTGGGGGGAATGGGGAGATGTTGGTCAAAGGGAACAAACTTTCAGTCATAAGATGAATAAGTTGTGGGGATCTAATGTACAGCACGGTGATTATAGTTAATAATACTGTATTGTATACTTGAAAGTTGCCAAGAGAGTAGATCTTAAGTGTTCTCGCCACAAAAAAGAAATGATAATTATGAGACGTAATGGAGGTGTTAGCTAATGCTATGGGAGCATTACATGTATCAGTGTATCAAATCAACATGCTGTACACCTTGTTTTAAAAGTTTATTCTTGAGAGAGAGACAGACAGACAGACACGGTGAGTGGGGGAGGGGCAGAGAGAGAGGGGAAGAGAGAGGATCCCAAGCAGGCTTTGCATTGTCAGCACAGGGCCTGACGCCGGGCTCGAACCCATGGACCACAAGATCATGACCTGAGCCGAAATCAACAGTCGGATGTTAACCGACTATGCCACCCAGGCGCCCCCAACACATTGTACACCTTAAACTTACGTGTCAATTATATCTCAGGAAAGCTGAGGGGGAAATAACACAGTGGCTCCAGCATCTCTATGCCCCTAGGCCTACTCTGGGGGTCTGTGCAGAATGCCCCAGTCTGAATGAAGAGGCAAGGTGGGGAGAAGAGCAGAGTCAAGTTACAAATGAGGAAAGTTTCTTTCCAGTTAATTCCGTCCAAGGATACCTAACTTGGATGATTATCCTCATCGTCTGTGGAATGGCATAAAAATACCGACTTCTGGTCTCACCTCAGATTAACCAAAGTAGAAGCTGATTTTAAAGCTGCAGGCCCACTCCCAACCCTCCTCTAACCCAGTCTACCAACTCTAAAAATCCTCCGTCCTTAGGCACCTTGCAACCACGTGAGGCATGTATTTAAAATTTTGAATTCCCCAGGCCTAATCCCTAGAAAGCCTAGAACCTGTTTAAGTAGATCTGGGACAGACCAGAGAACATTTTCTGAACAAGCATCTCCATTCATTCTGATGTAAATGACCCAGGACCACCCTTTTCCTCCAGGGTTATTACAGCCAGTGTATCTGTGTGTCACAGAGAGATCTTAGGCCCCAACTCAGAATCACCCTCAGCCTAACTTCTTTATCCTTTGAACAATCACACCCTTTCCTGGGCGGGGGAGGGGAGGAGGGGGGGGAGGGAATGGGTATCTAAATTTAAACTCCAGGGTTTCCAAGTCTCATTTGATGCAGGTGACAACCTTCCTCCCCAGTCCCAGAACCATACCTTCCAAGAAGATCCCAATCTTCTCAAACTCCATCTGGGCTCCGGCCTGAGCACTGCCTGTGCCCATGTTTCCCCGCATGCACACCTCCCTCCACCCTTCTCTAATCTAGGTCTGGGTCAGTGTGTTTGAAGATGGTTACATGTCCATCTTTCAGAAAAGCCGAATTAAAGATGGCAGGGATATATTTAAAAAAAAAAAAAGGCAGATTTAAGACCTCAGCTTTCTTCCTACCAGGAGCCCCGCTTCTCCTTCTCCTCCAGTTCTGTAGAGGATATTTTAGTCCCATCATCACAGAAGCTGCTTCTCTCTCTCCCCCCACTCCCTCCCCCGGCCATTGGTTGGAATGGCTGCCTGTCCCTTGGCTCACGGGTTTTCCTACCAGGACTCCTGGACCCTGGCTCCCTAGGGATGGTCCATGGGTCCCTGGAATCTGTTCCCAAGCCAGCTCTCCTCATCCTCTGCTTTGCTTCTAGATTCACATTTACTCTGCGTGGCACACGCTTGTGAACATTAACTCATTTCACGAGTCCCTTAAAGCATCAAGTTGTGACGAGTGGATTTTTTTTTTGTCCAACTGTGTCTAAACGCATACGAACACACACTTGTGTGGTGCCCAGCCTCACTCATTTTGTGCTGTCGTCTGAACTCTATGGGAACCATCAACGAAATCTGGAGTTCTTCACGGTCAGCTTTGGAAGACTCGAGTCTGGGAGAGGCACGGTGAAAATGATGAGTGTGCACAAAGCAGGGCTGCCTCCCAATTCTGGACACCCACGTTGCTCCCATGCTGATTACATCCGAGTTTCTGGGGGTGGGCTTGTGCTTCCCTGGTGATTGTAACTGGCAGCCAGGGTGAGGAACACCACACTACTCCCACTCTGCTCCTGGAAACATCTTCCCTTCTGTATTAATGAGTTTGTCACCAGCTAGACCCCAAGACCTGACCTTTAACAGCTCACCCACTGACTTTTGTCACACATTTTTCCTTGAGCTCTTCTTTCTAAGCTTATCTCTCTCTCTCTTTTTTTTTTTTTTTTTTTTGAGAAAGAGAGACTGGGAGTGAACAAGGGGCAGAGAGAGAGGGAGAGAGAGAGAATCCTGAAGGAGGGCTTGAGCTCACCCAATGCGGGGCTCAAACTCATGAATCATGAGACCGTAATCTGAGCCAGAGTGGGATGCTTAACCCACTGAGCCACCCAGGTGCCCCTCTAGCGTATCTCTTAACTCAGGCAAAATACCCCTGGGGCATAGTATCCCATGTTAAAAATCATGAAAATGAAAACTACCCCTCAAGTAGTAACAATTGCCCAAACAAGCCCAGCCACCAGTACCACCCAGACCAGTTTGACTTAACCCCCCACTCACACCTGCACAGATGGACCTTGGAGGGACCCATAGTGTGACTGACAGTTACCTTTATCTCATTAAAACACTAAAATCTTCACCCAAGGGGGAGCACAAGCCTCATTCACATAACATACAATGGAGCTATGTTTCCTTAAGGCACCTGGCACCACCTATGCCCACCTCTACATACAAGGACATGGTTCCCATTTCTAAATATTCATCCTGACCTTAAATAAAAGGAACCCATTCACTCTGGCTTGGGGAGTCCAGGCTTTGGAACTTATTCCTGTGATCTCCTTATTGCTGCAAAGAAAGTCTCCTTTGTAGGAGACCTCCACGTGGTGTAATTTCTGTCTGGGACTCGCCGAGGAGCGAGCTCGTGGGAGTTCAGTTACAGGTTGACTTGGTTCGGAAGTTGTCCAGAAGAAGTTGGTTTCACCCAAGGAGAAAAACCTATCAGAATGAAGTCCTCTCGGGAGTTCAGGACATACCACCCCAAAATATGCTGCTTCAGTATATTGATTATTTGGAGCTGAAGGCACTTGGAAAACAGCAGATACAGGGAGAGGCTCTCTCTGAACTCCCCGCATCTGCCTAAAGACAGATCCTCTGAAAGGAACTCCATTGTCATCAACCCCCAACCCTCGAGGTTCATCAACCAGGGAAGACTGGCTCCTGTCACGGGAGAGGAGACTACGAGTCGACACCACACCCAGACGGACTTTGTCACACACTGTCATACTTTCCCTCTGTTCTTAGGGCCCCTCTGTCTTTCCCCCAAGTCACTTACTGTCCCCTAAGTGACCTGCATCCGCACCCCCTTCTCTGTTAAGATGGTCTATAAGCTCTCAAATCTCATCTCTTTTTTAGGCGTTTGCTTTTTTTTTCTATGTGATGCCCTTATCCACGTAATATTAGAAATGAATAAATTTGTGTATCTTTTCTCCCATTAATCTGCCGGTTGTCAAGTGATTTCGTAGACCCAGCTATTGAAGCGAGGGGGGTAGAGGGAATGTCTTTCCTACATCCTCATTCATTCTTTCTTTCTTTCATCAGATATTTATTGAGCACCTAGCATGCCAAGTCCCATGCTAAGTATTAGAGATACTAGGTTGAATGAAATATAGGCCAGGCCTTAGGAGGTATAGTGGAGGGACCAGACATTAAACCAGCATCTGCAAAGAGAGCTCAGCATGTCCCCCAGGATCCTGGCCCATGCTGGTGGACTGAGGGAGGGAGGGCTCTATGAAGGATATTTTTGGGAAAAAGTATTTATCCATGGAAATTTCTCAGTACCTAAGGAAGGGCAATTTCAGGGACAACACAGGTTCTCTCACCTGCTAGTACCAACGTTTTTAAAGCACAGGCTCTTAATTGCTTCATGTCCTGATAAACCCATCATAAATTGAAAATACGGTAAACCAAAACTGTGTGTAATATACCTAACCTATCTAACATCACAACTTAGCCTCACCGACCTTACCTGTGGGCAGAACACTTACATGAGCCTATAGTTGGGCAAAATAATCTAACACAAAGCCTATTTTTAAAATTTTTTTTTAATTTTTATTTATTTTTGAGACAGAGAGAGACAGAGCATGAATGGGGGAGGGGCAGAGAGAGAGGGAGACACAGAATCCAAAGCAGGCTCCAGGCTCTGAGCTGTCGGCACAGAGCCCGACATGGGGCTCGAACCCACGACCGTGAGATCATGACCTGAGCCGAAGTCAGAGGCTCAACCGACTGAGCCACCCAGGCACCCCAAGCCTATTCTTTTTATTAAAACATTTTTTTAACATTTATTCATTTTTTGAGAGACAGAGAGAGAGACAGAATGTGAGCGGGGGAGGGGCAGAGACAGAAGGAGACACAGAATCCCAAGCAGGCTCCAGGCTCTGAGCTGTCAGCCCAGAGCCCCACCTGGGGCTCCAACCCGCAAAACGCTAGATCACGACCTGAGCCGAAGTTGGTCGCTTAACCGACTGAGCCACCCAGGCGCCCCAACAAAGCCCATTTTATAATAAAGTGTTGAGTATCTCATGTGATTTATTGACTACTGTACCGAAAGTGAGAAACGCATGGTTGTATGGGGGCAGAGTGGGGTGACTGTGTCAGCTGTTGACCCTCGTGGTCGCATGGCCGCCCGGGAGCCGTGGCAGAGAATGGTGCCGCTCATCTCCAGCCCGAGAAAAGATGCAAATTCAAAGTTTCAAGTACGGTTCCAACCGAACGTGTCATTTTTGCACCGCCATCAAGACCAAAGCTCCTAAGTCGAACCATCCTGAGTAGGGGACCATCCGTACCCCCATCTTATGGACAAGGAAACTGAAATGCAGAGAGATGAATTCACTTGTCTAAATCCCTGAGGATTTAGGAAGCAACCCTTAGGTCTGTATCATTCAGAGCCCTTCTTGTAAGAGCTAATCTCTGCCAGCTCTAGAGAGGTGGGCTTCGGTGAAGGAGCTGGTAAAAACTGACACGGCCACGTCACTGGCCTCTCAGTGGCACACTATAAAACACCAGGAGCCACCACCTGCAGCTGGGCGGTAGCTGGGGGCTACCGGGGTCAGCAGTGGTGGGAGGGGCTTCGGAGCCGTGGTGGAAGACGGTGCTGGTGGCCTCGTCGGTCACGGTGGGCAGCCAGTAGTCACCTCGTGGCACAATAGCTGACACTTATTGGGCACTTACAGTGTACCAGACGCCAAAGTGCTTAGGATGGATTAACTTATTTCCTATTTATAATCCCCATTCTTGCAGATTAGGACACTGAGGCCCGGGAAGGGAAGATAACCTTCCCAGGTTATAGGTTATAACCTTCCGTATCTAGTAAGTATGGGGCCGGCATGCACAGCCAGTACGTTGATGGCCGGGCTTGTGTGCTTCAGAACTGTGTGGTGCTGCCTGTCCTAGATGTCTATAAGGGATGTAACAGCTTGAAGTGTGCTTAGCCGATCGGTAGTGCACCCCAGGAAAGAAGCGGGCAGGCATGACAGATTGCAAAAGTGGCTTCAGGACTCTGCAGTTCCTTCCTCCGGGAGACGAAGTCCGCTTCCCAGCCCCTTGAGTTTGCTTGGCCTCGTGACTTGCCCTGACCAAGAGAATATGGCGGAAGCCAGGGGGCACCAGTTCCAAGCCTAGGCCTCAAGAAGTCTTGCAGCTTCCGCTCTCCCCACCCTTGGGACCCTGCCGCCACAGAAAGAAGCTTGGGCAGGCTAGCCTGCCGGCTGAGAGATGTGTGGCCCGTCAGTCACCCTCTCAGTCCGGCTGAGCCCGCCATGTGAGTGAGGCAGTCCTAAAGGCCCCAGTGACCTGCCAGCTCACCACAGACACATAAGCCAGCCCAGCAGAGCCTGTGTAGAAGCCCCCCAGCTGACCCACGGAGTCGTGAGTAAATAAATACAAGTTTCTTGTTCTCAGACGCTGCTGCGTGGCTTGTTATGTCGCCATAAATACAGCTAGAAATACCTCGAGGAGAAGGAAGATACGAAGTTGGAGGGAATTCCCACCAGGCGGTATGAATAAGTAGAATCCCTTGAGGCAGGGAAAAGAGATTCAGAGGAAGATGACGGGGGAGAACCTGCCTGGGTCCCTCAGGACCCAGCACCTCACCTCTTCTCACTGCCACCAGGTGGAGAGGAATGGCAGTACTCTTCTGGAGAGAAATGGCAAGATGGTGGGTGAAGAAGCTGTCAGCTGACTTTGGGAAGACAATCCCCAACCAGGCAGAGGTGGCCGCCTCTCCTCTCCACAGATACAGTGGTGGGTGCTGCGTGTGGGCAGAGAGAGACCTTGAGAGAGCCCCGTCCACCGTGGACAGACTCCAGCCGCTCCCATCTGGGTAGCAGGGATCCAGACAGCGAGCTGTGGGAGCCTCAACTCAAGCAGCAGCTGTGCCAGTGAGGAGTGGAAAGAGGGGAGAAATGCTTACGATGTACCTTGGAGCCAACTGAAATGGGGGGAATGGCCACTGCGGAGGCGGGGCGGCCTAAAATAACACTGCCGTTCAGAGTACAAAAGGATGCCCCGCAACAAACAGAACAGATGGAAAGATTAAAGGATACTTACTAAGTGTCATCACTGTACAAAATGTACCTATTATGGTATAACCAAGTGTTTCTGGTGATGACATTGACTGGTAATTTTTTGACGTAGCCTGCCATCTGCCCTTGCGTTGAAGGATCACCCTTCCTTGAGGGACTTGAATTTTCAAAAGAATCAAAGCCCGCAGGTAACGGGGAGATCCTGTATTGGTAGAATTCCAGGCAGCCATTGAAAAGTGGAGCAAGGGTTTTTCTTTTACGCGGGCCACTTCCCCGGGCTTTTGGCCTCAGTGCCAGCCGCAGAACCACAAAAAGGGGACCTCGGCCTCGGACGCTTTTAATTCCCTTCCTCCAAAGTTGCCCCTGTGTTTCTCGGACTTGGGGGAGCGGCTCTGTCCACCCCCGCCCCACCAGGCCCTCCTGCTCCGGAGCGCGAGGGTAGAGGACGGCCGAGCCCCCCGCGGCCGCCAGAGGGCGCTGCGCAGTCGCCGGGTGCGCCGAGGCCGCCTGGGCGTGTGGCCTGGCGTGGGCATTTTTTGTGTTGTTTAAATGCCAGCGTTTACTGCTCACTCTTTTCCCAAACGTGTTTCTAATTTACCCGGTATTTCTTCTACGTGAAAAACTTTAGAAGAAGAAGAAAAATTCACGCTTAACTTTAGTTCCAGGGTGGGCAAAGGGGTTTGCCACCAAATGCGGTGTGGTTCCAGAAACCTCTGGTACTGGGGCCCAGCAGCCAGCAAGGGCTCCCCAGACGCTACCCCTGGGTTAGGACGGAGGCACGCTGAACCAGCACACCGAACCCAGCTCCTGGAAATGCTCTTGCTAACAATCAGCAAGCCCGCAGGCTTTCGGCTCCAGAGGAGGGTCCGTTTTGGGCCGGTTCTGGAGCTGGTGGCCGCGGCCGGGCGGAGGGGCCACGCCGCGCCCCGAGCTCCCGCGGTGCCCCGGGCGGAGTGTGGCGCTCGGGGGAGGGGGGCGCGCGGCCGGGGCCCCGGGGTTCCGCGGGGGGCGGGGGGCACAGCGGGCGCTCTGGGGCAGCAGTGCCGGCGCAGGGCGAAGTCGGGGAGGCACAGGGCCGGGGCTCCATGACGAGCGCAGAGGGGGCGTCCTGTCTGATGCGGGTGGCGGGGACGGTTCCTCGGGCTTGGGTGGAGGCTAACAAGCCTGACCGCCACAAATAGAAGGCAAGGGCGAAAAGACCCAAAGACCTTTTTGATTGCTGGGAGGTCTTGGGCAGAGAAAGCTCCTAATCCCTGGGGTGGGAGCTGGAGTGAGGTTCTGGGGGGAGTGTCTGATTGGCGGCTAGGTTCTGTTTTTCAGACCCGGAAAAAAAAAAAAAAATCCCCTGTCCCCTGGGGAGATTTCTCAGTCACTTTTCTCCTGCAGGAAGCTGCTTCTTGTTGGAGCCTCCTGGGATTGGCAGAGTTAAAATCCTTTAACCCAGGATGCCTTGGGCCTTTTGTTCAGCTCTGACAATGGAATTGGGTGGAGGGGGCTGGGAAGGCAAGTAGCTGGGTCTGGGTGTATCCATGGGGTGGGGGTCTGGTAAAGCTGTGTGCAGTCACTGGATGAAAAAAGCAATTTAGTCGTGTGTGTGTGTGTGTGTGTGTGTGTGTGTGTGTGTGTGTGTGTTGGGGGGAGGGAGGGTGCAAGGGAGCCCAAGGCAAGGGGCACCAGCTCGTTAACACATGTGTATGAGTGCCTGCTGTGTGCTCAGCAAACCCTTAATTACTCAGGAAGACCTTCCAAAACTGGGAACTCAATATTGGTCCCTAAAAGGTTGGGTAATGGGTTTTTCTTGCATCTGAAATCAGAGGGAACAGACCTCTGGCTCCCCTGGGCTCCCAGATTCTTCTAGATGGCTTTGTCTTCTAAAATTCTGTGCTCCCACGGGACAGCACTTAGTTAAGGACATCAGAAATGCATACCCTTCAACCATATTCATCATCCTAAAACTCTTGCTTTGAATATATCATGTCCTCGATTCTGGTCCTCAGCAGCACCCACTACTTCAAGGGGCTTAGGCTGACTGTGTTCAAGCCCTCTCACCATGCAGACTTTTCTTCCCCAGCTCCCCACATGCATTTTCCCCTGAAGCCAGCCTGGCCCCTCATGGTCCCTTGGGCTTGTCGGTGGCTCTGCTTTATCTAGACAGGGAAGATCTCTTTGAGGAGGTGACTTTTGAGGCCTTATGGTTGGGAAGGACGCAGCCCGGTGGAGATCTGGGGAAGAGTGCTCCAGGGCAGGAGGGATAGTGAGTGCAAAAGCCCTGAGGCAGAAATACACTTGTTGTGTTCCAGGGTGGGCAAACCAGGGAGGCCACTGCCACTGTCTGGGGGCAGGGGAGGGGGAGGGCAGTGTGAACAAGGAGATTTGTGGGGCTCAGGGGACATAGGCAGGGACTAGATCATCAGTCCTCATGGGCCAAGGTAAGGAGTGTGAGTTTAATTTTGATTGCTGTAGGAAGCCTTTGGAGCCTCTTAGTTGGAAGTGAAGAGATTTCATTTACCCTTTAGAAAGATCACCCTTGCTGCTTTGCAAAGCATAGTCTAGGAGCTGAGGAGAACAGTTAAGATGCGATTGCAGAAGTCCTGGCAAGAAGAAACAAAACCAGGGTGGTGACTATAGACATGGTGAGATGCAGTACTGGTTTCTGGAACAATTTTGGAGGTGTAGTAGGTAGGACTTACTGATGCTCTGACCTACAACAGAAAAGAGGAGTTAAGGATGATGCCTCCATTTTTAGGCCAAGTGGATGGAAGGGATGCCCATGTTGGGGGAAGAGATGGATCAGTAGTTCTGTTTTGATAGCCCCCGCCAAGACCTATCAGACATCAGCTGGACACACGGAGGCAGGTTTGGGTCTGGAATTCAGGGGTGTCTTGCCTTCAGACTTAAATTTGAGACTAAGCATGTAGATGGTGTTCCAAGCTGTGGCCTGGATAATTCCACTCAGGGAAAGAGTAAAGACAGAAGACAGAGGGCTGGCCCTGAAGCCATGGCCACATTTAAGGCTCTGGTAGAGGGAAACCAGTAAAGAAGCCTGGGAAGAACAACCTGTGAAGTTGGGAGACAAACCAAAAGATTCTGATTCTAAGGAAACTCAGCCAAGGAAGTATTTCAAGAAGCAGGATGTATTGGTCTGTTATTGCTGGGTAACAAACAGCCACAAAAATCTCAGTGGTGTATAACAGTAAATATTTCTTTTACTCGTGCATTGTGGGTCATCTGGAGGTCAGCTAGATGCGGCTGACCTTGGCTGGGCAGCTCTGAGCTGCACTTGGGTCCGAGCCTGTTCTATATATCATCCTTGCACCGGCAGGGTGGTTAGGGCAGGTTTTTTTCCCATGGCAATAACATTGACACAAGTAGGCAAGTGGAAACGTGAGGTGCCTCCTAAGGCCCAGGCTTAGAACGGACATCATGTCACTTCCTCCTATATTCCAGTGGCCCAAACAGGGTTACACAGCCAGGCCCAAAGTCAAGGAGCCAGAAAGTATACTCTGCCTCTAGTGGGGGAGGGGGTGGAGACTGCAATATCACATAGAGATATGGACGCAGGGAAGAGTGACAGGAATTAGGATCAAGAATCAGTCTCTGTGAGCAAACATGTTCAATACCACTGGGAGATTTGGTGAGACAAGGGCCATGAACTGGCCATCAGTCTAGTCAAGGTATGGGTCACTGGCACTCTTACTAAGAGCCATTACACCAGAATGAAAGGGATAAAAGCCCAGGTGGAGTGGGTGGGGGTGACAACGGGAGGTGGGGGAGAGGGCTGTCAGTCTAGAGACATCTCTCTCAGGAACATCCGCTCCGCAGAGGAGTAGCTGGCAGGAGATGTGAGGCTAAGGCTAATATGTTTTTTTTTTTTTTTTAATTTTTTTAACGTTTATTTATTTTTGAGACAGAGAGAGACAGAGCATGAACGGGGGTTAGGGTCAGAGAGAGGGAGACACAGAATCTGAAACAGGCTCCAGGCTCCGAGCTGTCAGCACAGAGCCCGACGCGGGGCTCGAACTCACGGACCGTGAGATCTTGACCTGAGCCGAAGTCGGCCGCCCAACCGACTGAGCCACGTAGGCGCCCCTCTAATATGTTTTTAAAGTTAGGGAATTAAGTCTGTTTGACTTTGATGGGAAGGATCTAGTAGAGAGGAAGAAGTGAGGTGTACCAAAGGCAGGGAATACTTGTGTGGTGAAAGGGGAAGGGGCCCAGGGCTCAGCTGGAGGGGCTGGCCACAGATGGGTGCAGAGAACACAGAGCTGCAGAGTTTCTGGTGGCTTTGGTGGCAGCACGATCACACATTTGGTCTGACTGTGCCTCTTTTGTCTCTGAAGGATAGTCTGAGGTCAGATGGAGAGTGAAAGAGGAAGAGTGTTGAAAATATGCAGAGAGAGGAGAAAGTGTGAAGTTGTTGCCCTGTGGAGAGGGAAAAGGAATTTTCTAAGACACTGTAGCAGGATTGTCCGGCAGTTCAAATGCCTATTTGAAATTTATGGCTATAAATTTGAAGTGAGTCCATCCAGAGCAGCTGGGGAATTTTTCTCAGCGGTGCTCAACTGCTCGGTTGCAGGTGTGAAGTAAACAGTTTGATTTAAGCTCAGTTGGGTGTTCGCCAGGTGAACATGATGGAGAGAGACCAGTATAAGGAAGTTAAGACTGTTTGCAAGGGAGATATTTGTGTGCCGGAACGGGCAATCTCAGCTGGCTGAGAAGTGAACTGAAGGGAGACACATAGTGAAGGAACAGCAGCGCAATGGGTTGGAGGTCTCGGGTGGAGCCAAAAGACTGGAGGGGATGAGCTGGCGGGGGGGGGGCGGGGGGGGCTGGCAGGTGGCGGGGGGTGATCTTTGAGTCTGAGATTTGGGGCATGGTGTAGACATGCATGGTTCCAAGGTCCAAGGTCTGACCAGAAAGCTAAAGCAGGGCAGGACAAAATAGACTGTTAGGGCTAGGGCAGTCAAGGGACTCAGGGGCCGGGGTGTTGGGTGGGTCATCAGCACTGAAGCTGTGGTCACCAAGAGTGATGACAGTGGAGAAAGAGCCTGGCGTCAAAACCATCAAGAAACAGAGAAAGCGACCAGGAGGATTATAAGGTTGACACTGGAAGGAGAAGGGCTGGGTAGTACACCGGATGACATGCATTCCAAAGGAGCTGGGTTTTCCAAGGCAGAGGAAACAGATTGGAAATTGGTGAATGAGGACCTCTTGAAGTGCTTGGTCTGTGGGAGAAAAAGAACCTCTCGTGGAGAGACCTGTGGGGACAGCTGTGCCCTCAGGGGACAGACAGACTCCAGGAAGAAGGAAGTGAGGGTCCTAGTCTTGGAGATTTAGAGTAGAGGCAGGGGGGATGGGTTGGGAAGGCAGGGAGGGGAGGGGGGTGTCGGCTGGGGAGTGTTCACCACTAGGGGGTAGGGCTTGGAGCTGGGATAAGTGGGCGTGAAGCATGATTGGTGTGCTTTCCCTGCCCTGGTCAGGGCACCCACACCTGGCCCCTTTGTGGAAGCTTCCCAGATTACCCCGGGGAGGCAGGAGGTGGGAACAGACTTCCTTTTCCCGGAACCCCCATAACTTTTGTTGCTGATGATTCTCAGGCCTTATCATCTACTTCTAGGTGTCTTTAGCGTTCTTCTGTGGATTTCTTATGTCCTCAATGAGTCGCAGGTTCGGGTGGTAGGAAACCCCAGATGAGCCACTTTGCACCCACTCAAGTCCAGCACAGCACCTGACGTGAAGTGGGCGCTTCTCAAATGTTTGTTGATGGAGTTGGATACAATGCGGTAATGGTTCTCTTTAAGGCCAAGAGTGGGGCCCGTCGTCTGGCGGCGGCGGTGCGGTGGGGGTGGGGGTGTCCTTCTACCCTGGGCCCCCCCCCAACCCCCCCCCCCCCCCCCCCCCCGCCACCCCCACCGGCCAGCTGCTGCCGCGCGGCCGCCCCTCCCCCCCCTTCCCTCGCAGCCGGCAGGGCGAGTAACCCGACGCCTGGGCCCGCTCCCCCTCCCGACCCGGCTCCCGGTGGCCAATGGCCGCGGCCAGAGCCTCCGCGGGGAGTCGCGGGGCCCTGGCGGCGCCGCGCGGCCGGGCTGGAGCTGGGGCACCCGGAGGTGAAGAGCTGCCCGTCTGCGACTCGAGCGGCCAGGCTCAAACCCCCGCCTGGGCTCTCCGCCCGCCCCGTTCTGCCCGGAGCCCGGCCCGGGCCCTTCCCACTGTCGGCCCCAGGCCCGGAGGCCAAAGGGACCCGGCGCTCGGCGCGGACTGTGGCCCCCAGCGGGCCAAGGCGGGCTCCCCGCCCCCTCTGCTCCCTCCCCCCAGCCCAAGGGGTCGGGACACTTGGCTTGTAGGCCCCTCTCGGGGACCAGCCAAGGGCCCTTGTGAAGTCATGGATTCTCTGAGCCTCAGTTTCCTCATCTATAGTTGAGGCAAGTGCTTATCCACCTCTGGGTGGGGTGGGGTGGGGTGAGCACCCAACCAGTGAAGGGCGTGTAAGTCCTCCTACATTAGCCAGAGGACGGGCCAAACCCAAGCCACTGTGACCTGTCACCACCTGCCCCGCGGCAGATGGGAACGGCAGCTCCTCCTACCCGCCATTCCGGCTCCACCCACCATCCTGGGAATTCCCTGGGTTCAAAGGAAGAGCCCAGCACCGCTTTCCTTGACACCCCCAGTACAGGCATTTCCTGCAGCTCGTCTCTCCCGAGGCAGAAGTCAGCTGGTGGGGTTTAGTAACCCTGGGGGAAGGGAACTGGAAATATACGCTGCGCTGGCAGGATGGAGCACAGTCCGGGCACCTTTCCAACTACCTATTTTATCTCCTATATACTTACTAGAGTGTAAGAACTGTAAAGAGGAAACCCTCACCGGCAGTAGCTTTTTCCTCCTCAAAAAATTAAAACTGCACACTCCTGACCATTACCGTCTGTAGGCTACAAATTCTCATGCGTCTGATCGGAACCCGCCATCATGGTACCCAAAAGAAAAGCAATGGAGAGCTCAGGAAATACGTTACAATCTGAAAGAAGAGAAAGAGAGGAAGTCTTTGTCGAGGATGCGGTATTTTAACATTCATAGCCTCCCCACACCCCCAAAGTAGCAGGTGTGGGTTGCCAGTGGTGATGAGGACACACATGTGGGGGTCCCCTGAGTTCTTGGCTTCTGTGTCTGTGTCTTGAACAGGCTCCCAAGTGCCTCCTGGAACCTGCAGGAGTGGTTCACACTCTTCCTCTGCACTGGGCTGGCAACCCTTGGGCACCTTGCCTGGGGCACAATGTCACAACGATAAACCCTTCTCTCTTTCTTGGGACTTGGACTCCAGGGCCAGCCCGCCCCATCAGGCCTGCTAGATAAATCCAAAAGCAGGAAGTGCCTGGGAAGTGCAAGGGGGTCCTTACACAGGGAGAGGGAGAGGTGCCCACCAGCCCAGGCCTGAGGTTCTGCAGGCTTCCTGAATTCATTTGCTTCCAGACCTTTGCAGCCTTGCCAAGTCGTGTCGTGAAAGATCAGAACAGCTGGAAATTTCTATCAGGAAAGCACCAGGTGCTGAACAGGTCTCAGTCTGACTTACTTAGGGGCTGGGGCCATTTGGGGTTGGCATTCTTGCCTGAGCAGACAGGCAGGAATTGCTCGCGCTTGGAAGACAGTGCTACCCCTGCCCCTGTGCTGGGGCTGCAGTAAGCCCAGGACACTGTGCTGGGGATGGAAACTAGGAGCCTCCTCCCTTCCAAGCGCCAGTTAGATGATACAAAGGGCCTCCTCTGCTGGCCAAGGAGAAGGGGATGGGCTGACCAGGGAGGGCTGGGACTGTCACCCAGTCAGAGCCAGGCGGCTGCAAATGAAACACAGGCCTAGAAGGCTCAGACAGGCACTCAATCTTTCCCAGAGCCAAGAAATCCTGGCTAGAAACTTGACTACGGAGCAAGGAAAGGCACCGGGAAATACTTGAAACCAGGCGAGACCCCTGGTAAGGTTGGACTCTTGACAAACAAGGAGCTGAGCCAAATGCTTCCCCCACCCCTCCCTGCCTGGCCCAAACACAAAAGCTGAGCTGGCCAGAGAGGACCCAGGGGAGGTGGTGGAGGAGCCGGGGAGGGACCCAGCAGGAAGAGGAAAGCAGGCAGCAGGGGTAATTTTTACCCTGCTCAGACCTCAGGGTTCTCATACAGCAAGTCTGCGGGGCAGGAAGTCCCCCAGTGGCTTTGCACAAAGCCAAGGTCACTCAGAACCTCTGAAAGTTCCCACGAGGGGTTTCAGAAACTCCAACGTGGCAGCGTGGAGTCCTAAACACACAGTAGCCAGGCTGCATGGGTCAGCTTTTATTTGAAGAAGGGGTTTGTAGAGGCAGCTGCGGAGGGAGGGCAGCACTCCCCCCACCCCCCAGCCCCAGGCTATGGAGGGACTGACCTGAGCTCAGAACAGACTCAGCTCTTGGGTTGGGGGTGGGGAGGATGGCGCTCAGCTTGCTTTATTTTAAACGAATATGCACAGTAGCCTGTTATGAGTAAAATCTATAAACCTACCAAGGAATCCTTTTATTCGTATTTCTTGTAATGTGTGAAGGGGGTTACTTTTTAAAAGTTCTACAATTAAAGAAAAAAGAAATCCTACGTTTGAAGATAGATCCAGGGTCTCAATTTTCTTTTTCCTTTGCTACATTTTGAAAGAAGAAAAAAAAAAGAATAAAAAGAAATATGCTACAGTATGAAGGCTTCTTGTTGTTGTGTTTTATAAAAAAAGCTGCTTTCTGAATATGAAAGTAGATCATGCTCTATAAAAAGAAATTCAGACAAAAGGTATAAAAAAGGGAGCAGAAAATCAAGTATAATCCCACCACCCAATGCTAGATAGCCTGGATAACATTTTTGTGTATTTTTTCCCTACTATTTTCTATATGTGCACCTATGTTTTTACAAGGGGTAAAATGATTGACATAAGAATGGTCTTAGCCATCTTCCTCCCCCAGCCCTTGGACCTTGGGAAGAGATGCTCTGGGGAAGGAGCTGGGCCTTGGCACCCGGTGAGTGGGGGAGAGGGGAGGTCTTCCCTGGAAGATGGCGAGGGGGCCCACTGGAGGCTCCGTGGAGGATTACTTTTGCTACCCTTTGCCCATTCCACAGTAACTCACTCAGCCCATATTCTTTGGTGGTGCTGACCTCACACCATTTCCCCCTACCCCATCCTGGGCTGGAGCCAGATCAGTCCGAGGTCTCCATACCCTGATCAGAGTGATTGGTCCAAGGACAGACACACGACCAAACCTGGATGAAGTCTCCTCTCTCGCACGCTAAGCATCATGTGACACCAGAACTGGCCGTGGCCCTCTCCTCCCACCAAGTGAGGGGAGGGCTGCTGAGACGCACACGGAGCTGAGAGATGGAGACCAAACGTTGACGGCATCACTGGGTCCCAGGTACCAACCATGCCTGAAGCCAGCAGGCTCTGTCCTGGACTCTTCATTTACATGAGCTCAGATGTTCCTTTTTCTTTTTCCCCGTTAGATTTTATTTTCTAAGCATTGGATTTAAAAAAAAAAAATCCAAAAAAACAAAGAGCATTGGTTAAAAAACAAAGCATTGGTTTTTTTTCACATAACTTAAAATGAACCATGAACCATTTTATGCTTTTTAAATTTTTTTAAACTTATTTTTGAGAGAGAAAGACAGTGCAAGCAGGGGAGGGACAGAGAGAGAGGGAGACACAGAATCCGAAGCAGGCTCCAGGCTCTGAGCTGTCAGCACAGAGCCCGATGCGGGGCTCGAACTCACAAACTATGAGATTATGACCGGAGCTGGAGTCGGATGCTCCACCGACTGAGCCACCCAGGCGCCCCAACCATTAACCATTTTTGAAGGGTGTGGTTCAGTGGCACTGAGTACATTCACAGTTTTATGTTGTCATTGCTTCTATCCAGTTCCAAGACATTTTCATCACCCGAAAAGGAAACCCTGCGCCCATCAAGCAATCGCTTCCTATTCTGCCCTTCCTCTCGACCCCTGGCAACCACAAGTTTGCTTTCTGTCTCTATGGTTTTACCTGCTCTGGAAGTTTTATGTAAATGGAATCGCACAGTGGGTGACCTTTTGTGTCTGGTTTCTTTCACTTAGCACGATGTTTTCAAGGTTTATCCATGTTGTAGAATGTCTAAGGATTTCACTCCTTTTTAGGGCTGAATAATATTCCACCCTGTGAATGTACCTATCAGATTTTGTGTATTCCTTAAGTTAAAAAAATTTTTTTTTGATGTTTATTTTTGAAAGAGACAGAGACAGAATGCAAGTGGGTTAGGGGCAGAGAGAGAGGGAGACACAGAATCCGAAGCAGGCCCCAGGCTCCGAGCCACCAGCACAGAGCCCGACGCAGGGCTCGAACCCACCAGCCGTGAGATCATGACCTGAGCCGAAGTTGGATGCTTAACTGACTGAGCCACCCAGGCGCCCGGATTCTTTAAGTTTTTTTTAATGTTTATTTATTTTTGAGAGAGAGAGAGAGAGAGAGAGAGAGAGAGAGTGCAAGTGGGGTAGGGGCAGAGAGAGAGGGAGACACAGAATCCCAAGACAGGCTCCAGGCTCCAAGCTGTCAGCACAGAGCCCGATGCGGGGCTCGAACTCACAAACTGCGAGATCATGACCTGAGCCGAAGTCAGATGCTTAACCGACTGGGCCACCCAGGCGCCCCTGTTTATTCTTATGGACATTTGAGTTGGTTCTACCTTTTGGCTAGTATAAATAATGGTGCTGTGAACATTCATTTGTAAGTATTGGTGGGGATACCTGTGTTCAATTCTTTTGGGTATATAACTATGAGTGGAATTTCTGGGCCATATGGTGATTTATGTCCATGCCTTCCTTTTCTAGTTTAATGTGAAATGGGTTTCTTTCCTGGGCAACTAAGTGTCCTACCTGGAGAGAGCGGACAAGCGGAGATATGGGAGACAACAGGAAATACGTTCTCGAGTGGGAGAGCGACGTGAGAAAATATTTTCTGGACAAGCAGCAGGGCATATACTGCGTGGAAGACCCAAGGGAAGAGGAATCTTAGAGCAGCTGCTTCAGCGATCCAGTCTGGGAGAGGAAGTGCCCCTCCTCCTCTATTCATTCCTCTTCCCCCTCCTGCCAACGCCCGCCCGCCTGCCTGCGCAGGGATGAGCCAACAGGGGGCAGTCTGGGTGGGAGAGAACACATTTCCCTTTAAACGAGAAGGGTTTGTTTCACTGTGTACCTCCCACAGCTCTGCCAGGGATTGATTTCTCCACTGTGATGAGCCACAGGTCCCTCGGGACCACATCTGAGGGCGGCCAGCCACCTTCAGACATGTCCACTCTGCCTGGGACTCCAGGTAGAGTGACGCCTCTGACCCAGCTTAGAAAAGAAACCACTGGAGCCTCTGCTCCTGTTGCTTCATTCCCACTGACTGCCACTCTCCACAGCCCTGAAGTTACCAGTCCATCTGGGGACTTGTTTGCCACGTGGGATCCATGCTTCTGCCCACTCTCGTTCCCATGTGTGGAGATTCTCTTTAGAGTCAGTCTCACCCCCGCTGTGGGATGTCCTACAGGTAGATGGCGATCTTACTGGATTCTTTTCATGTTGAGCACCCTGTGTGTGCGCCAGGTTGAGCAAACGCCTGGGCGATGGGCGAAGAGGAGCTGGGCAGGAACACACGATGGCAGGGCTCTGGAAATATCACTAACTCGAGGCCCCTGACCCCGTGGAGCATGCGGCTCAGTGCAGGGAGACGGACTCCCAGAGGAGCCGGGTGGCAGCATGGAGGGACGCTGACAAAATTACATCAGTAGGGAAATTTGGTTTTTAGAGCCCTCCTAGTGAGCCTTCATTTACTTCGTATTTTCCTTAGATAATTATTTGCTTAATTATATTAACAATTAATATCTACTGAGATTTAATAGAAGTACTAACTTCACCTAGTTTAGGAGCTGAGCTCTCCCACCAACAGCCAGCATCGGGTTGCCAGCCAGGTAAGGGAGCCACGTTGGAAGTGGGACCTTCAGCCCCAGTCAAGCCTTCAGGTGACTGCGGTTCCTCCAGCTAGTGTCTTGACTAAAACCTCACGAGAGACCCTGCACCAGAACTGTCAGGCTAGGTTGCTCCTGAGTTTCTGATCCACACAAACCGAGATAATAAAAGCCTGTTGCTGTTTGAAGCGGCTAAGTTTTGAGATGATTTCTTAGACGGCAATAGAGAACAATCGCACAATGTTTGCTGTTACTATTTTCCAGGGTCGCTACCCTGAGCAGAGAAGCCGGGGACTGTTCTGACTCAGGTGTGCGGTGACCAGTGTTAATAGCTGAGGGCACCTTGCTTCCAGGTCGCGTATAACGTGATGGGCTAAGGACCATCCGGACAGGTTTCAAAGCTTCTTTTGAAAGGGTACGTTTCACACCAATCTGGAGCGCACTTCCCAAGCCAAAGGTCTCAGGGAGGAGATGCCAAGGCCGATAGACTTCATTCACAGATGACCCCAAGCGCTCAGGTGACAAACGTCAAAGCGAGACTTTCTGGGGCTGTTGACCTAATGCAGTTCCCACAGTTAGGAGCTGATGGAGCATGTTCATCAGAAAAGGCAGATTCATTTGAGTCCAGCCCGTGTTCCCAGCACGTGGAAGCTCAGCCCTTCCCGTGAAAACACCGTGAAAACCTCTGCAGTATTTCCCAGCGAAACTGGCTTCCCTCCCTTCTCTCCCTGTCACCAGGAGCTGGACAGAGCTCTGGGGCACATGACAACCACAGCTCACGTGAGCTTGTGTCCAAGAAGTCCCCACCCTCTCCCCTCTTGGTACCGGAGATTCTGGGAAATCAGCTCTATTTTCAGCCTCCAGATTTCCCTGTTATTATGAGCACTGAGCTCCTCAGAAACAGGTAGCCGCAGGGGAGCTGAAAGAAAGGAAGATGAAGCGAGACCCACACAGCCCCTGAAGGAGACAGTTCTCAATTTCAACCTGAAAACTCGGGAAACCTTTGTCAAGAATCCTCTTAGCTGCTGCCCCTTGGAGACATCGACTGTATTTGGGGTTAGGTTTGGTAAGGCTTTTCTCAGTGAATGACTGGTCAGCCAATTTGAGCCTCCTTCCTTGAAAGAAGTTTGATACAGAACACTTCAAAACAGAGTTTTAACATGCCTGTGTTTTTTGCTTCTTATTCCTTTCTTCTCTGGTTTTGCTGCTCAGAGACAGACCTTAAATTCAGCAACATCAGCCTCCCCATGGCTGTAAGGGGAAGCAGTTGAGAAATGACCATTTTTCAATTTCCTCTGTCCCTTGGGAAGAAAGAACACTGAACTTGAGTTTGAACTTTTAAGGACCTAGGGGCTTACAAGTCTTTCCTCCTCCAGCAAAGGCCCATAGACAGTAAAGGAAACAAATCCAGCCAACTGGCTATTTGAAAGCCTTCACTTAGCATTTGATGAAGGATGCCATTTGGATTAACCATTAAAATTGACTTCCAATACCCAACAGAAATTAAATGCGCCCAGGCACTGCACGCAGGGTAAATGAAGACACCAACACCGAAAAAGTGAAATCTGGGTTTCTTTGAAATAAGCACAGTTTGGGGCACCTGGGTGGCTCGGTAGGTTGAGCATCCGACTTGGGCTCAGGTCATGACCTCATGGTTCATGAGTTCGAGCCTCGCATCGGGCTCTGTGCTGATGGCTCAGAGCCTGGAGCCTGCTTCAGTTTCTGTGTCTCCTCGTTTGCCCTTCACCCTGCTCGTGCTGTGTCTGTCTCTCTCTTTCAAAAATAAACATTAAAAAAAAAATAACAAGAAAAAAAGAAATAACCACAGTTTGGATATTGGGCTACCCAATAGGATAGGAGGTTAGGAGGGCTCCTCCACAGTTTCCTTGGCCTCCACTCATGTCCTCCTCGAGTGGACAATATCAGTGCCAGGGCCAAAAGGTAAATGGCGTGCAAATAAGGTGTCTCTAGCAGCAACTTTAGACCTGGCTGGCAGTGTAAGAAAAGCAAAAATGAAATCAAAGTAAAATACTGCCAATGCTTCTATTGCAATTTGCATTACATTACCCATAATGATTTGTAATTTTACATTTAAAGCTATTATCTTTTGGCAGACACCTTGACTTTAAATAAGTGTCTGTTACCCCAAGGGGCTGCGGCAAACTGTGCCTAGCATCCCACAGTAAGATCCAGAATGAGGATATCCACCCAGGAGTGCGGCTACCCAGGCAGGAGCACCACCAGCCTGAGGCCGTCTCTCCCTCTTTGGCATGAGGCTGCCCGGGCTTGGCACCTACCATGGTCACTGCTTTGGTGACTGTCATCCTGCCAAAGGCTTTAAGCTACCACCTTTCATCTGCTCCCACTTCTTCTTGCATAGAAAGTATCAAGTATCTTACATTCTTCCTTTGGTGCCCTAGGACCGTCTGACAAGTGCACTAAAGGATCATCTCTTGGTCTCTGACATCTAAGAACCTGCATGTGCTTAAAAACAGCAAGAAAGCTCCCAAAAGAACGGCTTGCAGAATGAGAAGTTGGATGGATTCCAGCTGGAGTGCCACTTCCCTAACCCCACACACCTTTAAGTGACAAGAGACTAAGGAGTGATAGGGGGTTATCACAGAACATTCCCAGCCTTTTGTCAGAGCCTGAGAGCCCCTTGGAGCAAATGACTCTACAGAAATTCAATCAGAATGGAAGAATAGGCAGAAGCAAACGGAGGGGCAGGCTGGGAGCTATGTCTCCTTCACAAACATTCTACACACTGATAGGTACTAATCTAGTAAAAAGAAATAGGACAATGACATAAAGTACATAGCCAGTGGCTGGCACATAGGAAGTGTATCAGTTAGCTCTTTCTGTTTAACCATCCAAAACTTAGTGGCTTAAAACAACAACCATTATTTAGCTCATGATTCTGCAGTTCGGCGTATTGAGGCTGGCTCGCTCACTCTCCGCAGTCGGCTGGTCTAGGATGGCCTCCGCTGGGCCCACTCCTCTGCACGCCGTGGCCCCTCTTTCTCCGGCAGGCTAGCCCAGCCCATTCACACAAGTTCCCAGAGAGAAATAGGCGCGTTCTCCCGAGGCGTAGACTGGGAACTGAACACACGATATCTACCGCACTGTCCTGGGCAAAGCAAAGTCACTAGCACAGCCTGAATTCAAAGAGTGGAGAAACAGGCTGTTGCTGGTGGTGGGAGCGGCCGAGAAGTCATCTTGCAAAGCGGTGCTTACAGAGGGAATGAGGAAAGATTGTGGCCATTTGTGCAATCTACTACTGCGGACACCGGTATATTCTGTGAGTACGTAGAGTTTTTCTACCATTTCCAAAAGGAATGATATTGACGTGTCAGTTGCCACGCCTAGGATGAAAAGACACTCGGAAAAGCAAGACCATCAGACTGATACAGACGGTAGTCAGAGGGTAACACCTTTGTTCATGTGCTGGTTTCCCCTAAAGCCAACCCCCATGCCCAGGGGCCCTCCTCTGATCCAGCCTCCCTTCCCCCTCCCCTTGATGGGAGGACCTGGGTGGGCCTTACCCAAGTCCAGAGGCCTGCCTTCAAGACACGAGTGTGTGGTTAAGGAGACTTTCTCCATCTTTCATGAAGCTCCCCATCTGTTTTCTGCTGTCTTCTTGGAGTCATTTCAGTCTCTCCGGCAAGAATGGACCCTCTGTCGGTTAGAGGTTCATCACCTTGATCTGAAATGTCTATGTCCGCCTTGTTTGGTAGTTAGTAACGTATGGCCAGGGTCCATGAGGTCACCCTGTTTCTCAAATTGGCTGGATATTTGGAGACAAGTGTGAAGAAACCCAGGCTCTGTCTCAATGTGTACTAACTGGCTTCTGTCGCATTCTCAGGTGAGACAAATCTGTCTAGTGGTTTCCCTTCAGGAGTGGGAAACGTATCCCCTCTTCCTTCTGATTCCCACCACCAGTGTTATCCCACACATATGTGCGACGCACTCATAGAACTGCATGGTTGTTTCTTCAGCAGAGGAGACACGGTTGCTTCTCATCTTCATCCACAACTGTCTTTTTCGTCACCCTTTCTAGCTCAGGGTGAGCGTGGGACATCACAGTGACCTGTGAGATGGAGGTAAAGTCAGCGAAGTGAGACTTCTGGAAAAGCTTGTTTCCTTGACTTGAAAAAAAACAAAACAAAACAAAACAAAACAAAAGGACCAATGAGCCCTTTGCCCTTCCTCCTTCTTCCCACTGGGAGCATTGCTGTGAGGCCAGGAATTGCAGCAGCTATATTGTGACCATGAGGACTAGAGTCATGAGCCGAGGATGGTGGAGCAAAATTACAGAAGAGGCCTGGGTATCTGATGACGTATTTCAGCAGCTGCGCCAGCCCTAGGGTTAAACAAGTTAGCGCAAGTCAACATTGGTTGGATTTTCTTCTCATTTGCAGCCAAACAAATTCTTTACTGTTACAGGCAGGATCTTTACTGGTTTCAAAGGAAAGTAGATCACAGAAATATAACTGAGAGAGCCAAGTATTTCTAAGGAAGTTCCAGAAATATATCAGTCAAAGAAATCACTGTCCATTTCAGGCTTCAAGTTTCTACTATAACTTGCCCAGAAGGGAAATAAATCAGCATCGAGGAGGGTTAGGGGCCACTCCCTGAAACATATTATTGTATTCTATTAAATCGCGGATGCCATCAGTTGTAAAATGCAGCATCGTCTTATGTATCACTGTGAAAGAAAAAAATGTTCTTAAGACCACCGCTAATTATAGGACACATGAACTCTGATGTCGGACATTTTAAAGTGGAGGGGCACCCTAGAATCAGTGAGATATAGCATGTATTTGCTCCTTTGATTATCGCCTGCCGTCCCCATTAGAGGTGACTCGTTCTCTGCTGAGTCCCCATACCTGGGATTGGGTCGGGCACAGAACAGACTCCTTCCATAAATATTTGTTATTGCATGAATCAGGGCTCAAGTCCCTGCCTTTCCAATAACTTCTCATGCCACCCTGGCTGAACAAAGCATTTCCCTTTGTGCCTCGTTTCATCATAATGTAGTTTAACTGAACCTCACCAGCCCAGGAGAGATAAAAAGCCCCACATAAATGGAAAGCGGACCCACACTCTGCATCACCATGGCGATGCCTCCCAGCACCTCAGATGGATGCAGAAAGGCCTCATTCTCCATCATCGCTAGAAACCCCACTTTCCCCAGGGCCTGATTCCTTCTAAGGCTCTGGGATTAACCCTTTCCAGCCGAGACTTTTCCAACCCTCTGGGTTACTCAGTGTGTTCCCTGCAAATGGACAAGAGCAGAGGAAATATGCAAGCGCGTTCAAGCACAGAGATGGAGTTTTGTAACTTCCCTGAATTTCTCCAGGAAGTCAACATGCCAGTGTGTCATTGACACAAAATATCTTTCAGTAACATCAGCCTGCATCTCTCAGAGGGATAGTCTTGCCTAATCAAAATCACTTAGCTGAGGAGGAGGAGGAGGAGGGCTATGCGTGCCCTCAGAAACAGTAAAGATAATGGTAATAACTTACACATAGCAAGCGACAAACCCTTTGTATATGTCTCCTCATGTAAACGTCAACAAAAACTTGTGGGATAAGAAGTATCATTTTCCCCCTTTTTTACAGGAAGGGAAATTACAGGAAGAGGCATAGAGATGTTAGGTCACAGTAAGTAGCCCAGCCTGGCTTTGAACTCAGAGTCTGTGCTCATTATGGTCTACTGCTTTGTAACTGCCTTCCACTGGGTACCTAGGTCACGCTAGGCTTTGTGCCTGGCACCAAGGCACAGACAGGAATAAAGCCCAGTACCTTCTCTGAAAAAGTTCATGCTCTGGTGGAGAAGAGAGGCCTGCTGACAGAAACGGGCAGAGATGGGTACACAAAGGGTCATAGGGACACAAAAGAAAGAGAAAAAGGGCTGCGCCTGGGGGCAATCAAGGAAGGCTTCACAGAGGAGGTGGGTTTGAGCAGGGGATCGAAGAGAAAGTAGGAATTTGTTTGGTAGACAAAGGAGGCTCAGAGGATCCCAGGGAGCAGCTTCTTTTTTTTTTTTTTTAAGATTTTTTTTTTTTCAACGTTTATTTATTTTTGGGACAGAGAGAAACAGAGCATGAACGGGGGAGGGGCAGAGAGAGAGGGAGACACAGAATCGGAAACAGGCTCCAGGCTCTGAGCCATCAGCCCAGAGCCTGACGCGGGGCTCGAACTCACGGACCGCGAGATCGTGACCTGGCTGAAGTCAGACGCTTAACCGACTGCGCCACCCAGGCGCCCCCCCAGGGAGCAGCTTCTTGAAGGCTGGATCCGGGGAAAGGGAGGAGGCAGAAGTCAGGGCTGAAAATAAGCGAAGGGGCTCCATAGGGAGAGAGTTTCCCTGCCTTGGTCAGGGAGCCTGGGAAGGATATAATCAGCAGAGTAACAGGGTTGCCTTACATTTTGGAGAGAGTTTTTCAAGCAGCTGCACTGGGGTGATTGCGGGGAGAAGAAGAGAGAGCCGCATCGGAGTGGACCGTGAATATTATGTTCCATGAATAACACGGTCAAACGGAGACGAGAAAGGTGGACAGACACGTAGACCAATTTCGGCTTCAAGTAGAGAAGGGGATGGACATCCATGCCTACAAACCTCTCACACAAACTGTGTAGGCCTTCCGTACGTTCACGTGGAACGACAACGGTTTCTGGCAAGGTCTCTACCCCCACTTCTAAAACACCACCATTTATCTCTCTGATGCCTGAAGTTCCACCTCCAGATACTACTCCTCTGGGTTAAACGCTGACCTTTCTTTTTCAGGGTTTTCTGGTTTTTTCCCAAGTGATTCTTTTACTTATTTTTCAAATTTCCAAAGTGGCCTACGTTTCTTACAGAGAAAGAAAACTTAAAAACATACTGAAAAAAAAAAAAAAAGGGAAAAAAAAAAGAAAAAAAACATACTGAAGATGTTCTATGTTTCCTTCCTGACTGTGGCTGAGATTCTGAGTGTTCCTTAATATCTATCCTTGTTTCTTTTTTTAGTGGCAGAACTTGGATTATATTCTAGATGGCAATGTGTCTTGCTAAAACACACACACACACACACACACACACACACACACACACACAGAAAAACAAAAACAAAAACTCCTCCGTTTCCTAGACTTTTTTTTTTTTGTAGTCAGGTGTGACTATGTGACTAGATTCTGGCAATGATGCAAGCAGGAGTGTTCTGTGGGACTCCTGATAAGGCTGCTTAAAGGGATTTGACTCAGCAGGAAGTGGGAGAGAGCTTTAGTCTTTTTTTTCTTCCTTCCAGCCTGCAACCCAACATGATGTGATGACTGGTGCTTCAGCAGCCATCTTGGATCATGAGGTAAATTTGAGGATGTCAGCCACATACCAAGATAGTGATCTAGAGGCCACACTAATACCAGTCCCTGGACTGCTCAACTCTTAGATAGGAAACAAATACTTTTCCACGTATTAAGCTGCTCTTATTTTGGTATTCTGCCACATGCTGCTGAACCAAATTCGGTATGACACATGAACCATGCTGTCTTTTAGAGACACTGGCCCAATTGGAATCACCTATGGGCTGTATGAAGATCCTCCCTCTCAGGACTTAGGAATCAGGTTAGAAAAACTCTAGTTAGTCGGTGTTGAGGCTTGACATAGAAAGTCACACACTTGTGAGGTTCTGAGGCCACCATTTTAGGGCAGCCACTATGGGGCCGCGTGCTGATAACTGCATATTTTTTTCACGCAGTCTGCTGAGAGAAAAGATTGAAGTAGACACAGGCAGGAGAGATGAGAACCCTGGAGAGTGAGAGAGAGAGAGTTGGAGATGGCAGCTACCTGAGAACATTTCTGTTCCCTCGAGGTCATAACTGTATTATCTGCAATCAAGTTTCATGTGAATGCCAGTTTCCTATTAATGAGCCTTTTCTTTTAAACCTAAGCCAGCTTGAGAGCACCAGGGTGGCTCAGTAGATTGAGCATCTGACTCTTGATTTTGGCTCAGGTCAGGATCCCAGGTTCACGAATTCAAGCCCTGCATTGGGCTCCGTGCTGAGAACGTGAAGCCTCTTGGGATTCTCTCTCTCCCTCTCGCTCTGCCCTTCCCCTGCTCTCTCTCTCTCCCAAATAAATAAACTTAAAAAAAAATTCTCTCCACTCGCACTAAGATAAAAAGAAAAAAAAGAAAAGATTAAAAAAAAATGAACGTAAGCCAATTTGAGTGAATTTCTGTTTCTTGCAATTAACAGACACCTAACACAACCCTACAAACTGACCTGTAATTTCCTTTTTAACTTTCTAGGTTCCCTTTTAAGATGCAAATGCTCCTGGGGAAGTAATGCCTACGTCACTAATGCTTTAGGACAAATGACTTGTCATCTTCCTGAGTGGAGGAAGTGAAGCTGGAGGCTGCCGGCACCAGGAGCTGCAGGTGAGCAGATATCCAAGGGGTGGGCCATGTCCCTGCAAAGGCAGGGATAGACCTGCCCGTCCTCATGGTTGTGCTTTGGCTCAGCCCTGCATCCAGAGCTCTCTCCCTGCCCTCAGGTCTGCAGGAGTTGGCTATAAAATTCCTGGAGAGAGCTGTTCCAAAGCACAGGGGTATAACACAGAAGGTAAAGAATTAGCTGGAAGTCTGATCTCTTCAGACTGGGTCTGCAGCCCGTACCCAGTTCCGCAGAAATTCAAGACTGTTAATTTTTGCTCCATCTACAAAGAGTATGGAATTTCTTTATTTTGTTGCACCAAAAACTTGCCATCCCACGATTTAGTCATTTCTCCCACCTTCTCATGTCCCAGGTGACAAACTGTTAATTAACAAGAAGAAAAAAAAAAAATCAGCATTCCTAGTTACCTACCCAAACAAGTGGCTTTTTTAATGGCTGGCTTTCGGGAAGGCTGTCGAAAACACCTATACCCTCAAAGCAAGTGCCCAAGCCACACTTCACTTGAACTTACTTATACCCTTTCTCACTCCACAAGGGATCTGAGGGGGCTGTCAACTTTCTGTGTCATCAGATCATTACTCCAAACCTATAATGAACACTGGCCATGTGCAGAGGGCTAGAAATAGAACAATGGCACACATGAATCAAACGCTTACTGTAGGCAAGCATCGTGCTCAGGGATTAACTCATTTGGTCTGGGAGAGGTACTTCCGTGTTTCACTGAGTCGACATTACCATCCTTTGGGAGTTGCGTCATTAACGCACCGTTAAGAAAGAAAAAAAATCTGTCAATTACCTGGAAGATGCAATACCAGTCAGGATATGGAAGAGTGTGCTGTGAAAACAGAACCCCAAAGTTCAATGGCTAAAGAGGCTTATGTTCCTCTCTCCCCTTAAATGCCCATTGGCCCCACATTGTCTTCACCCTGGGACAGCCTCTATCTGGAATTTTGCTGCCTTTTTTGTTTGTTTGTTTGTTTAAAGTTTATTTATTTTGAGACAGAGAGAGCACTCACCCAAGCAGCGGAAGGGCAGAGAGAGAGAGAGAGAGAGAGAGAGAGAGAGAGAATCCCAAGCACACTCCCCACAGTCAGCACAAGCCTGACGTGAGGCTTGGACTCACGAACGGTGAGATCATGAACTGAGCCAGAATCAGGAACCGGACGCTTAACAGACCGAGCCACCCAGGTGCCCCACTAGCTGTCTTTTAAAGCTTCACCCAGGATGTGACACATGACACTTCCTTACACACCCCATTGGCCAGAGCAAGTCACAGGGCCACTACCCCCAGCTCAGCAGATGGGATGCATGCTCCTGTAGAGAGGGGCATTGCGGCAAACAGTATTACAGTTCCCTATTTCTGTATCGATTGGAAGACGTATCCTGCCATAGCCCAGTTCCAGGGATATTAAAAGGTAAAAAACTGTACATCCTGGAGTGATGAAAAACGGAACTACCATACCCAGCATAGAGGTGAGGAAGGGAGGCTCAGGTGAGTCACACAATGCACTTGAGACCTTGGAGTGAAAGAGCAGAGGCTTCAGCCCAGGTATTGCCAACCCCACCTTTAACCCGGCCCCAGTGAACCCTCATGGAGGTGCAGGGTCTGTCAGGTGCTGGGGAAGCCTTGGGTGCCCCTAAATTACCCTCCATGTATTAATCTCTTTCTTAAAAAAAAACTAAATAAAACAAAAAACCCCTCTTTTCTTCAAATGTATTGAGCTAGCACTAGGCTAGCTACGACACTGAGGACTAAGTCTCTAGTTCCCTTAAACAAAATGTCCCAGGTCAGCCAGGGGTCAAAAGGAAGATTCACAGAGGTCAGCTGTTAGCTGTGGAAAGAAAGGCATGCACTCAGAGGCTAAGATACACGTGACCCCTTCCAATACAGGGCTGGCCCTGACCCTGGTAAACCATCCCATAAAGAGATGACTATTTACTCTAGGCAGAGGCCTGGTGGGTGTGGGTCGAGTGCCAGGAAGCCAGTGAGCTGGCCGTTGGAATGCGAGTGTGGGAGGGGTGGGGGGAAGTGGCCACTGGCTTCCACTGAGTCACAGAGGACTGAGTCCGGGAGGGTGGCTGGCCCCACTTGGTGCAGCAGGAAGAAGCAAGGTCAGAAGAGTCAGAGGTTGGGTGGGGCAGGGAGGGGAGGCCGGCTGTCTCAGGCCCCAGCGGATCTCAGAGGTGGCTGGCAAGCAGGCCTCTGATGAAAACACTGCCCAGCGAACACCCCCCGGGATCCAGTTGGTGATCCAGAAGGCTCCTTCTGGGATGTAAATCAGGGTTGCCATGAGAACATCCAGAACCTTGCCTTTGTCTGGTTTGAAATTCTAAAGTTGCTGGGCTAGGGCGTCCAGTACAGATGCTGAAAAGTAAAGACTTAGGGTCCTTCAGCTGCCACTCCTCCCCAGGGCGAGGATCTCAAGCATGAGCAAGCTTCAAGACATTTTAAAAATGGGAAGTAAGAAAAGCTGAGGCTTAGAAGCCAGTCGAAAGAATAGAATGGTTGGAGGGGATGCGGACAGAATGCGAAAATGAAATAACGCCAGCTATAGGACGGACTGCCGGTTAGTCACGGTGTAATGTGAGTGTGCAGTCCCAGCTCTGCTTTATAAAGTGGAAAGGGATTACCGTGGAGAGAGGAAGTGTGCGGCCGGTCAGACAGCTGCCGGCCTCCTGCAGAGCTCAGGGCCCTGCCTTCGCCAGCAGAAACCCAAGCTCCCTGCCCCAGGAGCCCTGGAGAGAGAGTTCACTCCTGCCCTCTGCCCCACGGGCCCCCAACCTCCACAGCACTCTTCCAGACCCACCCTCTGGCCTGTGTGGCCACTATCCCTGCTCCTGTCTCTGTAGAGCCTTCTTTCTCCTCCGCCTCTTCCTCCTCCTCACCTGGGCCGCTCGCTCTCCTCTCCATCCTTCAAGGCCATCCTCCAGAATCACTCCAGCCCTCACTGAACACGGCTGTGTCCATTCCTGGGGCTCCTTTGACTACAAGTGTGGGCACCCGGCTTGCCCTGGCGGAAAATAAAAAGCAGGGAAAGCACATGACTAGGGAGCGAAAGCGTTTTCCTCAGCCTTCTTAGGGCCCCTGGCCGTGTCTGAAAATTAGACCGACAAAGACAGGTTAACCGCAGAAAAGCATACCGATTTATTTCATCTAAGTCTTGTGTGACACAGGAACCTTCATAAGGAAATGAAGACCTGAAGAAACCTGAGTATTTTATGCTAGGTTTGACGAAGAGTGGACAGTCACAGAGGAATAAGGTAAAGGAGTAGAGGAGTATGAGGTGTTGTAGTAAACTGGGGGGAAACTTCGGCCTCGTTGTAGGGTTCTTCTTGGCGTCCCTTTGTCTTCAGAGATAAGGATGCTTCTTTTGGGGTGCTGGGGTGGCTCAGCTGGTTGAGCGTCCGACTCTTGATTTCAGCCCAGGTCATGATCTCATAGTATGTGAGTTCAAGTCTCAAATCAGGCTCTGAGCTGACAGCATGGAGCCTGCTTGGGATTCTCTCTCTCTCTCTCCCCCCCCCCCCTTTCTCTCTGCCCTTCCCCAACTCACGATCTCTCTCTCTCTTTCTCTCCCTCTCTTTATCTCAGAATAAATAAATAAACAAAAAAAGGATGCCACTTTCCTCTGAGTATAGCAAGGGCACCTTGCACATGAGGGTTTTAGGATTTGTTTCAGGGAACAGTCTTGGCAGTGGGGGGGGGGGGGAGGAGAGGGTGGCACTGGGAGTGACTTTCCTGCTTCTGCTTTTTTCTCCCCAGCTCCCTCAGGCTAAAATATTCAATATGCTAAGATGCCATATTTTGGGGTAGCATGTCCTTCCCATCATAACCAACCTGAGGAAACTTCCAAGCTAGATCCTGTGGCCTCAGGGTAGAGGTGGGGGGCTGGGAGGATACTGGTCAGCTAGAGACTTAAACTCCATCTGTCTGTCTATCCCTGCCTGGTGCCTCCTCGTATGTTTTTCTCTTTAGGTTCGTTTCCTCCTGTCAAGCTGGCTGCCCCCTAAGGCAGGAACATGGCCTTGCTACTCCATTTTTCCCCTTCCATCCTCAAAACGAGGAGAAGTGACCTCGTCCTGTGCTACCTGGTGGCACCCTCCCCAGTGGCTGGGGCTGTGAAGCCTTTGAAGAGAATTGGGAGGCGGCTGGGGCTCAGAAGCCCAGGGCAGTCGAACCGCACAGATCATTATTGTCATATCTGCTAATGGTTGTGGGTGTCGAGGCCTCACCTACTCTGTGAGCTCCTCGTGGGGCTTCTTTCCTGTGCTTGTTGTGCTGTCCCCCAATAAGCGGGCCCTCGGTAAATGTTTGCTTGCTGGCTGATGAACTGTCAACACCCACAAGCCTGGCCAGGACCACTGATCAATGAAACGAGACCTAACCGTGAAGAATCCTCAGATCTTAGAGTAGAATCCTCAGGATCTTCCAGGCTCTATGGAAATCCAGAATAATCACGGGGGGTCCAGACCTCCTCCTGCTGCATTGCCACCATCAAGAATGAAGAGTGCCTCTCCCAGCCTGGGGCTCTCACCCCTCTCAGGGCCCAGAAAGGCAGCTTTCATAGAGAGGTCTCCCTGGGCCAGTCCAAGGATCCCTGTTCATTTCTCTCCCACCAAAGATCCCAACCTTAAGGGCTGGGATAAAAATGGCCAGTGAGGGGTGTGGCAGCGGGCACAGTTCCTTTAGCAGAGGTGATATCAAAGTGTATTATAGAAGACAATCAAGGGTTATAATTTGTCATTTAATGCATCCATTTGAGGGGTGAGAATTTCTGCGGCTTTCGGCTATGTAATCGCTCTTTTTCCCACCCCGACATCCCAGGGTTGCCCAGCAGCGCCTCCTTGGTTCATAGCCAGCCTCTCCTCCCCACCTTCCTCAGCCCTCTCTCCTGAGAGCTTGTCTGCAGATTCAAAAAGCAAGGCGGGCTGCACTCACTCCTCAGTCTGTGAGCATTTATTGATTAATCTGTCAGTCGATAAGTACTTAGTGAGCATGTGTTGTGTGTATCAGTCATTGTGCTGGGGGCTAAGAGGACCCCTGAGAAGTGTAAAATTGGACCCACTCTCCAGGAGCTATGTCTACACAGGGAGATCCCTGAAGACACATGATACTGGACTGGATGGTCTTAAAGGTTCTTCGGGGCACTAATATTAATAATTTTTTTTTCAACGTTTTTATTTATTTTTGGGACAGAGAGAGACAGAGCATGAACGGGGGAGGGGCAGAGAGAGAGGGAGACACAGAATCGGAAACGGGCTCCAGGCTCCGAGCCATCAGCCCAGAGCCTGACGCGGGGCTCGAACTCACGGACCGCGAGATCGTGACCTGGCTGAAGCCGGACGCTTAACCGACTGCGCCACCCAGGCGCCCCTTCGGGGTGCTAATATTATGTGGTTATAGACCAAGTGATTAGGTTTGGGCCAGGCTCGGATGGATGGTGGGGTCTGGCTACCTGTTAGAGGGTAGGTGGGGGGGTGGGGAGGGGTTTATTATATTCCAAGGACTGGGAAAGGCAAGAAAATGAGAAAGTACAAAGTGTGTTCGAGGCTCAGGGGGTTGACATGCTCGGATAGAGGATTTTTATGAAGAAATGACAGGTTTGCTACAACACTGGTTAGAGCTAGTGAGTACATAACATATCTCAGGCAGAAGAGAAACAGGGAGAATTTGAGCAGGTGAACACCTACAGTTGAATAGTTTTTACAACGGCATTCAGACCCCACTTGCCCCCTGCTGCCTCTCTGATGGACACTGTTGGCTTTGCCCTCAACGGCCACCTCCCTCCTCTTTCTTTTTAACAGAAATCTTGGGATCCCAGACTTCAAGTACTAAAACTAGAACCACCTTGGGTAAACTGGGATGGTGGGTGACCCTATCAGGGGCTGTTGAAGTTGTTGGGAAATGCACCCCAAGATGAGGCCATTGGCCATTCCCAACACACAGTCTCTAACCTCTGCAGCAGGTTACCCGGGTTTGGCGGTCCTATTACCCAGTCTGGCTAGCCTGACACCATTTGCCCCCTTTCTCCACAGCACTGGCTTGCAGTCTTCACCATGGCTCTCAAATTGCCCACCGGGCTCCCACTGTACTCCCTTTGCAGCTGATTTCCAATTTCACAGAGGAAAGAGACACCATCAGCCAGAAAGGCCCCATCCTCCTGCATCCTCAGAATGCATCTTCTTTCCTGCTACCAGAAGAAGGCTTTCTCCATCTCAGTGTATTCATCAGAAATCCAGAGGCCACCCCCCTTCCCTCTGCACCCACCTCTAGCGATCACCCTCTCTCACTCTCCCTCCAAGCCTCATCTGCTGCCCGTTTCTAACTTTCCCGTCAGCCTGGCCTCTGCTTCACCCTTGCTCTTGCCAAGATCTCAAAGGACCCATTACGGGGCTCCTCTCAGGCCACAGCTGGCTGCCCACGGCGCTCCTGTTGACCAACCCCTCCTTGAAGCCTGCCCTCCTCCCTTGGCCGCACCCCTTCCTACCTCTGGCTGTTCCCGTTCGGTCTGTTTCTTCTCTTTCTTTGCACTGGAAACATTGGTCTTTCCTTCTCTCCTCAATTGTACTCGCTTCTTTCGGATAATTCCATCTATAAATATGGTTTCGACTGTTACCAAACCCTGACAACTCCTCAATCTGTAGCTCAGGCCAAGACTTGTTTTCTGTGCCCTGACCTTTATGTGCTGTGAAGTCATCAGCGTGATTGTTAAAGTCTGCGATTTTGGAGTCAGATCTACGGTTGAGTCCTGGCTTATCAGCTGCGTGACTTTGGTCAGGTGTTTAAGCTCTCTCTGTGCTTCGCTTTTCTCAGTTGTGAACCAGAGATCATAATATACTAACCTTATGGGGCTGTTGAGAAGATTAAATGAGATTATGTAGAATGCTTAATATAATGTCTGGCTCATAGTAACAATCAATGCCGTTATTTTTATAGCATTCGGTTGCCTATTACTTTTTTTTTTTTTTTTTTTTTTTAGCATCTGTGTCCTGAACTACCAGGCACTAAGCAATGGAAATCATTCAATCATTAAAAACAAAAAAAATTTAAAGCCCCATGGGGTGGGTGCTGTGGTCTCTCTCCAGGTGAAGCAACCGAGGCTGAAAGACAAAGCATCTCGTATCAGGTCACGGCTCGGCAGAGGCCAAGCTGGCCTTTGAGCAGACTGATGCCAAAGTCCTTCTCAGTCACGTCAATGAACCCATCTCTCAACATCAAATCTACACGTGTTCTCTTTTCTGCGTCTCACACTTGCCCTTCCGCTTAGAGTCCTGTTTTGCCAGAAGGATGTAGCATTTCTTTTGTCAGCAAAAATCCACTCTCTCGGAGAAAGAAGGGCGTGGAGGGGGGAAGTGGTGCTAGTCTGCTCTCTCCCTCTACAGCCTCGCCGCACCCATCCCATCAGGAGGCCCTATCCTCTTCTTCCCATTTAGTGCCCTTGCCCTCCCGCAGCCCCTCCAGGTCTTTCGAAGGGGTATTTGCTAAAGCCAGAGTCAGCACCTACAATAACCTAAAGAACTGTTAAGGATCCCTGGCTGATCTTAGCCTTGCCCCCAAATCCACCCTTTGCTCTGCTGTTCGGGTCACATTGCTAACACCTAACTATGTTCATTTCATTCTCCTAAGGGTCCTCAATGCCCCCCTCCATTTCCCCAGGACAAAACGTTAGGGAGATTCAGGAAAAAGAGAAGTCCCGTGTGAAAGGTTCCGGGGCGCCTTGGAGGAAAGAGAATTGTCAAAATTAGAGCCTCGGAGTCTGTGGCCTGAAGTTTAGGTAAGCATCCTCCCACAGATGCTGGGTTTAAGAACCCAATAGTTGTGTCCAGGTGAATCCTATTGCTCTCTGCTCCCTCCCAGCCCGCCACTGGCTGTCCCCATCACCCCAGGAGGGGTCAGTAGCGAGCAAAAGGTGTTGCCATAGGATGGGACTGGTGACCTCGCTTGTGGGCTTCCTCTCCAGTTCCCCGGGCAGAAGTCCGAAGAAAACACTCTGGCCACACAACTGGTCTTTTATTAGCATCTTTTCTGGCAGTCTCAGGGAGAATTTAGGGCTGGAGCGACTGGAAACTAGATTCTTTTTCCCCTTCTCGGGTTTGGCTCCTCCCACCCCTTGCTCCCGGGGCCAGGAGACTCTCCCGGCCGGCCGGGAGGAAGGGCTGAGGACTGTTTGCTGGCCCAGCCCCTGGGCACAGGAGAGCCGCGTGGGAGAGCCGTCGTGTTAATTGCTCCTTGGGCATGCCACCCCCGGGGTGACTCACACTTTTTCCTGCCCGGTGGCGGTGGCGGCGGCGGCGGCGACCGTGGGGGCCCACTGAGGAGCCCCTGGGGCCTTGCTGGGCGCGCCCCTTAGGTGGCACGTGCCCTGGTCATCCCCGGGGTGGTGCGTGGCTGGCCCGGGTGTGCAGCCCCTCTGAGCCTTCCCTGGATGTCTCCCATTCCGCCTGCCACGTGTGGAGCCTGTGCAGCCGGCCCGCCCTGGGGGAAAACACCGAGTAGGAAGAGAGATCTGTGCGTGGTTTCGCTCTGCAGCCACTCTCTGGAAAACCATGTGAAAAAGGGAAAAGATCTTCTCAGCCAGTGAACCAGGTCTCTGCAGTATTGGTCAGGGGCCCTAAACTGTTAAAGAGTGGTGGGAGGGAGTGGGTAAGAATACCAAACAAAGGAGGAACCCAAAGATAGTATCCCACTTGCCATTGACCAGGGGCAGTGACTGACTTGGGGGGTGGGGGGGGGGCAGTGAATCAGTCCGTCTGTGGGTTGCCTCTTAGGTTCTTGCCAGAAGTCCCTGGGCTAGTTTAAGATTTATGAACGTCAGCTTCTTACTCCCCAGAATTCTAGAACTTTCGAACTAGAGAAACCTTAAGGCCCTCCGCCCCGCCCCCCGTAGTTGTCGGTTCTCATTTAATGAAGGGACCTAGAGTTAGGGGACCTGAGCCAGGCCATGCTGTTGCTGCTGTTAGTTAATGACTAGTCACATCTAGAACCCAAGTCCCCAACCGTCGTTTCACCTATTGTCAAATAAGCATCTGCTCCCAGCCTTACCTGCCAGGGACGGGGTGCGGGGTGGGGGGAGGAAGGCTGGTGGGGGAGATGTACACTGCAAGCAGCTGATCTTAGGGAAGCACTGATCAAATGAATGGGGTCTCCCCTGTGTTAGAAACTTCATGTAGAAACAATTTTGTGTTTCAGTGGAAAACGGAATCATCCTCCAGGGTTACCAGATTCAAGCCCTATTGGCTGCCTTTAAGCTATTTTGCGACTCCGTAAATCGTAGGTAGTTGATAGGTATGTAAATTCTGTCCTATCTGGTAGAGATTCCACTTCTTCCCACCCCCACCACGTTGGCAGGAGAAAAAAAAAAGCCCACTTCTGTCCTCATTTGCAATTCATCTCAACATTCCCTTACTCCATGTAAATTTGTGCTGTTTTGACTTTTCCTTTGAACCAGTTATAACATCTATCTGCCTGGTTCTGTCATATCATTTGAGCAGAATAAATTCTTTAACACGTGTTCATTTTTGAATATTTTCACGGAAGTCACGATTTTACCTTATAACAGTGTCATAGCTCATCCGTGAGACGCGGCCATCCCACTGTGTGCTGTGGTGAGAAGCTGCTGGATGGGTCTGTTTCTCTGTTCAAATGAATCCAACCTGACCTACTCTTTTCTGGGTTTGCCGGGAGCAGGGGGCGGACGGTGTGTCCTGGGAGGGCCAAGGGGCTGACCTGGGCCCTGCATCCCCACTCACTAACTGGTGAGTTCCTTTTCTGACACTGTATCCGAAAACTATGTCAGAGAGGAAAGTCATACCTAGTTCTGAGTACATGAAGCTGTCTTGGAGGAGAGGCAGAGGGCCAGCCCCCGGGAGCAAGGCTTTCATGGGACAGGGAGATAGCCTGGCTAGGAGCCTCTCTGGGTCATGTTTCCTGGGTTTGAATTCTTTAGCGTCCTTTTGCTCATGGGTTGTTAGAACATTGAATATAACAGAAGTACTTGCTTTACTAAAAAGGGGGGGGGGGAGAAGGAGAAAGAGATGGGAGGAAATGAGGTAACAAATGGAAACTGGAAGAAATGAGAGAGAGAGAGAGAGAGAGAGAGCGCACAAAGGGCAGCATACAGACACTTCCCATCATGATTCCCTGGGCTACACAAAATGATCCAAGGACACAGCGTTAAATAAATAACAGTGCCCAGATTGTCCCCTTGACGCTTCAGATCATGTAAAGGAGAAAGCCTCAGTTTGGTGCTAGTCTGTCTTCAACACCTCTCTAACATTTCCTATCTCATCTCTTAATCAAGGGCGGGTAGGCCTCCAGCTCTGAGCCTCCAGTCACCAGCAGTATCCAGCTAGAATTTCATACTACTGCTGCCGTTTTCATTGTATTTGTCTTACTGTTTTATAATTTCCTCCTGCTTATGGCGAGGAGTACTGATTTTTCCCTGATGGAAAGCTTTTTTAAAAAGTAATCTTATTCACGTTTTTAAAAGGGGGCCAAAAGGAAAAAAAAAAAAAATCAACGTCAAAAAAATTTAAATGAATCGAGGCTGTGCAAAAGTCACAAGGGTGGCACGAAATGACTGGAACTTCGGGCTGAAACACAGAAGAAAAGGGAAGGAGACAAAGAAGAAAAGAGAGAGAAAACATATGAATAAGAGAAGTGAAATTGGTGGCGGTAGGGGGGTTTGGGGACAAGGGGGTGGCTGGGGATACCAGCGGGCAGCAGAGGCGGTACAGTGAGGGAGGGGAGGGCCAAGGGGCGTGGGAGGGGGTCCCACTTTTATGTTTGGGGTCGAGGTAAAGACGGCGTGTCTTAGATGTATCCCAACTGCTTAGGAGACTCTGGGAAGTTATTCAGGAAAACTGTAAGTGGTTTAGGGTGACTCCGACCTTCAAGAAAGGGAAGAGAAGGGGTGTCCCTGCCGTGGGCTGCCCTGCAAATGACCTCTACACTCTCTTTCTGCCATCAAAGAGCTACTTGAGTAGACACCACCTCGTTTTTCCTTTCTTCATTGGTATTCATTAGGTATTTTTAAATGTCTAATTGCAAGAACTCATTTCAAGAAGGTTGAATTTTCACGCCGTGACATGAAATTTGTGTCCAGTAACTCAGAGCCTGTCTGCTTCACTACTTAATTTAGAGATATGCTGGTTGGTGCAAAGCTTCCGGTGCCAAAAAATCTTTCATTTCTGAAGTCTTCTAGCCAAGCTCAATGAAAAATACAGCCATAAATACTCATTCCAACGACTCCCCAGGCCATAGTCACAAAGCTTTTACACTGCATTTACTCAGGGCTCCCCAGCCAAAATTATCTCGCTCATTTTTCTCCAGGGTCCTTGGAAACGTCTGTGTCCCCCCACCACCTGCCTTACTGTGTACCCCCTTTTCTTGTAGGCCATGTGTCTACACGCCGGGTTGAAGCAGTAGGCCCTGGTTTCCCGCAGCAATAAGCCTCTGACTCTCGGGCTTACCGGGAGGCGATGCTCTGGCCAGAGGCACTGGAGACTGAAGTCTTGGATTCTGGCTTTTGCCATGGGAGGCCCCTGTCACTGGAGTTCAGATATCCAAGCAAAAGCTGATGAGTCCCTGGGTCGTGGCCTGCAGGGTGGATTTGCAAAATCTACCTATATGGGGAAAGGGGAGAGGGAGATCTCAGGAGGATCTAGGAGGACAGATAGGAGTTCACAAAGTATAATGCTCCTCTCTCTCACCCCATGGATTGCCCTAGAACCCCTGGAGTTCACTTAGTTTACATAGGCTGCCTCCAAAAGCCAGGCATAGATCAGTCACCAGCCAGCCTGCACAAGGATATGCTTGTGTTTCTCAGTGCTGGCTACATATTAGAACTAACTGGGGAGCTTTAGAAATACTGATGCCTGAGCCCTGCCTCAGACCATTTAAATCTAGAATTTCTGAGGGGTAAGCTTTTTGGTTTTTGTTTTTTGTTTTTTAATTGAGATATCATGTAAATAGAGCAAAGTGCACAAATTTTCAGTATACACCTTCATGAATTTTTGCACCTGGGCAACTACTACTGAGATCCATATTCAAGATGTGAAAGCTTCCAGTCCCTCCGAAAGTTCCTTTCTGCAAATAGCAAATATCAAACCCATCAAATCAGGAGCAGGGGCAGCCAGCACTTGTCTTGAACTTTTCTAGTCTTCCCAATTGTGGGGGTAGGACACAACCCCCCTCTTAACATCTTAACTTCATTGGCTGCAACTCTGTAAATTAGACTAACCAAAGGTAGAATAATGACAGAAAAACAAGCAGGAGTTTATTTATTTTTTAATGTTTATTTGTATATTTTGAGAGCGAGCAAGTGAGAGAGAGTGTGGGTGGGGGAGGGGCAGAGACAGAGGGAGAGAGAGAGGATCCCAAGCAGGCTCCTGGCTGGCAGTACAGAGCTGGACTCAGGGCTCAATCCCATGAACGGTGAGATCGTTACCTGAGGCTGAACCCACTGAGAAACCCAGGCCTCTTTATTAACATGTGCATCATGCATACACATGCAGTGCTCTGAGACCAACAAAAGAACAAAATAACAATGTATTTTTTTTCTTTTCCTTTTAAAGAGAAAGCCTGCATGAGCACAGGAGATGGACAGAGGGAGAGAAAGAATCTTTTTTTTTTTTTTTTAAGTTTATTTATTATTTATTTTGAGAGAGCTATTGGGGGAGAGGCAGAGAGAGAGAGAGAGGGAGAATCCCAAGCAGGCTCCTCACTGTCAGCGCAGATCCTGGTGCGGGGCTCAAACTCACTAACTGTGAGATTATGACCTGAGCTGAAGTCGGGCGGACACTTAACTGACTGAGCCACCCAGACGGCGCCCTGAGAATCTTTAGTGGCCTCCTTGCTTAGCTCGGAGCCCGACCTCACGACTGCAAGATCGTGACCTGAGCCGAAATTAAGACTCCGTTGTCGTTTAACTGTCTGAGCCACCCGGTGCCCCTTTGAAAAAGAGACAAGAGGGAGGAAAAGGACTTTGAACCTCCAAGGGTAGATTGCGCGAAGGCAAATATCTGGGGAAACTAATGGAAGATGAAGTCTGGTATTGGCATGTTCTGTGATGTGGATTCCTCTGGTGCTGTCTCTGGGCTGATAAGGGTCTAGGGTAGCGTCCAGTGATGGACTTTGGTCCTTCCTGACAGAGAGGGGGAGGAGGGACACCTTTACCAATCTATATTCTGCTTTTTTAGGCAAATAGGGGGAGGAGAGAGAGTCTTTCCTGTATCTGCGTCGTCTCAACTGTCTTTAGCTCAAAATAGTCTTCATGTGGAGGAGGCATATCTTGGGGAGGTATGTTCTGCCCCCCTCCACAGGAGACCTGTGTCAGCGCTCTATGATCACCTCTTGGTCTCTGAGGTTGGGTGAGGGGAAGGGGAATGCCCAGGACCCCAGAGCATGTCTCTCTCCCTGGTGCGGTCACCACTAACATTTAGAACTAATGGCTTGAAGACACCCTGAGGCCTTTAGAAAAGCAGAATTCTGACGGGGGTTTTTTCTTTCTTTGTTTTTAGGGCCTCAGGCCTGCCTAGAAGGTGTTTCTGTTTTTGTTTTTTTTTTTTTGGTTTTTTTTTTTTCCATTTAACCAGTCCTGCCTAGAAGGTTCAGCACCTTTCTTTAAAAAAACTGTTTTTGTCACCTACTTTTAAAGTCCCATATTACCTCTCTGGGGCATCTGGGTGGCTCAGTCGGTTGAGCGTCCAATTCGGTTTCTGCTCTGGTCACAATCTCACTGTTCGTGGGTTCCAGCTCCATGTCGGGCTCCGTGCTGACAATGTGGAGCCTGCTTTGGACTCTCTGTTTCTCTCTGTCTCTGCTCCTCCCCTGCTCGCACTCTCTGTCTCTAAATAAATAAACTTAAAAAAAGAATGAAGTCCCACATTACCTCTCTGATAATTGGGTTTTGTGTGTGTGTGTGTGTGTGTGTGTGTGTGTGTGTGTGTGTGAATACATGATAAAATATACATAACATAAAATTTGTCATTTAAAAAAAATTTTTTTTAATCTTTATTTATTTTGAGAGAGAGACAGAGTGTGAGCAGGGGAGGAGCTGAGGGGAGGGAGACACAGAATCAGAAGCAGGCTCCAGGCCCTGAGCTGTCAGCACAGAGCCTGACACGGGGCTTGAACTCACGAACCGTGAGATCATGACCTGAGCCGAAGTTGGACGCTTAACCAACCGAGCCACCCAGGCGCCCCAAAATTTATCATTTTAACCATTTTTAAGTGTGCAGTTCAGTGGTATTAAATACATTCACACATTGGGCAAACCATCACCACTGACTATCTTCCAGAACTTTTTCAGCATCCCAAACTGACACTTGGTACCTATCAAGTTATAGCTCCCTTCCCTGCTTCCCCGCAGCCTCCAGCAGCCACCATTCTACCTTCTCTCTATGGATTGGCCTACTCTAGGTAGGTCATGTAACCGGAATCCTACAGCGTTCATTTGTCCTTTTGTGACTGGTTTATTTCACTTAGCGTGAGGTCCTTAAGGTGCATCCATGTTGTAGCATAGTACACAATTTCTTTCCTTGGAGAGGCTGAATAATATTGCATTGTACGGATACACCACATTTTGTTCATCCATTCATCTGGGGTGTTGATTATTTCCACCCTTCGGTTATCATGAATAATGCCATTATGAATGTCAGTGCACAAATAGCTGTGAAGTGTTTCTGCATGTATACTTTCAGATGCTGTTTGACTGATTCCAACATGCTGGAGGCTCTTCATGTGCTGTCCCTATTCTCAAAGCCGGGCCTCCTCATAGAGCAGGTGGAGAAGCCAGGAGGTGGCAGGACCAGGCAAGCCTTCATGCCATCAGGGCTTCTGATTGATCCCTAGCCATACCCAGTGCTGCCTCCTTGGAAGTGGGCTCCTGTTCTACTCAGAGTCCTTAGCGTCCCTGAGCTCCAGAGAGTTCCTGGACCTTTTCTGCAAGTTGGCCCTCCTCTTTTCCTTGAGAACAGTTCTGCATATGAAGGGGGTAGAGAGGACTTTGTCTACCACAAAAGATCCTGATTGCGCCCTTTTCTTCCAGAGCAGCCTTACCATGAACATGACCAAGAGGGGCCACTCCAAGTATCTTCCTAGAACAAAAAAAATCTGCTTCACGATGACTTCCTGTCTCCGCCAAGTCCCGGAAGCAGCTGGCAGTCCTTAAATTGCTGCTTCAGGGGCTAAAAAAATATCAGCTTTGCTTAGCCAAGCACCCCACTATACTCACTGGCCTGCCAGGTGACAGACAGGATCCGGCCTCAGGTCTGAACTGCACAGCTAGCATGGGTAGAGTTTACTTGGGTGTGAAGGGGCCACGGTGCCATGTGGGCCGGGGAGAGGCCCATCTCCCTCCGCCCCAAGGGGCACATGGTGTGGCCCACTGGGTAGTAAGGACCTCCGGGGGTGTAGGTTGTAAGCTGGTATTTCCAGGGCTGGGAGCCTGGGGTCAGGGCTCTTGGCTGGGACCTCAGCTTCCTCGCAGCCTCTGGGAGGAGTGGCAATGCCAGCCGTTGCCTTGGCTTTAAAAGCCAAGACAGTGAGCTCATATGCTCCTCTGGGGCCTCCTAAAATCGGCACCAGAGGAAGCCAAAGTTCTGGGTTATGCCAGTGGAGGCCCAAGCCAAGGAAAGTTGAGTTTTTACTCCTAATGGGGGTCCCCTTTGGGCTTTTAGGCTGTAGGGGGCTTGGAAACTTCTCATTCACCTGGATAATCCTCAAATTCAATCAACAAACAGCGAGACTGATTCTCGGAGAAGTAGTTTCAAATCTTCCCATTTCCCAGAACTACACTCAGTCTATTTTGAGTTTCATCCTCCCCAACTCTCCCTGCTCGGGGGGGGGGGGGGGTGCTGCTATAGTGTAAGGTGGTCAGGATTCTGAAAGCGAGGTCAGCATCTAGAGGCAGAGTGCACACAACTGCATTGTAAGGCCTGGAACAAGGAGCTAGACTTATCAACACTCTCCAGGCTTCTGGTTTTCATAAAGCAGTTCTTGCCTGAGGATGAAACTGAGAGACGGCAAGAGCCCAGCAAATTAGGTCTGCCTGCTGGTGGCCAGAGCTGGTCAGACATTTCTGGGGCCACCACCTTCTCTGGGGCTTATTAAGGTCAAGATCTTCCCTAACAAGGGTCATTCAGCTAGTCAACAGTGACTGCCTGCTTTTCCTCAAAGCAAGAGCTGGAGCCCAGGAGAGAGAGGCAGGGATGGGGCCTGGTCAACCCCGGCCAAGAATGGGGTATTAAAGATTCACAAGTTCTTTACATTCGTCTTTCCCATGATAGGCTCTGCTCCCCAACACGCTTCAAAGGAGCACCAATTTTGTGCAAGTCACACTTGCATGCCTTGAGTGATAGAGACAGAGATAAGACAGCCAGAAATTTGCCATCTGGTAGAGGAGAGAATCAGGCGTACAAGGAAGGGAGCCAATGCCCCAAATAAAGTGTAGGAGAGGGAAGACATTCCCTCTATCCCCCTGGCTTCAATAGCTGGGTCTGTGAAATCACTTGACAACCGGCAGATTAATGGGAGAAAAGATATACAAATTTATTCATTTCTAATATTACATGGATAAGGGCATCACAGAGAAAAAAAAAGCAAACGCCTAAAAAAGAGATGAGATTTGAGAGCTTATAGACCATCTTAACAGAGAAGGGGGTGCGGATGCAGGTCACTTAGGGGACAGTAAGTGACTTGGGGGAAAGACGGAGGGGCCCTAAGAAGAACAGAGGGAAAGTATGACAGTGTGTGACAAAGTCTGCCTGGGTGTGGTGTCGACTCGTAGTCTCCTCTCCTGTGACAGGAGCCAGTCTTCCCTGGTTGATGAACCTCGAGGGTTGGGGGTTGATGACAATGGAGTTCCTTTCAGAGGATCTGTCTTTAGGCAGATGTGGGGAGTTCAGAGAGAGCCTCCCTCTGTATCTGCTGTTTTTCAAGTGCCTTCAGCTCCAAATAATCAATATAGCAAAGCATATTTTTGAACTTCTTCAAAAGCATGAGTAGAAAACGCAGAGTTCTGTTCACAAAGGAAGAAATCCTCAAGCTGTGTGGGATGTTGTTCTTTCAAGGCTGTGGCATTGTTTTTATACAAGTTTGGTATTCTTTTATTTTTTTTTTGTAAGTTTATTTTGTGTGAGAGAGAGCCTGTGTGTGCGTGAGTGGGGAGGGGCAGAGAGCGAGGCAGAGAGAGAATCCCAAGTAGGCTCCGCCCTATCAGCACAGAATCTGACACGGAGCTCAGTCTCAGGAAATGTGAGATCTTAACCTGAGCTGAAATTAAGAGGTGGATGCTTAACTGACTGAGCCACCCAGGGGTCCCATGGTATTCTTTTAAATAATGGCAGAAGCTCCCAAAATTGAATTAGGGTCAGATGTGTGCTAAGTACTCCGAATGCATTAATTTGTTTAGTTGATATAACAACACTAAGAGGAAAGTATTATTATATATTTACTTATTTATTTTTAAGTAGACTTCACGCTGAGTGGGGATTCCAGTGCTGGGCTTCAACTGACAACCTTGAGATCAAGACCTGAGCTGAGATCAAGAGTGGATGCTTAACTGACTGAGCCACCCAGGTGCTCCGAGTATTATTATTATCATCATCTCCACTTCACAGATAAGGTTACATGCTGTTTAGAGGTATAAAATACTATTTCTGGGGTGGTCTGCCTGGTAAGAAGAGGAGCCATAACTTTGGCCCAGTTTGGTCCAACTCTAGAGCTTGAGTTGTAGATGCAATGTTGCACTGGATGTCCAGAGGCGTCAATGGGCACGTTGGTGGGAGCTCCGAAGAAGTGGGTGCTGATTTTGCTGCAAGTGCTATCCAGCCTATGGTCTTAAGTCACAACTGTGCCCCCAAGCCTTCACTTATTTTAATGGTTGAACCAGATGGCTACGAACGTGCCTTGTGTTTATGAAAATTCTCTCTATTGGATTTTTAAGTTCTTACCATGAAACCACTTCGTGTTCACTCTCCTAAATGCCTAAATCCCAAAGAACATTTAGGAGGCAAGCAAGCCGCTATTGTACTTACCCACTTCTGGATGTCTGGGAAGGCTACTAAAAAGGCTGAATGCAGCAAAAGGTAGAAAGTGGGGGTTCAGAGGTAGGGAGCCATAATCGCATTTGGAAGGAACTCCATACCCTTACTCTAGCATTTATACAGTGTGCATTAGAGTTGGCTGCTATGTCAAACAGCCATGATGTTTCAATGGCTTAACCCAAGGAAAGTTTATTCCTTACTTAGGAGTAGTCCAACCCAAGTGCCCTATTTCAATGGCTCTCCTCCAAGTGGCTTCTCAGAGACTCAGGCTCTGACTGTTTCCTAGATCCTCGGGGTTTTTTGGCTCCAGTTATAGATGATCACATGAAAGGCTTTTAGGGAGAAAGAAGCAGCATCCTACTTCTACCCCATTCCATTGGCCAGAATTGGTCACAAGATCCCACCCACCTTCTCAGGAGAATTGGGAAATGTAGTCTGACTGTGTGCCCTAAAGGAAGCTGATTTTGATGACTATATAGTGGTTTCTCTAGAAGACCATATGTAGTCAACTCAATCTTTAAAAAATAAGCAAAGAGGAAATTTGCCCTACCAGTCATAGAAGCTCATCATTGCTGTCCTCTCTGTGTTGTTGATGGCTCATCCTCCCACGACTGTTCTAACTTGAGTGTCCCTCAGCAAGAATAAAATGACCCCCCCTTTCCCTCTTTGGTTCTCTAAGGGAAAGTAATAGGACTTTCTTTTTCTTCCTTCTTTCCTTCCTTCCTTCCTTCCTTCCTTCCTTCCTTCCTTCCTTCCTCCTTTTTTAAAGAAAGGCAGACTCTCACATGTAGCACCTCATTTGGATATGTCTGGAGTCTTGGAAGCTTGATTACCATACGTTCTTCTACAAATGGACCTTGAGAGCTTGTTTGGAGATTCTAGCAGGGGAGTGCAACTACCCAGACACCCTCGACCTAAGAATGGTCCTCCTCTATGGGGAAGGTTATCCTCTTTGACCAAGTGTGCAGCTTCAGGGGGGAACACACAGAGAGGTGAGGGAGGAAGGGGACACCCACTTAGCCAGCCAGATCAATCAAATCAACCCTGGCGATCAATGGAATGACAGATGTCTCAGCCAGATTGCCCTCACATCTGGTAGTAGGCCTTTCTTAAAGTGTATAATAGGACTTTCTTCAGTATCTTGTCTTGGGATCAAAGGTAGTAACTAGCATTTATCGAGCACATATTGTATAATCAGGTACTTATATCATTATTTTAGGATGGGGCAAATCTTAAGATCTGGATGAAATATGTAAAATTAGTAATGTATTTTAATTTACTTTTTTCTATAAATGGCTTTCATCCCTTTTTTTTTTAATGTTTATTTATTTTGAGAGAGAGGGAGAGAGAGCATGTGAGAACACATGTGAGCAGGAGAGGGGTGGAGAGAGGAGAGAGAGAATCCCAAGCAGGCTCCACACTGTCAGCACAGAGCCTGACGCGGGGCTCAATCCCACAAACCTTGAGATCATGACCTGAGCTGAAATCAAGAGGGGAGTGCTTAACTGACTGAGCCACCCAGGAGCCCCTAAATGGCTTTGACTTCTCTTTTTAATGCCCATTCTTCTGGGTGGCAGAAACTTAATTCCAGTTGATTTTGGCTCCTGCTCTATTCCAGGTTTTGCCTGAGTTTCCAGGTGATGGGAAGAGGCTGGGATTCCATGTCCTGGTGTCCATCTATCCATAGTGGCATCTGCCATTACATCCTGTCAAGTGACAGAACTGAAGCAATTTGAGTTTAATGTCCTTTATTCAAGGGAAAACCCTCCACAGACGAGGGGAGTAGTGCCTCACAAGTAGTAGAGCACTGTTCCCAAGGGTGTTTGGGCAAGAGCGAGTTTTATAGGGCGTTAGAAGAGGCAATGTGGAAACAGGGCATGATTGATGAGGGCTTCCTTCTAAGTCTAACAGGTCTTGTTTCCTAGGGTAAGGTAAGCTCGCTAAAGCTGAGGTGGAGGATTGTGATCGGTGTGTGTTAGGTTTCCCTGACAGATGTTTTTCCTAAGCACAGGCTGACTTGGGTTTAGATTTGTGACGTGAGCCTCCATTTTGTGGGTCCCGGTGTACAAATTAACTTTATCAATCCCAACTGCCAGACTTGACATCCCATCAGGACCCTGCCTGGGTTACTCCTTCGCTCCACACCTCCAAGTCATGGTTCTCTCCGCTACCTCAAAACTACCTCCTACCTCACCAAGAACAAGCCACAGTTTCCGGCATCTGGAGAGAGCCTGATACTCCCACCTCCCCTCTCAGCCCTTCTGCCTGACAAATTCTGCTGCCTGGAGCCACCTCCCTGGGGTACGCCTTTTTCTCAGGGACACTACTACCAATGTTTTGCCTCTCTTTGGCTTCTCTCCTCCCTTCCATAGCCTTGATAATCTTTATGTGCCTAGTTCTCTGTTTTTCCGTGTTTAATATTTATGCCACAAACTTGATGCTTCCATCATTCAAGGGTTAAATTTGGCAGTTCGAAAGGCCTCCTTACCACTCCTAAGTAGTTTTGTGGCTTTTCTGCCTTATCACTCCTCCCCTGAGGCAATAAAAGCTAGCTGACTTCAAGGCGATAAGGAAAGACTACAGACAGAATCGGGAGGAGGGCAAGGGACACTAGGAAATAAGTACACAGTTTAAAAAGCATTTGTAAATTTGTCAAAATATTTCCCTGTCACAATCTCGTTGAATTCTCAACGACCGCTCCCTGATGGCCATTACTATCTCTATTTGACCCACGAAGACACTAAGCTGTGTTCTTAAGATCTACCTTGCCAGGATACGTTTTGGTGTTTGGCGGATGAAAGAAGTTATTTCCATTTTGAATCGGTAGAAAGTTGGGAGAAAAGGCCATTTACAAGACATTCACTGTTATTACTTTTAAGCGCCAACACAAACTGATAGGAAATCTTATCTAATGGAGACAAGTCTTAGACATTCTTTAACAAATACCTAAGGCACACTTGAAAATTGTAAGAAGCCTATTATTTGGAATGGATAGAACAAAACATTCGAGAAGTATCCTCTTAATTAAGTTAAACTCCTTCTAGCAATCTCTTCTAATGATTTGCTTATTAGGAAAATCCTTTTATTTACCAACAGTGTGAATGTAAAGTTTGCTTAATCATTCAATAAATATTGATTGAGGCCTTTTTCGAGGCCGAGGCCAGACAGTAATTAGGTTTTAAACTCTCCAATTTGCAGCATTGAGATTCCCTGAGCTGCCTCCTCCCCTCAGCTTTAAAATCTTTTTCTAAAATTTAACAGCAAGGTTTCTTCATTCAATGAACACCCGAAGCAGGAGGTTCTGCACCAGAGGGGGCTCTGGGAGCCTCACAGAGGAGAGAGGGTGGGGGGCCCGGAAAGAGGTGCTTAGAACCGTGGGGGAGGGGACAGTGGCTGGCATGGCACGGGTGCCGACGAGGAGCCTGAGGATCTGAAGAATGAACAAACACTGCAGTGGTGTGGAAGGAATAGAAGACCCCTCTGGGGACAGTGCCTCCATTTTCTATGGATGTCTTCCTCCTGACCTGTTTTGACTGACCCTCAGTGCCCCAGGACTGGGCTTTTCTTATACCCAGTGAAACCCATCACGCCTTGGTATCCTAGTGCCAGACAGCGCCGCAGAAGAATCTGGAGGAGCATGGGACACAACAGCAGAGACGAACCAAAGAGAAGTGTGCGGCTGGATGTTTGGAGAGGGCAGGTCACGGTCGGGACAGTAACCAAGGTTGGGTGGCAGGGGAACGTGGCTGGGGCTCTCGCTTCTAAAGGAAACCACGGTAAAAAGTGGTTTTCGAAACGCCCAGACCTTTGCCCAGGATTCCAAACAGCACTTATCAGAGAACCTCCAGAGAACTCCTAACCTGCGTGTCCAGGTTCAACGAGGGCTCAGCATCTTACGGTAGAAGAATCAGCAACCTCAGAAGGAGGGACACCTGGCACCTGTGAAGCTTTGCAGGCGTTGGGTTCAATGGTTTCGAAGGCACCACCTTCCGTTAGGAAAGACGGCGGCTTCCCGTGGGTAGCGGGGAGACTGAGGCGCTTCTCAGGAGAGCTTGATGCAGCCAACGCTGGCATCCTTAGTAAGAGGTATCCGAGTGGTGTTGATATTGCCACCAACTGCCTTTTCAAACGCCAGAATCAGTAATGGCCATTTCCAGTAGCTGGGAAGGTTCGAGGTTAAGCTTGTAGGGATTACAAAGGAAGGAGTCAGGTGACCTGGATTCAAATCCTGGCTTCACTGCTTTCAAGGTGTGGTAGATTAAGATGGCTGCAAATTCTTTTCACGCCTCCTCCCATTGAGAGATGGAGTCCAGGGCCGCCTGGGCGGCTCCGTGGGTTAAGCGTGGGACTTCGGCTCAGGTCGTGATCTCAAGATTGGTGGGTTGGAGTCCTGCCTCAGGCTCCGCGCTGACAGCTCAGAGCCTGGAGCCTGCTTCAGATTCGGTGTCTCCCTCTCTCTCTGCTCCTCTTCTGCTTGCACACACACTCTCTCTCTCTCTCTCAAAAATAAATAAACATGTAAAAAAAAAAAAGAGAGAGAGAGAGATGGGGTCCACCCCCATCTTGATTACCTAAGCCTGGCTTCTGATTCACTCTAAGAACCTGCAGAAGTAGTGCTGAAGGCCAGAGCTAGAGGAGACGTGCAGCCTCTGCCCGGGCTTCTCAGGACAGTCCCTCTCAGAGAGGCTACCTCTGACACTGAGTGACGGCTCTAGCTTTCATTCGCTCAGCAAGCACATGGGGACATCCAGCCCAGCGGAGCCTCTGGGTAACCGCAGCCATGGCCAACATCTAACTGTAGATGCCTGAGCCCCAAGTGAGAACCACGCAGACACCTGCAGAGAACCAGAAGCAACAATAGTAAAGTGCTGCTTTCCGCCCTGGGGGTGTGTACGGAGCATGACCTCGGGGGAGATCCTTAGCCACTTGGAGGTTTAGTTTCCTTCTGCAAAGTGGGCAAGAGAGCAGGTCTACTTCCTAGTTATTGTCACACGAAGGTAATAATGGTGGAAGTGGTGAGCGCGGTGCCTCGCACCCAGTAGGACCTCCAATAAATGCCAGGCTTCTCCCCTGCCCGCTTCTGCAGGAGGTTATATATCCCAGGTGTGAGTGAATCTTGGCTGCCGCTCACAACTTCCTGGGCAAACACCCAACTTCCCTCAAAGGGAATGCCCGGGATCAAATTTGAAAATGGGGTTGGAGAGAACTTCATTTTTTTTCTTCTTTCTGGGGCAATCTGTGTCCCCCTTAGGAAAAATACCACTACCTTGTATGAGGAAAATTGTATGTTTTTAAAAATTTCTCCTCAATTCAAAGGATTGAGAGATTAAGTTTTTGCCTCTTTGCCTCTTTTTTTTTTTTTTTTTTTTTTTTAACAAGAAATAAGCTTGCTCACACTGAAAAGTACCGGCATGAAATAAAACAACTCCCCTTCTGTTTCACAGCCAGCAGGTTTTCTTCAACACCCCAGCCCTGGAGAGCCACAGATTGCGCAGCGGGCAGACTTTGTTGAACAGATGAACAACTGTGGCTTAATCTGTTTGGGGAAAAGAAAAAAAAAAAAAAGTCCTGAAGCAATTGATAAAGAGGCTGAGAGGCTGAGGTCAGTGTGAAGGAAGAGTAAATGAGGCCAGATCGGGGAACGTTGAAACCTAAGCCTCCTTCACCCCCTGTGCTGAATTGGGTGTGTGAGGAACAGTCGGGACGAATCTGCTGGGAGGGGGACGGAGAGCCTCCTGGATGGCCTGAGCTTGGAGTTATGTTTTCATTATTATTCAAAATTATTTTATGTCATTTCTTCCTCAAAGGTTTTTTTGTTTTTTTTTGTTTTTGAAAACTGTACCAGAGTATAACAGAAAAGTACATGAATCTTAAGTACCGGCAAGTGAGCGTTCATAAACTGAACACATCGTATAACCAGCACGTGGGTCGAGAATGGAATATTAGCGGCACCCCAGAGCCCCCCACAGGGAGAATCGCTCTCCTGACTCATAACCTCATTATTTTCAGTAGCTCAGACACATTCATGTGTGTTCTCCTAGAGACGCTCCACACATATACAAGAATACAGATGTTATTATTTTGCACAAATGTAAAAATGTATTTAAACAAATTTTTTAAAAATATTTATTTATTTTTGAGAGACAGAGCATGAGCAGGGCAGGGGCCAAGAGAGAGGGAGACACAGATTCCGAAGCAGGCTCCAGGCTCTGAGCTGTCAGCACAGAGCCCAATGTGGGGTGGGGCGGGGCTTGAACTCAAAAACCTCTAGATCATGACCTGAGCCGAAGTCAGAGGCTTCACTGAGCCCCCCCCCCCCCAAATAAAGATGTATTTTGCGCACTCTGTAGCCTATTCTCCAGGACGATCTGCCTCTGGATGTTTCCACATTTATCTCAAGGATCGTTCCATATCACTACATAGAAAGCAGCTAAGTTTCTTTAGTGGTCACATAGCAGTCCATTGTCGGGATGTACCACAATTTAATTTTACTAAAAGGCAAAGAGGTTGTGTTCAACCTTTTTGGAGCTGGCCTTTTTTTTTCCTTTTAGAGTATTCTTGAGGCATCTTTGTTGTGCTTTAGATGGAAGGTGGCAACCAGATGCTGCTCTCTGGAAGCCTTAAAAATACTGCTAGTAGTTCTTCCTCATTTCTGAGCCGTGTTGGGTGTGGTACCACCTGGGGTGGTCGCCTATTTTATTGCCTTGTCCTGTTAGGACTCAGTTGTTCCATGTTTGAATACGTATCCAGGAAGTGGAAATAATGTCCCTGACACCCCCACTTCCTTTTCTGGCAAATCAGTGTCCGGTGAACGGATCCGACTGCTTTCACCCACCCCTTTCCTTCAGTCAGCTGCCTGCCCAGCATTGTCCTGGCTGAGACCTGGAGGTTTGGGAACAAGGGCCTCAGGAGCTCTTCCAGACGGGACTAGTTGGAGGAACTACTGTTCTTTTGGGTTGAACCAAGCCCTCCCTTTCTGCCTGCCTTTTCCTTCTGTGGGTCTTTTCATCTCTCAACTCCAGTCCGGGCCCCAGGCTCTGGACCCTCCCTGCTCTGACCTCAGCTCTCAGAATCATTGAGACTTGGTGCTAGTTCGAGTCGGCGCCTACTTCTTTCTCCTCCGAGTATTCGCTCTTTCGATTTCTTGCCGATCATATTTATAGAACAAAAGACTTTGTCTCCTTAAGGCCTTTTGATCCCCTGATGGGAGGAACAGTTATATATTTGGGAGTTGGGGCGATCTCCTCCTCGTCTCCCTCCTTCACTACCAGAATCAAACCCGTCCTTTCCCAGCCCTCAGGGGACGGGCAGGAAGGGACAGGCGTGGCTGGGTCAGGACCTCAGGGCGAGGTGGGAGTCACCTACAGCAGAGGGGAAATGCCACCAGCTTGTACGAAGGGTGCCAAGGCTGAACTATAGAAACACGCCCTCGGAAGGCAGGGTCACAGGCAAGTATCAGGGAGGGAGCAACTCCAGTTCAGGGTAGGAGGGAAGTCCTCGGGGGTGTAAGACCGGGAGGTGAGGATCGCTGGCTCACCTCTTGGAACTGGCAGCCACACCTTCTCTGAGCCTCAGAGAAGGCAGTAACAGTGACCGCCTTGTAGACTTGTAATAAAGATGAAATGAGTTGATATATAACCATGGTAAGCGCTCTATAAATGTTAGCTCTCATTATTATACGAGGTGGCCCAGACACAGTGGCCCCAGTGCTGATTACCGGTGGCCAGATTGGCTCTGTCCCTGCTCCATCTCTCCCCCTGTGACTTGGCCTTGGCCTAACAGACAGCCCCGCCTCTCCCTGCCCGAGCCAGTTCTTGGTCTCTGCATCCCCTTTCACGCCCCTCCCTCATGCCTGCTCCCTCCACCAGGGAGCCCTCATTCTTTGCTCTCCTTCATCACTGCCTGTCCCTCCTTTCAGGAGGGGCAAGAAAGCCCACAGCAACCCCTGGAAGATGAAACCGCTTCTTCTCCTAGTGCTTTTGTGTCTCGCTTGCCCCTTAATCTTTGCATTGTCCAGTCTCCTTCCAAACTCCCGACTCCAGGGGTCTCCCTGCCATCCGCCCCCCCCACCCCCGCTTTGTGTGCCCTGAGGACAGTCTGGTGGGAGAGGAGAGGATGCACAATCCTGACACCTGGGGACTCTCCTGAGATCAATGATGGCTAACACATCTCTACCTCCTGTCACCTATTGTCCGTGCAGGAAGATAAGAACAACAGACCTGAACAATTTACCCCTGAGGACCTGCTACACACCCTGCATTGTTCCAGGCACTTCACAGTTTACTCTTTCAATTAATCCTCGCAGCAACCCTCTGGCCTGACTATTAGAACCTTTCTGTAGATTTTCAAACTGAGGCTCAGAGCAAGTACATATCAAGGTTTCATCACTGCTTAGTAGTCAAAATGGGATTTGAACCCAGGTCTGCTTGACCTCAGAGCCCAGTAGGACTTCTGATAGTAATAACATTTTACATTCTGTTTTGTATTTGGATCAACTAGCCCAGGAAGTGGTGTTTTCTACTTTTGAACTTGGGATGCCCAATGGATTAGCTGAGGATTGCAAGCTTTGTCTTGTCCACACACAGATTTGATTTTGAAATAGCCAGATTGTAGATTCTCGAAAGTAGTTTTGCCAAGGGTTACGTGGGTGCATTTGTTTTCCCAAACTTCTGAAATACATTCCTCTGTAATAAATCTCCCAGAGGAGAGCAAGAATTAGAGAGACGGTGTCCAGGGGCTCCCCACCTCCAGGGAAGGGGCTCATCAGGATAGAGGCACATCACAGAAGGCATGGACAGGAAAAGCAGTGGATAGAAAAGGGTGCCTCATCATGTGGGCTTCTAAAATGGCTTGAGAGTTGTACTCAAAGCGAGCAATGCTCACCTTCATGGTTAGCTTAAGAGCACTAGCTTTCAAAGGCATCCTTCATAGCTCCCAAACAGTCAGAGATGTATGAAATGTCTAAGTGGAGTTTCAGTCTTACCTTCGACCTGAGGTCTCTCCCACCTGTTTCCCTCAAGGTTTGAACTACTCGCCCTCTGGATTTTTGCCTGAAGCTCTCATTTGAGCATGGTCTGTCTAATGATATCCCTAGTTTTCTAGGATTAAATAGGGGGACTGCTCTGGATTGAATGGTGTTCCCACAAAATTCACGTCCACCCAACAACCTCCAAATGTGACATTATTTGGAAACAGGGTCTTTGTAGACGTAATTATTTAAGATGAGGTCATCCTGAATTTGTGTGGGCTCTGAATCCCATGACTGGTGTTTGCCTAAGAGAAAGGAGAGAGAGAAATCACACAGGGACACAGGTGAGGAAGAAAGCCATGTGCTGACAGAGGCAGAGATTGGAGTGAGGCATCTCCAAGCCAAGAAACACCAAGGATTGCTGGGACCACCAGAAACTGGAAGAGGCAAGGGAGGATTCTCCCCCAGAGCCTTCAGGAGAAGCGTGGCCTGCTGACACCTTGATTTTGGACTGCTAGCCTCCAGAACTGTGAGAGAATCAATTTCTGTTGTTTGGAGTCACCAGTTTGTAGTAATTTGTTCTGACAGCTCTAGGAAACCAGTACAGGGATCTCATTTGGCTCTTTAAATAAAAAGCTTCTTTTATTATGAACATGTCCATAGGCTTTGTCTTGTTTTTAAACAAAGCTCCCTGGGCCTCAATTTTCTCACCTAGAGACTGTTTGTTAGTCAGCTACGGCTGCATGAAAACTACCCCAGACCTCAGAGGCACAAAACAACGAGCATGCGTTACCAGGCTCCCAGGTCTGCGGGGTGGCTGGGTGGCTCTGCTCCACATACGTCTTGCTCTTTGAGGACCACAGACCTCCTGGGCGTCTTCTTAGGGCAATGGCGGAAGGCCAAGTAGGGAAGCCCCACTGTGTAGGCACATGTAAAGCCTCTGCAGGTGTCACATCTGCTAACATCCCATTGGCCAAAACAAGCCAGAAGACCAAGCCCAACATCAGTGGCATGAGAGTACCCTCTGCTCACAGCGAGAGGGGAAAGGGAGTGAACACAACCATAATCCCAACTATCAACACAGATGGCATAATACCTGCGGCTATAGACTGAATGCCTGTGTTCTCCCAGAATTCATTTGTTTGTTGAAACCTAATTACCATTTGGAGGGGAGACCTTTGGGAAGTGTTTAGGTCATGAGGGTGGAGCCCTCACGCCCTTATGAAAGGGACCCAAGAGACCCCCAGAGAGCTCCCTTCTGTTATGTAAGGACAAAATGAAATAATAGCCATCCACGAACCAGGAAGCCAGTCCTCACCAGACACAGAGTCTGCACACAGAGTGACTTGATCTTGGACTTCCCAGCCTCCAGAAATGAGAGAAATAACTTTGTGTGTTTGTAAATATCAGTCTGTGGCATTTTTGTCATAGCAACCCGAATGGACTAGGACGCCTATTTAACAGGATTATTGAGAAGTTTCTGTATGTATAACTAAATTAGTATAATGATTAATCAACTTTTATTGAATGCTTATTATGTGGTGGACACTGTTCTAAGTGCTTTCTAAGAGTTTTGGTTATCTATTGCACACACAAAAAAACCCCTGAAACAAACAAAGAACAACAACAACAAAAACCCCAAACTTTAAAACTTAGTGACTTAAAACAACTTTTCTCACAGTTCTGAGGCAGGCTCAGCTGGGTGGTTCTGCTCCACAGGTGTCAGCTGGGGTCATTTACTCAGGTGTATTCAGTTGGTGGCTGGACTGGGCTAGAAGAACCCACAAGGCTTCACTTTCATGTCTAGCGTCTTGGTGCTTCTCCATCTGGCTAGCTTGAGCTTCCTCACAGCATGGTGACTAGCCGTAATGGACTTCTACGTGACATCTGACTTCAGAGGGATGAAATTAGAAACTGCAGATCCCTTAAGGCCCTACTTTAGATATTACACGGCACAACTCTGCCCAATTCTATTGCTTTGTGTTAGTTTCCTATTGCAGCTGCAAAAAAAAAAAAAAAAAATTACCAGAAATTTAGTGGCTTAAAATAACACAAATACATTACCTTGTAGTTCTGGAGGTGAGAAGTTTAAAATGGGACTCATTGGGCTAAATCCAAGATCTCAGCAGGGCTGTGTTCCTTGCTGGGGACTCTGGAGGAGAATCCATTTTCTTTCCCTTTCTGCTTTCTAGAGGATGCCTGCATTATTTGGCTTGTGCCCTCCTTCTATCTTCAAAGCCAACAAGGGCTAACCCGATGTCACTCTGACTCTTCTGCCTCCCTCTTAACTCCTAAGGACCCTTGTGATTTCGTTAGACCAGGTGGACAACCCAGGATAACCTCCCTACCTCAAGGTCAGCTGGTTAGAAATTTTAATTCCACCTGCAACCTTAATTCTCCTTTGCCGTATAACATTAGATAGTCACAGTTTCTTGGGACTGGAACACAGACATCTTTGGGGGCCATTATTCTGCCGATCAGTCGAAACTAGTGACAGGGACAGTCGAGGCTCAAGGGGAGGGGATATAGACTATTCGACAGGAGGAATAACAAAGCTTCTGTGGCTCTTTTTAACCAACAACAATGCGGATTAACTCATGCAATCCTCAGAACAGCCCCACCAGGTGGGTACTAGAATTATCCACATTTGAAAGTAGAAAACGGAGAGCAGAGGTGTTCATTACTGGCTAAGTTTAGCCAGCTGGTAAGCAGGAGAGCTGGGTCTTCAATCTAGGCCGTTTGGCAGTGGAACCAGAGCACTGTTGTGCCTGGCCTTCCTGGTCCTCGGCAGATGTTTGTTTTCTCCTTCTCTCATTTTCTCAGCCTTTTAAGAGGCTGAGAATCCCCTATAGTTCATGATACACATGCATCTCTCAGACATACACCCACACGCACAGAAGGGCTATGGTAAAGTCCCCTTAATAATCAGGGTGATGGAGTGATACCTATTTAGGTAAATATAAATTTGGTGTTGATTTTCCAATCGTGTTCTGACTGGTTATTAGTTTTCTTGTGATTTCTCTACCTGGGTTCTGAATTGTCCATGCAACTGCCACCTAACTTCCATACCCTTTTTTTAATGTTTATTTATTTTTGAGAGAGAGACAGAAGGTGAGCAGAGGAGGGGCAGAGAGAGAGGGAGACACAGAATCCTAAGCAGGCTCCAGGCTCTGAGCTGTCAGCACAGAACCCCACTCGGGACATGAACTCACAAGCCGTGAGATCATGACCTGAGCTGAAGTTGGACGCTTAACCGACTGAGCCACCCAGGCGCTCCTCCATACTCTTGACTTGTTGATGGAAACTCAGTTCTGGCTGCTAGTCCCTATCCTTAGATATTGTTTTCGTAATATGTGGGTCCTTTCCCCTCTCTGATGTGGCACTGGCCCCAGCGTTTCCTACCCCCACCCCAAGCCTGGACTAGTCTCTCAGAGCAAACCTTTGCTCTACTTCAGCTGGAATTTCCCATAGTGCAGGTCCCAGAACCAGAAGTTATGGGGCTATGCCCAGAGTGAGTGGAAGCAGCAGCATCTAAAATCGGCCTCTTACCTGGTGCCTGTCTGGTTCAGTGAGTAGAGCATGTGACTCTTGGTCTTGGGGTCATGAATTCAAGCACCATGTGGGGTGGGGTCATGAGTTCAAGCCCCATGTTGGGTGTAGAGCTCACTTAATAAAAAAAAGCGGGAGAGGAACACCCTAGCATCGTCTTGTCTGAATACATTCAAATTTAGGTGGGTTTGAAATCAAAGTGTGTGGAGTACTATGTATCATGGTACATCGCCAAGTTCTCTATTTCCTGCCCCAGGACCTGCAAGAAGACGAGCCCGGTGTCAAGACAGTCTGGCAGACAGACGTGGATGCATGCCTTGTAAATAGAGTCATGCTTTTGGATTCATTCACTTGTTAGACAAATATTTGTTAAGAACTTGCTATGAATCAGTCACTGTGCTAGGCATAGAGGACAAAGATGAATAAATTGGATGGTTCCTACCTTCCAATGGAGTCCACAGTTAATTACAATTATTATCCACATTTTCTACCTGGGCATGTAGAGTCTGAAGATGTTAATCACTACATATGTCTATCAGTAAGGCAAGGTGTTTTTTTCCTGAAATTGTCATTCAGAAAAGAGGCAAGTGCTTTTATCTTTGGGTCTGTAAAGGAACAACACACTCTTGTGTGTCCCCTTTACTACTCTTACTCAATACTTAAGACATTTCTGGTCACCAGATGTGTGGGTTTTCCACACACCAAGCCCATGTGACACAAGCTGGGTGTCCTACAATTTAACTCAATTCTTTTTTTTCAAATTTTTTTAATCTTTATTTATTTTTGAAGGAGAGAGAGAGAGAGAGAGAGATAGCATGAGCATGGGAGGAACAGAGGGAGACACAGAAACTGAAGCAGGCTCCAAGCTCTGAGCTGTCAGCACAGAGCCCGATGCAGGGCTCAAACGCATCATGGACCACGAGATCATGACCTGACCGAAGTCGGACACTCAACCGACTGAACGACCCGGGCGCCCCTGTTTGTTTATTTTAAAGGTGACAAAGGGAAATTGCATGCTGATTTGTTCCTTGCAGGCTGTCCTACTGGGGCTGAGGTTATAGGCATCTTTTAATCCTTCTCAGGAAGTAAACAAGAGAACAGGGAAGATTAAAACTCATGTTGCTTAACAGGGAGAATGGACTATAAAACCTGAATCCAGAGCTGTTCTTAGTCAAATTAGTCCTTTTTCTCAATCTTCAGTTAAACGTCAGTCTTTTCTCTCTTAGTTCAGTGCTAAAAGTGATTCACAGGTTTGAAAAACGAATCCTCCATTGTAGTAGGTGCTCAATAAATGCTCTGAGTTGAAATTGAATGAAGTAAGTGGACCACGGGGCCAGGGACTTAGATTTTATGAAGTTTGGTCTCATTGGAGAATTAAGGCAAACACATTAAGGCAAAAAAGTCTGACCCATCTGACTCTGCCCTCCTAGTTGTTTCACTTTGGGCAAAGATCCCACACGTGCCCAAACAGAAGCTGGCACCAAATATAAGGCAGACCTAAACTTTCCAAAGGGGAAATCCTCCCATAGCGTTTTGGTCAACCTGAGCACAGAAAAACCTTAGTGACATAGATAAAACTGTGACATGCTTATTAAATTTATGAATTATTATACATATTTAATATCATTTATTCAATTAATTAATTTATACAAAAAATTAATTTGTAAGTATCACTGTTTTCCCACTCTATTCCATAAAACAAATCTATTCCAACTCTTCACACACCTCTTGGTCATCAGTGTCCTCATTGTCCCTGGAGCCATTTATTAGGCATTCACTCTCACTTCCATCTGGATTGTTGGGGACTCTCTTGGACCCTGCATGGGATGCTGTCACTGGAAATTTTTTCCCAAACTACAAAGTACCCATTCGCATAGCATTGGCCAACTCATGTTTTCACTGGTCTCTCTGACATAACTACTCACCGTTCTGCTTTTTCAAATGATCATAAAAGGTTTGTTTATGACAACTTCCAGCATCGCAAATGTGAAGTTACTTCCCCAGGAATAACTAACAAATCGGTGTTACGTTTCTTCACCTTCTTTTGCACTAAGTCAGTGATCTCCCCAAGCTTCCAAAACTAGCATGAATTAAGAGTATTTTAGGCCAAGATCTTCCTCAATCCATAATATGGTTGTTAAGCATAAAGAAATTTAGAAAGGGGCGTCCGGGTGGCTCAGTCGTTGAAGCACCCGACTTCGGCTCAGGTCCTGATCTCACAGTTTGTGAGTTCAAGCCCCACATCAGGTTCTGTGCTGACAGCTCGGAGCCTGGGGCCTGCTTCAGATTCTGCGTCTCCCTCTCTCTCTGCCCCTCGCCTGCTCACACTCTTTCAAAAATAAATAAACATTTAAAAAATAATAAAAAAAAGAAATTTAGAAAGCATTGGTGTAACATGTGAGACACTGTAAGGATCCTATGATATTGTGATTTATATTAAGATATAGATATAGATACAGATATAGATTTGGTCTTTGTCCCCATTTCTGGTAGAGAGCTCCTAAAACCCTTGGAATTTCCTAAGTGATAACAGGAGGAAAAAAGAAATGGGTGTCTTTTGTTATTCCTATAAAAAGCCCCTTCAACCGTACCTGAGTTTACATTAATGAGGTGATTTTTGGAAAGTCCCAAGATGAGCTTAGGATGGGGGCTGGTTGCTGGGGGAACATTCTCACCCCTCTTTCCCCACACGCATGACCTCTGGGGAGGGGAGAGGAGCTGGAGGTTGAACTCATTGCCAGTAGCCAATGATTTCATCAGCCTTGCCTGTGTAATGAAGCCTCAATAAAAACCCAAGGACAATAAAAACCCCTGTTGCCCCCACTCGCACTCTGTCTCTTTCTCTCTCTCTCAAAAATAAACATTAAAAACCTTTTTTTAAGTAATAAACAAACCTCATTAGTCTTTCGGGGGAACAGGATTTTATTTTTTTTTACTTATTCTCTGCAGTATCATATAAATTTTCTATATGAGCATGGGCTGTCTTTAATAAGAACAAAAAACCTACAATATTCATTTTTGAAAACACACAACTATTAGGCTACAGAATTCCAATTTCACTTTCCAGACTTGCATTGAACCCACCTCACAATTAAACTCTTTCCCTCCTGGGCGTCTGGGGGGACTCAGTCGGTTGAGCATGGGACCCTTGGTTTCAGCTCAGGTCATGATTTCACACCCGCATTGGGCTCTGTGCTGACTGCATGGAGCCTGCTTGGGATTCTCTCTCTCTCCCTCTCTCTCTGCCCCTTCCCCACTCATGCGTGCATTCTCTCTCTCTCTCTCTCTCTCTCTCTCAAAAATAAATAAATAAACTTAAAAACAAACAAACAAACACCTCTTTCCTTCCAATTAATCCAGGCTGAGAACCAAGCACCTGCCTGTGGGAAATACCCTCAGGGTTCCCCTCTTTTGGGATCTGTTTGCCACCCAACCCCACCTTCCCACAAGATGCCAAGTATGTGTGAAGGAAAAGGAACAGAAAAATGCTCCAAAGAGCTTGAGCTATATGTTGTGTGTGTGTGTGTGTGTGTGTGTGTGTGTGTGTGTATGAGTTCAATATTATTATGTCTCTCTGAGACTTTCCTTTAAGGCCACATTCTTACACATTTATCAAGGTCCTATAAGTTCTGTGAAATAGAGTAGAAGACCCTGTGTGACCCAGAGCAAGTCGTGCATCCTCTCTGAGCTTGAGTTTGCTCACCTGTAGAATGAGTGGTTGGATCCAAAAGGAAGGGGAAAAGAACATGGCTTGGGCAGACAGACAGGACTGAATTCAAATCCCAACTACTTACTTCCTGTGAAGATGAAATATGATGTATACTCTGTACTGTGTAACATACACGGGTCCATCCTATATGCTAAAAAAATGGTAGCAATGGTTTTTATGATAATTACTACTACTATATATATGAAAGAGCCTATTTCTCTTAAAATAAAACCATAAAGCACAAGACTCTCAGCTCAACTGCACAAGCTGTTCACTGCACAACTCCAGGGTGCCATCCACATAGAATACAATGTCTAGTGGTACCTTGAGAAAGCTTCGTACAAATTTTAAATATTACTTTTATTAAGAATCATTGAGAGGAGTCGGTTAGTGTCCAACTTCGGCTCAGATCATAGTTTCATGGTTTATGAGTTCGAGCCCCACATGGGGCTATGCACTGACCGTGCAGAGCCTGCTTGGGATTCTCTCTCTGTCCCTCCCCCCACCTCTCAAAATAAGTAAATGAGTTTTTAAAAAGAATAATAGAGAGGTACAGAACTTTTAGTGTTGTAGTAGGTACAGGGGAGGCTCCCTAAATTAATAAAATAGGTAATAAGAAAACTCCCTTTTTTTAAAAAATTTTTTTCTTTTAACGTTTATTTATTTTTGAGACAGAGACAGAGCATGAATGGGGGAGGGTCAGAGAAAGAGGGAGACACAGAATCCTAAACAGGCTCCAGGCTCTGAGCTGTCAGCACAGAGCCCTACGCGGGGCTCAAACTCACAGACCGCAAGATCATGACCGAGCCAAAGTCAGCTGCTTAACCGACTAGGCCACCCAGGCGCCCCATAAACTCCCTTTTTAAAAAAGGTCCTGGACCTTCTGGTCAGGACTTGTTAAAGAGAACAACAAAACGCCAAAAATCAGAGTTCTGCCTTTATGAGTCTATCAGTCACTCAACTATTTTTAAAAAGTTTATATCTCTATCTCTATCTCTATCTAGAGAGAGAGAGAGAGAGCATGAGTGGGGGAGAAGGGCAGAGGAGAGAGACTGAATCTCAAGCAGGCTCCAAGGCTCCATGCTCAGCGAGGAGCCTGGTGCAGGACTCGATCCCACGACCCTGGGGTCATGACCTGAGCCAAAATCAACAGTCAGATGCTTAACCAACTGAGCCATGCGGTGCCCCATCAGTCACTCATCTTTAAGTGATTTGTTCTAAGTGTCAGTAGTGAGGGACACTAGGGAGAGAGTTGCTCCTAGGCGTTTCCCTCCTCAAGCTGGGTGAAGGGCCCCAGTGCACTTGATATGGTTTTCCTACCATTAGGAAGACTGGAAAAGTTCAGAGGAGAGGTGCTGTTTGCCCCGCTCCTCACAGTGAGCAAGGTAAACGCTGCGAATGAGTAGGCCTCTGTCCCACCAAGGGCCTCAGAGGGTCTCTCCAGCAGAATGGGGCCAGCATAGATGTAGTGGAAAAAGAATTGGCTTGAGTTATTTTCAAGTCTCTTTTAAGGTCTCTTAAGTTCTGTTTGCTTTATATTGTCTCTCTCTCTCTCTCTCTCTCTCTCTCAATCTCTCTCCCTCCCTCCCTCTGCCCCTCTCACCCACTCGAGCTCTCTCTAAAATAAGAAAGAAAGAAAGAAAGAAAGAAAGAAAGAAAGAAAGAAAGAAAGAAAGAAAGAAGGAAAGGAAGGAAGAAAGAAAGAAATTTAACAGAACTATAGTAAAAGCTTTGTTTTTCTGACCTTCTATTAACTGGAAATATCCAGTTTACTACGCATCTACTCTCCATGAGATTAACTGCTCTTCCTAGAGATGACCCAAGGCACTGAAAGATTCTAAAGTCCTGAAGTCCTGATCCTCTGAGAAAGTCTGAGTTCTACGGCACCACAATTGGGTGTGAAGCATATATTACTGCACGCCAAGTCTTCAAATGATCGCCCTTTATCAATCCAAGTAATTGATGAACCTGAACATCCCATTCCCCAAGCATGTCAGATAACAAACATTTCTTGTACTTAGTGGTGAGGCTCAACTGTGAGAGACATAGCATGGAAGGAGAAAATTTGCTCCTTCCATAGCTCAAGTAAACCTTCATGCCAAATAAATCTCTCCAAGGCCGATTTCAGATGAATGATGTTCAAGATGAAACAAAGTGATGAGCCTACATGGAAACATATATCCCTTTTCTATATACATTTATAGACAGATGTCTCTGGAACTCAAGAAAATGCCTTTCCCTCCATCAAAATACCAACTCCCCTACAATTTCTTGGCAGTTCGCAATTAGAGCATCCTGGAGAGACTGCATTATTTTACCTCAAATGTGTAGAAACACATTGTTCTCAGAAAGCTGTGTTCAAATCTATTGAGTGTTGGCTTGTCCGATCTTTGGGGTCATCCCAGCTGTGCAGTAAATGCTGGTTTATCCTTCTGGATATCACGGAGTCATCCAAAGTCAGTGTCCACACAGAAGTTGGGAATTTGTTTGAATAACATCGTTATGCCTACAGGAACGTGAATGTCCGTGGTGGATTGACGTATAGAACATGGTTAGATGTTGACGGGCAGGATGGAGGGCAGTAGGGAGAAAAGTTAAAGCAAACAAACAAACAGGGAGGTCATCTCAGAGAATTAGGAAATCCGGATCTTTTCTTTTACAAGCCTCAGATCTTTCTGGGATTCCATGTGGCTTTCATTTCTAGCTCCTTGTCTTCTAACAAAGACAATGAGGATGGTGTTTAAACTAAATGTGAGCCCTTCCAAGAAACAAGAGCTCCTCCCTTCTCCTCTTTTAGTCTAGTAGCAGAATTTTCTTTTGCACTATTAAAAATGGCGTGGGCCACCTTTTCTCCAAAAACACACGAAGCTGTGGCATAACTCTTTCCCAAATAATTAATCTTTCCAGTGGAATCTTTCAAAGCCCCACGTTTCCTGTTATTTTATACAGCTGCAATTTGTAACTGGAGCTCCTGCCCAGTGTTCCATGGGCAGAGCGCCAAATCCCCTACATTTCACCTACCAAGGTGCCCCGCACAAATAATCCTTAACCGCAAGTTAAACAGTTAGGTCCTGTTCTAGCCGAAAAGAAAAGCCCAAGGAACAAAAGACTTTTAACATGTTTCTGTGTTAAAATTTTAGTGGATGCTCACAATATTTTATTTTCCAGCGTCAACATTTGGAAGTATCACCATGACGCCACAATAAAAGAAGTTTCAAACATGGATTGGTTCTTGTGTCAGGCTATTATTTGTGGATCACAAAAGCGACACCCTTTTCGTTATCTGGAAGCCAGAAACACTGAATTGCTGTGTCAGACCAGCCTTGTTTCCTTCCTTGTCTATGAGCTGGAGGACCAGAGCTAAGACTGGCTGGAGGGTAAGTAGAGAGGCAGAAGTCAGGAGGTTGGCTGTGACCCCCTTCCTTCTCTTTGCATTTCACCTCTTCCCTCCACCCAGTTATCATTTCTCCAAGCTGCCCGTGAGGGAAGTTCTCTCAAGATCACTAAGTTGGGAGTTTCTCCTATTTTAAACTCTCTCTATTCTCCTTCCTACCTTTCCAACTCTCATCACACATTTCTGCATATAACCTGCCTCCTAGTTTTCAAAAATTGAAGCCATTGAACCAGACCCTCAACTTCTGGCTGCAGCCCCACCTACCCTGACACCATCCCCCTTCCTTTCCTCCCATCCTGGCTGATGCTTTCTACCCTAAGGTCAGGCCCTGGGTTCCGGATCCCAGCCCCTCTTTTCCTCTCTCGAGCCTGACACTATAACATGTCTCTTCTCCCCTGTATACTCATCCTTCTCTGACACTGAATCGCTCCTATTTACACTTAAACACACTCAAGTCCCTCTTAAGATAACACAAAGGCACCCATCTCAACCCACACTCCCTTCCTGCTATATTACTCCTTCCCAGTAAAACTTCTCAAATAGGTTATTATGCTACTCTTCATTTTCATCATTTTCCCTCACTCCTCAGCCCCATGACTTTGGCTAAAATGACTAATGGCCACCATGTTGCTAAGGCAAAGGACTCAGTACTCACCTTTCCTAGTCTCCCTGGGACCCTTCTCTCCTGAAACCCTCTTCCCTGGGTTCTTCTTGTTTTCCTCCTACTCCTGCCCTGTTCTTTCTTTACTTTCTTTCCATTACCATCCTTCTCCACAGAGCTATTCAATGTTTCTGTTTCTTAAGCTAAAAATGATTTTCTCACTCCATATTCAGTCACTACCATCCACATCGATAGCGCCAATTATCAGACTCATATATTCAGTTGCCTACTCAAAATCTTCCCTTGGACTTCTCGTAGCCCCAAGTTCAAACCCCAAGTCATAATCTTTCCTCCTAAACTTGATTCTCTACCTCAGATTCTTATCTCAGCAAATGATGCCACCATCTACCGGTTGCTCAAGTCATAAACCTGACATACTTGGTAACTTGCTCTATTTCTCAAATCTAACCATTCCCTTAGGCCTGGTGATTTCACCTCCTAAAATTTCTCATATCCATTCACTTCCCTCCATTTCCACAGCCACCACCAACCATGGGCATCATCTGCTCTCTTCTGGACCATTTCAATAGCTTTCCAACTGGTTTCCATACATCCATTCTCAACGCTCACTTAACTGTTCTCCACAACGTTGCTACACTATGTCACTCTCTTGCGTGGATTCTTTTAATGGTACGTAGGACACAATATCTGTGTGCCTCTCAGACTCCCTGGACTCCTTCCTTTTATTTCTCTGGGTTGGGTGTTTCACATACACCTCAACTTCCAGGTTTGGTTGAAATGCCCCATCTTGGTCATGACCACTGAGGGGCTGAGTGATGTACTCAGCACAGGGGAATTAGCTTTCAGTAGAGTGAAACATGAACAATGGGCAACGGAAGCTGGGAGAATACTAGGCAGATAAATCACTCCCTCCTTTCTCTCTGATAAGAAATGCTCTGAAATATGGTTTTCCTCGTAAGCTTTCTGGAGAAATTCTGTATGCTGGACAAACACACCACTTTAGTCTTCAACTCAGAATTGACTTCCTAGAGGTCCCGAGTAAGACAAATGTTTAGGATAAAGACCAAAATATTTACCCAAGACTCTACATGGATTGATTCCTACCTACTTCTGTAGTCTCTCTCATCTCCTATCACTTTCCCCTTATTTTTCTATCTTCAGCTACAGTAGAGAGTTTTCTATTCATGCCAGATCCTCACATGCCAGAAAGTTTATCTGGAAAACTCTTCCTTTCCACGCACCCACCCCCTCCTTCACCTGGCTAGCTGTTTTTCCAGCAGATCTGTTTCACTTCCTTCACTTCCTTCCAAAGGAAATCTCTGTGGTCCTCTCCCTGCTCCTGCTCCTGCTCCCCACTTTTTTCTGTTTCCATTGCTAGGGACTATCAATGATCTGTGTCAGGGTTTGACTAGTGTCTGCCCCCTCCCCACACTGATTGTAAATTCCATGAGAGCAGAGACAGCATCTGCCTTGACCCCTCCTTTGCATCCTCAGAGCAGAGCCTAACACTCAACAACATATACGGAGTAAACAAGCTCTTCAGATCCAACTCTCCTGTTTTATAGCTGGAGAAGCTAAAAGCAAAGAGATGAAGGGATTCATTCAATTGAGCCCATCAGTGGTAGAGCTTGGCTGTTCTTATACATTCTTTTTCAATTGAAAATCATCCTTCTTAATTCTGGAAAAAGACACATAACAGACAGATCAATGAAACAGAATAGAGAATCCAGGAATAGACCTCAATACCTCTGTCACATACAAAAAGTACTCATCCTCATTCATAATAAAATAAATGCAAATTAAAAATGAGGTGAAGGGGTGCCTGGGTGGCTCAGCTGGTTAAGCACCGACTTCGTCTCAGGTCATGATGTCGTGGTTTCCGGGTTCAAGGCCCACGTGGGGCTCTGTGCTGACAGCTCAGAGCCTGGAGCCTGCTTCAGATTCTGTGTCTCCCTCTCTCTGCCCCTCCCCTGCTCGTGCTCTGTGTCTCTCTGTCTCTCAAAGATAAATAAAGGTTACAAAAATTTTTTTAAAAACGAGGTGACTTTTTTGTATCTTTCTAGTTGGCAAAATTCATAAAATTTGGTAATTTCCTCTCTTGGAGAAGGCACTCACCAGTAAAGTGCCAAATATATAAGAGTAAATATATAAGTGTTTGTGAAGTACGTATTTAAATTGTATTCTTTCATGAATGACAGTGTGACATTATAATAGGTACAAAATCACAAGAGCACATGTTCTCTGCAATTCAACTAGCAGTTCAACTTTGGGGTATTTATCCTACAGATGTATTCGCCCAGAAAATAATAATAAAAACATACAGTTTATTCATTGTAGCATTATTTGTAATAGCGAAATATTTAATGTGCATTATTTAGGGACTGGTGAAGTCAATTATGGTATTTTCACACAAAGGCATAGTATGTAGCTGTTTAAAAAAGAATGAGGTAGTTCAATCCTTCTGAATTCCATATTCCTATCTGTGACTATTGCATATTTCCATTGTAGGAATATTCCATATCCCTATATATTCCATATTTTTGTATATACTAATGTGGGACCCTTTCTACAATATACAAGTAAAAACCGAGGTGGCCAGTAGTTATATAATTGAGCCCCCATCTGGGTTAAAATGAACAAAACCTACAAATAAAACCAACTGCATTGTTAATGAAACTCAGTGAGGTCAATGCCTTCTTAGAGTTTGTCTTTCTTACATTGAATAGCAAATACTCCATTAATATTTTTTATGAAGTTCAATAAGAAGAAACGACGTAAGGGGAAGGGGGCAAAGGGAAAATGGACAAGTAATCATTGTTTATGCTTGTTTGCCAGTTGGGTGATATCTCATCGAAAGAGAAAGTGAAATCTGCCCGTCAGTATGATGGTTTTAGATCATCTGCGGATTTTTGTTGTTCTCCATGAATTAGTTAGCTATTCCCCATGGGAATTGAAGAGTTGTGTGTCCTTGATTGTATCAACTCCTTTCTGCCTCAACGAGAAAAGAAAAGATACTCAGTAAAGCTTTGTCTGCCCAACGCTTATTCAGATCAGGTCTCTGTTATTTGCATGTCCTCACTACTGGATTAACCCGATTTCTCACTCACGTATCGCATCAGGAAAATCAAATGAAAAGATGCTTATGAACTGGCAGAAAGCTTGGCTCATGCTAAAGAAACAGGTATAATTTGATTAAATCTAGGATTTCGTATTGCTGCCTGCATGTTCTTTTGGAAGACATATGACTATATAGCTTAGACCTGGGAAGTACTAACTGTGAAATCTGGCTGATGCCAAAGTAAATATCTGCATGTTTTCCTGTCGAAATGCTCAGTGTGTGTGCTCGCCCTGCCTCAGTGGGGACATTACTGCTGCAGAGGCGCTTATGTTATTTTTTCCTGGAAGGCTTTTTTTCTAAAGTAGTATTCAAGTGTGTCGATATGAAACATGTTTTCTAGTGTGACAAAGGCCCAGTGATATTAATAACATCAGGAAGCTGTTGTCTTCCTATCCTGAAATCACTATCTTAAAGGCAGTGAGAGTCTTTTCCACTCACCAGAGAGCAGGTAAAGGGATTTTTGCAGGATTAGCCTTGACCCTTTGGCTTCATCTTAGATAGATAGATAGATAGATAGATAGATAGATAGATAGATAATAGATAGATGCAGATGGACAGACAGACAAGACAGACAGGCAGACATAGAAGATACATATGTAGGTAGTACACAGCATTGCTTTAACTAAGGAGAGGTCTGGAATGAAGACTGCGTTTCTCAGCTTCTCTTGTGGCTGAGCAATAACATGTAAATGATACTTTTGAATGGGTCTTTCAAGGACTTAAAGGAAGCTGAATCTGTTGGGATGAGTCCATTTCTCATCCTTTGGGTTTGATGGCCTGTTAGAAGGCTACTGCAGCACAGAGATGAATAAGGCACAGCCCCTCTCCTTGAGGCATTTATAATGAATCGCACATTAAAGGTATGAAATGACCAGAATACAGAAGAAAAAGGAATTGATTCTGTGTGGAGGAAACCCACAAGGCTTCACAAAGAGGATCCGGTCTAAGCTGGGCTTTACAGAATGGGTTATAATAATAAAATCTCAGATTTGTTAAAGACTTACTATGTTCCAGGCGGTGTACAAAATGCCTCCCAAGCATTATCTCATTTACTCTATGTGACAGCCCTGTGAGGAAGGTATATGATTATCCCCATTTTACAGATGAAGGAACTGAGGGGCAAAGAGGTTAAATGACTTGCTGAAGATTAGAGAGGTCGTAAGTGGCTGAGCCAAGGTCCAAACCTCAGCCCATCTGATGTTCCTAAAGCTCAACCCCCAGGATTCGGCGGTGTGGACCGACATGGATGGAGCGATGGGGAGAAAAACACATACAGGCTTCTCACCTCCATCATGAACTCCAGTAACAGTCAGTGCAGGCAATTCAATCCAAGCGGGTTGTTAGGTAGAGATTAGGCCAGTATTGCCTAAAGTATGTCAGCATATTTGGCAGAACATCAGTCTTTTAAGATGCTCTGCAAAAACATTAAAAAAATGAAAATAAACAAAAGACTTACACACATTAACATATAAAGGTCCTGAGAAGGCCTATGGTAAAGAAACATGCTTAATATTATTTTATTTTTTTAATGTTTATTTATTTTTGAGAGAGAGCATGAGCAGGGGAGGGGCAGAGAGAGAGACAGATAGAGAGACAGAGAGACAGAAGATTCGAAGCAGGCTCCTCGCTAACAGCCATGAGCCTGATGTGGGGCTCGAACTCACTAACCATGAGATGGTGGCCTGAAATCAAGAGTGGGACGCTTAACCAACTGAGCCACCCAGGCGCCCCAGAACTCTCTGATTATTGTACTGACTCAGTTTTATAAGCAAGTGCCAGCACCAAGCAATCACATGCTACAAAAAAAAAGCACAATAGTTGATAGTTCTTTTCTAAAACACTGTTAAAGAATTGAAGCCCTCTTAATAATTCAGCCTGAAAAACACTGGGCAGAATTATGTTCAGTCCTTCCCTCTCAAGATGTCTTTGGCTAGTGCAGGTACTAATAACTGGATTGTACTACCTTTTTTTTTCCACTTGACTTTCCAAATAGAAACAAAATAGAATCCCGTTAGCACCCCAGGAATACACTTTCTGAGGAACATATTTTGGGAAAGCCTGCTTTAGACAAAACAACCAGTTGAAAGAAGGCTTCACTTTGCGTGACTGTTTCGGTATTGAATAGCTATAGCTTTGGACTCTATCTGGGTTTTTTTTTTTTTTGTTTTTTAAAGTCATCACATTCTAAATGGAAGGACTTCATAACCAGTCCTAGTTGTGACTCCTACTATGTCTGTGATACTAAACCATGCACACACACATAAACACACATGCACAAAATACTACAAAGCTTAACACAGGGTAACATGGCTGTAAAGTTAAAATCAGATCAAAACCATATGAAGCAAGTGACTAGGTTATTCGAGGCCTATTGGAAGGAGATGAATCTAAAAGAGATGCTTGCTGTATAGAGATGCAAAGTGACAAAGTAATAAACCATAAAGCACAACAGCAATTTAGTTTCCCTGTCTATGACAGCAGCTAAAATGAACACCGCATGCCAGGACACTGCCAACGGTATCTTCTAAATTAAAGAAAAGAAGAAATGATTTCATTCATTGATGCTTCAATGGCTAGCTAAATATTTATACACCCCACAAGCACTGTACTCAAAATTTACAGTAGCAAAGCAGCCTGCAGCAACCAAAATATTGATTGAGTCATAAAAACGCGAGGTTATTAACCCAAATATCTTCTTGCTTTGTATAAAACTAATTGCCAGGCCAGGGAATGCAATTTCTGAGACAATTACCAGGAATGGGGGCTTTAATGACTTTCTCTTACTCTTTGCATAAATAAACAGTAGCTGCCCAATCCAGGGCACTGGATGAGTTTCCTTCGGCAGCTCAGAGTTAATCAAACGCATTTCTCGCCGTGTGCCCAGGTGATTCTTTACCTGAAGCTAGGCCCCGTGTGCTTCGGCAAATGTGAAATGTGTGTTCCTGAAACCGTATACGTCCTCGGGCCAACATCCTATCTGATGATACATTATCAACCGTAAAGCTGTGTGAAGGAAAACAAACATAAGCGTAAACTGCCAAACGACGCAAGGCATCTCTATTACAAAAAGCCGGCGTAGTCATTTGCTGGTGTGCGTGGAAAGCAGAAACTCCAGGCAGCCTTGGGGTCAGCAGGGGAAGGTGTCAGGGAAGACTTGGCAGTTAGACGGTGTGCTTCCTGCCCGAGGCCAGGCACCCCTCCCCCCACGTATCTCAGAACATAGCCAGGCATGGTCTAGCTAGTGGCTACAGGACAGGATGGACAAGGAGGAGTCAGGACCTGGAAGCAAATCTTCCTCCTGGAGCGGACGGGCTCCGGGGAGACACGACCAGCTGAAGGAGCAGGGAGAGTAGAGCTTGATCTCTGGAAGTGCGGTTGTGAAGCCAACTTTGGTAGTGCCCGCAAGGAGTCCGGGTCGGGCAGCTCCACACAGAGCAGTGGAGATGTCCCAAAAGACAAGCAAAGTATGAGAGTCAATAATCCTGGAGTGGGTGATATTCAGAAATCCAGGAAGAGGGCCATTTACCCTGGGGAGGTAGATCAGCAGGAGCCAGGACCCAGGCACAGGCTGTAGGGAGGGCTTCTAGGTAGGCAGAGGCCCAGGTTAGCAGAACCAGACAGGACCCCAATGTTTGGTTGGAGTATAAGCTGGGTATTGTTGCTGTTACAAAGACACCCGACATAGCATGCCTTAAATAGTACAGAATCTCATTCCTCTCTTGTGCAACTGCAGCAGTGAAGGACACCATGGCTCCGTGAGGTTGCCCAGGACCCCAGGACCCCTCTGCTCACCGTGTTCACCCTTGTGTCTGAGACGGCTGCTCCGGGAGTCCTCTCCGCTTGGTCACGGCATGCTGACCAGCACCGTGATGGAGTTCTGGGCGGTGGGAAGGGAAAAGAAAACAAGGCAGTGGTGGAGAGAGGGGCAAGACACTTTATTTTGAAACCCGGGAAGCAGAAATTATGCACATCACTTCTTTTCTTTTTTTAAATAGTTTTTTTAAGTTTATTTATTTTGAGAGAGACAGAGTATGAGCAGGGAGGGGCAAAGAGAGAGAGAGAGAGAGAATCCCAAGCAGGCTCTGTAGGGTCAGTGTGGAGCCTGACACGGGGATCAAACTCACGAAGCTGTGAGATCATGACCTGAGCTGAAATCAAGAGTCAGAGGCTTAACCCACTGAGCCATCCAGGCGCCCCCACACACCACTTCGACTCGTGGGCCAAACGTGGTCACGTGGCCACTCCCAGTTGTCAGAGGGACTGGGAGATGAAGTCCCTACCTGTGTGGTAGGGAGGAGGGTGGTAGTAGTAGTTTCTTGTGGCTCCTGTAACATAGTAGCAAAAACTTGGCGATTTAAAACAACAGAAAGTGATCCTCTATGGTTCTGGAGGACGTATGTCCAAAATCAGTATCACTGGGCTGGAATCAAGGTGTGAGGGCGGCTCTTCCTGTGGAAGCTCCTGGGGGAGGATGCCTTCCTTGCCTCTTTCAACCTCTGATGCCTGCTGGCCTTCTAGCATTCTGTGATTTGTGGCCACATCTCTCCATTCCCTGCCTCTGGAACCAGATCGGCTTCTCTTCTGTCCAGGTAAAAATCTCCCTCTACCTCGCTGTTACAAAGATACACGTAATTGCATTTTTAGGCTCCTTCCAGATCATGGAAATCCTCAATCACATCTGCAAAGATCTGTTTTCCAAGTAAGGTAACACTCGGAGGTTTCAGGGATTAGAAACTGATATTTGGGCCGGGGAAGGGGCGCACATTATCCAGCTTGCTACAGGGGTACTCTATTGCTAAGAGGAAAAAGGAGAAAACGGTCTCTGCATCACTCAGCAATCAGAATCAGGAAACTCTGATCAATGCCGTGAAACCCACTCAGGGCTGAGTACCAAAGAATCTGTGTCTAGCTCTTCAGGTTTTCCTGGCTTGGCTCTAGACTGGTCTGGAGCCTGCACTGGGGCCAAGTCAGGCAGGTAGCCCTGGCCCTAGGGAAAAGAGGGCCACTAAGCAAAGGCAGTGTGTGCCTTGTAAACAGTATCACCCATAGAGAGAAACTTGGTAAGTGCTACCCAAGGACACATAGGAGGTTCTCAGACCAATAAATCAGTACCGAGGCCTCAGCAAAGCACTGTTTGCAGATCACAGCCCCTTAAGACAGAAAATGCCTTTCACCTTCACATCCGTCACCCTCCTCACCCCCGAAAGGCCCCAACAGTCCAGATGCTTGTAAGTGAAATGGCGAAACCCTCTTTCACCTACTCCCCCGTTCCACTCCCCAGAATTAACCATTGTTTGTTAACAGTTTGATCCTTCCTGACTTTTCTTTTTTCCCCCTGACTTTTCTTTATGTGTTTATAAACGCACACACAGAGGGAAATACAATGGTGCCTTTTTACATAAAGAGGATTGTGCCATACATGTGTTTTATTTATTCACTTAATAATATGTCATAGACATCATGGCTTGTCAACGATAATAATAAATTCAGTACTCACACGGTGCCGGGGGAGATGCTGAGCACTTTCCACATTTTTTATTTCACATCTCACACCACCTTAGTAAGTAGGTACTATTATTTTCCTCTCTAAATGATGACCGACATTCACAGGGAGCTCAAGTGACTGGCCCAAGGTCACACAGTCGGTGAGTGACTGAGCTAGGGTCTGAACCCGGCTTGCTACTACCTGGACCCCCATCTGCTAGCATACTTTGCTATCACACAGACGTCCTCGGAAATCTTGTCAGGCGGCTCTTCCGCCTACATCAGCCGTGGCACCAGACAAGCTTAACTTTTGCATCACCACCTCTTAGACTTCCCTGGAAACTGCAGTGGTCCCCCTGGTTGCTGGACAGCTGGCTGTCTTGTAGGGCACGTGGCTTCAGCCACCCCAGTCTGTGCTGGGAGGGAACCCTCAATTCTGTTCCAGCGTTTGCACCTGCCCTGGTTCCAGTCCCTTGGCGTCTGCCCCTCGGTCCCTACCTTCTCTCTGCCTCTAAGTTTGCTCTCTTAAACCCTAGCGGGTTTGGCCCAGGATCTGTCACCCTGCTCAGATAAGCTGGCCTTACCTGGCACCTTCTGCTGGAAAATCTACGATCGTGAATGGTAGTTTTTGACTCTTCCCTAGGGCTCCGAGCGGGCGCTGCTGCTTTCTGCTGCAAAAGCCAATAGAAAGTCTTTGTAATCATCAACCTTTCCTCCTGGGTCTCCCCGTTGGCCTGAAGCAGGCAGTGAGGGCCTGGTACCAGTGAGACCTCTGCTCCCCTTCTGGACCATTACCATGGAAACAGATGCCGTAGAGAAACCACATCCCCCTTCCTGTCTGTTCGCATTCCCCAGGTGCTTACCTTCTCGGGAGCTCCGTCCCTCTCAGTTTCCCTGTTGCCTGCCTTCCTACCATTGAAACCTTCTCTCACGCACCGGCAGGTGGAAATGGCTGAGAATGTAGGTGCCCAGCCCAGCGTCTTCGGTCTTCCTTATGGACACCAGGACTCCAATGTGCGGCTGAGCAGTCCCTGCTGATCGACACAGACACAGACACGGGTGTTGGTTAGTGGGGCAGAGAGGCTTTCCCCTTCAGAGAATTTGAGGCTTGTGGTCTGATCCCAGACCTTTGGAAGCTAAGGGTGTGCCGAGGCAGAATAAATTGCTCTGAGGTGCCCGGAGAAAAGGCCTCGGTTATCTCAGCTCTGCCTTGGTGCAGCTGCTTCCGGTGAGCCCTGCTCACAGTCCCGCCCTTGCCAAAGCCGGCCTCCTGGCCTGTCACCGCGTGGTCTTTGCTCCTTGACCTAGTTGCCTCAGGCCTCACCAACTTGAGGACAGACAAAGCAAAGAAAGCAAAGAGGTTGCCACAGAACGGGGCCCCTGAGGCACTGCGGCCTCAGGATGAAGTCCGGGCAGAGGTTCCGGGTGACCCGTTGACCTCCCGTTGACCTCCCACCAGCTCCACCCCAGACCCACTGAATCTGAATCTCTGGAATGGGACCCATATTGTGTTTTAACAAACCTCCCAGGGAAGTCTGAGGCGTGCTCAAGTTTGAGAACCGTTCTCCTGTGGCTCCTGATCCTCTCTCCTCGAAGGAAACAGGTCCACTTCCCTCACAAGACTAAGGGACTTTTTCCTGGGTAGTTGTGGTTTGTCACTTTAGACAAGTGGCCAACCCTTGCGAGCCCATGCCCAGATCTGTGGGCCATGTGCCAAACTTTTCTGTACTCTGTTATGAGAAGTCAGGTATCTACCAGAGATAAGGAAGGAACTTAAAGCATTGCCCCTCTCAGGGGTACTGTTGTTTTATGAGGCCAAGACAACTAACAGTGGAATCTCAGGCTTTGGAAGGAGAGGGATTTAGGGGAGATAGCACGGTTTTCATGGTTCTCTTAAAACCAACATGTTGAGAGGGTCCCCTTGTTGTCAGAAAGGAACCCAGGCTTTGTCATGCCCCCTGTGTATAGTTTTGTGCCACTTAGGCTCAAGTCAGACTTTTGATAACCACAACCTTCTAGAACTCAGGGCTGGAGTGGGAGCCAGGGCCAGATCATGAAGGGCCTTAAAGCCATTTCTTTTATTTAAAAAACATTTTTTAAAATGTGTTATTTATTTTTGAGAGAAAGAGAGAGACAGAGCATGAGCAGGAGAGGGGCAGAGAGAGAGGGAGACACAGAATCTGAGGCTCCAGGCTCCAAGCTGTCAGCACAGAGCCCGACTTGGGACTCGAACCCATGAACTGTGAGATTGCAACCTGAGCAGAAGTTGGATGCTTAACTGACTGAGCCATCCAGGCACCCCTGAAAGCCATTTATAAAAGTTAGTCTTGGGGTCCCTGGATGGCTCAGTCTGTTCAGCATCTGACTCTTGGTGTGAGCTCAGGTCATGATCTCACAATTCATGAGATCGAGCCCTGCTTCAGAACTCTCTCTTAGGACTCTCTCTCTCTCCCTCTCTCTCCGCCCCTCCCCTGCTCTCTCTCGCTCTCAAAATAAATAAATAAACTTAAAACAATAAAATAAAAGTTGGTTTTTACCCTAAGAACATTGGAGGAGCCATGGAACGCTTTTAGGCTTACGAATGCCACGCTCAGATTTAGAGGTGAGAGACAGCTCCTGCTTCCTTGCAAAGAATGGATTGGAGTGGGGCAGAGTGGGGTCAGAAGGACTGAATGCTCAAAAACCACTTAGGGACACAGGTGAGAGAGAATGGCAGCTTGAATTAGGGCGTTGGCTGTGGTCATAGAGAGAAGTGGACAGATTTTAGAAATATTAAATACGGACAAGAGAAGGAAAAAGGACAACTCACTGCGTGCTAAGAACTGTCCTGAACATTGACATCTAAAACTCACAGTGACAGCCTTATGAGGCCTCTACTACCACAATCTTTGTTTTACAGACAAGGAAACTAAAGCACAGAGAAGCTAAATGTCATGGCCAAATAGTTTCTGACTGGTTGAATGTAAGAGAGAGAGGGAAGGAGGAATAAGTAAAAGATGACACTTGGTTGCTGACCTGACTACCAGGTGGATATATTGGTGCCACTTGCTGAGATGGGGCGCGTGCGAGGGGAGGCAGGTTGCAGGGGGGAGAGAGACAGGGAGGTCTCCCTTGGACTTGGGTTCGAGAGATGGAGCTCTTCAGCTGTTTCTCCTTAATGTTCTTTCCCAAATAAGCCACTGTGATGCAATTTACGCATTTTTATCAGAAAGGGTTATGATGAAAAAATATGCAGGTGTTGGGAGGGGGTGGGTTTCAGTGAATTACTGGTATGGCTTGTTTTTAGGGCTCTTGGGTTCAGCCTCTGCTTTGGGATTGCTACCCCTGAAACATAAGAGATAAAGCCTTTGTCTTTTCCTTGGTAGCTGCTACCTCAGTGCATTGAATTCTCTGGTTTTGCATGTATGGCCACTTCTTTGGAAAAGGATTCTTCGCCCAAGAGACCAAAATGAATCAAGTAAATATGTGTTTAGACAGTTTCTAAAAATCTGTAGTTTAACCCAAGAGACCAGAAAGGTTCCTGTCTCCTAGGTAAACAGCAATTAAATGGTGTATTAAAATGTATATTATGTACCCGATTGGTCCACCGGGTAATTATGCATTTCAGGAATATCTGGAAACATGTGTTCTGCTTCCCTCAGCACTGTTTCAATCCATCAAGTAACTGTATACTTAGAACATGTGTTCTGCATAGTAAGAGTCGTCTTATAAACCCCTCGTTAAAGGGAACCAAACGAAAAGGCATTAGCTGCAGACCATTTTTCAGGAGTGTTTATGCCAACCAAACGTAGACAAAGGAAAACAAAACCATAGAGGCAAAGTCGTCCGCCATGGACCGTCCCTGACCGGCTGCGGAAACTCAAGGGTGATCCTGGACCGTGAAGAGAGCAGATGTTGGGGCTCACTTGGACACCTTCTGGAGTGAGGCTAGAGGATGTCAAAAAAGAAAACAGGGAGAAGGGTTATAGCACAGGCACAGGTTACAGCCCCAAGGGAAAAATTCACACTTCCCCTGAAGAGAATGAAAAGCAGGTGTTCTCTTGGCTGGTTGGCAATGGAGAAGCAGTGGGCCAAGGTCCAACTCTTTCGAGGGTGTTGTGTTTGCCAAAGGGTTGGAGCAGTTGGGCACTTGGGGTCGGTGGGGATGGGGGGACACAAGAGGAGAAGGAGCGGCAGGACGCCCCTATTAAACCTGTGGCCTGGGGCCAATGGGTTACCCATAGCTGCCAAGGCTTCTGAGATCTCTTGGCCTCACCACTGTTCTCCAGGAGACAGCCGCATGCACAACACTTTCTTTTCCCTTGTATTTCAGTCTCTCCTTAGTATTCCTAAGTGCTGTTTGCAAGTTAACTCCTGCAGGCTGCAAGGAAGCAAGGATGCACCGAACTTTTCCTGGTCTGAGAGTCTCTCCGAGCCCTTAGCTATTAAATAGAAGGAACCAAGCCTTCCTCGAAACGCACCGGATTTAGTGGAAATGGGGAACTAGAAACTTGGAGCTCCGGAGGCATCACCTGTATCATAAAGGCCGGAAGAGCTGTGACACAGGAGGGGAGATGGGCTTAGGAACTTAAGATCCTACCTGGAAGGGCTGTGTGCAGAGTTAACTCGCTGAGGACCAAGGACACCAGGCTATAGGAGAGAAGCAAAGCAGACCAAACCAAAGGTAGGCAAACAGGAAGGTGGAATAATAGAGAGGGTCCAAACGGAAGTAATAACCGGAGGGGAAATTTCAAAGTGCAAAAGAGAGGAAAGGAAAAGGAAAACTTTCAGAGAAGTCAGGCAGTGTCAAAATACAGGCTTTCGTGGGGGTTGATTGATGATTTGCTTGCTTTTAAGTTCACCGGTGGTGGAGACAACATTTTCCCTCTGTGTATAGAGAGGAGAATTCTCTCTGTCAGAATGGTGGCGGCATCCCTCTTGCTTTAATTGTCGTATTATAACAGTGCAAAACAGTAGCTATTATCTGGGAACTGGGGAATTCTTTTGACGTTGTTTTTGGACCCAGTCCTAATCAGTTTTGAAGTATGACACAGATGCATTCTCCTAATGTGTAAGGTCTAAAGTCCTCGATGCTGCTGTCTGAGGAAGGAAACAGGCTGTGTGAAATGCCCGAGTGGGTCTTGGCCAGCTCCTACAGCCTGAAGAAATAACCGTGTCCGCGGACACGGTAAAGCAGGTAAAGGCTGCCAGGTGGCCTTGGACTTCATGATGCATTACGTCCTCGTCACCATCAACGGTGTCACTGCCCTGGGTGGTCGGGTAGGAGTGCTGACCCCACTTCGTCGTCTAAGAGCCCTCAGCTGTTGGGCTCCTACTGGGTACAAGCATCGCCTTGGCTGCATCATATTCATCATGCCTGATCCTTACAACCACTTTGCAAGGTAGACTTTATCTGCTTCATTTAACGAAGGGACAAAACTAGCATGATCTTGGGCTCCTAAGTGAATTTAGTCTTCCGTGCTGCCTGCACAGCTACCTTGCTGAACTGTGTTTTATGGGCTCATTCTTCACAGGACACCAGCTTGTCACCCATCCACACCGTATTCCTGTCTGGAGGGGGGTAAGCAGGACAGTAAGCTGTGAGATGAAGAATACAGAGATCAAAGGCACCCTGATGGGGGCAGGGTCCAGTCCAGGACACTGGAAAGGGCCCACTCCCCAGGGTCCATTTGGTCATCTGCCACATGTCCAACACCTGCTGGGTGCTGGGTGCTGCATGGGACATAAGGGAATCCTTGTGGCCTGTTCAGGAGATGAGTCATGAGAAACCTCTCCATCAGCCAACTAGTATTTCCTGAGCGTTTATTTCACTACGTGCTGGATAAGGCCTGTTCTAGGCTCTGGGCCTTGTAAACAAAACAGACAAAGATCCCTGTCCTTACGGAGCTGATAGTCTAGTGGGGCAAACAGAAGAATAAGTAAAATCTATAGCATGTCAGATAGCAGGAGGGAAAAGGACCACGTGAAGAGGGGAAAGAGCCTAGGAATTAATGAGGGGTTTTGCAATTTTAAATAGGGTGGCCTGGGAAGGCCTCAGTGAAAAGTTGGCAACTGAGCACAGATCTGCAGGGAGTGAGGGCACTAGCTAGGGGAAGAGACTGCAGGCCACAGGAATGGCAAACACCGAGAACCTGGCACAGGAGGAAGCAAAGGAGAGGGTAGTGGGAACTGATTCCAGAGAGGAAGGGCACCAGGGATGAGGCCAGAGCAAGAAGGACCTTACAGAGCCCTGGCAGAACTGTGCTTTCCCAGGACACCAGTAAGACGTTAAGGAAAGGTTTTGCACGGAAGAGGAAAATGATTCTAATTTTTTAATCAGCTCACAGACCACTGTGTTGAGAACAGTCTACATAGTTCTTAGGAGAGCAAGGACTGATGTCAAAAGACCAGTTAGAAGGCTCTAGAAGTTTCCAGTTCTCCTTCCCTTCCTCCCCACCATCTAATCCATCACTAAGGTTTAATGATTCTGCCTACATTTCCCCCTTGTCCTTCTGCTGACTGCTTGTAGAACCTCATCGTTGTTGAGGGGAAGCATCGCTAAGCAGCTTGGGAGGGTCTCTGTCCTCACCCCTCCCTTCCCATCATTGCCCGTGTAATTGTTTTAAAACATAGGTCAGATATTATCACTTCTCTGGACAGCTTTGATGTGCCAGATGCTGGGGAGATTGAAATATGATCCCTGCCCTTGAGGAACTCACAGTCTGGTGAGAGACACACAGAAGCCATGACCTGCAGAGCCAGGTGACGTGTGCCACCAAAGAACGGGGCACCAGCCTCTGCCAATCATGAGAGGAGTGCAGAATGAACCCTTTAGCAAGGCCAAGAGTGAGACGGAAGGATGCTACACTGTGCCCAGGGCTTGTTCATTTTAGTCCAGGGAGCTGGGCAGACCCGGCACACTGTGGGGGCTCCATCTCTCAGAAGTAGACTCACATTAGCCCAACTCACAATAACTGATGTATTTCAATTAGAATTTTTAAAAAACAGACTTTATTTTTCTAAAGCACTTTTAGGTTCAGCAAAATGGAGTAGAAAGTACAGATATTGCCCATATATGTCCTGCCTCCTCATACATACTGCCTCCCCTGTATCAAAACACTGCACCAGAGTGATACATTTGTCACAATCTATGAACCTATAGTGACACATGATAATCACCCAAAGTCCATAGTTTACCTTAGGGTTCACTCTTGGTGTCGTACATTCTATGCATTTTAACAAATGTATAATGACATGTATCCACCGTTATAGTATCACACAGAGTAGTTTCATTGCTTTAAAATCCTCTGTGCTCTCTCTATACATCCCTCCCTCCCCACAGCCCTGCCAACCACTGATCATTCTACTGTGTCCATAGTTTTGTCTTTCCCAGAATGTCATATAGCTGGAATTGTACACTCGATAGCTCTCTCCGGTTGGCTTCTTTCACTCAGTAATCTGCATCTAAATGTACTCCATGCCTGTTCATGGCTTGACAGCTCATTTCTTTTTAGTGCCAGATAATATTCCATTGTCTGGGTGTACCACAATTTTTTTATCCATTGACCCACTGGCGGACATCTTGGTTGCTGCCAAGTTTGGGCAATTATGAATAAAGCTGCTATAACCATTCCTGTGCAAGTTTTTGTGTGGATGTAAGTTTTTACCTCATTTGTGATCATCTTTGAAATCCCCTCCTTTTTCCTCTTTGACACTGTCAGCTCCCCGTTCTTTTAGGTGGTAGACTAGACTTTCCTTCCTTCATCCCTGAGAGGCTTTGAGCTCTCCTCATTAAGTGATGAGTGGAGACTCCATACCATTCTTCATTCATTTGAAAAATACAGAGAGCTCACTTTCTACAGGGCAACACACAGAGCGTCTCTCCCTGAAGTCACCATGTAACTTGAGAGGCTTTTTTGTGGGCGGCTAAGCGCTGATGAGAGACATAAAGATTAGAAGCTCATGGGGAGCCTGGGTGGTTCAGTTGATTAAGCGTCTGACTCAGACCCAGGGTGCGATCTCACGGTTCATGGGTTCGAGCCCTGTGTCGGGCTCTGTGCTGACAGCTCAGAGTCTGGAGCCTGCTTTGGATTCTGTGTCTCCCCCTCTCTGTCTGCCCCACCCCCTCTCACATTCTGTCTGTCTGTCTCTCTCTCTCTGTCTCAAAAAAAAAAAAAAAAACAACATTAAAAAAAGGCCATCCTGTCCTTGAGGAGGCCTTCCCAGGTCACTCTGTCTAAAAAGAATCTCTCCTCCCAAATACACCACACTCTAATTTACCCCCTTGCTGGCTTCCTTCATAACACATCAGCATTTGTCACTGTTTTCTCTGTTTACTTCGTTTTTGTCCTTCTGAACTAGAATAACATACTTAGTGAAGGCACAGATAGTGTATCTCCTATCATTATATCTCCATGTCCCAGGATACATTATGTGGCATATCCTACCTTCCCAGTTAAACATTTATTGGTTGAATTTTATTTTATTTTATTATTTTATTATTTTCTTAAATGCTTATTTATTTTTGAGAGAGAGACAGAGCATGAGCGGGGAGGGACAGAGAAAGAAGGAGACACAGAATCAAAGCAGGCTTCGGGCTCTGAGCTGTCAGCACAGAGCCCGACATGGGGCTTGAACCCATGATATTGGCTGAATTCTAAAAATGAATGAATGAATGAATGGACGAACGAACAAGTAACTTGTCAGAGGCAGTCCTCTCTCTCATCGTAGGTTGGGGAGCCTCTCCTGCAGGGTCTGGGACTTGGTCTGCATGTCATTCTTCTTTCAGGAAACCGATATCCAGTGATGCCCACCGAACACACGCCAGGGTCTCTTCTTTCTCCTGCCGGACAAAGCTCTTTCTCTTGGTTTTCCGAGATCTCAGTCCACACCACATAATTAATCACAGCCGTTCGAATCATTCAGTACTCACAACACATTTCAAATTTTTTGTACTCATGACACATTTTCAAATTCCTGAAAATTTAGGATCTGAGAGACCTTCCTGTTATCTTTTGGCAAGACAAGACCACCTCTTTGCGCTGCATTTTATTTTTATGTATTTATTTAAGATTTTATTTATAAGAAATCTCGACACCCAATGTGGGACTGGAACCTGCAACCCCGAGTCACGTGCTTTACTGACTGAGCCAGCCAGGCGCCCCTCAAATTCCTGAAAATCTGATTGTGCCCTTGAAGGGACAAAAAGACGCAAAGCATGACTAAAGAAGTGAACAGTGATTACAAAGCAATGTCTCCCGGTAACCATACAATTATCTACAGTGCTGACAGAGGTCTACCTACCTGACCATACATCTATCCATATGCTAGCATTGGATGCAACTTCTTTAGTATTTAACACACGTCCAGCAAGTTGTACAGAGGTCTATATCAAATTGCAATACTGTTGGCTAACATTGTTGTAGCAATTGTATGTTGCATTGCACCAAAGATACATTTTAAACGTTATTCTGAACTCATCCACCTGTGCCGGGTCTGCAGTCCATCACTTGCTCGTCAGTGTGCTGGTCTACTGACCATCAGTCTCCTGACATTTGGCTTGAACTAAATGCAAGAGAGCCGACGTTGACACATATGGGGTTTCTGCTTCCTCTATTAAACATGCATCTAAGAAGTGAAGGTATGCAACCCTGCAGGTGTGTACAGTGATTTCACGTCTCCTATTGAGCATATTTCTGTCAGGTAGAGCTGAGTATTTTTCTCTGGCTGTGTAAGCAAGAAAGAATGGAAAAAAGGAACTGAGACTAAGCCAAATTGACCAGGACCAAAACAGGAACTGAACCAAGATCAGACACTACTGATGGGCACCAGTGGCCACACACAGTAATCAGAGTGAAAGAAGATTAAAAGCCAAGATCAGCCAAGTGCCCAGGAAAGCTCCCCAGCAGACTCCGCCCACCTGCTGTCTCCTAGGAAACAGAGCCTCTGAGGCCCTCTAATTTTAGTGAGGTGGTACCAAGACGTAAGGAAAGACATAGTCTATGGAGGCAGGAAATTCCGTGGTCAAGACATGGGGGCCATGAGGGTAGGGTGAGGAGGTACCTGGACAGGAGTTTAAAGTAGAGAAGGGCTAGGGACAAAGAAGAGGGCGACAGGGTTGTCACATATATGGGTTAGACCACACACCTGACAGGAAGGATTATATAGGGTGTTATCAAGCGGGAATAAAGTGAAAGTCTTTCCAGATACATGGTTCCCACTTTTCACGAGGGGTGATCTTGATAGCTAGGTTCCTGCTAGGTTCCTGATGATGATCTGGGGAGTCGGAGCCAGACATTTAGGAACCACTGATATTCAGGGTCTATCCCACATCACCTTTGTTTTGTTACTCAAATGTACTAATACCTTTGTAGTGGCTTATACAAGCTCCAGCCTCCCCTACCTCTTGGTACTTCTTGCTTACCTATGATTTTACATCTTGGAAGGTCTTCAACTAAAAAAAAAAAAGTGAGTTAAGAGAGTCTGCGAAACTCGAAGTAGTTTTACTACCATACATGTACTATACTATACGTGTAAGGTCTGGCTTAAGATCTTTTTCGGGGGGAGGAGATTTAAATGACAATAATAGTAAAAAATGAGATCTGATCGTTTTCTGTGGATTTCAACACTATGTGAAAATACCATCCCTCAGACCATTAATTACCAAGAATTAACTAGAGGAGAGTAAGAAGAAGGGAACACAGTTACAGATAGAGATATAGACACATGTGCATACATTTCAAGTTTAATACTGAAGTTGAATACTGAAGAAAAGTCATTAGAAGGAAAAAGATTTAGTGCCACCCGATTTTCCCGTGTCATCTTGCCATGGGAAAAATTGCAAAATTTTATACATTGAAATCCATAAATGCCGAGGAAGCCACAATTAAAAATATTTTTTTATTGAAAGCTAAAATGTAAGTTATTTTTAATAGCACAGAGACAGATGGATGGGTTAGAGTAGAATTCAGAAATGAGAGACTTATGTAGCTATTTACATTATCTGTTTAAATCAAAAGAAAGAAAAGATATCACTCACTCATTACTAACTAAGTAGTATAGACAAACTAGGAAATTTAGGCCCAAATTGCCACATTGTGACCAAATTTCTCTAAATTCTTGGTTCTCACCAAGCCAAAGTTACTATTCTCCCTCTTGTGTTACATTAGGCATAGCAAAAAATGGATTCAATTTCAAAATCAGGTCACTACGTCAACAGTTTTGAAATCAATTTTTATAATTTAATGGCTGATTTCCTCACAGTTCACCAAAACACCAGCTCTTGACCTATTTATTTCTTTCATTTAGGTATAATAAAAGGCTATACAGAGCCTTGAACCTCTTCTACACTTTTAAGTGAGTTAAATGAGACTTCCTTTTTTTTTTTTTTTTTTTTTTTTTAGGCTTTGATTATTTCACACAGCTATCCAAGGTTCAGACACATAGCCTTGTTTGAACATCATTTATCTATTTTTTTTTCATATGAAAGCATAGACTTTTAGAGTTAAAAGGATCTTTGAAATAAATTAGTCTGTATTAATCAGGGGTTTGGGGTGTACAAATGACAGAAAACAAACTTAAGCCAGGTTAAGCAAAAGTAAGCATTAATTAGAATCAATCTGAGTGTCTCATTTAATTGTAGGCAAGGCAGGGGTACATGTAGGTCTCAGAGACACCTGGTCCAAATGCTACCCCCCCACCCCCAATAATCTCTTATCTCTGCTTTTCACTGCATGTGTTAGCTTCTTACACTTTACCTGGTAGAAACAGGACTGCCAAGTGGTCCTGAGCCCCTCTCTACACAATCTACCCAGAAATGCTGACTGTTTTCCCAGTTCCAATTCAACAACAAACAAAAATCCCAAGGAAACACTCTAATTGGTCCAGCTTGGGTCAGGTGCCCACTCCTGGACCAATCAACTATGGGAGGTGGAGTCATGTAAGAAAATGGAGGTCACAACAGTTGAGGTGTGGGAGAGAAACAGTTCCCAGAAGAAGTGACGAAGATGATGGGCAGACTGCCTCCCCTTCAAAAAAAAAAAGTTCACTCTGACTCATTTTACAGATGTGGAAATTTGGGCTCAGAGAAATTAAGTGACTTAACTCAAGGTTACAACTTGTACTTAAACTCAACTCATCTGGCACCTAGTCAAGTGTTTGGCTCCCTACCCGACAAAGCTGTTGATTTTTTTACATCTTTATTTCAAGCTCTTTCAACAGGAAAGATAGGAGGTGGGGTGGAGGGGGGTGAGATTAAGGGTCTTATGCTATGCAGGAACTTCTTCCCAGTTTTTTACTGGAGTTCTAACTCCAGAAGTCACTCTGTTGCCTGACTTGCTTTGTTTTCTTATTGGGGGAATATACATCTGAAGCAGGAATCCCCCTCTTGTTTTCTGCTCCCGTCAATCCCAGAGGGCTCACCCTGTGTCAAGTTGGATGATTATCATATAACAGTCTACACTGAGGTACCAGGGACTAAGTGCTTTGTATTCATTCTCTCATTTAATCCTCCTAACAGCTCTAGGAAAGAGCCATTAGTAGCATTATCATACCCATTTTGCAGGTAAGAAAAGTGACACACACAGAGGTTAATTGGCTTATCTAAAGCCAGAGCTGCAAGGCAGCAGGATTCGAACCCAGCAGTCTGACTCCAAAGCCCTTGCTCTTAAACACTGGAGTTTACTCCTTCCTGGAGAAACACCTCCAGCCTCTGGCTTGCCTGCACTAAAGCCCTATTAGTGTCTGAGACTCTTCGAATGCCTGCTGACCTAGAGTTGGCTCATCTCTGGAGCTGTTGCCAGCCTGTCTCTGCTCAACCCTGCTTCTCTGGACCCTTGTCTTTTACCACTGTTCCTTGAGCTGTTGTGACTTGTCCAGGGCCTGCCTCGTCACAGCTAACAGGCTGCTGCTGTGGCTGTTCCTGGTAGTGGATCTGTTGTCTTGCTGCTGTAAAGAGCCAACTCTTCTGTCCACGATGGATGGAAGTTTGCCCTCCCTGCCACCCTTGATGGCGTGGTTTAGGGAGGAGTCCTTTTGTCCTCTCACAGAAGGAGAGGGGGCTTTTTCAGGTTGACAAGTTTTCCTTAGAAAAACCAGAATCAAAGTCCAAAGAGGCAAAGGTGATTGTCATAGCGACCCTGTGCAGACTTATGCAGACCCCCATAAACACAGGCCTAGCCGCTAGTGACACACAGGGAGGAATACTATAACTCGCCCCCACCTCAGGATGGGGTCCCATGTCCTCATGGGACAGCCTGGATCTCCTCCCTTGGTTGAGATAGGATTATGGTTTAGGCTTTGGGGCTAGGCTAGGATTTGAGTCCCAGACTACCATTCAGCAAGCAGCCTTGTGATGCTGAGCAGATAAACTTTCAGCCACTACTCTTGTTTTCTTACGTGTCAAATGAGGGTAGTAATATCTGCCTCAAACATTGTTGTGAAAATTAAATGAGATACAACATTAAAGCTCATATGAGAGTGCTAAGCATAAAATTAACTTCAATAAACGATGACATTATCAGTGTTGAGTCTTAACCCTGGTGACTGGGCCCGGCCTTTGGGCCACCAAATCCTTGTAATTTTTTGAAGGGCGTGAGGTGGCTTATGTGAATCGGATGGCTCATGACCAATATGTAGTTTGCCCTTGATCCTCCTTCAGTTTAGGTCCTGGCTGGAGGAACGTGGGTTTGGTAACTCAGAAAGGAGGCAGAATTAGTGGCAGGATGGATGAGAGGCCCCTCACCCACAGTAGGGCTGGAAAAGACCAATCTGCCAGTTACCTTCCACCTGCAGAGAAATGTGATATGTGCTGTGTTCAGGCCCTGCCAACCTGAGGGTCAGCCCTGGCAAAGCAAACTGCCTCCTGGAAATGCTAATAATTGCACAACACCCACTCCTACCTGACGTCCCAGCACTCACATACATTCTCACCTCCTAATATTTTAACCACAAAGGTATGCCTTTTGTTAAATCTTTACCCATTCTTTTGCCTGGCATTTTTTTGTTTTTTGTTTTTTTCTGTTTTGTTTTGTTTTTTGTTTGTGTTTTTTTTTTTCAAGTCCCAAGTGTAGGAGCTATTTCTGATTTGTGCGGTTGATAAATGCCTCTACTTTAAATTTTCTGTTTTATTAAAAATTTTTTAATGTTTATTTATTTTTGACAGAAAGAGACAGAGCATGAGCGGGGGCAGGGGCAGAATGAGTGGGAGACACGGAATCTGAAGCAGGCTCCAGGCTCTGAGCTGTCAGCACAGAGCCCGACACAGGGCTCAAACTCACGAACTGTGAGATCATGACCTGAGCCGAAGTTGGATGTTTAACTGACTGAGCCACCCAGGCACCCTATTTTATTTTAGACAGAGAGCAAGTGAACGGGGAGAAGGGCAGAGGGGGAGAGAGAGAGAGAGAGAGAGAGGCTCAGCAAGGAGCCAGATGTGGGGCTCAGTCCCACAACCCTGGGATCATGACCTGAACCAAAATCAAGAGTCAGAAGTTCAACCAAGCCACCCAGGTGCCCCTAGATGCTTGTACTTTGTACTGCTCACCAGACTCAGAGGAAGGAGTCAAGTGGTAGGAAATTTCATAGATGGAAACCAGTGCAAAAAGACGACCAAGGAGATGGAACTTTATGGGTGAATGAAAGATTCCAAGGTCCTGACTTTCAAATACTGTACGATCAAACTTTTGCTTTATAATAAGTGCGTATGTGTGTGTGTGTGTGTGTGGTGGGGAGGTGGGGAAGTGTAAAATCCACATTCAGAGACCTAATTTGAAAATACTTTTTCCCTGCTTTTCCTGCATGCCTTTTTATTGGAAGCAAGCAGCCCAGCACCCAAGATATTACAGTTTGTGAATTCTTCAGCTAAGATGGCTTGACCTATATATAAGTATGAAAATCCCAGCTAGCCCAGACTTTCTGAAAGTGGAACTGTATAACATACTTCCCTGACATAAAATGTCATGAAACCTTCCTTTTTTCCCCCAGGAACCCTTGAGTCCTTAAAGGGGACAGCACTTAAGGTAATGGGAAGAAAAAAACCATGCAAATGTATTACCTGTTAAAGAAAGACAAAAGAAAGTAGGAATTGGAGGGAGCAAATTGTGAGAGACTGAAATGAAACCAACACAGGAACCCAATGGAGGCGCCAATCAGAAGGGAGAAAGAACTGCAGGACAGGGACACACACACACACACACACACACACACACAGATTAAAGGAAAAGTGCAAAGGGGGCCAAGTTGTGTGTGTGCAAGAGAACACACACACAGATTAAAGGAAAAGTGCAAAGGGGGCCAAGTTGTGTGTGTGCAAGAGAGGGAGAGGGAGACAGAGAGAGAGAGAGAGAGAGAGAGAGAGAGAGAGGGAGAGAGAAAGAGAGAGATCTTGAGATCTAGACCGGGTCAAGCTGGAAGAACAGGCAGAGTAAGACTAGAGACTGGGTGGGGAATCCCAGAACAATCTGTTTACAAAAAGAAAGGCCTATGGAAATTCCACAAGTGACTTTAGAGATTCAAATCCGAAAGAGAAAAGGACCCAAATACACACGCTGTGTGTTTTCACCAACTGCTGATGTTCCGCCTAGACTAGAGGAAATTCTCCGCGGCCTTGAACAGACACTTCGAGATTTCAGATTTCAGATTTCAGCAGACTTAAACCGTGGCCTCCAGGGCCAGGGGGGCCCGGCCAGCGGCCGCGGTGCCGCCGGGCCGGGACCCCACGGGAGCGCGCGGGGCGCGGGGGCTGCCCCCTCGGAACTCCCCCTCGCATTGGCTGTCTGCCCGGGAGTCTCTGCTTCCCAGGCGCGCTCGGGTTATTGTTCTGCCGTCGCCGGCAGGGAGGAGGGGTGGGATGGGATGGGATGGGGTGGGGGAAGCGGCCGGAGGAGGACGGCGGCGGCACGCGGCTGGCACCCGAGCAGGAGGCGGGGCGGGGGGGGGGGGGGGGGACTCTCCGCTGAGCACTGCGCGCCCGGGGGTGGGACTCCTGCGACCTGAGGCTGAGCGTCCGCGGAGGCTGCCGGGCGCCTCCCCCGGCCGGTTCCCCGGTCCCTCGCGGAGATCTCCGGCTCCCCGGAGGCTGGGAGGTGGAGGCCGGGGTGGGCGTCCCGGTGCCGCGCAGTGGCTCCCGCGGCCGCCCCGGCGCTCTCGGCTCGGGGGAGGGACGCTATGACGCACCCTCCCGGTATTAGAACACTTCACCTTCTATTTATAGACACCCCTCCGACCGCAGACCCAGCTCGCCCTCTCTCTCCTTCCCTCTAATCGTGACAGAGGCTACGAAAAATCCTACCCAGAAGGGAAGACCCTAACACACAGTGATAAGGAAGCATTCTATTTCGTGCGTTCCTTTATTATTGCCAAGTATTAATTGCAGGTCTGGTGAACTCCCTGTGGCACAGGGAATTCCCAATTTTCTGAAGCTTTAAAACCTACCCGACTTTATTTTACGTGTCTCCTAAACATGTCAGATAAATCTGTCTCTTTTGAGTTCATGAAATAGGCGCCGAAAATGTGCTCAAACTGGTTAAGACGTAAACCCATTGAATTGAGGGAAAAGAGGTTTCTTGCTGGCTTTCTGTATTTGCTACATGTCCCCAATTCTAGCCGTCGAATTTACTTGGGAGAAGAGCATATAAAGGGAAAATATTGCACATTTCAAGCAAAAGCAAAGTTTGTCTTACGGTTTTTGTTTTGTTTTTTTTGAAATTGTGGCTTTTGGATGCTGACTTCATGCTTTTAGATGTACACTTTATAATTATAGGTGATTAAAAATAATTCTTACCTAGTCACATTAACATTTGCAGTAATTAAAATGGGGAATTTTTTTAAACCGTAATTTATTTCTCATAATTTGGTTGGTTGGGCTGCAGTCTGCTAAAGAGGAAGCCTGATTATTATCTTTCATCTTGGTTTCTATTCAGTTTCACTTTCTAAACTTCGGAGTTGACCAACAAAATACTGCCTTTTACATTTATTAAGGAAAAGGATATACATATGTACATATAGGCCTTTTTAAAGACAATTTTTAGAGCAACTTTAGGTTTACGGCAAAATTGAGAGGGATGTACAGAGATTTCCCGTATGCCCTCAGCCCCCACACATGAGCAACCTCCCGCTGACCAGGATGGTACGTTTTTTACCAAGAAGCAGCCTACATTGACACATCATAATCACTGAAAGTCCACCCTTTACCTTCAGGTTTCACTCTTGGTGTTGTAAATTCTATGGGTATTAACAAATATATAATGACATACGTTAATCTGTATAATATCTCATGATGTATTTTCACTGGCCTGAAATTTTTTTGAGCTCTGTGTAGGCCTGTTTTTAAAAGCATAGTGAGGGGTGACTCAGTCCTTAAGCGTCTGAATTTGGCTCAGGTCATGGTCTCACAGCTCGTGAGTTCAAGCCCTGCATCAGGCTCTGTGCTGACAGAGCCTGGAGCCTGCTTCAGATTCTGTCTCTCTCTCTCTCTCTGCCCCTCCCCTGCTTGTGCTCTGTCTGTCTGTCTCTCTCTCTCAAATATAAATAAACATTAAAAAAAATTTAAAACACAGCAAAACCACAAATTGGTTACCATGCAGATAATTCTAAGACAGCAAAATGCAAGCCAAATAATGTTCAATATGCCATTCTTGCCAACACCTAGTCTATAAAGTGAGGGGTGTCTATAATAACAGTTTTATAACATGATTTTGCTGTGGAGAGTACTGTGGAGAGTACATGGCTGAATAAGTATTTGATAAAGAATGACTTCAATAACAACTGTTACAGTGCATTACAAAATGCCCGTTTGATGGTAGGCCCCTTATGAAAGACAATTTGGCAGTAAGTGTCACGTTTTAAACTGTTCATGCCCTTGGACCCATCAGTTCTACTCTTGTGCGTTTCTGCTACAGAGGCAGTACCTACATGTGAGGTCATTGATTGGTGCAGTGTTTGTTACAAACAAAAGGTTAGAAATATACAAATGTCCTGCAATAATGGCACATCTATATGATGAACTATTACATAGCCTTGAAGATTAAAACAATCCCTTTTTGAAAAGATATTTGCAAATGACATATCGGACAAAGGGCTAGTATCCAAAATCTATAAAGAGCTCACCAAACTCCACACCCGAAAAGCAAATAACCCAGTGAAGAAATGGGCAGAAAACATGAATAGACACTTCTCTAAAGAAGACATCCGGATGGCCAACAGGCACATGAAAAGATGTTCAGCGTCGCTCCTTATCAGGGAAATACAAATCAAAACCACACTCAGGTATCACCTCACGCCAGTCAGAGTGGCCAAAATGAACAAATCAGGAGACTATAGATGCTGGAGAGGATGTGGAGAAACGGGAACCCTCTTGCACCGTTGGTGGGAATGCAAATTGGTGCAGCCGCTCTGGAAAGCAGTGTGGAGGTTCCTCAGAAAATTAAAAATAGACCTACCCTATGACCCAGCAATAGCACTGCTAGGAATTTATCCAAGGGACACAGGAGTACTGATGCATAGGGGCACTTGTACCCCAATGTTCATAGCAGCACTCTCAACAATAGCCAAATTATGGAAAGAGCCTAAATGTCCATCAACTGATGAATGGATAAAGAAATTGTGGTTTAGGGGCGCCTGGGTGGCGCAGTCGGTTAAGCGTCCGACTTCAGCCAGGTCACGATCTCACGGTTCGTGAGTTCGAGCCCCGCGTCGGGCTCTGGGCTGATGGCTCAGAGCCTGGAGCCTGTTTCCGATTCTGTGTCTCCCTCTCTCTCTGCCCCTCCCCCGTTCATGCTCTGTCTCTCTCTGTCCCAAAAATAAATAAACGTTGAAAAAAAAAATTTAAAAAAAAAAAAAAAAAAAAAAAAAGAAATTGTGGTTTATATACACAATGGAATACTACGTGGCAATGAGAAAAAATGAAATATGGCCTTTTGTAGCAACGTGGATGGAACTGGAGAGTGTGATGCTAAGTGAAATAAGCCATACAGAGAAAGACAGATACCATATGGTTTCACTCTTATGTGGATCCTGAGAAACTTAACAGGAACCCATGGGGGAGGGGAAGGAAAAAAAAAAAAAAAAGAGGTTAGAGTGGGAGAGAGCCAAAGCATAAGAGACTGTTGAGAACTGAGAACAAACTAAGGGTTGATGGGGGGTGGGAGGGAGGAGAGGGTGGGTGATGGGTATTGAGGAGGGCACCTTTTGGGATGAGCACTGGGTGTTGTATGGAAACCAATTTGACAATAAATTTCATATATAAATTAAAAAAAAATCCCTTTTTGTGCCAACAGGGTAGTATCTCCAAGATGTCCTGTTAAGTGAGAAAGATGAAGAAACAATATAAAATACTATCATTTATATTAGAAAAATAAATCTAAATGCACATGTTAACTTTTACATGTCTCAAATACATACATGTATATTAAATGCATATATATGGAAATATTTATGAAACTAGTAACAATGTTTTCATCTCGGGAGGCACCAGGGAGTCTAAAATGAGAGAGAAACATATTTTCTATTATCCAGCCTTTTGTATCTTTGAATTTAGTTCCATGCCCATGCATCACCTGTTAGTTTTTTTTTTAACTAAAAATACCTTTAAATTTCTTTATAAATTTAGTCAGCTATGATAGATCTCTCTTTAATTTGTAGAAGTTCTATATTTGGGATTGCCGTCATTTTAGAGAAGTTTACTGTGTTGAAGCAAAACGATGAAAAGTTAAGCTAAGCTTTGATCTTCAGGACTCGTTTAACCTAGCTCTACCTAGTCTATGAATCATCATAGAAATGCTTTGCCCTGATATGACTAGAATGCTATTACCAGCATTTTTAAAGAAAGCATTCTGTTGGTTTTTTCTCTATTCTTGGGCATTTCATAAATGGGAGCCGGGGCAGAGTTAAACGTCTATTTAGCTTCTATTATAAAATAATTATTTAAAGAGATTTATAATTCATCCATTTTTTTTTTTTTTGCACAAGTCTTATTTAACAGAATTCATGCTTCTTCCAATGATTTTCTATAATGGAGATCAGTTGGTTAGATTTCAAAATATTCTAGGGAGGTAATGTGCACAGAGTACATTTGCCTCCATTACAAAAGAGAAAAAAACAGAGGCCTTGGGGTAGGCAAGGGGTGTGTACTATGAGATTATACCAGAAATTAGCTAAATTATTTATATTTTTAATTTCATTGTAGGTATTTTTTTCTTTCCAGCTTTATTGAGATATAATTGACACATAACGTTAAATACATTTAAGGTATGTAGTGTGTTTGATTCAATACACTTACATATTGCAAAATGACTTTGTAAGTATTTCTTACTTAAGTTTATGTAAGTTTATGTTGTTACTCTTCAGTATAAGAACAGGAATGGGGCAGGACTGGTGTTGCCAGGGTGGTTTCCCTCGGGGCCCAGCACCAATGCTCTGTGATGAGGATGATGATGAGGACAAGGAGGAGGAAGGGTGTCTTTGCATAAACAGAAATGTCGGCAAGTTTTGTGTACATAAACTGTGTGTAGAGCACTTTGCCAGAGTCTGGCAGTTAAAAAGGACTCAAAATGGAATTACTATTTTATTTTATCTTATTTTTGAAATTTTTAAATGTTTATTTATTTTTGAGAGAGAGAGAGGGAGAGAGAGAGAGAGAGAGGAGGGGCAGAGAGAGAGGGAGACACAGAATCCGAAGCAGGCTCCCGGCTCTGAGCTGTCAGCACGGAGCTCAACTCGGGGCTTGGACTCACTAACCCTGAGATCATGACCTGAGCCCATGAGCCGAAGTCAGACGCTTAATTGACTAAGCCACCCAGGTGCCCCTAGAATTATTTTACAATAGTTTACAATAGTCTCCTGGGCCACAAGTTTTGTTTGGGGTCGTAGGATCAGGCTGCCCATCCATGCACCATATTCCACTCTTTTTTTTTTTTAGAGAGAGAGGTGGGGAGGAGGGACGGAGGGAGAGGACAAGAGAATCCCAGTGCAGATTCCAGTGACCTTACGATCATGACCTGAGCCGAAATCAAGAGTCAGATGCTCCACCAACTGAGCCACCAAGGCGCCCCCACATTCCACTTTCTTAAGAACTACAAAGTCCCTGTGCAATGTTTCCCACCGTCAAGTATCACAAAAGTGAAGCACAATCATGACTTGTACTATCTTTAGGCACCAGCTATAATATTATTTCTAGAGAGTTTTTTAAAACATTACTTCAAGATAACTCTACTCTCCCCCTAGCTTTGCTCTCTAAGCAATCATCATGGCTTTTAGCTGTCAGTGGTATATATGTGTGTGTGTGTGTGTGTGTGTGTGTGTAATATTAGGACAAAATACATTATGTGCATACTATTAGAATAAAAACTGTCTGTGAACCTGCTGAAAGTATCTCATGTAGCGTATCTACCCTCTTGGGATGCAGAAAAGGAGAGATCGCCATGCAATTGCTTGTCTTTGATAATTTCATTGTAACCTGCAGAGGACCCTGCGAGACACTTGGCAGCTACTTCTCCCCTTCGACATCCTTGATTGGGTTTGGGGTGGCTGCTCTGGAAGCAGGAAAACATGATAACCACCTGCTACTCACACTGCAAGGTAGACGCTTGGAGAGCAGAAAGCTTTTCCAGTTCCTGGCCATGCATGAGCAAGCCTGGGTATATTCAAGTGTCTGTGTATCCATATTCTGGTGTATGCTTGCATTGCTGCTGGGTTTGGGCTCAGAAAGGACACTTTCAGATGAATGCACTCTAGTCACCTATTTCAGAACAAAGCCAGATTAGATGGGTAGTGAATAATTTGGGGAGGGTGAGAGTATTTTGGGGGAGGAGAGTCCCAGCATGTATATAACCTGTCTGGGAAAGCCTCAGGAGACAGAAGAGTGAGGTTGTGGAAAACTTTATCTTTGGGAATTGGCCTGAGATACATTAGCTTATATGATACCGTGAATACAGAAGAACATATGGCAGGTGTGGTTTTAGGGAAAAAAATAAATTGGACAATCACGTGTCTATCACCTTGCTTAAGAAACAGAGTATCACCAGCTCCTTGGAAGCCCCTGTGTGTTCATTTCCAAACCTATCTGTCTCCCTGGCTTCTCTCGGGAACCACCTTTCTGAATTTTGTTTTTGTTTCTGGTTGTAGTGGTTATGAACGTATTCCTGAATAACAGTGTTTAGATGTACCCACCTTTGAACTATAAGTGGATGGAGTCTTCGATGACTTACTTTTTTCACTCAGCATTCTGTTTGTGAGCCTCCTCCAGCCCCATCCTTTCTCCCCTTATTGCAGACCTCCAGCCCAGATCCCCTCTGGGATTCTCGCTTTTATCCCCCGGCCAGACTCTCTGTTGACAGATTCTTCCTTCTAGAATTCGCTGTGCAAACCACCACCAAATATTCACCCTAAGATGCAAAGTTGCGTGTAAAACTATTTTCTAGCAGCATATTCGGTGAGAGATGTTTGTTACGTTGACAAATTTTGTACCAATATATATTATAAATCATATTTGGACACAATGTTAACAATGGCTCTCTCTAGGCAGGAGGTTTATAGGTAATTTCGGGTTTTGTGATTTTCTATATTTTCCACATTTTCAACGGATTACATGAAACCTTGAAAGTGAGGTTCGGGTCCTTCCCTGCTTTGATCTTTCCTCTTCCTGGTGGTTTCTGGGGTGTGACTGGTGGAGAGCTGGGAGTGTGGGGCACAAGAGAAGAACACAGAGCCCCCTTTCTCAGCGACATGTTGGTGCTTAGAACCTCTGCTTTCTCTCTCACCCTCAGTCCAGAGCATCATTCTCTCAGCCGAGGCAGGGCAGCCTGGCCTTTCTTCTGTTCTTCCAGACAGGGCCAGCATCACAGACGTGTCATCCCCGCAGCCACCCAGGGCCCCGCGCTCTGAAGGGCTCTGTGCCACTGTGCTGTCTCAACGGTCTTGATTTTATTTTTGTGCCTATGTTTTGTATGTGAAGTCCCATGGGACAAGGGAGCATGAGCAGAAGGGACATGAATATCTGCTACTCTTGCCCCCGCATGAGCACAGTTTCCTGGTTGTCCCACAATGCTTAGGAGTTCAGCAAGATGCAAGTATGTTTCATCTTTGATTGAGTAAGTGGGGACGCTTGGGCTTTTTTTTTTTTTTTTAATGTTTATATTTTGAGAGAGAGAGAGAGACAGAGAAAGAGAGGACAAGCGGGAGAGGGGCAGAGAGAGGGAGACAGGATCCAAAGCAGGCTCCGCAGTGACAGCAGAGAGCCTGAAGTGGGGCTCCAGCTCACCAACTGGGAGATCTTGACCTGAGCCAAAGTCAGATGTTTAACGGACTGAGCCACCCAGGTGCCCCAGAGGTCGGGCTTTCTATTCAAACCAGGATGTGTTTTGAAGGCAGAAAAAAGGGCAATGGCATTCTAAAAACATGAACAGGCAAAGAACCTTATCATATCCTTTCTTACTTTTGATGCTGTCTCTATTAGGCAAGGACATAGGCTGAAAATGACAACATGGAGGGGAAGAGAACACCATGGTTCCTTTTCCTTTCAGTCCTGCCTTACCCGTTGGTAAACTTAAGTAGAGTGTTGGTGGAATGCGCCCATATCAAGAAGTAGAATAAAAGCAGTTGAATTAGTTCTGTGCAGTGTGTCCACTGTTCTGGTAAGAATAAAATACATATGCACATACAAGCTACAACATATGAATTGGATACTTTCAGTGGTTCTACTTATAAGTTCAATGCTCTTATATTTGCATTTAAAATTCGTATTTCACAATATAAAAATGAACAGTAAAATTCAGGCTAATAATTTAATTTTCAACTTAATTTTGACTTGTTTACTGAGAGTCACATTAAATAACTTTTTTTAAAAATGTGACGAGTTGAGAGACTATGGAAGAAAGAGTAAAAGAAAGAATAAAACCTTTTTATTCTAGTATCTTTAACAGCACTTTTTTTCTGGGCTCCACAAATTATGCTGGGATACACAGATTGTATTTCCAAGTCTATGGCTTATGTTGTGTTGTAGCTTATGAAAACTCAGGTCTTTTCTCTAAAACTAGGTTTCATCTCTGCTGTGAGTTTTTTTTCTCTCTCTCTCTCTTTTAATGTTTTTATTTGTTTTTGAGAGAGACAGAGAAAGAGACAGAGTGTGAGCATGGCAGGGGCAGAGAGAGAGGAAGACACAGAATCTGAAGCAGGCTCCAGGTTCTGAGCTGTGAGCACCGAGCCCAATGCAAGGCTTCAACTTGTGAACTGCAAGATCATGACTTGAGCCAAAGTCAGACACTTAACCAACTGAGCCACCTAGGTGCCCCTCCCCTGTGAGTTCTTAAAGCCCATTTCCAGACCTGGGAGTCAAGGGTTCACTCTTCTTTCTTTCTGAATCTTTATTGTACGATATCCATACCCTGTGGGAAGGGACTGTGGTAGAGAAAATGCTGCGAAAGCACACTGGTTAATATCTCAAAATAGTACCCTCTCTATTAAAAAACAAAAACAGAACAACACCTAGAAACTATAAGTTTCTTGAAGACAAGGACTTTCTCTCTCTCCCCTGTGCCTCCATAGTGCTTTCCTATAATAGGGGCTTAATAGCTGTTTGTCCTTTTCCTCAGTAAGTGTTTGCTCAATTAAATTTCAAACACTCTTTTCATCATGCTCTTCCAGTTCTCAAACACCTTCAAAGGCTCCCTATTGCCTTATCCTATAAATTGAAACGCTTAACCAGGCATTTAAGGTTCTATAATCTGGGCTCCATCTGCTTTTCCAAATACATCTCTAAGACTCCCTAGAACTCAGTAAGTAATTGTTGAACAAATATGGAGTGATTGGATTACACAGCTTCTAGGAGTTACAGAAACTACAGATGGATAAATCATTAGACCTTTTAGGGTTAGATTTATGTAATAGATGTCAGCTAACATTAATGCCCCAGTACTGGGAGCGTGATGAGTGTTACAGCCCCCAAATGGTAATCATAAGATATGCGATCCTGAGAATAGTCATCTCTGCAGGATCACATTCTGGCTTCTGCAAAAATCAGACATCCAAAGCTAGTCGGAGAGAAGCCTGCAGCTGTGGCTTAGTTCCCCGGGAAGGGGTGTGGGCCACGGAGCCTCACGTGCTGCTCTGCGGAGCTCCCTACCTGGGCTCAGGCAAGCGCCTGCAAATGGGAATTTGAGGGCCATGAAATCATAGCCATTACTAACGGTCAGAATTTCGTATGCTAGTAAAGAGCCATTAGGAAAGCTCTGGGCAGAGACAGGCTTTTAAGGCAGTATAATCCAAGCAGGGGCTATTCTCAGCATACCTTTGTGGGAAACAATTGCACTTCCAACATGCCTGCTCTGAGGAGATTCATGACCCGACAGAGCTGGGAGAAACTTCAAGAGCCGTTGTGTCCATTCCCCTGCGTTTAGGTTAGAAAACACCCAAATCTTTCAGAAAGCTACCCATCTGTCCCCAAACCTTCTGGTAACTCCTTCACTTGTTTATCCAACACTGATTTCAGGGAACTACTTCTGATATCTAACCTAGATCTCTACAGCTCATTATCTTTTTCATCTTCTCCCTCTCAATCAACCTTAAAAGGCCTTTTGTGTCTACTGCTCATTGACACAGAGCTAATATTACAATTACCGTTATGGTTTCATCCTTACGGTTATTATTAGCACTGACAGCACACTAGGAGGTATATAAAGATACATAAGCAAACACATTTTTAGGTCAGTCTTGAAATAAAGCTTTAAAAAAAAATTTTTTTTTTTAATGCTTGTTTATTTTTGAGAGAGAGAGAGAGACAGAGGGAGACACAGAATCCGAAGCAGGCTCCAGGCACAGAGCCTGACATGGGGCTTGAACCCAAGAACTGTAAGTCCGTGTCCTGAGCCGAAGTCGGACGCTTAACTGACTGAGCCACCCAGGCACACCCAAATAAAGCTCTTTAAAATCCAGTAACGTTTGGGTGTTTCTGACTTGGAAATGGGGCAACAGGCAGATGTGGGTAGCAGAGTGGCCCTGACTGTGGCTGACTCTTCAAGAGCCATCGCTCGACTTCCACCCAGCTGGATCAGGAAGCTTATAACCAGATGCATGGATATTAAATATGCATGGGGGAGCGAGGAGGTGCTAGGGAAGGCCACAACGGTAGAAACTGTGGAAGCCTGCAGAAGGAGTCGACCTGGGGTGCAGGGGGAGGGCATATATGAAAACCTGCCACAGCATCACGTGGAAGCCAGAAGGAAATATTTGAGTCAGAAGTGAGTTGTAACAACACTTTCCTTATCCTTCCTTCAAAGTGTTCCAGTTAAGAGCACAAATGAAAAACATCCTTGTGATGAAAAACATCCAGAGGCCCGTGGCTGACATGATCTTGTTCTGTTTCTTACCTATTTTCACTTATGAAACATTTTAAAGATTTATCCATGCTACAAGATGTGTATTTAGTACCTTACTTCACGTTACTCCACGGCATCTGCTACACTTTACTTACCTACCGTAGTACAGGTGTTATATACTTAAGTTTGCCTATAATACTTCAAGTGCTGCTGTGATGAATATCCTCAATTGTGCCCTCTTATGGACCTGTACAAGAGTTTCTTAGTGGTGTATATCTCCAGGAGCGGAACTGTTGGGCCATCAGGAAAACATTTGCTACATTTCATTAAGTATTGCCAGATGACTCCAAAATGGCTGTACCAGGGCTTAAGTCCAAACAGCAATATACAAGGGTTCATACTCTCTCTCATCCTAGCCAACACTTCGTGTTATCCACCTTTCACATTTTTGTCCAGTTTGTGGATGTAAAGAAAGAAGTGTCCTGTTGTTTTAACATGCATCTATCTGATTATAAGGGAGGTTGCATATCTCCTCATCTTCTCAGAGTTCCCTTCTGTAAATTTGCCTGTTCATATCCTTTGGCTATTTTTCTCCTGTGTTTCCTATTTATTTTTTTTCCCCTCAATGATTTGCAAGAATTCCTAGTATATTCTAGATATTAATCTTTTGTTCATTTTAGGCTTTGGAAATACCTCTCAATCTATCAACTGTCTCTTAAATTGTCTATGATGTTTCTGTTGAACAGAAAACTTTAATTTTGATGCAGTCAAGTTCATCGTTCTTTTGGTTTTATAGTTTATGCGTTTAGAGTCACATTTAAGTAGACTTTTCCTATCTCAAGACTCCAAAGCTATTCTATTTTTAATATCTATTAGCCTAACAGTTTTCCCTTCCCTTTTTAGTGTTCTTTTTTTTTTTTTTAATTCATCAAGAGCTCACCTTTGCATATAGTATGAGCTATGGATGCAACTTTATTTTTCTCCATGGCGAACCAATTTTCCTGAAATTACCTATCAAACAAAACCTCTGCATTGGATTGGATTATTGTTCTCAATCCTTCATGTCTTCCTTGCTATTGAATTATATACCCATGACCTTTGCCATGTGATTTTGTAGGACCTTCCACTATTGATGTCGGACTTGGCCATGTGACTTATTTGGCCAATGGAATGTTAGAATATGTGATGGGAGCAAAGGTATTAAATGTGTTTGAGTGACTTGGCTTCACCTCTTGAGCTTCTGTAATTGCCAGAATGAGACATGTGATGGAGACCTGAACTTAACCTGTGTCCTGGAGCTAAGCCCAGAGAATTCGGTGGAGCCCAATTAAGCCTTGATGAATCCAGATGAGATCAGCAAATCTCAGGTCACACACAGACCCATGAAGGAGAAAACACAAATGGCTGTAAGTAAGCCACTGGTTCTCTGGTTCTCTGGGGTTGTCTGTTATGGAGTATTATTATTGCAGCAATAGTTGGCTATCTCAACATGATTTCCTCAAGGATTTGTGATGTCACCATTATCATATACCAAACTCTCATAGGTAGATGGTTTGTTTCTGAGTTCTCTATTCTGTTCCACTGTTCTACAAGTCTGTTACTGTCACTTAGAATATGTCTTACCATATGGGAGGGTAAATTTCCCCTCTGATTTTCTGCCTCGGTGGCTCAGTTGGTTAAACGTCCAACTTCGGCTCAGTTCATGATCTCATGGTTCATGAGTTCAAGCCCTGCATCAGGGACTATGAGTGCAGAGCCTGCTTGGGATTCTCTCCTTCCTCTACTTGCCCACCCCCCTCAAAATAAATAAATAAACTTAAAAAAATGACCAGATTATACGGAATTTAGTCTTCCATATGCATTTTAATTAATTTATTTATTTTCTATTTTAAGTAGGCTCCACACCCAACAAGAGGCTCGAACTCATGACCCTGAGATCAAGAATTGCATGCTTTACCTACTGAGCCAGCCAGGTGCCCCTCCATATGCATTTTAAAACGTTTGAATTCCTCCACTCCTGCTACAAGTTTGAATAGTTTGCATTGAATTTGTGAATAAATTTTGAGATCATTGATATCTTTTTTAAATATATTTTTTAATGTTTTATTTATTTTTGAGAGAGAGAGAGAGAGAGAGAGAGAGAGAGTATGCACGAGAGAGTTGGGAAGGGGCAGAGAGGGAGAGGGAAAGAGGATCCGTAGCAGGCTCTGTGCTGACAGCAGCGAGCCTGATGTAAGGCTCGAACTCACGAACTGTGAGATTAAGACTTGAGGTGAGGGGCGCCTGGGTGGCGCAGTCGGTTAAGCGTCCGACTTCAACCAGGTCACGATCTCGCGGTCCGTGAGTTCGAGCCCCGCGTCAGGCTCTGGGCTGATGACTCAGAGCCTGGAGCCTGTTTCCGATTCTGTGTCTCCCTCTCTCTCTGCCCCTCCCCCGTTCATGCTCTGTCTCTCTCTGTCCCAAAAATAAATAAACGTTGAAAAAAAAAAAAAAAGACTTGAGGTGAAGTTGGACGCTTAACGGACTGAGCCACCCAGGTGCCCAGATATCACTGGTATCTTAATAATGTTATCATCTTATCCACAAACATTATATATAACCCTATTTAGGTCTTCTTTGAAGTCTATCAACAGAGTTAACATTTTTTTTTTTTCCATAAAGGCTTTGTGCGTTTTCTTAGGTTAATTGCTAGAGATTTTACTATTGTAAATAGTATCTTCCTTTCTAGTTTGTTGGTACTGGTGTGTAGAAATACTTCTGGTTTTCATGAATTGCGTTGGTATTTGGGGATCTTGTATCAGTTAGGATTGGGTTTGGCTATAAGTACATCACAACACACACACACACACACACACACACACACACACACACAATCTAAGATAACAGTAGCATGAATTAGAGGTTGATTCAGGAATTTCAAGAAGACTGGAGGTAGATACTTTAAGGCTAGTGCGGGTATAGCAGATGCCTTCTGTCTTATTGCTCCACTGTGTGTGTCTTCCATACCCAAGGTCAGCTCATGGTCTAAGATAACTGCTGAAGCTCCAGCCATTATGTCTTCATTTCAGATGACAGAAAAAAGGATGAGGCATACCCTCTCCCTCTTAGGACTTATACACCATTCCACTTTTAACCTATTGCCTGGAACATGGGAATACTTAGCATAAGAGATGCTGCCCAATGCTGTGTTTGTTCTGGCTGGCTATGTGCTATCTACACAAAGCATAGTGCTGTGGAAGAAAGGGAGAAAAGTGTATCTTCACTTCGCTGATTTCCCAGATTATTCCCTTTTTAAAAAAAATGTTTATTTATTGGAGAGCCTGGGTGGCTCAGTCAGTTAAGCATCCGACTTCGGCTCAGGTCACGATGTTGTGGTTCATGGGTTCAAGCCTCGCATCAGGCTCTGTGCTGACAGCTCAGAGCCAGGAGCCTGCTTCAGATTCTGTGTCCCCCTCTCTCTCTGCCCCTCCCCCCACTCGTGCTCCCTCTTTCTCTCAAAAATAAATAAACATAAAAAAAAGTTTATTTATTTTGAGAGAGAGAGAGAGAGAGAGAGAGAGAGAGAGAGAGATAGCATGTGCATGGAAGAGTGGCAGAGAGAGAGAGAGACAGAGAGAGAGAGAGAGAGAGACAGAATCCCAAGCAGGCTCTGCACTGTTAGCACAGAACCCAGTGTGGCTCAAACTCACGAACTATGAGATCATGATCTGAGCCAAAATCAAGAGTCAGACACTTAACCGACTGAGCCACTCAGAGACCCCTCTCTGATTACTTCTAATAGCTAGTTTTTGTTTGGTGTTTTATATGGTTGGTCAAGTTACTACAAGCAATCCCAGTTTTATCTCTTTCCTTTGGATTTCTCTATTTAATTTCTTCTTCCTTTTACAAATCTTACCCTGTTAACCAGGATTTTCAGTATCATGTTAAATAGCAGTGGCAACTTTGTCTTGATCCCACACTTAAATGGAATGTGTTTTAAGTAAATCTATTAGTAAGAGTTTTCTGTACATTTTGGTTCTTCATAAAGTTAATTTCTTCCTACTCCTAATTTTCTAGAAGTTCTTATTAATAATAAGCGATACACTTTCTCAAACGCTTTTTCTCTCTGAGTCTTTTTGAGATGAATTACCAGTAGGCTTTCTGATGTTAAATCATGCTTGAGTTTCTGGAATAAACTCTACTTGATTTATTATTCTTCATGTAGATGACTAGATAGGTAGCTAGATAGATATCTAAGCTAAAGATAGAAAAATGAGACTCAAGATTTCTCTTAGTTCACAGAAGTAGGCATGTTGGATGTGGTTAGCTAATATTTTATTTAGAATTTTTGTGCTTATGTTGATAAGTGAAATGGGTCTATATTATTCATAAACTATCCTTTTTAGAATTAGAATTTAGAATCTAGATTCAAATTAATTTAAATTGAGAATTAAATTGAGAATTAAATTGAGCATTAGATTTAGAATCTAATTCTGCTAGTTTCCTTTTTTCTGCTTTTGCTTCCTTTTGCTCATGATAGCTTTTTTCTTCATTTGTTTTGTAATTTGGATTGTGAGCTCATGTTTGTCTAGTGTTTATCTGTGCGAATCTGTGAGGCCTGGTTTGAATTCTCTATCCTTTATCCAAAAACATAAAGGATATGCTTTTCTTCCTGACCCATGTGGGTAATATATATTCAAACTAACTAAAAAAGAGCTTATAATTTAATTGAGATCAGCTACAATCATATAAATAAGTAAGAGTAAAAGAGATCTATATTGTAATCACATATTTCTTGGATACTTTGTGATTTTAGATTTAAAAAATTATACATGTGACTCATAACAGATTGAAAAGTACAGATAAGTAAGCAAAAGGAAAACTAGATAAAAATGAACTCAGTCCTGCTTATCTGTGACAAACACATTTGAAGTCTTCCTAGACTTTTCCTCAGGTTCCTATTTAAATGTTGCCCGTGTGTACTTTTGAGCCTCTTAATTAGATTATAAGCTCCTTGAGGCAACAAAAATCTCATACGGTACTTTTTTGTTGTAATTATCACAACAATTGTAAGTTGTTGGTACGTCATTAGTTTCACTCCACTGGTTAGAAGAAAAATTATGGTAACAACATAAAAATATTTTTTGTATGGCGAAATTTGAATTTTGAAATGTGACCCCGTACATATGAAAAATTCTATCTCTGTGTACTTTGAAACCATAAACTAGTAAGTTTCACACATACTGTAGGTTCATACACAAGATCGATTACAGTGATATTTTTAAGGTTATAAAATTATTTGACTTCCCTATACTTTTAAGTGTTATAAGGTATGCTTATGATATTTATGAAAGACAATTTGCCAGCTTCAACCTCCTTTTTAGGGATCACGCTGCCAGTATAACACAGACCTGTGTACAAGAGATTTAGAAAAGGAAGTCATCATAAAAATAAGAACTAGGAAATATATAGGAGAAAGGAAATAGATATGTGTGAAAAAGGAAAATAAGGGAAAAAATCAAATAAATACGAGTTCTCTAATTTTCAAAAGGAAGGAATACATAGGGGTTCTCAAATCAAATGTTTATTTTGATATTTTAATATTTATTTAAGTCACCTGGGGTATTTGTTTAAATAGCAGATGTCCAGGTCCTACCTACAGAAATGATCATTCAATAGATCTGAGTGCAGACCCAGTAATCTGGGTGGGCCTTAGACAATCATTTAAGAAATACTGGAATTGAGAGAGCACAGAATTAGAAAATGACACATGTTAGACATTGAAGCCATGCCAATAACAACTGACAAGAGGGCAACTTCCACCACAGGATGCTAAACCTGGGTATTTGGAATCCTCTGGAAGATCCTAGTGTATGTCTAGACTCAAAATCTTCTTCTGTGTTATTAGTACCCTCCACAGTATGTAAGATAACACTTTCACCAGGACTCAGGTCTACAGGCTGAAATCATGGAGTAGGACTCAAATCTGAGAAGAGAGAAGACGTGTCAGGCTGAGTATCACAACTAGGGCTCAGGGGAAGGATCAGTACCTTAAAATGACAATAATCAAAGAAAGCCTCAACATGGCTAGAGTAAGCCTTTGTGTTCACGTATTATCTGTCCTCTGAATTTCAGACCGCTGTAGGCTTTAATCTTATAATTATGAAAAACAGCAGCAACAACTACCTTTCTCGCTTGAAGACCCTAAATCAACCCTTAGGTCTCTCTAGTTTACTTGTCTATGAAAAATGGATATGGGGTATTCTAAGCGGATTTGAAAATATTTTTGTAGGAATGCAATATATAATTTGCCTTTCCTTGGTTTCTTGATGGGAAGCAATTGCCGTACATTTCAAATAATGCACAGAAATGCACCTTGCGGGAAAGGTGGATTTTTGCCAATGTTTTGCTTTTGTGAGCATCTCTATTCAGGTTTACCGGTAATTGAAGTTACTTCCAAGTAAAAGTGCGTAGAAACTGTTAAGGTCCGTATAATGATTCTTGCACACTAGGCAAGAAATTTGAGAAAAAGCCATAGCTCCGGAGAATGAGCAGCGTTAAGATCCAGCAGTGAGAGCTTCCCAGCATTGCCATCAGGGTACCAGGTGAGGAGGGTGGGCAGAGAAGTGGGAGAAAGAGAAGGAGGGAAGGTAAGGCATAGACACATACTTAAAAAGCAGAGCCCATACAGTTTCGCTCCTGCCAGGTTAAGAAGTGCCTTTTCCAGAAGATCAGTAAAGAAATGGTATGTATTCGGGAGCTGTTTCAACCTGTCCACACCCTACCCTGACTTCCCCAGGAAACAGGCGAGCAAAGAGGCTCGCTCATGCCTTTGCCAAGCCTCGGGTCTCTGGCTTCCAGCTTCCTCAGATCCCAGCCCCACAGGACGTCACAAGGAGCTGTCTTTCAGAGTGGGCACTGCAAGGGATGTGGAGCAAAGTTTTGATCCGATTCACTCCACATCTGGTTGCCCCTCGGGAGTGGAGTTCGACCTCAGGGGCTCTCCGGCAGCACAAGGCAGAGGAGATGAGCAGCAGCAGCCTGCAAGCTGAGTAAGGAGCCAGCCTCCGCCGCCGCCTCCTCCTGCCGGTGCGGAGTCGGCAGCACAGCCAGTCCCTTTCGCTGTCACGCCGCCAGCAGCGCGGCCCCTCCGCCGCCCCCCCCCCCCCCCCCCCCCCCCCGCGCAGCCCCAGCCCTCACACTGTTATTTGCGTGACTGACCCGAACCGAGCGGGAGGGAGGGGAAGGCGTTGGCCCGCCCACTCCTTCCCCTCCGGCTAGGGGCGGCACCTTCTCCTCCTCATTGGTCACACGCTTGCGTCCATCACCCCCACGCAGCCTTCGGATTGGCGGAAGACGCACTTCTGGAGCTAGGAGGGCAGAGTGACTCCGCCGGTCTCCGGCGCCTCATCTTTCCCTCCACCCCCCACTTCAACGTCCACCCACCTCTCCCCACCCCCCACTCCACTTCCCCCGCCCCGTTCGCGGCAGTGTCCTTAGAAGACTCATTGGGCCAGGGGCGAAGCCAGCCGCCTATGGAGCCGCGTCGTGATTGGCCGACGCCCACGCCCGTCGGAGCGGCGGGATTTGCCATTCGCCACTTTCTCCGCTCCGCTCCCCGCCCCCCCAACGCCTCGCCCTCTCAGTCGCCTCCTCCCCTCCCGGCTCTTCTTCGGCCCCCTTTCCCCGCCCGTCCCCGCCGCATCTCCCCTGTCCAGCTGGGCGGGGACTGCTGTACGACTCTGTAAAGTCTGTGAGTCACTGCACAACCCATCAATCCAATTAAATGTCTCGAGCGAGCCGAGCAGGGGGTGCTGCCGCCGCCGCCGCCGCCGCTCGCCCCGCCGCGGCCGCCCCTGCTCGCAGCGCCCCTCTGATCCATGGCTGTCTGTCTGTACTTGTTACGGTGTAACCTCCTCCTCCTCCTCCTCCTCCTCCACCTCCTCCTCCTCCCTCTCCTCAGGAGCCGCTGCAACTTCCCCTCTGCCAGCCTCCTCTGCTTGGGGACTGCAAAGGCATGGGATAGATCCAGAGCCACTTCTCTCTGTCTCCCCTCCAGCCCTCGCTCAATTTCCCCCCTTTAAATTAAAGTCTGTTCCTCGCTCCTCGTCGTTTTAGAAATTTGTCAGTCTATTATTTCCCCTGATTTATTTTCCCTCCCTGGGGTAAGGGGTCGCAGGAAACGGTGGGTTTATTTTAGGGAAGGGGCTCTCCACCCCCACCCCCGTTTCTCCTCCTTTTTCGGCCGTGACTTGATTGCCCTGTTCCTCTCCGCTCCCACCCCTCGAACTCACCGTCCTGCACTCGAGTGACGCACCGACACCCCCCGCCCACTGCCCAGACGTCCCCTCCCTCGCTGCCACCCCGACCCGACTCGGAGCTGGACCCGGTGCCGACTTCTTCGCAGAAGGGTGAGTACCGTGTTGGGTGTTTTTTTTTGGGGGGGGGGGGATCTGGAAAGATGTAGCCGGTCCACTTTGAGGAGGGCAGGGATCACGTTGTGGGCTGGAGGTTCCTGGTCCGGCGTGGATTTGAGGTGGCGACTGCCTCCCTCCCTCGCTCTCTCTTCCCCCGCCCCTCGACTCCTTATTCACCAGCCTTGCTGTATTTCTAGGTATTGCCAGACTTCCACCATCGGGGCATTATAACGCTTATAAAATGAGCGGTAATGGCATGTTTTCTGTCTTAGGATGCTTAGTGAGCGGTAATAGTCAGCGATGGGATCTAATAGACTCTATAACCTGCAAAAAGTGTAAAACGTCTAATGGGTACATTTTACTCTAAATCAAAGTTAAACTTTTATTTAATGAAGGCAAAGCAAAAGGTATTTTTATTTTGGATGTGTGGGGATAGAGCAAGGGAAGACAGGTTGTCTAGTGGCCTGGCTTAGTATTTTTATTTTAAAATAGTTTTATGGGTTCCCTTTTGAAAAAAAAATATGATTTCAGTATGAAAGACTATGAAGTCTTTGAACCTGTTGGAGGAGTGCAAGGTAAGGTGGAAATCCAGCTTGACACTTCATCTTTCTCTCCCCTCTATTCAAGCGAGGCATACAACACAGAATTTTTTATTTCTCAGGCACTGGGCACAGTGGGATAAATATGGATTTTTTTTTCTTTTGATATCTGTCTTTTGTATACTTGATTGCTCTTAAACAATGTCATGCTATGGAATTTTGTAAAATTTAATTGGTTTCTTGGTTGTGGGTGGTTCAAAGGTACACCTACCTGCTGCCCATGTATGCTTTATGAGAATCTTGCCTTATGGATCTTTAATATTTAATTTGAGATAGGAGAAAAATTATGAAAAATAGTTACTCTGAATTGGCATCTGAGGTCACTTTTGAGAATTCAGCCTGTTTAAAAATGGTAGTACCTTTTTTGAATCAAGGTCTGGTCTAGTTGTCCACAAGATTCAAATTAGGCCAAACCAAACATGTTTTGAAATATTAAAGTATGAGAAAGGCCTCTTAGTAGTTCATTCTCTCCTTCTCTTTCAGACTAACCAGAATAAGTTGTTACTAAATTTAATTTTAAAGAATAGATTGTTCCTGTACTGAAATCTGCCAAGTTTCTACAGAGATTTCTTTTTAAAGAGCAGAAATGTGTTTATGATCAACCCAAAGTAGTAATGTTGACTCAAATGTAAATGCTGTCGTAAGGAAGTGCTTGTCATAAGCCCCAAAACCTTGCAAAGTGCTTCAGGAAGACTTATACAAAGCCTTTTGGAATTGTTTAATAAATTTCTTCTTGGGGCCCTTTTCTTGAATCTAAGACTGAATCACTGAGAGACCTCATAGCACAGTGGAGCTGTGCTGCCTGCGTTTGAATCTTGCCGCCTACCCTTGAGGGCTGTCTGACCTTGGGCAAGTTTCAAACCCGGTCTGTGCCAGTTTTCTTTTGTAAATGGAAAGGATGACTTTTCCTCAAAGGGTTGCTGTAAAGGTAAATAAGAGAGTGCCTGTCACAGAGTGTTGGGTGTTGTCCCTCATCATCACCATCTGCAGTGAGGATGTCTAGTGTAGAAATTGAGAGTATGGCCTTCAGAACCACAGTCTTTAGTTCAGGTCCCAGAATTTCCTCTTGTTATCTTTGTGACCAGGGTCAAGTGAACTTCAGATGCCTCATCTGTAAAATGGGAATAATAGAAGCATTTGCTTCATAGGGTTATTGTGAGGTCGGAATGAATTCATATATTCAAAGATCTTGACTAGTGTTTGGTACATCTTTTCGAATTTAATTCTGTGTAGTGTTTCTTGTCTGTCTTGAACCATGGATGACTATATTTTTTAGAAATAAATTTTGGTGGGGCGCCTGGGTGGCTCGGTCGGTTAAGCGTCCGACTTCGGCTCAGGGCATGATCTCGCGGTCCGTGAGTTCGAGCCCCGCGTTGGGCTCTGTGCTGACAGCTCAGAGCCTGGAGCCTGTTTCAGATTCTGTGTCTCTCTCTCTCTGACCCTCCCCCGTTCATGGTCTGTCTCTCTGTGTCTCAAAAATAAATAAACATTAAAAAAAAAATTTAAAAAGAAATAAATTTTGGTAACGATAGAGAATTATAGCCATCATGAAATATGCAGAATTCCTATCCATATGCATGATGTTTAATTGAATTTATACTTTTAAACCAGAGTTTATATGAGTCTTTATGAAATTTAGTTATTAGATGAGTTGATCGCTCTTTCATTTAAATATACATAACAGACTGTATGACTGTATAACAGACTGTAAAACTCTCTTATAATGGTACCTATCACACATTTGCTGTTACCTGTGATTTTCTCCTCTACTAAACAGAAAAAGCTCTTTGAGGGTAAGAATAGTGTATCATTCATAATTTAATCTCTGGTGCCTAGCAGAGTGCTGGATATATAAAGAAGCTTAATGAATGCTGTATAGTGAATTAAATACTGTTATTCTCAAGTTGTTTATGAGTAGTTGAATGACATTATAAGTGATACTGTGGAGAATGCTATTATTAGTATTGCTGAATTGAATTTTTACATTCTTAATTATTATTTTTGTAACTTGAGAGTAAATAAGGGGAATTATAGTAAAACTTATGTTTTATTAAGGAAACATTTCTCATTTTGAAAATTAAACTTAAAATAGTCTGAAAAGTACATGTTGAATGTCTTTCTTTGTTATCTGACATGTCCATTTTTTATTGTAAAACTTTCTGACTCCCACACTTTCCTGCCACTAAGTTGGATGTCATTGCAATTAACATGAACTATACAGATTCTAATTTGGATGTCCCAGATGATGATGTGATGTTGTTACTGGCTTCAGAATTAATAATAATAAAGAAAATTTTTCAAGTCAACACTGTGAAAATAAAGTAGTATCATTTCCTTAAGGACCAAAGCTTTATTTCTCTTTCCATTCAAGAGTGAGACTCTTTCTCTTGAGCAGTCTTAATAAATAATTAACTTTTGAAATAGCTGTAGTAAATAGTGTAACAGGAATCATAAAGGAGGTATATGTAATTAGGAGGTAAAACACTTAAACTTTAAACCTGACTGCACATTTAATAGGCATTACACAATGGGAGAATATATTTTTTTAAATAAGCAAAATTGATGGGACCTTCCAGCTGCTTCATTTATAGAATCATTCTGTTTTACCTGTCAATATAATGCAGTTTAATTACTGTGCTCTCTGAAATTATAAAATGCAAGAAATAGCTTTCATGAAAGAGATATCCTCAGCAAAGAAATCTGAATACTAATCTACTCAGAAGTGTATAGTGTTTCATAACATTGTTAAAACTTTTCTTTTTTTTTTTTTTAAATTTTTTTTTCAACGTTTTTATTTTTATTTTTGGGACAGAGAGAGACAGAGCATGAACGGGGGAGGGGCAGAGAGAGAGGGAGACACAGAATCGGAAACGGGCTCCAGGCTCTGAGCCATCAGCCCAGAGCCTGACGCGGGGCTCGAACTCACTAAAACTTTTCAAAAATGTGAACCGTCTACTACAGTGTGGGTCCTTTGTTCAGTTACCCAATTTAGTTGAATATATTGCATTTTTATTGGCTAAAACAATTTAGTAAACTTGCCCTTTTTTGTTCATATATTTTTAAAGCAACCAATCTCAGATGGAACTTAAAAACATTAAGTTATGGGCACTTAGAAACTACACTTAAGGGTCTGGTCTGTGAGATGCAAAGTGGTTTGTTTTCGCTTGATACATTTTAGCATGACATTGTTTCCGCACCTCATATCTCTTTTCTTTAACACTGTTGTGAAGGCATTGGAATATTGATTAGCATTTTACAGATGTTTGTGATGTCTCCAACTTTTGAAGAAGCAGTGTTTCTGATGAAGAATTGCATGGAAAGAAGAGGAAAGAGAGATAGAAATAACTTTTAGGACTTGTGATTTCTATCCTTGTCCTCTAACATTAGGAAAATGCTTAACTGTGTGCTTTGTCAGTGATCCAAAGGAGAGGAAAATAATATATGCATTATCTATTGACAAACTTAGAATCGAGGTCCATGGAGTTCTAGACTGAGCAGTGCTACTGATTGGCACGTGACCTTGAGCGGTACACTTCACTTCCACTACTGTTCACGTTCTTATCCTTTTCAGCGGGAAGAGAGAAGGCAGTTACCCTGCCCTCACTCAGAGAGAACGTTGCAGGGGTTATAAGTGCTTTTTAAAAGCATTAGAGAAGGACAAGTTGCAAGCAAATACAAAATAAACATTAGGATTTAGAAATGGATATTTGTTTATCATTATTTAAAAATTGTAAGCTTTTAGCTTGTTTGTCTGAAGGGCGTTTTTCCTTTTAACTTTGTATTTGAAGAGACTTCTTATTGGTGTGTTCACAAGATTATGTAAGGTAACTCCTAAAGAGGCAAGGAACTTTGGTTTAATTGAATGGGACTTTAATGTTAACACCGAGTTTTGTTTTATCCTGGGTTATAGCAGATGTTGATGTTGAAGAATAAACTACGTATTGAGAAGATAACACATTTTATTAGGTGAAAACTTGTAAAACCTGCACGTGCATTTCAGGAAAAAAAAAAGCTCAGATACATCAGATTCCATTAGAAGTATATCCAAAGGGAAAGATTAATCACATTATTTACTTTTAAATTTCAAAAGGATTACTCGGCTGTAGGACCCCTCCCTTGCTCATTTAATTTATACCTCGAATGCAGTGAAATGTGCACAATTCAGAATATGTACACTGGCCTGGAAGATTTCTCATATTCCAGCTAATCTTTTATTTAGGAAGGTGAGTGAAGACACACGTGGAAAGGCTGTATTTTATGGAAGTAGTTTTTTTTACCCTCTTGTCCCTAAAAGTGAGTTAACAGTCTTTAAAAGTCAAAAGCTGGAGTTAACACATTATGTAAGTTTCTTTGAATTTAGCGTTTCCTCTCTGGTTATTAGAGAAGAGTTGTCACAACCTCACGATGTCACTTTTTTAAGTGGAAATGAAATTCTAGTGTACTCAGAGTAAGACCTATTCAGATGAGTGGCACATACGAGAAATATTATTCATCCCATTTAATATTAAGTATAGGGAACAATGATCCTCAAATGCAAGGTTGTTAAGTAGAAAGCAACTTTTAAAAATATATTGTCTTTTTGTCCTTATTGTTCAGCTTCCAACTGATGGAAACTTGGAACGATCAGATTTCTTTTCCACTTTTGAATTTAAAGTCTACATTGATGTTTGTAATCTTGGGTGGTGGTCTGTATAACTCTGTAGTACTGAATGTTTACTTTTAACATATTAAATAAAATGATTAAAACAGCCCATCCTTTATTTAAACTTGATCTGTTTTTCGCAACCCCCTTCCCTTTGTTCTACCATTGTTTTCAATTTTCTTAGTGTTTCCACATGAGTTTGTGTGTCTTTTAATGCAGCATCTTTCTCATTTGCTCTGTCTTCTTTTTGCATCTGTTTTCTTTTCCCCCATCACAGCACGTTTTTTCTTTAGCTCTCTTTTGCCTTTGCCTCTGCATAAGGTATGGAGTAGGGGTTTTCACTTTAGTTCAGCCTGCTCTTATGAGACTGAGGCAAAATGTAAAATTTTCTCTCTATAAAATTTGCCTTATCTCAGCAGAGGAGCTCTCTGATCATCTTATCTATGCAAAACTTCAGGGGCCATTTTGTAAACCTAAAACCAAGTTTTAGTTTATGTGGGATGGTGAAAAGGGAAAACTGTGATGTGTTCATTATTTACTATTTTTCTACTAATTTCTTTCATTGGAGGATACCCACAGCATTTTTCTGTCCACGTTACCTTGAAACATCTAAACATCCAAGCTTTGTTGTGTTCCTTCCGCTCCGCACCCAGTGCGCTGGCGAGTCCTGGAGCTGTCTCAGCAATGACCGTCGCCACCTGACCACCTCGGGGGTGGCTGGCCTGAGAACATCGAGTTAGACGGGAAGAGCAGCTCCTTTGTTTTGTTTTGTTTTGTTGTTAACTCCTTAAAACCAGACAGAACATCAGACCATGTCCACTGTGAGGTTTTCCAGGGTTCACCATTGTTGAATGATTAATGGTTCCTAGTAAAGTAACCATCAGCTTTATTGTCTTCCATGGCTTCAACTCAAATGAAATGTATCCCTTTGAGTTAACTTTTGTTTTGATTTTAAGGCTTCTTTTCACCCAGAAAATCAAAGGGTATGAAAATGAATATGTATTTTTAAACAAAAAAGATTTACATAAAAATCCCTTGAGTAGAAAGTTTCCTAAGGACCCAAATCCATTGATTTGGAGTGAATGTGTAATAGTTTCTCTAAATACCTGACATTATTCAGACATCAGTAGTAGGAAACCTTTCAGTTTGATTAAACAAAATGACTCCTCCTTTTGATTTAGAAAACAAGCAGACCATTGTTACTTTTTATTTAAACAATTAAAATATAAGATTAGATAAACTGCATTTTAGAGTTGATTAAATAAGAGAGTTTTCCAGAAATTGCATTTTATGAAATCTGTACCTTATAGAAAAAAGTTGATTTTTTTTTTGTACACCTATATCTCATTCCTAGCTTCTATTTATTCATTTATTCAGTTCATTCAGCAGATATTTATTGAACACTTACTATGTGCCAGCTACTTTTACTAGGCACATATATTACAGCAGTGGAGAAAAGAGACAAATATTCTCGTCCTTGTAGGAATTACATTCCAAACCATTCTGGTGTGTATAGAGCTTTTTATTTACTATGTGAAGTAGTCATAACTAAACATTGTGTAATAACAATTGGAAAAAAAAGGTAAGATTCCTTTGTATGGATTTTATGTCCTTCGACTTGGTATAAAAGAATCCTGAGGCTGCCTGGGTGTCTCAGTCGGTTGAATGTCCAACTCTTCATTTCGACTCAGGTCATGATCTCACGGTTGTGGCATCAAGCCCCATGTTGTTGCTCTGTGCTGGGCATGGAGGCTGCTTGGGATTCTCTCTCTCCCCCTCTCTCTCTGCCCCTCCTCTGCTTCCGTTCACTCTCTTAAAATAAATAAACAAACATTAAAAAAAAAAAAAAAAGGAATCCTAACTCCTAAAACGAAACTCCATTTGAATGTACAATTTGAATTTGAGTTGAAATATTAAACACCTAAAATGTTGTTGGATGTTTCCACTAGAAATCATGAAATCATCCTCATTTATGAACCCTGGGAAACCTGACAGTGGATACTGTTTGAAATTTCTCCTTGGTTTTCTTTATACTTTTAAAGTTGTTTTCTCCCTTTGCTTTGTTTTCTTTGTGACAGAGCCTGAAAAAAATGTGTAACACTGAAAATTGCACAATGGCAATGTAGTCATCTTGGCTATATTGCACAATTAACAAGAAAATCTTAAGTTTGCTTTGTCTAGTATATGTAAAGAACTAATTTTTTGTTTCCATGATTGTCAAAACCATGTAATTTCCTAAACAAACAAAACCCTCAAGTGTACCTTTCCAGCTCAGATATTAAAGTAGATATATCTAAGTGTTTTTACAGTACAAATAGCATTAGTATGATATAATGTATTATAATGATGTTTATTTTTAAATTTTTATTCATAAATACTTAATACATGTCCCAAGTACTTGGGGGTATCAGAGACAAGTAAGACATCACACCTGTTCATAACGGTGTTCACAGTCCATTTGGGGAGACAGAAGATCCCCACATGAAAATTAAATCTCTTGTATTAGGCAATATGGGGTTTAGCTTGATGGGAAGTCTGTTGTAGGCTGCTACAGTAAGCTGAGTCCTAGGTCAAGTGGACATGCCTGGCTCGATTTCATGGGAATCCATCTTTTCTGTTCACTTTGGGCAAAGATGGTTAGCAGGCCTTCTTTGTGCCTTAGGCACCTGAGGGTAGTGAAGTCCCCTTTCCAGCTACTGCAACTGCTCAGCAAGGAAGGGGAAGGAAAGGGAATAGAGCATACATCCTAGCCATTTACTGCATTCACTAGCTATGCCTGCTGGAAGCAGAAACTCTGCACTTGAGAATGGAATGTATATAGACACACCATGGACATGGTTCAGGTTCTTGAGGCCAAAAATTATTCCATAGGTTTGGGAGGACTGATATATTAATGAGGGTCCTGTAAAGAAGGGGTGTTCCCTGAGAAACAGAAGAAGCACCAAGAAGGGAGGAAAGAGCCTTTTGGCGGTTACTGGAGAGCACTCTTTCTTCCTTAGTTTTGCCTGAAACAGCCCTGCCTGTGAGATGGGCTAATTTGCCAAATTTAGGAAGTCTGTATTGCTATAATATGTAGATACAATCTTTCTAAATTATTTTGCTTCACAATTAGCCAAAATTCCTGATATGTGTGTGTATTTAAATTCTCAAACAATGCTGTGTGCCCATGACTTTTGTTTTCATTTCCCTGGACATTTGAAAGTATTAAGAGTCTCTTTGTTTTTAGAGTATATTTGTTTGTTTATTTGGGCCTAAATCTAAGATGGAATAACATCCATTGTTGTCTTTTAGATTTAAATTGGGGGAAAAAAAAATCCAAAGCCTCAATGTGTATTTTGTCTGTTGATGAAACTATTTGGACACTTGTATATAGATTTCTTTGTGGTGGTGGTTGTTGTTGTTTCAAATAACAATTTCTATGAAGGATTTCTTTTCCTGAAAACTATATCTGGACAAGAATCATCACACTTCTATTTGATTCTATTCTAGGATAGTTATGTTCATTTTCTTGATTGCTGTGATGGTTTCAGGGATATATACATACGTCAGAACTTACCAAATTATACATTTTAAATCTGTGCATTTATTGTATATCAGTAAAACTTTTAAAAAGCCACCTAGGTCATAAGGTATATTTTCAAGATAAAATCCGTATTATAGGAATTATATTTTAAAGTTTGTCATTTGTTTTTTATTTCTCTATTTTATCTACCATTTATTCACCTCTATCCCATACCCCAGACACATATGTTTTAAGAAAGACAAATAGAACTGAGGAGGCCTCTGCTCCAGCTGAAATTTAGATATGGGACCTTAGAGAGCTTTTTTCCGTATGTAAGGCTCACTGGAGTATCTTTAAGTAAATTACACAAATTTGAATTTGGAGAATTGGAGTTGTGTGTTTTTCAAGAAATCCTCCTTTCCTTATAGTTTAACAGATTATGACTCATCTTTGGCATGGAATAAAGAACGTGATTTTAGTAAGACCTTTTTTTTTTTTTTCTTAAGAGAGGTTAAATTACTTAATGCTTCTTCTTAAATATTGTTCTCTGTTTTTTTGTTTCTTTTTTTTCATTTTTGTAAACTAACTTTTGGCATGTTGAGCCATAGACTCTATGAGTAGATTTGTTTAGGAAGAACTAAGTCAACTCCTCTCTTCGTGCCCCATGCACAGAAGACTTAATATATGTTTCATTAAAATTATGGTTTATTAACTGAATATTTCTTGTGTCACCCAGTATACGTCTGAGGGAAATTTCTTTATTGTTGGATTAATGCTTATGTTAAGTTTAAAACACTGGCAATTTTTCATGAATAAAACATAGCCTAGAAAAATTTTCAGAGCTGTCTTTCTGGGATTGGGACTATTAGAGTTGTGACTTCAAAGCTCAGGCTCTTTCCACCATACTAGTTGTACACATTGGAATTACCTGTGCCTAGGCCACAATCCTGGGTGAGGCCTTCCTGTAAGTATTTTTTAAAGTCCCCAGGTTATTCCAGTAACATCCACACTGTCTCTGCATCATATTCCCCCACACTCAAACTTTCAAACATGTAGAGAACTTGGAAGAGTAATTCAGTGAACACCCATATTTCCTCTACCTAAACTCAGTAATTTGCTTTATGACTCTCTCTCTCTTTTTCTCTACATGTAATAGTTTATTGTACCAGTGAAAATAGGTTTCAGACACTGTGACTCTTTACCATTAAATACTTCAGTATGCCTCTCTTGTGGACAAGGACATTCTCCTCCATAACCACAATACCATTATCACACCTAAGAAAATTAACAATAACTTAGAATGCTCTTTAAGAGCTCAATTCCATTTATTAAAGGCATGTGAATTCATATTCTACTAAAAATTAAATGCATATGAAATGAGAAGTTCTTCAGAATATGAAATCCTGGGAATTCTTGCCAATAATATGTTTCTCCTCTGTGTTTGCTTAAATCGTTTTGATGAGGTAAACGTATTTTCCTACATATGGTGAAGTAAGATCCTTCCTAGCTCTCACATCGCATGATCGTATGATGAGAAAAAACACTTGTCAAAGTTCATGCCACAGTGTGGTTTAGTGGAAAAAGCCCAGTTTCAAGCCAGAACAATGTTGGTTCAAACACTTGCTCTGCCACTTACTGCTGGTGACCTTGGAGAAATAAAACTCTTGTGTCAGTTAGGACAGTGTCAGAAACTACCTTCAGGCTCACTGGAGTGATCAGGAAATTTAATTATTTCACAAGAAACCCAGAGGCAGGACAGGCTCCATGTTGGTCAGTTCTGTAGTTCAGGTACTCAGCATCTTTCCACTGGATGCCTTGTTGGCTCCAGCTTCTGTTTTGGCTTCTTCCTCAAGGTGGTTCACATCTATACAGTACGGTATTCAGAGGAAGTCAGAAACCTTTTCACAGGTGTGGGCTGTCTGTCTTCGTATCTGATTGGACATCTCTGCCCACTTCCAGACCAGTACCTTGGGATGGGGTTTTCTTCAGGAGAAGAAGGGAAGAATGGACTTTGGGTACCACTAACAGTGTCCAGGACTCCTCCAGATCCCAGTTTTCTTTGCTGTAAAATGGGAACAGTGATGTCTATCTCTGTGGTTATCAACTGACATGAAATAGGTAAAGCAACAAATACAAAGCCGATAATTTAATGATGGGAATTTCTATTTTTTTCCTCTCCTTTTCATCTTCGAGAAAATTCTGACACTGCTGCACTGCCCACTAGTAAGCGCGTGTAAGTGATTGTCCCTTAACGGGTCTTTTTTGTGTACTCTCACCTCAGCATGTAAGGAAGAACTTTTTTTTTTAAATATATTTTTTTTAATTTTTTTTTTCAACGTTTATTTATTTTTGGGACAGAGAGAGACAGAGCATGAACGGGGGAGGGGCAGAGAGAGAGGGAGACACAGAATCGGAAACAGGCTCCAGGCTCTGAGCCATCAGCCCAGAGCCCGACGCGGGGCTCGAAACCCCGGACCGCGAGATCGTGACCTGGCTGAAGTCGGACGCCTAACCGACTGCACCACCCAGGCGCCCCTTTAAATACATTTTTAATGTTTATTTTTGAGAGAGAGAGAGCGAGAGAAAATGAGAGTGGGGGAGGGGAAGAGAGAGAGGAGACACAAAATCTGAAGTAGGCTCCCGGCTCTGAGCTGTTAGCACAGAGCCTGACATGGGACTTGAACTCACGAACCGAACCGTGAGATTATGAACTGAGCCGAAGTTGGACACTACACTGACTGAGCTACCCGGGCACCCCTAGGCAAAACATTTTAGGTGAACTTTTCAGATTTGTCAGATACCCTCCATTAACCTATTTTGGCTCATCTTATTTTCTCTTACATATTTCATCTTCACTTTATATTATTGCAAAGCCAGAGAAGGGAAACTGTCAACAGTGGGTACATATTTATCAAGATCAAGATCCAGATCCAATGTGAACAAAAACTATCTTTAATTTCACTATCTGTAAAAACAAAAAAGTTGAAATAGGTTTTCCCCTTTTATTAAAATACGTGCACCATGATCTGTGAAAACGTCAACAAAATAAAATGTTATATTTGAAACATAGTATCTTATTTGTCCAGGATAGACCAGGTCTTTGATACGTGGGGCAGATCTAGGCTAACCATCATTTAGCCACTCTGGTTTCCCCAGAACTTACTTTCTAAAAAAAAAATCTTGTTTACCAGCAGATCTTTTTTTGATAGTTTGGTCTTGAACCTTCCTTTCCCCACTGTGAGAAAGTCATCTTCCAAAGTCATGTTTTCCGATATATGCGAACACTGGAGGGTCTTTGTTCAGGCATGCCGTTTTCAAAATACGTAAAGAAGAGTTGTCATATTGTTCTCCCTATGGAATTTCTAAAGCACTTCTGAAACACCTGTGAAGTTCTGCAAAATTATTACAGCCCAATCACATGGGAAGATCATCACTTTGTTTTTGAATTTTCTCCCTAAACGATGGGATTTCTTTTGAAGGGGAGCTACCGCTCCTTCTTGACCCCTCAAGTAGAAGATTTAATTCCTGCGAACTTCCATGGATGGCTAGGGAATAGAAGAACAGTGACAAGCCGAGCGTCTCTCCTGACTTGGAAGATGCTGGACCTAGGCTTATCCTGTCTTAGTCACAGTTTTTTTGCTTTGTCTTTAATTTTGTTGATGAGGTATCTATTGGTCTAGTAAGCTCTTTGAATACTGAAAATGGTCAGATTTTGAGTGGTTCCCTCATAATTCAAACCTTCTGCTGGCATGAATCATTTCAGCCAGAGAGATTTTTTTTAAAGGAACAATTTAAATGTGTGTTGATGTTTCTTATACGTTTAATTATGAAGCAGCACAATCAAAGCAGAACTCTGATACAGATCATAATTTTATTAAAGAAGCCAGATAAGGGACACTGTGGCCATAACGTTAGTTAAAAGTGCTAGAGTTTTGGGGGAAAAAATAAATTTGAAATTTGTATTGCATTGTCTCGAATTAGTTACTTTTAAAAAGGGTGATATATGATTATAACTTACGAAGCTTGGTTTTGTTGGGGCAGATTTTTAATTTTAGTCCTTTTCCGGAAAGTTTTGTGGACAGGATTCCCTTTGCTGTGTAACAAATGCTTTTACTGTTTAGTTAAGGTTTGCTACCAGTGGCTCAGAGGCTAAAATGAAAAGTGAAATGGCTGTTGTTTCCCATCTAATAACAGATTTTATTTTTATTTCCACTACCCAGTGTTAAAAAAAGAAATGAAATGAAAGCAAAGATCAAGATCCAAAAGCTCAAACTAAAATTTAATTTCCTAACTAGAATAAGGCTGGCTTTGCCATGATGTGAACAGTCATGTGTAGGAAACATTTGTTCATAGCTATACAGTTGGCCATGCTAATTGCTGGGATTAGTAGTTGGATTGGCATGTATTCTTGTCTTCAGACACTCCGTCAGGCACGTAAAAACCAATGAAGGCTAAGCAGTTGGGATTGACTCAACTTTTTTTACCTCCCTACTGAGAAATGTTTCAACTGTGCTTCTTGAGAGAATGGAACAAAAATGTAAGTGATAGTGGGTTGGAGAGCCATGCGTTATCCACCTCTTAGTACCCAGGACTTTAATGATAGAGTAATTGCCAGAGCTTTGTCTTTGTTTCTTTTCTGATTTTATCATTTCTATATTCTGTCTTGGAGCTTCTTATGTAAGGGGTCTAAAGTTGTCTGGAATAGATTCTAAGGGCAAACTGCTTTTGTCCCAAGTCATTTATCGTTTCACTTTTCATATAGAGTTCTTGTTTTGACTGAAAATCACAACATGATCAGTGAAAAATTCTTGCCCAGCTAAGAAAAATATATTTACAGGAGATTTTATTTTATTTTATTTTTAAAGTTTATTTACTTATTTGAACAAGACAGAGACAGCACGAGCAGGGAAGGGGTCAAGAGAGAAGGAGAGAGAATCCCAAGCAGGCCCCGCACTGCCTGCCCAGAGCCTGACATGGGGCTCAAACTCACGAAACTGTGAGATCATGACCTGAGCCGAAACCAAGAGTCAGATGCTTAACCAACTGAGTCACCAAGGTGCCCCTTTACAGGAGCTTTTAAAAACTTATTCAGAAAAGGGATTATACTTGGAGAATCATTTTTGTTATTATTTCTGAAAGACCCAGTACCACAGAAAGTTTCAGGGCCATGAGTCCATTTAGCCATACTGAGCATTATGCCATTCGGTTTATCCTTCTTTAGCTATATGCTGTGTGACTGAGTCACGAAGTATTTGGGGATACTTACTGGTCAACTTGAGTTTTGAGAAGTAATTTTTTAAAAATTTGCAGCGGGACACAAGCACAGGGTCATTTGAGAATATTATTGGGATTGTGTTATGGTCGAAAAAGCTTGATTGTCAGAAAATTTGTAATCAGCCATATATTTAGTTTTATTGTGGACTGAGTCGTGGACTCTGCTGGTGACGCAGCTTGTCTTTCTCCCAGCTGAGCATGAAAACCTGCTAGTACAGGAACGCGCCTGTCTCCTCAGCATCTTCGCAGCAGCTCCTTTCACATGTTATTGCTGACACGCTACCAAGTGGTGAGTGCGCTACACTGACACGGGTCACAAATTTTTGGTTTTGTTCTTTGTGGTACTTACGCACCGTCCGAGCAATGCGATGACAACGGAAGCATTTCTCTTTGGTCTGTTTTAGGATCATCAGTAGACACATAGAGGCATTTGACTGGGTTTTTAAATTAAAAAAAAATTTTTTTTTAATGTTTTATTTATTTTTGAGACAGCATGAGCCGGGGAAGGACGGGCGGGGTGGGGGGGGGGTGGGGAGACAGAAGATCCGGAGCTGGCTATGCGCTGCCAGCAGCGAGCCCGATGTGGGGCTCGAACTCAGGAACTGGGAGATCGTGACCTGAGCCGAAGTCGGATGCTCACTGACTGGGCCACCCAGGCACCACCCCCCCACACACACACCTTTTTTTTTTTTTAATGTTTTGCTCTCGCGTGATGACTGGATGGGGAGATGGGCAAAGAATCTCTGTTGGGGTGATGGAGGAGAGTTGCTTGTGGCTACCACTTTTTGTTTGTGTGATCTACTAATCATTTCATATGGCTGCTGGCAACTGTTCCGGTGACCTAGGTTTCACTTCCTTCGCAGAAACTCTGACTTTTATTTTTGAATAATCGTATGAATAAGAAAGTGTTTTTTAAAAATGGATTTGCCATTTCCTGAAATAAAGTGGAAGCCTTTTGTCTGTTTATTCTGCTTCATCTTTTATTAGCCACTTGCACACTTGTAGGCATTGTTGGTGTGAGAATTACTCTTTTGAAAGCTTTCAGTTTGGTTTTTGTTCCAAGTGGTGACCTTCCAATTAGCAGTATCCCTGCTTTTTACCTGAGGAATACAAAATGAGATGCACTTTGGAATATTTATTCTTTAACTTTTGAATATTGGATGCAGGTATTAGTATAAATTCAGCACACCATCATGTGATGGGAAGAAAGGAGACATGTTTATGACGCGCGAGAACTTTTTTGGCAAAGAGCAGTTCTCTCCCGTTCAGTCAGTTACTGAGATGGAACTGATGAGTTTCCTTTTATTAGGTGTGTCTTTGAAGTTGAAATGATTCAGTAGTCACCTGTGAGCATTAGTGTATCGAGTTCTTGGAACCTGTTGTACTCCCAAGGAGGCAGTTTATGAAGCAAATGTATGGCAGGCAAGTATATTATGACTTTTCTAAATAGTGTGCCACAGAGCGGATGATGTTTTGCTACCATGTGTAACACAGTTACACCTTGACATGTCAAGTGGAAACTCAGGCACTTGGTCAATCCAGTGATAACTATCTACTCTTCATGCGCGCTCATTTTCTCAGTGTGCGTTTATAACTGCTTTATAGTGATCCTCCCGATTTGACAACCAGGAAGAGTAAAAAAAAAAAAAATAAATCCCAAATAGTTGACTTTAGAATTTTTAAGTAAGTTGGATAGGGGGAAATGTTGGCTTTTGCTGGTTTCCGTATCAGTTGGCTGCTTTACTTTATGTGAAGTTTTATTTCTTTTAAAAATAAAGTTCATGGGGCGCCTGGGTGGCTCAGTTGGTTAACTGACCGACTTTGGCTCAGGTCACCATCTAACGGTTCGGGGGTTCGAGTCCCGCGGTCGGGCTCTGTGCTGAACGCTTGCTCGGAGCCTGGAGCCTGCTTCAGATTCTGTGTCTCCTTCTCTCTCTGCCCCTCCCCTGCTCATGCTCTGTCTCACTCTGTCTCTCAAAAATAAATAAATGTAAAAAAAATTTTTTTTTTTTTTTTAAATAAAGTTCATGAATTTTGTACCGATTCAGGATGTGGCAAGCTCTGCTGTAATCACTGCTCTGTTCGGTCAGTAAAATTCCTGTAATCGTGAAACATCTGTGGCTGTTAGACTCTTAATGTTCCTGCATGCCACCATCTTATCATTGTTTTGCATCATCATTGACTTGTGTGTTCAGGTGCTCTTTACTACATGAAGAAATGAAGCTGGTAAATAGCCATTTTCAAGTATAATCTATACCTGCTTCCATGGTTTTCTACAAGGTTTTCTGGCATCCTTTTTTTTTTTTTTTTTAATCATTCATGTTGAGGAGGAGCCCAGGGATGGCCTTTCAGGTTTCTTGATGTATTTAAGAATATGTGGCCAATGTTACTTGCTGGAACTGGCCCTAAAAAAGTTGAACTGGCGCCATACTTTTCATGCTACTGTTATGTCTAACCATAAATTGAAAGAAGTGCTAATAACACTTCCTACTTGTTTAGCACGTTTTCCTCCCCAGCTCTCAAAGGAGTTGGCCAATATCAGGCTGGGTTCCCAGACCATGTTTCTATTATTTTCTAATTCCTGTAAGGTAATGTAATGTTACATAAGGCTTTCACTGGTTGACTTCTTTTTTCTTATGTCTTCCTAAAAATTGGAAACTAGTATTTGCCGTTATCGTCCCCACTTCTCAGATGCTGAGGGTAAGGCTCACCTTGGCTAACTGTTTGACCTTGCATTATACTATCATCAGTTTCAGAGCCAAAAACAGAACTCAGAATTTGTCCTCAGTCCTCAACCTCATTTGTTACTGAGCCGCAGTTTCTCTTCTTTTCGGCTATACTCACAACAGGACCAAAGAAAATACATCTTCAGGTACCAAAAGTATTTCCCACGTTTCTTCTTCAGTGTTCAAATGTTAGGCTATACACTAGATTTATTGTCTGAAGTAAAGTTTCAGTGCCAGTTATAAACATGATCTGTTGCCATATTATTCCTGATTTGACTGGTGTCCCAGAAGGTGATGGATAGTTGAAGAAAGAATATAATGAATGCAACCCCTATTTTCTTTTGCCCTTCTAAATTTGATTTAACGTAAGGTTGCTTTCTGCCAGGAACTTTCATGAATGGGCATATATTAATAAGCCAGACCTTTTTTCTCCTTGATAGTAACAGACCTAACAAAGCATCTCCCCAAAGTGGATTCAGTTGGTGTATGCTAATACTTGAGTGCGTACTTCCTGAACTTATAGGAGGAAGCAGCTCCAAGCACTCCGAAATTGAAGTCGTTCCTATAAAACTTGGTTAGTGCAGTCTGAACATATTTTGTGCTTTGAAATAGATCTTGTGTAATTCTTTCTGTTAGTGATTGTTCATCGAACTTGAGGAGTCTGTTAAAACTAGAAGAATTGACTGTTCTGCTTTAAAAATAAAATTTACTTTAGAAAATCAAACGAGGTTTCTGGGAGTGGCATTTTTTTTTTTTCTTCAGAGTGACAAAAGTGAAAGTTGCATTTTGATCAGTTTTGATGAGTCGTCTTAGTGAAAACCCCAGACCTGAAGCGTGTGCTGGTAGGCACATACAAAGCAGTTTTCATGTTTTGGTGTCCCCCCACCCCCAGTGAACCGTTGCATGTATACACATGCCACACATAAAGAGTCCATTCTTGCTCACAAGCAGCTGAAGGAGGCTGGCCACTGCGGTCTTCTGCTCAGTGGAAATTGGCAGCCTTTCTTCTCCTATAAACAACAGCCTGACGTCACCCCACGCAGTGGTGATAGCGGACCCACTTTAGAGATTCTCAATGGGCAGAACTGTTGAAGGCCTGTCGCTGGCTTTGGTCATCTTCAGCCACGCTCGAGTAAATGCAATGCAGGGAGGTTCATTAATGTCCGGGATCCTGGCGAGCCCTTTAAAGCTGTCGGTCAGGTATTTATCCTTGAACTGGCACAGAGAATCCTCACAAGAAACCTGTGTGATGAGCAGGAGAAGTGGAGTTGTTCCTGTTTTAGAAATGAGCTGACTCAAGTCCAGAGAATTAAAAAGTGAGCAAGTGGTGGAAGGATGGACATTCAGGTTTTCCAAACACGGTTTTGTCTGTCTTTCCACCATGTTAAATCGCTTCTTTAGTAATTGTTAACTGTTCGAATCTGTTACTTCCCCTCCTGTCTAAAATGTGTGGAGGTGATGATTTATGAGTTTTTTTTTTTTTTTTTTTTTCCAGTCAAGACATCTGTGCATGAAAATCAGATAGAGTCTTGATACATTTGGGAACTCTTTGACAATAAGGTAACCCACTCCCTTGCCTCAGAGAGAGCCTTTTGAAAAATCGAGTGTAAGTCTACACTCTCCAGTGTAATTGGAAAGATTTAACAAGATGATCCTGTTTTTCATTTGGCCTCCAAAAGTGACATAGAATTGCGAGAATGAATGATTATAATTCTTTTGTGTTGTTAACTGGGAGAGACAAAACCAACATGAAAGAACCGTTCTATTAGTTAGAAGTTAGATTTTTATTGGGAAGGAGGGGAGGATTGAGCCACTGGTAAAAATATAATTTATTTGTTACGTAAAATAGTTGTTTTTCTCACATGCCCACTTCAGGCAGTTACAAAAAGCAAAAGAACAGTTTTACCTTCCATGACTTACAGTTGCATATGTGGCTTGGGGATACTTTAGATTTGTAGATAACTCATGGTTTTCTGTTTGTGACTCTTGAGTTGGTTTTTCAGTGTGACATTAAGAATAAATAGGCAGGGGGGCACCTGGGTGGCTCAGTCGGTTAAGCTTCTGACTCTTGGTTTCGGCTCAGATCAGGATCTCATGACTCGTGAGTTCAAGCCCCATATTGGGCTCTGGGCTCTGTGCTGACAGCGCGGAGGCCTGCTTGGGATTCTCTGCCTCCCTCTGTCTCTGCCCCTCCCTTGCTTGCTCTCTCTCTGTCTCTCTCTCTCAAAAATAAACATTAAAAAAAAAGAAGAAGAATAGGCAGGGAGGGTGTTTAAATATGTGTGACTTATCCACGAGAAATTACTTGTACTTTAACTTCTCTGCTGACTCCCCCACCTTGAGCCAGCTCCCCTGATTCTGATGTGTGTGTTTAGGGAATGCAAATTGATGTTGATTTTAGCTTAACCCTGACAGAAAAATGGCTAAAACTATGTATTAAACAGGCAAATACAATCTTTAGAAAAGCTGCTGTCTAAAACTGCACTTTGGCACCCAGGAGGCACTCAAAAATGATTTTTAAAAGACTTTTTATTTTTTAAGTAATCTCTACACCCAGTGTGGGGCTCAAACTCACAGCCCCGAGATCAAGAGTCGCATGCTGCACTGATGGGGCCAGCCCGGCGCCCCTCAAAAATGAATTTAAAATGAGGTGGTGGTAATCAGAAGTTAACTATGTTGGCGACCTCTGTAAGGTAGCGTCTGTACAGTAGTTGACGAAAATACACCCAAAAAAAAAAGTACACCTGGGGTGAAAGAAATGTAATTTATCGCATCACGTAAAATGAACCAAAAGTGTTGTTTATTTTGCATTTTATCTTATCAAATGGGAAAAAATAGTTTGGCCTTTAAAAGCTGACGCTGCCGGCTTTTCAAATTACGGCGGGCCGAAGGAATAGAGCTGAAGTGCGTAAAATCTGCTTTAACAAGGAGAACAGAGTGACCGCCTTTTTGCCGTCTTTCCCCTTCTTCTGTGGGTGACCGAGAATAAGGAGTAAGAAACGGCTCCCAGGCCAAGCCTCTCACTTCTGCTGTGCGGTGAGTCTGGGTCTGCGGCCGAGCGGAGCCACCTTTGCAGCAGCGGCCCAGCGCGGGCTTCCCCGGCGCTGCCCCAGGAAGCCCGCGCCCACGGCCTGCCCGGCCAGCTTGAAGTTGAGAAAGCGTGCCCGAAGTGTCCCAGTTTAGCATTTAGCAGCAGTGCAGTTTCTCATCGCTGCAAGAAGCTGTTTGTAATTGTAGACAAATAGTAGGAAGGGCAGGGCACAGATGTTCGAGAACTGAAGTCAGTGGCGGGGAGCAGCGGGAGCGCCAGGTGGGGCTTAGATTTTAACTCCTACGTAATGATCTTGCTGTCTGTTCCATGGCGAATATGATATGAACAGAAACCAAAGGAGAGTTTTAATTTTAACCTTTCATGAGAGCATTAGCTTTTTATTTTAACACTTCAGAGTTGGTTGAAAAATAGTATTTTGGCAGATTTGTTACAAATAATGATACCACGCAGATGTGTATGGTGCGTTGCAGTTTGTAAGCACCCTCAGGGACATTGTCCTATGCCACAGCCACAGCCACAGCCACCTCGTGAGTCGTGCTCTTTCCTCTTCTGATGGGGAGCAGAATTCTGAGCATTTATGGCTCGTCCAAGGCACATAGGAGTAAGTACTAGAGCCAAGACTGGAATCCCTGTCTTTTGACCCCTTGCTCCGGTATTCCCTTCACCAAACCAGGAATATGCACTTTGATAACACCCAGATCCCTGTTCTTCCTCACCCCTCGCTCCCGTTTCTGCACAGAAAACCACAGTCGGCAAATCCAGGTTAGCGACCAGTTCCTGTTGCGCCAAGTAGGAGCACGTATAATATCATCAATGGGCAGCGTCTTGATTGACTTTGAAGTTAATACTCCGATAAAAAAGTCTTTTTAATTCTTTTTAAGACTCTTTTTAAGAGTCTTTTTAATTCTTACTTAGAATCAGAATGGTAGTGCAGAATGAACCTTAGGTACTGTTCAGTGTAATGTACAATTTTTTTTTTTAAATCTAGAGTAAATATCTTCCATAAGGAAAGTGCAACTTTAGTCAATTCAGAGACTAAGAGTTACGACTCATTCCCCAGACCCAGACCAGTGTGCTCTTTCTTTTAAAAAAAAGTACACCTCCCCAAGCAGAGGCTATAGTCCCATCCCAGGAGCTGATTGGAGTTGAGCTTCCAGCAGACATTCCTGAGCATCTGCCCTGTGCTGGACCCAGACGTGCAGGAGTGTGGGATTTACTTTGGGAGACTCCATCCAAGGTAAGGTGCACCCAGTGCTAAGTGTTCAGACATTTGAAAAACAGACTAGGAATGTTACAGATAGATTCATGGATAACCCAGATTTGGTCTCAGTCTTTTGTAAACATTTATGAAGAAGCTCTTTCTTATATAACCTTCTAGCTGTATGAAAAAAAAATGACAATTGTGACCACTTTGGAACATTTCAGAAAAATGCTGCTCATCCCTGAGAAGCTGAAGTATAAAGATTAAAAGTAAATGAAAAGCAAATGAAATTGAGATTGTTAGCACCAGATTTTTCTTTAGGTGTTGTCCCTACAAGTTTTTTTTTTTTTTAATGCCTTATTTACTTCATGAGAGAGAGAGAGAGAGAGAGAGAGAGAGAGAGCATGCACCCAAGTGAGCATGAGTGGGGGAGGGGCAGAGAGAGAGAAGGGAGGACAGAGGATCCTCCAAAGCGGGCTCTGTGCTGACAGGGTGACAGCAGAGAGCCAGATGTGGGACTCGAACTCAAGAACAGCAAGATCATGACCTGAGCTGAAAGTGGACACAACCACCTGAGCCACCCAGGCGCCCCAGGTGTTGTCCCTACAAGTTTTGATTGAGAACATTCTACATTACTTGTCCTGTGTTGTAAAAGCTCTGCTGATAAGTTTTCATTCCTTAGCACACATTTTCAGAGAGCTAAAGGCAAGCAAGTCACATGCTCCCTAGCCCTCTATGAATGTTGTTCAACTGAGAACCTGGAGAGCCTTTTTGAAACCTCTGATAATTTGGGCAGTCTCCAAGTCAAGCTGAATTGATAGGGAATGCAGAAAATGATCAGAATAATTACAAGTCCCATTATATAAGAGATCACTTTGCCAACCAAAACACTCAGGGAATGTCTTTATAGACCTTACTTGCACCAGAATTAAACTTGTCTTTCTCAGTAGCTGTTTCCAAAGCTGAATAAACTGCATTGTGTAAATGGGTCAGTTTGTGCAGTATTCTGCATGAAATGTTCAGGTACACACAAAGGCAGTTGGATTATAAATTTCAAGGGCAAACTAGCCTCCAGTAAAGCAGATATAGGAGGAAGCTATGTTATATTCTTAGAGAAAGAGGGGTTTCCCTTTAATTTAAAAGCTGCATTCAATTTCCCAGTCTCTTGGCTCGGATCGTGCTCACCTCTCAGCTCCGGGTTCTACCCTTTAGCAGTCTCTCTCTTCATTCTCTCACGTTTCTGCCTCCAAGTCTTTGAATCACACCCAGCAGTACTTGGTTATAATCAGGAGATTCTGCCCTCCCTCTGTTCTCCAGGGCCTAAGAACTCGCTGGAATGATTTTGAATTAACTTAAAAAAAAATAAAATAAAAAGATATCCTATTGACTAAGATCTGTGCAGTACCTTTCTACTAATGCTCCTGGCTTCAAGTCTGGCCAAAGATGGACAAAATATTATAAATGGTACATATGTGAACTTTGCTTAAGGGGCTTTGAGGGCCCTACCTCCATTTACCACGCTTATCCCAAAGTGTTCTTTATTTCATTTTGGTAGTGAAGACCAAAGCTGAATTTCAATAACAGCCTTTTTATATTTGTAGCTTTTTGTGAGTTGTGCCAGTGCTCCCTCTTAGATGATAAATAGTGAAGCCGGGCGGGGGGCGGGGGGGGGGAGTTCCATAGATATTAGGGCAAGAACCCAGTTCATCATTCATTGGGATTTAAATTTTCAGTTCATCACTTCAGCCCCCAAGACTTGAGAATAGAAAAACAGGCATTGCACGTCTACCTGCTTGACTGAAATTGTCAGAAACCTATCAAGCTAACTTAGAAAACAGAGACTTGACTTACAGAATTTAGGAAAGGCTTGAGTCACCAAACTGTGGGAAGGGCAGCATTGAGGTTGGCTTGAAAGTGGACAGAATTCTCCTTTCACCTCCTTCTGCATGTTGTTTCATTCCTTCTCATGGCAGACCATTTTCCCACGTGATTGGAAACATGGCCACCAGCAGGTTATTTTATAGCTTCTGTCACTGAAAAGTTCTCTGGGGGTCAAGTTAAAAAAAAATCACAGGGAACTCATCAGATCAATATAGATCACATGTCCATCCTTGGAACATTCAGCAGGGATGAGGGAGGTGGGGCTCATGTAGAAACATGGTGACACATGTATTTACCCATACAACGAGAAGTGGGTGTGTGGGTGGATGAGTGTTTCCCCGGATAAGACATGTTTGTTGGGAAGAAAATTCCCTAGCATGTATGCTCATTACAACATGTTAAACTAGCGCTTTTCAAGCGTTTTGACAGAAACTCATAGTAAAAAATACATTTCACGTTGCGGCACACAATATATACCCATGTTTAATTGAAATACATTTCATGAAGGAATATTCACCCCCACTATAATTTAAGGCATTCTGATGTTTTCTATTACATTCTATTGTAGTTCATTAAAAAAAAAATACAGGTTATAATCCACCTAATTGATTTCATGACTCATTAGTGGATAATGATCTGTAGTTTGAAAAATACTATGCTAGACATAAAAGTGAGCAGGTAGTTCAAGTGCCGATACTTGGATGTGAATATTTACTGAGTCTTGCTGAAGAAATAACTTACATTTTGGAAAGATGCTGGAATCTCATAGGGCGACAAGTATGTGACATGAATGCCCTTTCCAATTCCCATGGTGGATATGATTGGTGCTTTTCCTACTGAGGAACGTCCTGGAGCCACTACCCAGCCCTTTGTAAATTAAAGTAAAGAAAACAAGCACTGTATGGAAGCAGCTGCACTTCACTCTGTTTTGGGTTTACCTTGTGCTGAGAAATACTGAAATCTCTGGACCTAGAAAATTTCCCAAAGTGCTTTCAGTTCTCTCTCAAAACAAAACATCAACACAACTTTCTTTTCTTTTTTTTTTTTTTTTTAACGTTTATTTATTATTGAGAGACAGAGAGAGACAGAGCATGAGCATGGGGGGGGGGTGGTGGGGGGTGGGCAGAGAGAAAGAGGAGGAGACACAGAATCCGAAACAGGCTCTAGGCTCTGAGCTGTCAGCACAGAGCCCATGTGGGGCTCTAACCCACAAACCGCGAGATCATGACCTGAGCCGAAGTCAGATGCTTAACCGACTGAGCTACCCAGGTGCCCCAACACAACTTTCTTGAAAACTTCGTTGTGGCAGCATGAGGGGCACTGTAAAGAGATGGATGATACATTTATTTACCCAAGAGCCAGTTGAACAACTAAGGTGTCTTCTTTTTTGTCTTCTCCTGAAACATTTGAATCGCCAGGCTTCTATCTCTCAAGTTGAATTGAGGTATTCAGATGGAAAGTTAGAGCAGTCGTACATACAGAATGACTCTTGAATGAGACGTGGAAATGCTCCTTTCTGTAAGCCGTCTAGAGCCCGTAGAGGCCCGAGATAACCGATAAGCATGCAGTGCCATGAATCTCACCGTGAAATGCCAAGTGGTAAATTGAGAAGAATGTATGGAGAATACAGAGAGAGTTAGGAATATGGAGAGATTTCATAAACAAGATGCAAAAAGTACTGACCATAAAGGAAAAGATTGATAAATTTGACTACAGTTGATCAACTTCTGTTTACTAAAAAGATGGGACAAAACAGGTTTGGGAAAAGTCTTTAGAACACATACAACAGACATGAGACAAAGGACTCATGGTCAGAATACAAAGAGCTGTCATGAGAGTGTAAATTTGTACAACCGCGTTAGGAAAAAGTCTGGTGGTATCTAATGAAGCTGAAGATAACATGCCCTGTGGTCCAGCAGCTTCACCCCCAGGTTACACTGTAGAACAGCAGCTCCTCAAACCTCTTGATCTCACTTTATACATACATATATAATATATATATATAGTATGTATATACTATATATATATTTATATATATATCATATATATATGAGATATATATATATATATATATATATATATATATATCTCATATATATATATGAAAGAACAAGTGGGGGAGAGAGGGAGAGGGAGACAGAGGATCCTAAGTGGGCTCCATGCTCAGTGTAGAGCCCGACGTGGGGCTTGATCTCATGACCCTCATGAGCCAAAATCGAGAGTCAGATGCTCAACTGACTGAGCCACCCAGGTGCCCCATCTCACTTTATACTTTTAAAACTTATTGAGGACCTCAGAGAACTTTTGTTTGCATGGATTATATCTATTGATGTCATCTGCCATATTAGAAAACAGAGAAATTGTTTTTTTTTTTTATGTTAATTTTTAAGAGAGAGAGAAGGAGATAGAGCATGAGCAGAGGAGGGGCAGAGAGAGAGGGAAACACAGAATTCGAAGTGGGCGCCAGGCTCTGAGGTGTCAGCACAGAGCCTGATGTGGGGCTCGAACTCATGAGCTGTGAGATCATGACCTGAGCTGAAGTCAGATGCTTAACCGACTGAGCCACCCAGGCACCCCGAAAACAGAGAAATTGTTAAAATATTTATTCATTGAAAAGCTCATTATGTGTTAACATAAATAACATTTTCAATGCAAAATAACTAAGTTTTACCAAAACAAAACAAAAAAAAATTAGTGAGAAGAGTGGCATCGTTATACAGTTCTGCAAATCTGTTTAGTGTGTAGCTTAATAGAAGACAGCTGGATCCTCATATCTGCACTTTTGCATTCATCTTTTGTGGTACGTTGTTTTGGTTGAAGTATATGAAGAAAATGTGGCCCTCCACAGATATGTCGTCAGAAAAAGGAGGAGTATTTTAATAACCTTTCCAAATAATTGTAGATACTTGTCTTTGATACTCAACTAAGACTGCAAATGGTAGTTTCTTAAAGGTTGGTGGCAATGTGAAACCTGCAAGCATATCAACAAACTTGTAATTATTTATTAATTACGTTATTTTAGTTTATCTTGCACTTTGCATAGATTTTTACTCACGCATGATCTTGTAACACCAAACGTCGATTACTTGAAAATCTTGGTTTACCGAACTACGTGGATCTATTCATTGCCGACATGTTTCATTATACAATATTATGATGTCACATTCTTTAACTTCACCACTGATCTCATCAGAAAAGTGTTTAAGTATCAGAAAGCTGTCGAGCACATAGTGGCAGATACAAGTTTTCCAAAAATCTAATTTTCACTTGAAAGCCCGAATTTTATCAGTGGCACCCAAACTGTCAGTTGTTTTTCTGAAGTGATAGGCTCACCTGTCTGCCGGATACTCAAGTCTGAATAACCATAGTTTGTCTGACTGTCATTCCTTCAGTAAAAATGGTGTCCCAGGAAAAAAGCAGCTACTGTCAGCTCAAAGGCAGACAGTTGCCCAAGTGCCTTTCTCCAGGCAACCTTTGAACCTTGGTATGCAGCAAAAGTGCTTTATGTGTACTCTCCCATTTTGACACACAGACGATTAAAAAGACATGTATAAGGGTAGAGACTGAATACAATTAATATCTCTGCTGCTCCACCAAGGACATTTTAATGTGAACCTGGCATGTTTTCTTTAGTGTGTGGAGGTGAGGAATACAGTGATTGTTAGTACAGTCTGGTGCTGCTGCCTTTGTTCATGTCATCTTGAACCCATCCCAGTTTTTCACTGGTTTTCAATAGTGAAGGAGTCTGGGACCCCCAGGGGTCCTAGGACCCCTCTCCACCCCAGGAGTTAGTTGGACCATGCTTGAGAGCTGCTGCCCTAGAGAGAGCACAGTTCTCGTGCACCCGGATACATGCATGTCACTGGGAGTGGGGGGGCGGGCGTATGATGGAGGAGGGGTGCGCGGTGGGGAGGGTGCTTCTGGCATGCTGACAGCGTCCTGTTTCTTGACCTGGGTGGGGCTGTTGCTTTATAATATACAGATCTGTCCATTTATATTTATGCACTTGTCTCTGTGTTTGTTACTTAAGAATCCACTTCTCTGACTTTTACTAGTATTGCTGGTCTCTGGTTTAGCAATACAGGGTGTGGAGGAGGGAGGAACCACCCTCCAGTGCTCCCCTCTTTGTATTGGATGCCGGATGTATTTGTCCCACCTTTTCTGCTTTTTGGGCTGTGGTTCCTTTGGTTCTATCACAGTTAAGGCAGAAATTCAAATACTGCAAGGGTGTTTTCCCCTTCGGTTACAGATGTGGCCAAGGCAGTAAAAATTACGATGAGGAAACTTTTTTAATTCAAAATTTTATATAGTGCTTAGTTATTTGAGACTTAGGAACCTTTCTGTAGAAGCTGTTCCCATATCCTTATTTTCTGGAAGGGGAACAAAGTGAAAAATGACTTGAGTAAGGACTTGAGTAAGTGGAGACTAAAACCATTTCTAACTCCTGCTGTTATTAAATCATGAAACTCTGGTGACTGTAAATGAAATAAGAAATAGTAGTGAGATTTTGGCATTACTGTATTACCTTACTTTTGGTCATGCTATTCTTAGTGGTCAAATTTTATCTCCGGAACACTGAACTAAGCCCACCAGGTACTAAGACTTGCATTTCATAGGTAAGAAAACTGACGCACAGAAAAGATCAGTAATTAACTCTGTAGCAAAGCCAGGACTCTTCTTGATTTCATGACTCCTAGAATTTGCTTTTCCCACAAAGTTAGTTGAATTATAAGGAGTTCAAGATAGTCCCCAAAATGTGGACTCTTGCATCTTGACCTCTTTGGCCCTCTTTGCTGCAAGCCGAGCTCAGGCTCTCCCACTTCTGACCAGGAACATCAGTCAGTGTTCTGTATGTACCTCAGCACCATCTGCCCTGCTTCCTTACGTTCTGAGACTTGGAATGAGACCGTTTAGAAAACCACAAAGACCAAAATAATTTCAGTGTTGTCCGTTAGAAACTGTGTCCGTGGAGGTGTGCATTCTCTGCTACTAATCATAACCTTCAACGTGAACCCCTGCACTGTAAGCAAGAGGAGTGTTTACTGTCCGGTTTTTAGCCGTCGGGATGACTGGAGAGTGATGGAGCTGGACGGCAGGTAAAACCGGTTACCTTTCGGATGTGCCCGATCTCCCAACAGGACTAGCCTCTTGTTCCCGGGCAGAGGGTCGTACGCTCTGGGTTTGTGTGTGCAAGAGTGTGTGCACGAAGAGAACAGAATTACCCAGCGTGATTGCAGCAGATTAGGCAAAGCCTGCTGGACTCTGGAGGGTGTGTGGATGGGCATGCCTGTAGAACGAGCTCTGATTTCAATGGGCATGTGAAGTCTTCACGAAAGTGGCTGAGATTCTCTGGCAACAGAACATAAATTAAGGCTCTTTTTATAGTTTGTCCAGGCTAATCTTTTTTTGTAAGTAATATTTACCTTCGTTAAGGGTTAGTGTCCCCGGATAAATAAAAACATTTTTGGATATTATCAGCCTTGGGTTTCACAACCAGGACCCACAGTCAGCGCGTATTTTTCTCATTAACTCCTACCAGCATGTTATTTCTAAGATTTAGGTCTTGATCCAAGTCTTTCGTAAGTGAGATATAACAGAAATCTAAGAAATGAATCTACTAATTGCATTTTTACTGATGCATTTCAAATAGGGCCGTCTAATTATAAGCAACCCCACACACAAATGGCTGCCGCCCTTGCCCCAGTTTTCCCCTTCTAACCAGGCCCAGATGCTGCTGCCACGGAAGCCGTTGTCTGTGCTCAGAGAATCTGAGGGTCAGAGTAGCGGGAGGAGGAGACATCGTGGAAACTGTGGCCAGGGGAGTGGACCCCAGGAACAGGGCTGGGCTGGTCGTACCGCGGCAGCTGCCTGCCTTCTTGTTCGCTACCAGAGTTCTCCTCACATATCCTTGTCAAGCGCCATTGACCAGAGTAACAGGTGTGGGGTGGCAAGAGTCTTCTTTAACGTATAGCAAGGAGGCGAAGAGCATGCGTTTGGATTCTGACACTTCAGACTCGAAATTGGGTGTTAATCACTTTCCGGCTGTGTAACCTTTGGGCAGGTTGTTTTACCTCACCTTCCAGGTCTGTTTTGTCTTCTGTGAGTGGGAATAAAACTTGTGTACATACACTGTACATGATCCAGTGCCTAGGATGTGGCAAGCTGTCAGCAGACGGTAGCTCTTATCATATATGCAAAAAAATAAATGGTTCACCAATGATCCCTGCAGCGTATATGATCTCTGTGACAGTGCTGTACTGCAGATCTCTCATTGAACTCTACTCCCTGGAGGAACTGACATTTCAAGAGGGATAGGACAGGAGGGAACTTTTACCATAGAGATGCTAGGGAAGGGGCAGGCCAAGGTGGGAAACTCAGGAGATTCAGAGCATCGTAAGGTCCTGTTAAACGGGGAGAAGATTAAGAAATGGGACTGGGTAGAGTCTTCCCCCAGAAAAGGCAGAGAATTCTTCCCTATTAAACCACATACACATCGTTGCCAGGACCCCAAACTCAGGTTGGGACTGTTAATATTATATCTGCCCTGTGATTGCACGTTGTGTATGTCACAGAGCTTACAAAAAGTGCCCGTGTTTCGGTCTTGCCCCGGTCGCTCAGATCTGAATCTTAGATGGTGAGACCCTGCAGCACCTTAGGGAACTGATGTGCAGCCAGGGTTTAGAGACACTCGAGCCACGTGTGGGCTGAGTATACTTGTGAGGGTTAGCCTGGAAACCTGCCCATTCTAAGTTCTAAACAAGTGGGAACTTCTTACACACACATGCGTGTGTGCATATGCAGTCTTAACTTCACCAAAACTTAGTCCTGATTCTACACTCATGAGGAGTGTAGAAGAGATGTTATTGTCAATGCTTTTAAGGTAGAGAAGTAACGTTTATTTACAAATAACTATAAAATTTCCAAGGTACCATGAGTGCCTTTAATAGAGGCATAAATTAGGATGACAGTTCAGAGGAAGGACAAAGTGCTCATGAGCGCTAGCAGGGAAGGCTTTTTAGAGGAAGTGCAATTTGACTTGAATCTTAAAGGGCGGGTAGGGTTCTGGATGGTGAGGATGAAGAAGGAAAGGGATTTCAGAGGGAGGGAATGTTGTGAACAAAGATGCAGAGATAGAAAAGCCCAAGGCATATATGGGAACAATAGATGGACCCGCTAGGGAGTGAGTTGAAGTTTATGCTGAGGAATTTGGCAACTTAATGTGGGTTTTGAAGCGGAGGGTAACGTGGAGAGAGCTATCTTTTAAGGAAGGTGAATCTTCCTGATGGTTCTGAGGATAGAGGGCTGGAATGCAGATGCATTTTCATAGTCGTGTGTCTTTTCTGAAGAAAAGAGGCTGCGTGAAGGAGTGAGGGAACGGCACCCGTTGGACAGTGGACAGTGGTGGTGGGGTACATGGAGAGAATGGGAAATAGGAGGGGAGGCGGCTGGATCAGAAGAGAGGAAATTCATTCTTTTACTCAACCTGCTGTCGCCTGATGTCTACATATTATTCTGCAAGATCTACATTGGCCCATTTCAAACCACTATGTGGGTTATTCCTCAAGATTCAAAGGTGCAGAAAAAAGCTGGAAAAATTTTTTGAAAACTACCTTTTCTCCCCTGAGATTTTTTTTTTTTTTACTGAAATTGAGAATAGAACTTTGGGAAAATTGTTTAAGATAAGGTGTTCCTATTGCAACCTGCTCATGACTGCTGATCCCCTCCCCACCCCCAAATTATTTCTGAAAACCTGGCAATAGAAAGACTTCTCTGGAAAACCATCTGCAGCTCTCACTTCCCTGAATCTCATTCTCCCTTTGTCAGGCATTCTTTATCTAATGGCCCAGATAAAATGAACTCTGGGAGAGTCTGAGTGCATTTCCACTTATGAGCACAGAGAAATACTTTATTTAGAAATAGGAGGGTTTTGCTGCAAGCCAACCCGTGTGGCTGCTCAGCTCTGCTATCCCAAAATTCAGGAGGGCGTGTGGGTATGGGGGCACCTCTCCTGGATTCGCCTGGATTTGCCCTGGACTTGGAATCTTGAGAAAGGACAGCGATTTATGTTATTTCCAGTTAATATAAATATTAAGAATGAGAAGAAAGGCTATTGTTACTGCTGCCTTAGAAGAGAGACTAATTAGGCAAAACCATCCATGGGAGAAGTTATCATCCGGGAGGTGGCCTTGCCTTAGGAAGTTTCTTCCACCTTAAAGAAATTGAAAAACTGGTATAGACGTAAAGGTGATAGAACAATGTTAAAAATTTTTATTTTGGGAAAGATATTAACTACAGCCATTGAACTACTGTTTTTACTTTTGACCTTTGCCTTATTCCACATATGTATGTTTACATGTAGGTGTAGATAATATCCATGCAATGATGTATTCTGGAATGTGCACTTAAAATATAACAATGATTATCTTATGTCTTTATATCATTTTTATGATAGGAATTTATTTAGTATTATACATATTTTATTGGGTTTATAAATCATAATTTATCAAGCAGCTCTTTAATACTGGCTTGTTAGATTGTTTCTTGTTTTTAGGTACTAGAGAAACACTGCATTGTATATCTTCCACATGTGCCATTTTGCCTTTATTCCATTATTTCCCTAGAATAGATTCTTAGGAGTAGATTTATTTAGTCAAAGGGTACAGTATCTTTATGGTGTTTGTCTCACTTCCTTTCTGAAAACGAGTACTTTCTGTATTTGCTCAGTGCCCTAAGGGTAATAAACCGAGAAACTATAACATTTTCTTACTTTGCCACAATTTTGATTTTAGTTTTTTAATCTCAAATTGGTAACAACTATTATTTCCTTAAATTTAGGATCCCATAAGTGTATTTATAGCTGTAATATAAATTAAAAATAAATTCAGTTCATTAATTTTTAATTAAATAACCTGTATCCTTTATGACATAAAATAAACCCCATACGTTATCTTCTTTTCTTCAATATTTCCAGAAAGTTTATCTGACTAATATTTTAGAACTATAAATCCCTTTAAAATCCTCCTTTTGTTTCTTTTCTTCACAATACGCTAGGTCAATTCAGTCATATTTACATACCTAGTAGGTCTGTGTCTCCTTGAAAAATTTTGGTGTTTGTGCATACACTTGTATATTTTTCTCTTGTTAATTTTATAAAGGAAAAACCCAAGTTTTATTTGAGCTGTTGTATATTGATCTGGTATATTAAAATACATTTTCCTGCAAGTGCAAGTCATTTTGTGTTTAGGTGGGTCTTTTTCCAAGGACTTATTTTCTGTGTGTCTGATATATAGCCACGTTAAGACTGAAATAAGCTTTGTGGCTGAGAATAGTCTCCTTGCCAGTTGTGGCAGTGGTTTCTGTCACACTTTTCTTTCCCCTCCAGTCCATCCTATTCATTACTCCCAGATTAATTTTCCTAAAACACTGCTTACTGAAAAACCTCACTGAAAAACCTTAATTGACTCCCCGTTTCTAGATGAATTGAGTATAAACTCTTCACCTTGGCATTGAAGACCTGGGACAAAACATGCTTTTGCAGGCTCACGAGAGCCACTGGTGAGGAGATTTCGCATGTTCCCACAGTTCCCTACCCCAGAAACCTCTAGGGGTAGGACCCTCTGAAATCTCTCTCTCTTTTAAAGCTCCCCAGTTGAAGCACCGCTGGACAGGGGTGATGAACTCTGTACCTGGAAAAGGGCAGACACAGACTTACACCCTGGCTTTGCCACATACTAGCTTAATGATTTCTAGTGTGGGTGCAGGGCTCTTTGCTTCAGCTTTCTTCTTCTCTCTGCAAAATGGGGTCCAGTGGTACCTTGTGAGGATAATCGCAGCTCTGCATATGATAACCGGTACAGGGTAAGTACTAAACAAATATTGACTGCTACTGTTTGGTAGTAGTAGGAATAGAAATCAAAAGTTTTGCATTCAGGCAAAGCCCATATGAGATGTGGTCTCATATCACAACTCAGTTCTTCTTTCTAGATCTTATCTAAATAAACTACTTCTCTGACCCTCAGTTTCCTCACCTGTAAACAGGGCTAATAATGCCTCCCTTTTTAAAAAACATATAAGATATAAACTTTTTAAAAAAAATATATATATATATATATATAAAATGTTAGCACATTGCTACAGTGGGCACACAATTATATGCCAGGTACTTATGTTTTAACTCCCCTTCCCATTAACGCTCTGAGGTGCTACCACCACTCCCATTATTCTATAGATGAAGAAGCTAAGACAGAGAAGTTAAGCAACTTGCTCAAGGTCGCACAGCTGGGAAACCATGGATTTAGACTCAGTCCTCTGACCCCGGAGCCCACTCTCACCCACTGTGCAGTATTCCTTCTCATTTTTGTATTGCGTTATTATTGACTTCCTTTATTCCCCCACCCCCCACCACCTGTGTCAGTGCTAACTCCCTTAGGAAGGTGAGGAATTTTTCTTTACACCCCCTGCAGCACCTAGCAAGTAGCTCATCTGTAGAAGACACTTAACAAGTGTGTGCTCAATTGAGTACAATAAACATACCCATTTTTCACATCTGATCACAGGTACACTACTTTTGGCTTTAGGCAGCTGTCTCCTGGCAGACTGTCTTCCAGCCTCAAATCAGAGGACTCTTAATTCACGCACTTAGCTGCTGTCCCAGCCTCTTCTTTCTGAGCTTTAAAAGTCTGAGCCCTGGGGCGCCTGGGTGGCGCAGTCGGTTAAGCGTCCGACTTCAGCCAGGTCACGATCTCGCGGTCCGTGAGTTCGAGCCCCGCGTCAGGCTCTGGGCTGATGGCTCGGAGCCTGGAGCCGGTTTCCGATTCTGTGTCTCCCTCTCTCTCTGCCCCTCCCCCGTTCATGCTCTGTCTCTCTCTGTCCCAAAAATAAATAAAAAACGTTGAAAAAAAAATTAAAAAAAAAAAAAAAAAAATGTCTGAGCCCTGAAGGGGAGAGGATGGGAGTCTGGGTGATAGGATTTGGTAGGGACTCTCCGTGAGGACTAGGCACCTGGAAGGCAGCCTGGTCGGGGAGGGGCGGGGTGGTGCTGGAAGGTAAGAGTCCAGCCCGGGAAACCGCTGTCTCAGGGGAAGGCAGGGTTAGCTGCCACCCATTTTGCCCTTCCCCTGTGACCACGCCAAGAAGCAGCTCCCCCTTGCAGTTAACCCTGTACGCCTCACACTTAACCCTGGACGCCTCATCGGGTTCAGGGAGGCACCACGTTCATTTCCCAAAAGGATGACCCTATTTCGACTTGCTGTTTAAAGGGGTCGATCTGGAGGTGATTGTCTTCTCTGATCTCTTTCCAGTCTACCAGCAGAATGAGAGTGTCACCTACATCTTTTCATGCTGTTACATTTACTTTATGGATTTCACACTTACTCCCTAAAAGACCCTTTTATTTTAGCTTTCTCCAAAGGAGAAATTTAGGTGTACATCTTCCTTTATTACTTATACTCTGAAATTTTGGAGATTTAATCAGAATACTTATCTTCCTGAGTAATCCAGAATTCTGTATTACAGTTGTGAGTATTGTCCTTTGACATTAAAATTTTATCTGAACCTTTGATTTCTGTTTTTTTTTTTTTTTTTTTTTTTACAGCATCTGCTGTTGTATTTTTAAATTACAGAATCAGAATATATTCATTGTAGAAGACTATAAAAATGCAGAAAATAATAAGTTAAAAAATAAAACTGTGCTGCATTGTGTTATTTAGTGATATTAACTTTTAACAATTTGACAAGTGCTCTTCTACTGTTTTTTCAATGAATACACACACACACGATATGAACATATGTATATAGCGTATACACACACAGAAACGTTTCATAAAGTTAGCATTTGGCTGCACATACTATATCTTGATTATCTCTCATTGTGTGATTTGTAAGTATCGTCCACGGACTTGTTTGAAAAAACAATGGAAATGAATGTAAAGGCACTTTGTGTACATTGCTGACAATCCACATCAGGCATTTATTACTAGCGCATTTCCTAGGACCTGGGCAGCCTTTTGTCTGAGCTCCATTTGGAAGTCTGTCTCAGCAGTAAGAGTGACTAAAAGAAAACAAGCTTGACAGGGAATTTCGAGGTGGTTCCCTCTATGGATCAGAGGCGCTGGCCTTCCCCCTGCCATTTGAGTCCTGTTAGGAAAACAAAGCTGCCTTTGGACTGTGCACTACTGTATGTGGTACTTGATTCTATATGTGCTGGTTTTCCACATACCTCGCCAAATTGGTTTCCTGACCATGACCTTGTAGTTCAGCATTTCCCCTTCCCTCCACCCGTTTCCTGCCTTTGCTTTTGATCATCAGGATTTTTTTTTCACATGAATCCCACGGTAGTAATGTAATAGACCCACCACTGGAAGATCCCACCCTTGGTCTCCTGAAATTCTTTTTGGAAAAGTACATTTTACAGGTCTGTACTCAGTAATTGTAATATGAAACTACCACACAATGAAAAAAAAAATGTCTTTTTCATTTTATTTTTTCTAACAAATTTTAGAACAAACACTTTTTCTTCATTAAACCTGGCATCAGCATTGCTTTTAAGGAGTGTTTTCAACTCTTACCTGTATGCATGTGACTCCTATATTTTGTTCAGCCCTCATCTCTCCTGTTCCAGTTTTGTATTTCTGTATACATTTAGGACATCTCCAGTTAAGTATAAGACTATCACTTTAAACTTAGTTTGTCTTATATGGACCTCATTATCTTGCATACAAACCTTCTTCAGCTACTTGTGTTTTTTCTTTCCTGTGGAATCTAATACTCTTTCACTTTCCTGGAATAATTATTAGTAATAGTAACTAACTACTATTAGAACTAGTAAGAAAAAAACAGTAAGGTGGCCAGATGCAAAGAAAATATGCAGAGTTCAATAGCTTTCCTATACATTATCAGTGATCACTTTGATAATATAATGAAATAGGGGTGCCTGGGTGGCTCAGTCGGTTAAGCATCCGACTTCGGCTCAGGTCACGATCTCGTGGTTTTTGTGGGTTTGAGCCCCACGTTGGGCTCTGTGCTGACAACTCAGAGCTTGGAGCCTGCTTCAGATTCTGTCTCCCACTCTCTCTGCCTCTCCCCCGCTCACACTCTTTGTCTCTCTCTCTCAAAACTAAGTGTTTAAAAAAATAGAAAATGTAATGACATAATTAGCCCCAATCACCATAGCAATAAAATAAAATAAAATAAAAATTTTTAGTAATAATTTTGTAAGATACATAAGAAAATTTTGCTGAAGGACTGACTATTTGGGGAAACACATTCCAAGATAAGACGATGCCAGTCCTCCCCAAAGTGGTCTATATATTCAATGCAATTACAACCAAAATCCCAATAAAAATTTTAATAGAATTTCATAAGCTGATTCTATTGTTTCTCAAAATTTGAATGAAGAAGAATGAAAGGAATAATCCTACCAGGTATACTTCTATCTTAAGCCTAACATAATCAATACATTAAAAACCAAACAAACAAAAAAAGCTATGGCATTGGCACAGGGAGAAACTAACAGATCAATGGAACTGAACAGAATCCAGGAAAAAAAAAAAAGACATAGAACCAAAGTTAATATATGGTAAGTACAGCTTTTGTAATCAGAGGGAAGAGAATGGGCTGTTCAATAAATTGGAGAGAAAGAGGATAAAGAGAATGTTGTAAAGGCTGTGAAGTGAGAGAATGTGCACGGTGCATCTCGTGAAGCAAGAAACTCCCATGACTGGAGAGGAGGAATAGGGGCAGTAGGGAGAGATGATGTTAAGGAGGTGAACAAGGGTCCTTACACATCCTTCTAAAGAGTTTGGGCCTTTTATTCACGTGCCTTACTCATCTCCAGGTTAGGAAAAATATTCTCGTACCTTTTATTCTATGTTCTTTTATGATTTCTTTTTACATTTAGATCTTTCATTTATTTGGAACTTATACCCATTCATTACATGAGCTAAGGATACAACTTTCATCTTTCCTAACTAAATAACCAATTATCCCAACTCTATGAATTGAAATCTTCTTGCATTGATTTTAAATGCTGTTTTATTTGTTATTTAATGTTTATTTTTGAGAGAGAGAGGGAGAGTGGGGGAGGGACAGAGAGAGAGAGAGAGAGAGAGAGAGAGGGAGACACAGAATCTGAAGCACGTTCCAGGCTCTGAGCTGTCAGCACAGAGCCCGATGTGGGGCTCAAACTCACCACGAGCAGTGAGATCATGACCTGAGCCGAAGTCGGATGCTTAACTGACTGAGCCACGCAGGCACCCCTTAAATGCTGCTTTGAATGTCCTCACGTACAAAATTATTTTTCTGGGGTTGTTACTGAAGTGTATTCCATTCCATAAACCTGTTTCTATATAAAATGCACCACCTTGAATAGTCTTAAGCAGCAGAGGGACATGATGGGATTTGCATTGTCGGGAGATTACAGTGGTCGGTTAGGATTCTGTCCCAGTGAAATTCAAGCAGGAGAGTCTCAGCCAGAACTGAACCAGAGCAGTTGGAGTGGAATGGGCAGGACTTGGTGTTTGCTGGAATGTTGTGGGTTTAGAAAGAGGAGGGGACGAGGATGGAACCCATATTCTTGGCTTGGGAAACTGGATGGATGAAGATGATGCCTTTCACTGAGAAAGAGGAAGAGCAGCAGATTGGAGGAGGGGCTTGAGAAGAGAATGAGTTCAGTTTTGGACATGCTGAATTTGAAATACCAAGAAGACAGATTTCTCAGGGGAGAAGTAGAGTTTGGCCTTTGGGTTTGTGAGTCCAAATCTCATTAAAGATCTGGGGGAAGAAATATTTATGAGGCATCAGCAGATAGCCCACAATTGGTGAGTGGGAGCAGATGAGGGAGTACAGCAAAGGACGTAAGTGAGCAGGTGAGGACAGCATCCTCAGGAATACATGAGGGAGAGGAGCCTCCAAAAGAGGCTGAGATCGAGTGGCCAGAGAAGCGGGGAGAAATTTCAGTGAAGTGTTCTGGAAGCCAGGGGAAGAGCTCATTTAAAAAGAATAGAATGGGGGTGCCTGGGTGGCCCAGTCGGTTAAGCGTCCGACTTCAGCTCCGGTCACGATCTCACGGTCCGTGAGGTCGAGCCCTGCGTCGGGCTCTGGGCTGATGGCTCAGAGCCTGGAGCCTGCTTCCGATTATGTATCTCCCTCTCTCTCTGCCCCTCCCCCGTTCATGCTCTGTCTCTCTCTGTCTCAAAAAAATAAATAAATGTTAAAAAAAAATATTTTAAATAAATAAATAAATAAATAAATAAATAAATAAATAAATAGAATAGAATGTAGTCTGGTAGTATACTGTCCTGCAAGGAGATCTGGATAGCTAAGCTCTGAAACATTTCCCTGGACTTAGTAACAAAGAGGCCGTAGCTGACTATGACAAGAACTGGTTGGATGGAGTGGTGGAGTGGAAACTTGTAGTGAGTTGAGCACTGAATGGGAAGGGGAAAAAGTGGAGATAGGCACTTGTTAAGAATTTTGAGTGCAAAGAGAAGACAGATGGTGGGACCTGAGAGGTGAATGGCCAACTGGAGTTGAACAGTTTTCAGAGTTTCTCTTTTGAAAGTGGAAAAGGTTTCAATGTACTTAGATGCTGATGGGGAGGATCCACATGAGGGAAAGGAAAAATTGACAGGTCCTGGTCTCTAGGGTGGCTGAAAACAAGAGCCCCGAGGGGTTGGGGTGCAGAGACAGAGTGCGTGTGTAGATGACCCTGTCAGGTAGTGGTCAAGCTAAGAGAGTATGAAGGCTTCTGTTTTCCCTGTGAAGCAGGAGCAAGGTTTTCTTCTGCAAACAGAGATGTGGTAGAATGAAGGTTTTAAGAAAAAATGCACAGAGTTTGAAATAGCTACTGTGTAGAATGAAGAGGGGCAACTAGCACAGTATGATGCTTTGGGCTCGTGGAGTTTGAATTCGTAGGGACAACGTCTTTGTGAGCTGAAGGTCTGGAGCCGAGGCTTCCGTTCAAGATGAGACACAAGATTTGGGATTGTTAGGAACCTTAAATTAAGGATTGAGAGGAAAATGAACAATTGGCAGAGCAGATAGATCAGAGAAAGAGACTCCGGACAAGGATATTGAAGGGGAATAGTAGGAGAAATAGAAATGCCCAGCAAGTGTGATGTCACGGTGACTAAGAGTTTCAAGCAGAAGGGGTGAGCTGAGGAATAGAGTCAGTGTAGAGCTGGGGTTCTTGACGCTGGCTGCACATCAGATTCAGCTGGGGAACTTCACACAGGGACCCAGCCCTCTGCCAACCCAAGACCAGTTAAATTGCAATCTGCAGGTGGGGCCTGGGCATCAGTATTTTTTTTTTTTTTTGTACTGTACTGTAGCAGGGCTGAGAATCACTGCTATAGAGAGAGAAATGACGAAGACTGAGATGCGATTGGACTTGGCAACCAAGTTATCAGTGTCTTTTGAAGAGCGGTTGCCGTAGAGTGGGGAGACAAGATTCCAATCCGTTGGGAGGAGGGGCTGGCTGAGGACACAGCCAGTGTGGGGAAAGTAAAGTAAATGGAGAGACCTGAGGCCGCGTGGCCCCCATCTTCTTAAAAGTAGGCGTTGTTGTCAGCCACTAACCATAAGTGGGGTGTGGATCTATTTGAGACTTTGTGGATAGTGGGGAAGAAACCGAACAGATGCTATGAGGAATTGTAAGAGACGGTAAAGCCGCCGTAATGGTGAAGATGAGCGTGAATTGCATTCTGTAATTATCTGGCCTCTGTTCCTCACTGTTAACTGAAGTAGCGCATACGGCACTGATGCGTATGGTGGAGTTGCATCTGAGGCAGGAGATAAGTTTCGAAGGTAGCATGTAAGGCCAAAATTGCATTTGGTCAAAACTGCTCTTGTAAATCCCCAAGGAAGGTGCACAGTGGGGACTGCCATTCCATCTCCCCAGACAGCTAGTGTTCCCTAGCAGCAGTGGAATAATCACTGTTTCTTCAGTCGAGCACAGATAAAATAGTTGACTTGCATATAACTAATGTTCTATGAAAAAATGTGTCTTTATGCTAAAACCCCACTCAACCTAATTAAATACTGTCTTGAGTCATTAAAGAGGGGTACTTAAATACCGAAATGGACTAACGGTACAAAATTAGTTTCCCCTCTTGTGTCCTGAGCATACAATGAGTAGAGCGGGAGGAGTTGCCTTTACTAGCTAAATTGTTGTCTTCCTGTTTCCTTTTTAAAAAAATGGTTGTTTTTTTACTTTTGAGAGAGAGAGAGTGTGCACATGTGCACATGCACACGCAAGCTGGGGATGGGCACAGAGAGAGGGAGAGAGAGAGAATCCCAAGCAGGCTCCGCACTCTCAGCGCAGAGCCCTACATGGAGCCCCATGTCACAAACGGTGAGATCGTGACCTGAGCCGAAATCATTAGTCGGAGGCTTAAGTGACTGAGCTACCCAGGCGCCCCCAGTTTCCTTTTTTTAATTGAGCACATATAGTTGAATTTGAGTAAGTTAAATGCATGGTAATGCAGCTCACACTACTGTATTTTTTTTCTTGCTTGTCCCTTGCTATTATCTTTGGGAGAATATAATACAGTAGTTAAGAGCATGGGCTGTGGCTTAGTCCACCTGGGTTCACAAAACATCACCGTCACTTACAACATGTATGACTTTGGTCATGTTACTTAGTCTCGCTTTTCCTCACCTGTCTCATCTGTAAAGTCAGCATGAAAATACTATCTACTTCATAAATTTATTGTGAGGACCAAATGGATACATGGAAAGCACTCAATACTGTTAGAGATTATTATTGTTGTAGTAACAGTGGCATGTGATGCTTCCTAAGTGTGATCTGATGTTAGACTACAACTTACATCACAAGGTCAGACTTTTCCCAGACCGTAGATTATGGCCCAGTTGACGATCTTTGCCTTTCACATCAAGGCCTTGGTGAAAGAGCTGCTGGCAAAGTTCAGATGTTTTACTACCAAAAAAGGAGCCATAGGGGTGCCTGGGTGGCTCAGTCGGTTATGCGTCCGACTTCAGCTCAGGTCATGATCTCACGGTCCGTGAGTTCGAGCCCCGCGTCGGGCTCTGGGCTGATGATGGCCCAGAGCCTGGAGCCTGCTTTCGATTCTGTGTCTCCCTCTCTCTCTGACCCTCCCCCGTTCATGCTCTGCCTCTCTCTGTCTCAAAAATAAATAAACGTTAAAAAAAAAAATTAAAACAAAAAAAAAAGGAGCCATATTTATGACTTTTAAAGAATCGAACTTGCTGCAGTGGGGTCTTCGTCAAATCTCAGAACAAAACAGATCACCAGTCATCACACCAAGTCACGGTCTTTACACGAAGATAAATGGTACATATGCTGGGAGGTAGTAGATTTTCTAGTATCGTATGTTTTACAGGTCGTCTCTACCAAAACTGTGCTATGTGTTGAAGGCATTCTTGTAAATGAAACGATACGATGAGTTGCCCAGATTTTAGGCCTCGTGATTTTTTTGCAAAAACAGGCATTTATTTTAAAAGAACACCCCTATTGTAAAGGGACAATGAAATGAAGTCTAATGATGTGATAATGAAATTAAGGGATGGCTCAAAATGGAGTGATAAAGACATAAAAAGAAGGAAGCTTCGTTGTAAAAGAATGGCGGGGGGGAAATACCTCTAAGATTTGAGCATTTCTTAGTTCTAGGCTTTTTATATAGCTGGATTTTGCAACGGTACCTTTTAAACTTGTGGTAATTGCTGGCATAAACTCATTTCCAGTTCTTTGAACAAGTACGTGTGTCACATTGGCAAAGATTTTTTTATTTTTCCAGAATAAAACCTGCAGCTGATAAACATATTCACTTTTACAAATTGTCTATTTGAAAAAAAAATTACCACATTTTGGCTCAGAAAATTAATTAGATTAAGCCTCTGAACTCTTTGAAATAATTGTACTATATAACCTTATGAATAAAATTTAGTTAATGCAGAGTTTTAAAGCACCTCAAAGATTTAAAATTAATTATTCACCACTTTTTTAAAAAGTCAGAACCATAATGAGTTGAATTATAGATGCCTTAAAACTTAAATATAGCTTGGTTAGTTGCATGGCTATCCCACAGCAGTAGAGTACTAGAATCATTTATGCCCTGTAATCATACGATAGCTAATACATTTATTGAGCATCGAGCATTTATTGAGCATTCTCTGTGTAAGGAACTGTTGCAAGTGCTTTATACGTATTAACTCAGTTAATCATTACAGCTCTGAGGCAGGTCTTATGTTGCCCAAGATTTCATAGCTAGTATGTGGGCAGAGCCGAGACTTGTACACATACCATCTGGCTCCAAGGCTTTAACCATTATGCTACACTGCCTGTACTCAAATATGTAAATTCTGAGGTGGACTTTAACACGCTTGAATTCCCTATATATCTTGTTTTTTAAAGAAATGGAGAGAGTTCACAGTATTAACTTGGATTTATTGTACAGGTTATGATACCCTGCAGAGAGGTTTCTGTTTCAGGTGCCCTGTTTCAAGGGCAGAATTCTTGAGATTTTAAGTACTTCAGGATATTACAGGCCATTGAAACAAGACTTTTCAGATGTGCTGGCTGTGCTATTTGCTATTTGTATTAGACCGACAGCTTGTGTTACATTACCTCTTCCCGAATCAGTCTTGCTCTCCATATTACATGCCAAACAATTTACTGACTACTTTTTAAAATGATTTTACGTTTGGGGATTTTGGAATAAGTTGTGGGTGAATATTTTTGAGTTTGCAGCAAAATAAGAGACATTTTCGTGGTGTTGGACAAAAGAATTCCATTGCATTTTGGATGTGTTTTCAAGTGTAGGTTTTCTGACTGGTCAGAACTGATGCGGTGACCATCTGAACACCTCATGGCCTTGGTTTGCTTCCTTACAGTTCCTCCGTTTACTTGCTTCTTGTGTTGATTTAGAATAGCATCATTTGTAAGATAGAGCAAATTCTTTTCTCAGGATGCTTTACCTGGGTGGCTTCTCTAGCACCTGTCTTTTCCCTGGGCCTTACATCACTAGAACGGAGGTGGGGTCAGGGGAGGATTTTATTCCCTAGTAAGCCAATTTGGTCAGCTTTAGGCTTCATTGCCATAATGATTAATAAGAGTCTCTCATGTCTTATCTGATACATACTGAATTTAATTCCTTTGGATTTAAAGGAATTAAATCTGCGTCTATGCATGTGTATGCATGATGTGTCATTATTATTATTTTGTATGTTTATGAAGATAATACGTGTTTGTTCAAGAAATCCAAACCATAAAAGTATAAATCCCCCTAAGCCCTCCGCTCAGAATGCGCTGGCATCATTTTGATGAATAAACTTCTGGACCCACCCCTAGAGGATACGTAGAAATTAATAACTTTATTAAATAAAGTCATACTATAGATGCCATTTTGCTTTATGTTATTTTCAGGCAGGGAATCCTTTCCATGTCAATATAGATGATCTTTTTAAATAGCAGCATTGTATTCCAATGTGAATGGGTACATAATAACTTACTCCCTAAACCATTATTGCCAGACATTTGTATTGGTTTTCATTTGTTCTCTTGGAAGCAGTGTACTGCTGGGAATATCACTTACACTTACATCTTTGCACGCTTTTCCATTTTTCTCAGTAAGATAAATTTGTTACAGGTTTGCTGAGTCTAGTAGAATGTACATTAAAACATTTTATAATATTGCCAGTTTGTTTTCCACTGTCTTACAGTGTGCTTCTACTAACAGCACATGAGAGATCTGTTTTATTTTGCCCAATTGCTTCTTCACTAAGCTGATTCATTTGTTTAATCAACAACTGAGTGCCTACTATGTGCCAGGGTATGCTAGGGCTTCAATAATAAGCAACACAGAAATTGTTTTTGCCTTCCCAGGATTTGTTGTTTGGGGAGACTTAACTGAATTAAGTCTTAATTTCTTTCCTTCTCATTAATTTGAAAATTTTAAACTGTATATATTGACTAGTATTCTTTTATGAATTGTGTATTCACATACTTGTTTTTCTGTAATTTATTTTTTCTTATTTATTACTAGTTTTAGATTGTTTTATGGTCAGCTCTATCTTTTTAGGCAGGCCTTTTTCACCCTGAGATCATAAAATTGTTTGCCCATTGGACTAGCTAGAGTTCTTGGTTGCAAAACCAGAAACTGACTTTGCATTCTACTTAAGCCATAAATGGTATCAGGTGCTCTCCTGAATTGCCAGAAATTGCCTGGAAGGCTAGAAACAAGAGGTCAAGAGAAGCTGGGTGGTCTGTAGCAGAATAAGGCCCCATGACAAGGGTAGATTCTTAACACCAATCTTCCCATTCTGAACCTGCTACTGTTCAAAAATAGCATCAGGAATACGTAATCTTTTCTCACTTTTCTTCATTGTTATCTCCTGTGGTGTCTTCATTCTTAGGTGTATTGTCCCTATGCAGTAGTGGGACAGCCAGAAGCCATGGTCTTATTACCTTTTTGGCATCCTTAGCAGAAAGAGGGCACTTCTTTCCCAGTAGTTTGTGCAAAGATCTTGGCGTTAGACTTCATTGGTCTGTCTTGGGACATGTATGCATCTGTGAACCAATCACTGTGTCTAGGGAGATGGAATGCTTTGATTGGCCAGGCCTAGGTCATGTGCCCCGTCCCTGGTACCAAGAGTAGAATCAGCTGGGCTGAGAAAAAGGGAGGGGTGGCTCACAAGAAAAAGTGGGGTGCTGTTATGGAAGAAGGGGAATAGATGCAACAAAAGCAACAGATGTTCTCTGTAATGATGGTATTTGACATTTTTAATAATGCTGGATTCTGCATTTATTCTGCATAAAATAATGAAGGATTCTGCATTCATTCAGTAGAGCAAAATGCCACTTTGTAATTTATTGTTCCAGAAAATTAAAATGTCCTTTTATTAAATAAGTTCTTTTTTTACTGTACATCAGTCACTAGGTAGAGGAAATACTAAAATCCTAATAAGGAAAGTAAGTTTCATCCTTCATTTTGAATCAGTTATACTGAATGAAAGACAGCTGTGTAGAGGAATAAAGAACTTTTTCTTTTTTATTGTATATATAGAACATGGGTTCTTAGAGATGCAAGATTCATACAAGGTGGGGACGTATATTTTACTAAAAAACTCATGTTATTAAAATATGATAACGTGCTATAAACATGTTTAGGAAAGCCAAAAATATAAAACTGAAAAGAAAAGTACTTATACTCTCAATTACATGGCATGAAAAGTCACTGTTGTGTGTTACAAGGTATTTCTGTAGTCATTCAAAACTGTTTCCCCATTTGAGTCAGTACTTGCTCAATGTATTTTCTACCGGGAATGCTGGCAACAAACAGAAAAATATCAAGAAACAGTGAAGCGTAGTGAAACTTCATGAGTTTTGGAGTCAGTCAAACTTGAGTTTCAATTTGATCCTAAATGATGTGACCATGAGCACGTATCCCCCTCTGTAAAATGATGTAATACCTACTTCATGAGTTTAAGAATGAAATGATGTTGTTTATATAGTAACTAGTATCATTGCTATTACAATTTGGAATTATTACTTGGGGGAAGATAACAGTGTTTTGGAAAATCAATTGTGTCAGCACGTTCAGAGACAGTGAGTATATGAAAGAAATATAATACATTCCCACCTGTGTACTGGGATTTTCTCTTGATAGCTGCAGTTTGAGTATATCTGTGGTGAGCCTTTGGGGTGAAGAGGTTGATTTACCAAAGATAGGCCATAATGTGTTGACTTGGATTATTCTAGTGTTTGAAGATCTGCGAGAAACTTTCTGTACATTTTCAGGTCTAGGAGAAAACAGCAGGAGCCTGATGTGCCCGGTAACTGCACTGTAGTCCAGCACCCTAGGGATTGAAGGAACTATCTGTGGAGTTAGACTAATCTAGCCTAGCGGCATTTGAACTTGGGGCCACACTTTAATTTGATTAACACTTTCACTTATTAGTGGTCTTGCTGTTTTGGCACTCTGCAATTGAATGATTTACACAAAGGCTTTATCCTTTGGGCAAAGCATGCATTTGTTGTCTAACTACAGAGTTTAGCATCAAATAATTTTATGACAGACCACATTTGGCATGCCTAGTTATTCAGGGAATTTTCAAAGAACTGTAGTGGGACTTTTTAGTCACACATCCTCTCCGTTCTTAGTCATCCATTCCTTTTATGGTAGTCATTAGCAAATATCTCTCAACCTCTTCTGTAATGGTTAACAGTCAGTGTAAGCACTCTGTAGCGTTGGCTGTTTTGAGCTCTGTGTACTTCATTATGAGACAGTGAGCATATACTTGTGAAAACATAAACTAAATGTTGGTATATTCTCCACATGTTTTTTTTTTTTTTTTTTTTTTTTTTTTACAGAACTACTGTTGTTAATACACATACTGAACTATTTCAAAATCACTAATTAAAAGATTTTTCCCATGTATACTTTTTTGGGTGTTATCTCTTCTGTCCTTCAGTGTACCACTTGTCCAAATGTGGTTGATTACTTACAGAATTAAGGAAAAACTGAAATGAAAGTCAGTATGATTAGAAATTTTGTGTTAATGCATGAGATGGCAGTCATTTTTACATTCTAGGCAATCAGAAGCACCTTTTACATTTAACTGCCTGACCCCAATGGTCTGGTCAAATTCCAGTGTTGCACAATTGCATTCTACCTTCCCTAATACGTAGTAAATCCAATTGTTTGGTTACCACCTGTTTACTTAACTTTTAAAAACTGTTTGTTGACTGTGCTCTTATTGTAAGGGCACAGCAGAAGCTGTGTACGTGTGTATGTGTCACTTTTTCTAAAAATTTGATAATTTTCATTCCAACCCTTCTTCTTGCCCTTCCATTTTTTCCCCCAAACTCATAGACATATTGCTCCAAACATATTCAGTAGTGTTCTTTTTCATACATCCAGAAGACTTTGAACATGTGGGTTGAAAACAACACTAAAGGTAATTAATTAAGGTAAGAGAAGGAGATAATGGGTAACACCTTTTATCCAGTGTCCAGTAAGTTATTACAAAGTATTCTTTTGTCTTGCAGGCCTCAGCATATCCGGAGTTAAATTTGTTACTTCTCCCCAGACTCCAGTTTACCCTCCTAAATGCTCTGTCTCCGCTTGTGGCATCTCTCTCCATGCTTTTGTCATCTCAACTGGAACCCCAGCTCTCTTCCTCACACCCTATATCCAGTCCTCTCAGGCCTTGAGTGGAGAAGGGGGCAGTGGTGGGTAGCCCTGGGTAGCCACAGTCTCCAGTGGTCTCATCTAGCAACCAGTAGGTGCATCCATTAACTGTAGCATGCTGTATAAATCCCAGCTGTGTAGCAGCTGTATGACTTTGGATGATTATGTAAACCCTCAAGTACTCAGTTTCCTTCTTTGTAAAATGGACATCATCCTCTCTAACTTGGGGGGTTGCTATGAAGATTAAGTGGAAGATAAAACTGTTTAGTGCTCAGTAAATGCTATGTTACAGTACTTATTTGAACTACTGAAATATTACATAATTCCTTTTTGTGTGCTCTCTGATCGGTTCTAAACTCCTGTACAAAAGGACTATGCCTTACTTTTGTCCAACATCTGCGACGATGCTTGCATTAGTAGTAGTGGTACATAGTTGCTATGCCCTCATAACAACCCTATGTGGGAGATACTGTCGTATCCATTTAACTGATGAGGGAACTGAGGCACAGAGAGGTTAAGTACTTGTTCCAAGGCTACATAGCTATTAAGGGGAGGAAACAGAATTTGACCCCAGGCATCCTGGTTACAGACTCTGTGCTCTTAACTACCACACTAGGCTCCCTTATAGTAGGTATAATAAATATCTGTTGAATAAATGAATAGGATTCAGATAAAGAGGCATGTGGGACAGAGTGCTGGAAATAGTCTTATTCAATGAGATGTGGGTAAGAAGTAAAAAGATTATCAAAAGGTAGACAAAATGAATAAAATAAAGCATTGATAAATAGGGGAACAGGGAATATAATCAGTGTTAGTGACTATGGATGGCTGGTTCTTTGAAGATGCATAACTGGTCAGCAGGCAGTGTAGGACTATGATTTCTGAAAGAAGAAAATGGAGTAAGCCCTGAGATCATCACAGGTTTCTGCCTGGAGCACTGTTTGTCCACATTGTAGCTGAGCTGAGGAGAGAGAGACTAGAGTTCAATGAGGATGAAGAGACTGGAATTTGTGAGGCCAAGTACTGGAGAGGGGGAGCTATGCAGACATCTGCATAGGGGTCCCTGGAATCTGTTGCTGAATACTAAGCTATGCATGTCTGTGGTTAAACTCCACAAAGCTGGTTGTGTTGGTGGTCCCAAGATCCCTGTCAGTTTGATGACTCTCTAGGAGGACTCATAGGACTTGGCATATAGTCAAACTCCTGGCTAATATCTATTACAATGAAAGAATACAAAGAGAAAGTCAGTAGAGGGAAAAGGTGCATGGGGTGAAGTCTGGAAGAAACTAGGTGTGAGCTTCCAAGAGTCCACTCCCAGTGGAGTCACATAGGACACAGTTTCCTGTGTAACATGTGTGCAATGTTGTCTACCAGAGAAGCTCATTAGAGGCTAGTACCAGGGTTTTTATTAGGAGCTGGTCATGTAGGCATGTTCTACCTGACACATACCAAAATTCCAGATTTTTGTGAAGAAAGCAGATGTTCAGCATAAACCATATTGTTTGTACAAACATTGTAGGCCCAGTGAGCCACTCTTATCAGTTAGTATGTTGGGAACACTTCTGAAGTCCAAGTTTCCAGGAGGCCTTTCAAAAGATAGCAATCTGGCCTGCTATGTTAACTGTTTTCTGTACACCAAAGAACTGAGAAGACCTGTAAGCTAATGATTCCCAGACCTCACCTATGGCATTATGCTGTTTGAGTTCTGAGTAGCCAGGGGGTCATTCAATAGAGGTACCAGAAAGGTCACATCTTGGAAATAGGTCTAAACCAGCCCTAGAGTAAAAGCTACCCTACACCAATGGTTCTCAACAAGGATAGTTTTATCCCCCCAGAAGACATTTGGCAATATCTAGAGACATTCTGTGTCATCATAACTGGGAGTTGCTACTGATACCTAATGAGTAGAGGCCAGGAATGTTGCTAAACAACCTGTAATCCACAAAGCAGGCCCCCTACAACCAAGAATTATGTGGCTCAAGATATCAGTAGAGCCAAGGTTGAGAAACCCTGCTCTCCTAACAAAAGTTTAAAACAAGCCTAAAAAGGATCAAGTTGATCTGCAAGTAATTTGAATGCTGGTCAAAACAAAATGACAGTTTTTAAAGGAAGGCAATGAAACCCAGACACTTAACAGTGCAACATTTATAATGTCCAGCATTCAATAAAAAATGACTAGACATGTGCAGTAGAGAGTATGATTCGTCATCAGGAGAAAAAAATTATTCAGTATGGGGGGGGGCTAGAAATGACTAAGATGATGAATTAGTAGACAATTATTATCAATATGACCAAGGACTTAAAATAAAACATAACCATAAATAAGGACGGAAATGGAAGATACTTAAAAACAGAAACTTCTAGAGCTGAAAAATACAATGTCTGAAATGAAAATTTTACTGGATGGGATTCTTGGCAGTTTAGAAATGCAGAATAAAAAGGTCAGTGAACTGGAAGACATAGCAACAGAAACTATTCAATATGAAGCATGGAGAAAAATGACTGCAAACAAAAAAAAAAGAAAGAAAAGAGAGAAAGAAGAAAGAAAGAAAGAAAGAAAGAAAGAAAGAAAGAAAGAAAGAAAGAAAGATGAAAGTTTCAGTGACCTGTGGGACAGTAGAAGTAGTCTGATATTCATGTAATTTTGACGTTCTAAGGATGGAGGGAGAAAAAAATTAGACAAAATAAAGGACAAAAATAGCCAAATTTGATGAAAACTAAACCTTACAGACTCAAGAAACTAGATGAATCTGAAGCAGAACAAACACAAAACCACACCAAGGTACATCATAACCAAATTGTTGAAAACCAATATGAAGATAAAAGTCTTAAAAGAAGCCAGAAGGAAAAAAGACATTTAAAGAGACATTTACATACAGGGAATTTTTTTTAAGTATCATAAACTACTCATCAGAAACTACACAATCAGAAGACAGTGAAATAACATCTTTTAGATGCTGAAGGAAAATGTACCCAGGTGAAATGTACCAGGTGAAAATATCCTTCAAATATGAAGACAAAATAAATGTTTGAAACAACAAAAGTGGGAGAATTTATGGCCAGCAGATCTGCATACCAAGAAATATAATAGGAAAATTTTCAGACTGAAGGAAAAAGATCCCAGATGGAAACTTAGACGTGTGCAAAAGAACAAAGAGAATAGATGTGGTAAATATGTGGATAAATAGGAAAGACTTCCCCATGTAATATTAAAAAAAAAATACTCTTAGCAATTGATTATTCAAAGCAAACAAATATATTATATTGTGGGTCTTATTACTTATGTAGAAGAAAAATGAATGGCATCAGCAGTACCAGGAATGGTTGTTACAATATGTGTGAAGGTGTATAATATTATTTGAAGGTATATTTTGTTAAGTTTAAATGCATATTGCAAATACTAATAAAGAAATGAAATGAAATCGTAAAATACACACAGTCCAAAAGAAGGGAAGAAAAGAGGGAAAATGAACAATGAACAGATGAGATGCTAGACTTAGAGCCAACCTAGTTTAATAATTACATTAAGTGTTAAGTGGTTTAAACAATCCAATTAAAAGGAATCAGACTGGATTAAAAAACAAGACTCAACTATATGTACTGTCTTTAAGAAGGGCCCAACTATATAATAACATCTCTAGTTATATATTATTTATACACTTAAAATATAAAGACAGATAGGTTAAAAGTAAAAGAATAGAAAAAAAAACTATACAAACACTAATCAAAAGAAAGCTGTAGTACCTATATCATTATCAGGCAAATTATATCGTAGAGTAAGAAATATCACTAGGGATTAAGAGAGACATTTCCTAATGATTGTGATAGTTTTAAGTGTATACTCAAATTGTTTGACACTCCTTTCTTTAAGAGGTGGAGGCTAATTCTCCCTTTGAGTAGTGGTTGGACTTAATGACCATGAATAGAATATGATGGAAGAGATAAAAGATACTGTAGCTTACAACTTGGTTGCTCTCTGTAGAAAGGTTCATATGCTGAGGAACTGAGGCTGTCCCTGGATTTCTGACCCTCAGAACCTGTGTAAGATAATAAATGCTGTTTTTTAAGGAATGCTCTTGCACTGTTGGTGGGAACGCAAACTGGTGCAGCCGCTCTGGAAAACAGTGTGGAGGTTCCTCAAAAAATTAAAAGTAGAACTATCCTATTACCCAGCAATAGCACTACTAGGAATTTACCCAAGGGATATAGGAGTGCTGATGCATAGGGACACATGTACCCAATATTTATAACACTGCTTTCAACAATAGCCAAATTATGAAAAGAGCCTAAATGTCCATCAACTGATGAATGGATAAAGATGATGTGGTTTATATATACAATGTAATACTACTTGGCCATGAGAAAGAATGACATCATGCCATTTGCAGCAACATAGATGGAACTGGAGGGTTTTATGCTAAGTGAAATAAGTCAGTCAGAAAAGGACAGATATCATATGTTTTAACTCATATGTGGATCTTGAGAAACTTAACAGAAGACCATGGGGGAAGGGAAGGGGAGAAAAATAGTTACAAACAGAGAAGGAGAGAGGCAAACCATAAGAGACTCTTAAATACAAGAACAAACTGATGGGGGGAAGGGATGGGTGATGGGCATTGAGGAGGGCACTTGTTGGGATGAACACTGGGTATTTATTGTATGTAAGCCAATTTGACAATAAATTATATTAAAAAAATAAATGCTGTTTTCAGCTGCTAAATTTTAGGGTTGTTACACAATAATAGACCTAATAGCATGATAAAAAGGGTTGCTTTATCAAGAAGACATTCAGATTTTAAATCTGTATGTACTTACTAATATAAGTTCAAATTATATAATGTAAAACTTGACAGCACTAAAAGCAGAAATAGATAAATCCTTATTTGAGTTAGAGACTTCAGCACTCTCTACCCAAAAATTGATAGAACAAATAGACAAAAAAATCAGAACTGGAAGTCTTGAGAAACACCATCAACCAACTTAATTGATTTTTATAGAATACTCCACCTAGTAGTAGCAGCAGAATACATCTTCTTTTCAAGTGAACTAGAGCATTCACCAAGATAGACTATATTCTTGGCTGTAGAAAAAGTCTCAGTAAATTTTTAAAGATTGAAATCATGGAGAATGTATTCTCTGACCACAATGGAGTCAAACTAGAAATCAACAACAGAAATATACCTGTGAGATTTCCCAAGTATTTGGAAATTAAACTCTACACTTAAAAAAAAAAAAACTTTTAAAAAATGTTTATTTATTTTAGAGAGAGAGATACACAGAGCACAAGTGGGGGAGGGGCAAAGAGAGAAGGAGACACAGAATCCAAAGCAGGCTGCAGGCTCTGAGCTGTCAGCACAGAGCCCAACGTGGGGCTCAAACTCACGAACTGTGAGATCATGACCTGAGCCAAAGTTGGATGCTTAACCTAGCCACACAGGTGCCCCTGAACTCTACAGTTTTAAAACAACATTTGGTTTAAAGGAATCGTAAGGGAAAATAGAAAATATTTTGAACTGAAAGAAAATGAAATCAATGTATTAAAATTTGTGAGACGCAGGTTAAGCAGTGCTGAGGGAGATGCATAGTTTTAAATGCTTACACTAGAAAAGAAAACTGATCCGAAGTCAATGACTTAAGTTTCTACCTGGATAAACTAGGAAAAGAAGAGCAAATGAAACCCAAAGTAAATGGAAGAAAATAATAAAGAGAAATCAATAAATAAAAAAGAGCAAAGAATATTTTAAAAACTGTGAAATAAAAATTGGTTCTTTGCAGGGGCGCCTGGGTGGCTCAGTCGGTTAAAGCGGCCGATGGCTCAGGTCATGATTTCACGGTCCGTGAGTTCGAGCCCTGCATTGGGCTCTGTGCTGACAGCTCAGAGCCTGGAGCCTGTTTCAGATTCTGTGTCTCCCTCTCTCTGACCCTCCCTCGTTCATGCTCTGTCTCTGTCTGTCTCAAAAATAAATAAACGTTAAAAAAAAAAATTGGTTCTTGGCAAAGAACAATAAAATTGATTAAATGTATCATGAGTCTTATTCCTGTTGCATCCCTAAAATACAGTACAGTACACTTTTAAAATGAAGTTTTGAAAACTAAAAAGTTGACTCCTTAATTGTCTTTTATTTAAAATACATGGCATTATTTTGAGAACTAGGCATTGAGCTATAATAAAATTTATTTAAACAGGTCTCAGATACAAGTTTAGTTATGATCAATTTATTTCAGAAAGATTCCTTGGAAAGATAATGAGTTATACTTATAGAGAGAGAGTATTTGCAAAAAAAAAAAAAAAAAAAGAAGAAGAAGAAGAAGAAGAAGAAGAAGAAAAACTCTCCACAATTTGAAAGTTCTGTATTTTGAATTCAGTTTTGAACAAAAAAGGCATAGAAGACAGTAAAAAGTTTGAGATTACAAGCAATAATATAAGTTCCAGGAAAATCCAGTTAAAGATGTTGAAAAGTACATATTGAGCATTTATCAGTTTCATTTACAAGGAACATATTTTCAAAGTATACATTCCTGCAAAGTGTTATTCGGTACCATTATGAACTAATACCTGCCAAAAGAAAACTAGAGACCAAAACCAAATGTGCCAAATGATGAGGCATAATTTTAATAGTTGATCTCTTCAGTTATCAAATCCATTGATAAATAATCTGTGCCACGATTTGTAGTGTTACCCACGACAAAAACACTTTTGCTAAAGCAAAGAATGAAGTGAGGCAAGAATGTATAAGGAATCATTTTGTCCTTAGTGAAAGTGATCTTCAATATTCAGTTTTATCAGAATTGGAAGATAATAAATTACTTACTTGTAATATTCAGCAAATAATGCATTCAAGCCCGAGGAAAAAATAAAATCAGGTAAAATTCACACGTAATCACTAGGATATTTGGTAAATTTTTAAATCATTTCTTGATTATTCATTGTCTGATATTCTGTTCATGGATTTTACAGGTTCTCTGTTAGAGTCAAATTACATCATCCAGCCCCCTCATTCAGTTTCCTTTTGCTCTTCATCTTTTGAAACACCTCACTGATTATGAGCCTGCCAGATACAGGAAGAAATACTTAAAACCAAACCAGTCAGTTCTGCTACATTCTAATAGAGTTTTTAAAAGGTGTCTTCACGTAGGGGGTGGGGGTGGAGGAAGGAAGACAACCAAAATTAGGAGTTCAGGGTTACAGGTGGAATTCAAATTCAATTTTTAACTTCATTTAATCATCTCATAGTGTTTGTAATATGCTTGTCCACCTGCTTCTCAAGAATAGTTTCTGGTTTTGATAGTCCTCCCTCTGAAGTATGAATTTTCACCCCAAGCAGGAGATTGTAATCAACTGCAAGGGCAGACTCAAGGAAAACTTTATGAGGATTCCTTTTCTGGGGGAATTTTGTTGCTTTGATTAGATGGGGCACAATGTTCACAATTAGAAGGAAAATTTTGGCCAGCCCAGAGAAGAGTTAGTTTTAAGGAGAGCAGTATTACTCTTCCTGTTGTATAGATTCAGCTACCAGGAATTCCTTAAGTGCTGTGGATCCCAGGGATTAAGTGTGACAGAGTAATAGTTACACTTCTTATTATTTTGCACTCTTGTTTCCTGTATGCATGTCCTCTTTCTACATTTTTTGAGTTTGCTATATTTGACAGCTGTTCATCAGTGGTATTTTTTGTAGTTCAAAATAAATAGAATGTGCTATAGCTGTCACTTTGTATTTTCTGTAGTTTTCTTTTTTGCTCTCTAGTAGGAGGGCTTGTTTTTGTTTGTCTGGAGCTGTATTTAAAAAATAATGGGAACAGGGTACCTGGGTGGCTGGGTCCGTAGAGCCTCGACTCTTGATGTCTGCCCAGGTCATGATCCCAGGGTCTTGGGATAAAGCCCTGCATCGGGCTCTGCACCGAGCATGGAGCCTGCTTGGGATTCATTCATTCATCCTCTCTCTCTCTCTCTCTCTCTCTCTCTCTCTCTCTCTCTCTCTCCTTCCCTCTCCCTCTCCCTCCCTGCCTCCCTCTCCCTCTCCCTCCCTCCCTCTCTCCTCCCTCCCCCCTTCTCTCACTCTAAAATTTAAAAAAAGTTAAAAGGTAATGGAAAATAAACACCAAGCAAACTTGAATTCTACGATACATTGTTGCAGAGGATGAAGTCTAAAGCCATCGCAAATACCAGGGATATATAAAATGAATGTGACGGTTGCACTCAGTTTGCTTTTCTCTCTGATTTGTTATAAGTGTTTCCCTGTTCTGAGTTCAAGTTCTCTACTATGCTTTCCTACTTTCTTAACATTCCTAGGTGTCTCCTCTTGGGCAAGGCAGTTCTTGTTTATTTCTTCTCAGAAGTTCTTCCTTACATTTAAAAAAAGAAAGAAAGGAAAAAGATAAAAAAGGGCATGACTTTCCTAGAACCTAGTTTTTCTTACCAAGTTTATTTGGCAGATAGTGGCTTTTTTTTTAAATGAGTGTTGTGAAATCTGTTAATTTTCCAGTAAAAGGCTTTCTATCATAGTGGGCAATCATTAATTATTTCTTGAATTAAATTAAATGAATTCTTATGCTTACATTTGACGAAGAATTGAGAAATACCAGCTCATAGGAGTCCCCCCAAAGGATCAATTAAGGGAGACTAAAGACAAAGATCACATGTTCCAACAGTTTTGTAATTCTGCAGAGTCTGGCAAAAGAGAACCCTTGGTTATTGGGTCACATTGCATAAGGCGTGTGAACTCTGTTCCTTCAGCCAAGTTGTTTACTACCTAGAATAAGCCAGGCACTGTGCTGGTGGTGGGATAGGGTGATAAGGTACAGAAGGTGGCACTTACCTTCCAGGTTCCCTGAGAAGGCAATTCCTCACCTAGAGGCGGCCATTTCTCACCTGTTTGTTTTTTTTTTTTTTTCTTCCCTCTTCTCTTTTGTTTTGCAAACCAGTTCTAGGAGCTTTCTTTGCTGCGATCTGTGACACCATTACTCTGGAGCTCACATCACAGTGTAATTACTTATATGTCCCGTTTTCAGACTCAAAGGGACTGTCTTTTTTTTGTTGTTGTTGTTGCCCCAGTACCTAGCAGCGTAATGGAACCTAGTTGGTGTCGATGTTCACCAAATAAGTCAAATTAGAGTAATGTGTCACGATCTTTTTCATGCTGTGACACATAAAAAATACTGAAGAGCACGAGCAGAGGCACTGGCTGAAGACTTGCCATTGCTTTGGGCCCTCTGTGACTGCCCTGCAGACTGACGGATCAGCATCTCAGCATACCTGTCTCCCATTTGTGGCATTTTACACACTCTACAGGAGCTCTGTGCTAGAGAGTACCATGTGCTTTGAATCTGCAGCTAGAGGGAAGGGGAAAGAGTGGTGGCCAGGAGCAAATGTAGGGCTGCAGGCATGGAGGGCAGAGTCCGTAAACTAAAGACTGAAAAGGAATCTAGGAGTTTGGGCCAGTTGTCTGAAGGAGAATAAACTTTGAGAAAATTCCTGCAGTTTAACTTTGGAAGATGGGGCTTTAGCCTTTGAAAAGGGTGGTAGATTGCGTAAAACTCCCTTCCTTCTATTTTCTTTCCATCCTGGCCTCTCAAAACACCAAGTGCAAAAAGCAGTTGATTGTATGACTCTGTGAATATACTAAAAGCCATTGAATTAGATGCTTTGTATGGATGGTTTGTATGATATGTGAATTCTATCTCAGTAAACCTGTTAAAAAAATTTCTCTGCTCCACTTAAGTTAAAAAAAAATGAATCTGGAGAAAAAAAGTTGATTGCTCTCTACTTAGGGAGTTGGGATTACCAAGATACAAATATTTAAATTACTAATCATTAAACATTTCCAAATCTGAACATTCAGAAATATACTTGTTATTATTGGTATCTCATGGATTTTATAACATTTTATAAATGTCACACAATTAGAGCTTGATCCTGATTTATATTATATTCATTATATATATATATATTATATATAATATCCTGAAGTATATTATAATCAAGATACTATTTTATTTTGGTGGAAAAGAGTAAGAAATCTTTATGACTATGTCATAGAGATCATTGTTTTGATATGAAATCATTAGTTGCAAAATATTTAGTAAAATTAGTTGTTTGGTTACCTTCAAAGATCTGATTTGCTAGTGTCCAATTGTATAAAGATAAAGTTATTTTCATAGTCTATATTATGTATTTCTTTTTCACATGAGCACTACCTACAAATTTCTAGTATGTATAAAAATAGCAAAACCATGAAATGAAATTTATGTATGACTTTTTGAAACTATGACCTCTTATCATTGATATTTCTGTTTTAGAACAGCTATATTAATTATCAATTGCTATATAACAGATTACCCCAAAACTTAGTTTAAAACAATAAGTATTTATCATTTTAGTTTCTGTGAGTAAAGAATTTGGGTGCAACCTGGTTGAGTGCCTCTGTGTTTGTGTCTCTCAATGCCAAGCAGGGCTGTGGTCTCATATGAAGACATGGTTGAGGGAGGATCTACTTCTAAGCTCACTCACCTGGTGAGTGACAGGAGGACAGGATTTAGTTCCTCATAGGCAGTTGGAATGAAGGCCTCAGTCCCTCATGGGCTGTTGGAAGGAATTCCTTGATTTGTGGGCCTCTGTCTAGAATAGCACAATATGGCGTCTGGCTTCCATCAGAGCAATTGAGCAAGAAAGGGTGAGTAAGATGGAGGCCACAATCTTTTTGTAAATCTAATCTTGAAAGCGACATCCCGTCACATTTGCTGCGTCTGTTTGTTAGAAGTGCGTCACCAGGTCGGCCTATACTCAAGAGAAGGGAATTTCACAAGAACCTGAATACCAGGAAGCGGGAGTCAATGGGGACCATATTAGGGGCTGCCTACCACAACAGTCCTCTCAGAAAGTTCTACATAGTATGTATTTTAACTTAGAGTTCATTTCATTTTAAGAATGTGATGGCATTTCTTGAAAATATTAGTGATACGCAAAGATGTAATAGATAAAGGACCAGGGAACAATACACTAGAACTGTTATCATATCCCTTTCTATCTTTTCACTTCACTACCCTGGAGCATTACCTTTGTCTAGGATGGCGCAACACCCACGAAAACAGCCACTGGAAAGGGAGCACAGACTCGGGGGAAAGATGGGCACAACACATAAGTCACATAAGCCGTCATTTAAGCGCTCTATCCCATTTGCCAGAACATAGTCATGCGGCCACCACCACCCCCACCTGCTACAAAAAAGGCTAGGAAATTCAGGCTTTGGCCGAGCAGTCATGAGCTCAACTAAAAATTACGTTGTTCCTGAAAAAAGGAAGAATACATATTGGGGGAAGCTGGAAGGCCCTGCCCAAAGCTTTCAACAGCATTAAAATGATTATCGCATGAAATGCACTAATGCATTTTACTCAGAGGTGAGTAAAATCATGTCCTCGTTCAGAGCCTATTACTCTTAATTTAGACAGATAGAATTCTTATTAGCTTAGTTACAGGGCTTCCCAAACCACTGCAGGTTAGGAGGAAGTATAGTGAGAAGTAGGCATCGTGACAGCTGCAAAAATCGACAACAGAATGTCCAGTCACAAATAGGGAGGTGCAGAAGGCCAAAGCTAAAACTAAGCTGGCAGTTCAGAGGAATTTGATACAGGGGCAACCGAAAGGTAGCCCCAAAGCTTTGCTCATTTAACAACATTACCACATAGTAAAATACTTAGATTTAGTAATGATGATCCAGAGTCTTCCATTGTGGTGAAGAGAAAACGTTTTGGCATTCTGAAAGAGGTAAGCTTCATTGATTATCTAGAAAATTTTGTAGAGCATTCTGTAAACATGATCCTGTCAAATAAAGGAGAAGCCCCTCTACTTAGAATACTCTTGGTTGAGTATCCGTCGGTTGAGCGTCTGACTTCGGCTCAGGTCATGATCTTATGGTTTGTGGGTTCGAGCCCCGCATCGGGCTCTGTGCTGACAGCTCAGAGCCTGGAGCCTGCTTCAGATTCTGTGTCTCCTTCTCTCTGCCCCTCCCGTGCTAACGCTCTGTCTGTCTCTGTCTCTCAAAAATAAATAAATGTAAAAATTAAAAAAAATTTTTTTAAATCTAATTACCACCACATTATTTGTACAGAAAAATTCTTTCGGAGTTCCATTTCTAGTATCTAGAATTGTATATTATCTCAGAGAGCTTGGCATTAGTAATTTCCTTGTTTTTATAGAAAGTGTCTATATTAGCCAAGCCCCAAATATTTGATATTATAAACACAGAGCTCTTACTTCCCATCCTCTTATAAAGAAGTTATACATATAGAGTATTATTGTAAGTATAGGATTGTCAGAGAGTTCTGCAGTTCTCATATATTTTAAGCCACTGGCATCATAGCTAGTATCAGCATTCTGATACATTAGCCCTGAATGTTTTCTTTCCCTTTTCTCAGGCTGGCAAACTCTGACTCATTTAAGACTCTGATCCATTACAGAATAAATTGCAGTACACATGAAATGCATGATCTGTGAAAGGAAGAAATGACAGGTTATATCATCGAAGTTAAAGTTTGCCTTATGAGAGACTATGTTAATAAGATGAAAAAACAAGCTGCAGAGTAGGAGAAAATATCTGACAAAGGACTAATATCTAAATATATAAAGAACTTTCAAAACCCAACAGTAAAAAAACCAAACAATCCAATTTAAAAATGGGCAAAAGACATGAAGAGACATTACACCAAAGGATATATACAGATGACAAAAAGGTGTTGAACATCATTAGACTAGGGAAATGCAAATTAAAACCACAAGGAGATACAAACGGATCTATCAGAATGGCTAAAATAAAAAAAATAGTGACAACACTAAATGCTGGCGAGGATGCTGAGAAAGTAGGTTACAGATACATGGCTGGTAGGAATGTCACATATCGCAGACACTTTGGAAAACAGGCTGGCAGGTTCTTCAAAAGCTAAACATGCCACTACCACACGGCCCAGCAGTTGCACCCCTGTGCAGTTATCCCAGAAAAATGAAAACTTAGTTCATGCACAAACCTGTACATGAATGTTTATAGCAGCTTTATTCATGGTAGTCCCAAACTGGAAACAGCTGAGATCCTTCAATGAGTGAATGGTGAAACTAACTCGTATGTTCAGCATACTAGTTACGAATGATACGTGCCACAACTTGGGTGAGCTGTGCTGAGTGAAAAAAGCCAGTCCCGAAAGGTTGTATACTGTATAATTCCATGCATAGAATGATCTTGAAGTGACGAAATTACAGAAATGGAGAACAGATTAGTGATTCCCAGGGGTTAAGGAAGGTGATGGGTAAAGAGAGGGAAGTGGATATGGCTATCAAAAGGCAACACGAGGGATCAGTGTGGTGACGGAAAGGTTCTGTATCCTGACTATATCCATGCTAATATCCTGTGCTATAGTTTTGTAAGGTGCCACCCTGGGGGGAAACTGAGTAAAGGGTACATGGAATCTCTTGGTGTTGTTTGTTACAACAGCGTGTGGAAATATAATTATCTCAAAAAATTAAATTGAAAATTATGAACTCCTGAGAACTCCATGGGACTGTGAACCTCATGAAGGAAGGGATGGATAACTGTATTTCACCAGCAGCTAGTACAGTGGCTGACTCATAGGAGGTGCTTAAAAACTGTTTGTGGGTTGCTTTAAGGGAGAGAGGCTGAACATTTGAATGTAACCATATTAGGCACATCCCAAAATGAAGGGGGTCTCTCTGCTGACCTCTTCATTTAAAAACTATCGATTGAACATCTGCCTCATGATAGACACTCTTCTAAATGCCCGAAATACAACAGTGAACAAAATCAGTAGGTGAGGGGTGGGGGATCTCCTGCTTTCATGGAGCTTACAGTTTAACTGGGGCAAAAGACAATGAACATAATACATAAATTATATAATATATGAGGAGATGCTAAGTGCTGTGGAAAAAAAGTTTTAAAGGATTGCTCAGGGTTTGCCATTTGGGGATACAGAAAAGACTGCAAGAGCGAGAGGGTTGTAATTTGCAATTTTATACAGGGTTTAAAAACAAAGGACAGTGTCACTTGAACAATTTTGAAGGAATTAAGGGAAAACTCATGCAGGTATGGGGAGGAAGAGAGTTCCAGGCAAAAGGATCAGCCAATGTAAAGGCTTTGAGGTAGAAAGGTGTCTAGTGTGTTCAAGGACTAGCAAGGAAGTGAAGCCAGCATGGAAGGAACAAGAATGAGTGAGGGAGAGTGGTTTGGTAATGAATTAGAGAAACAATGAGAATGCAGAGCTTAGAGAGTGCTTTAGGATGTTGTGAAGTCTTTGGGTCCTACTTCAAGTGAAATGGGGAGGTACTGGAGGATTTTGAGTGGAGCAGTGACACAACCTGACTTAACATTTTCAAAAGGGTCGTTCCGGCTGCTGTATTGAGAATAGACAGTAGAGGAACAGGGTAAAAGCAAGAGTACTTCAGAAGCTATCTCAGTACTTTAGGGCAAAAAGTGGACTGGGGTGGTGGCAATCGAAGTATGAGAAATTATCCGTTTGTATTTAGATTTTGAAGACAGAGCCAACAGGATTTGCTGACAGATTGGATGTGGGGTATGAAGGAAAGAGGAATCAGTGATGACTCCAAGGTTTTGGAGCAGAAGACTTGACCAATGGTGTTGCCAATAACTGAACTAGAGAAATCTGGGGGGGGGGGGGGCGGTGAGGGGCAGCTTTGGGAGGAAGTTGAGGAGTGCATGTTGAATTTGAGACGTCTAAGTGGAGACGTTGAATGGGCAGTTGGGTATTCCAGTCTGGAGCTCAGAGAAGTATACACACTGGACATTTATGTTTGCAAGTTGCCAGCATTTATATGGTATTTAAAGCCATGAAACTAGATGAGATCTCCAGGAAGGTGTATAGTGAAGCATTCCAAACACTGAACCCCAGGAACCCTGTAGAGGTCAGGGAGAGGGAGAAGAACCAGCTGAGAGAGGCTGAGATGATGTGGCCAGTGACAGAGCAGGACCAAGAGGGTGGGATCCTGGAGGCCAAGTGGACAAGGCGTTTCCTGGAGGAGGAGGGAGTGATCGGCCGATCAGCTGTGCAGGTCAAGTAAGAAAAGGACTGAGGATGACCATTGGGTTTAGTAACATGGAGGGAACCGGTAACCTCCTCACTAGAGAGAGGGAGAATTTTAGTCGTGAAACTGATGTATGACTCATTACAAGGACAAATTTAAGTTTTAGGAGCTTTGTTTTAAAAAGCTACTCTTCAGTTTCTCAAAAGGTTATAGAATTACCATATGATCCAGTAATTCCATTTCTAGGGCATACCCAAAAGACTTGAAAGCAGGAACTCGCATCCTAGTATGCCAATGTTCAGAGCAGCATTACTCACAGTAGCCAAAGGTAGAAGCTACTGAAATGCCTGCCGACAGATGACTGGTTAAGCAAGATGTGGTATATACATAGAACAGAATATTATTTAGCCTTAAAAAGAAATGAAATTCTAATACATGCAACAACATATATATAGGTGAACCTGGAAAACATACTAAGTGAAATAACGCAGGTACAAACGAGCAAATATTGCATGACTCCACTTACATAAGGCACCTAAAATGTCAAACTCATAAAGACAGAATGTAGAATAGAGGTTATCAGAGGCTGGGGGCAGGAAGGAATGGAGTGTTATTGTTTAGTAAGTACAGACTTTCTGTTTGAGAGTATTTTTAAAAATTTCTGGAAACAGATAAGAGGTGATGGTTGTACAACAATATGAATGTTGTACATTGTACAACAATATGAATGTACAATATTAATGCCAATGAACTGTACACCCAAAAAGTTTGGAATGGTAAATGCATAATAAAAAGAAAGTATAGGATGCAGACAGAATACTGTCTAAAGAGAAATTGGTTATATATATATGTATGCTTCGAACATATATATTAGAATAAAATCAATGAATGAGCAAAAAAAAAAAAAAACCCACCATTTTTTCACTTATTTCTAATCTAAGAGCTAAGCTTGCTTGAGGCATCATCTGAGATTGGCTTTCCTTGTAGATCCTTTAGTACATGTTTGTTACACTTTTTTCTTTCTTTCTCTTTCTTTTCTTTCTCTCTCCCCCCCTTCCCTTCTTCTTTTTTTGTTACACTCTTTTTTTTTTTTTTAATGTTTATTTCTGAGAGACAGAGACAGAGAGACATTGCATAAGCTGGGGGGAGAGAGAGGGAGACACAGAATCAGAAGCAGGCTCCAGGCTGAGCTGTCAGCACAGCGGGGCTCGAACTCAAGAAAGACGAGATCATGACCTGAGCTGAAGTCGGAAGCCCAACCAACTGAGCCACCCAGGTGCCCCTGTTACACTCCTTTTTAATGGCACAAGCCTTAGCCATTGAAGTAGAAGAAAATAGTATTCTCTTATAAAGGTCATTATCATCAGGAGGGCAGGAGAAGAGTCAATTGTTTGAGATTGATCCAACTAATTACTATTTTTGGAAAAAGGTTCATCTGTAAAATATTTACATTTTATATCTATTAAATAAATGTATTCCATATGTATTAAATATATATTCATTCAGGAAAACGTTTCTCGTACAATGACCCTTGAAAATAATGTTCCTTGGGTTCACATGTTAAGTGTTTTCCTGCTAAAACCAGCATTTTTGATAATTTAGCAGAGCCGATACGGAGCAAACCTTGAGTACTGGAAGGTTTTGTGGCACAGCATATTTAATAACCGTGACAACTCAAGAATTTTAAGCAGACTCGCCTCCTTGTCTGGGATCTGTCGGCACCAGTGTGTCTCTACTGGCAAGCCCCTAAATGTACTGTTTCAGCCAAAACTGTGCTAATGATGGTCTACCAAATTTTAACAGGATATTTTTAAGACTTGACAGTCTGATGATTTAAAAAAAAAAAAAACACAAAAAAACGAAAAAGCAAAAACAACTTTTCCGTCATTCCTTTCAAAAGCTGCCGCTCTAAAATATGTGGCAAATTAAAAAAACAAAAGGTCTAAAATTGCTTTACACTCTGGATGAAACAAAGACCGGTGTGCTGGTGTGGCTGCAGGGAGCTCTGCGCTGCTTTTGTATGATTTCAGAGGTGAATTTAGATGGCTGGAAGATAGATGGGTGCCAGATGCAGTTTGACATAGATTCAGGCAGCTGCTCCTGGGCTAGGTTTCATTAGCTGGTAAGTGCGCCAGCAGAAGCAGCAGAGCGAGGCCCCAAATGCCAAAATGACAGTGAGAACAGTGGAACAATACAATATTCACTAAGTGATTTTAATCTTGGAGATTAACTATCACCCAATCAGTTTCCAGGTCTTAAAAACCAACTCGTACGAAGCCATTAGAGGGCCCAAGTCTTTGTCCACTGGGGGGGAAGATGTTTTAGTAAACAAAAAATAAATAAATAAAATTATTAGTTGAAAAACAAAAAGTGTTGTAAACTCATTTTGGTAATATCCGATTAAAAATCACGTCAACCCCCTCCACACACATGCTGCGGTAAAAGAAATACATCCACTGTTGCAACCAGGCAGTAAGCGGACCCAATGTTGGTTTATCTGTCTTTTTCAAATCAAAGTCTTGGGTGAGCTTCCCAGGCCTCTTCCAGCTTTAAGGGCCCCCTCCCCCACCACTACCACACCCATTCTTCAAAGAAAGACCAAGGTCTCAAAATCCAGAGAGTGTACCTATTTGCTTTTCAGCCCTTATGATCTGCATAGCTAGTGGTGAATATGTACGCAGCCACATAATTGTGAATTAAAAAAAAAAACAATTCCTATAAAGAATTTTTGCTCTTACTGCTTGTGGGGTCATAAGTAATTATGAAACTGACTCCAGAAGTCCCCATACTTGATTTTAACTCACATGTTTTCTCAGATGTGAAAGGGAACCTTTATTTAGTATATTATTTAAACTTACTAAACTTATCTTTGCTTTTCTGAAAAGAGTGTTATGATCTAATCTATCAGTGATGCAACCATTTCATGTGGAGTAATTTTTTAAGTTAAAATTAACACAAAATAAATAATTTGATTGGACATGTACATATTTGAAAACTGTAAATTTAACCAGTCTCTGCTTTTTTTTATTGAGTCGTAGGAAGCTAATGCATCACTTATAATAACTCTGAGGCATTACACGGTATTTCTTTTTTTTTTTCCTCCAAATGAGTGTGTGCTTGGCTCTCTTAATAACAATGGGAGTTGTATATGTGCTCAAATAAGAATAGCTTCCATTGTGTTTTGGTATTTTTAGTGTTTTGCTTAATAATAATGTTGTGACACCACTTTTTGGGGGGGATGTCTACAGAATGGTTAAAGACCTAGAAATAAGCTCGGATTGAGTTAGAAACTCTGTATATTCAGGAGCACATCCTAATGTTAACTAATGGCTACATGATACCCTACCAAGTTTGAATATATTCTGGACTTAAGTATGTTGCATACATGTTCTTTAAAGTTGAATTCCCTTGAGTTAAAGCTACCCATCTGTGAACTGATATTTGAATTAAAGGGAATAATACCCTAGGTGACGTGGTTTTAGTTCCTGTAAGTCTTTGGGAGTTATTTCCTAGTGACCAAAGCTCTGCCTCTCTCTTGCTTCCTTCCCTCCTTTTTCTCTCCCTTCTTCTACTGGTCTAGCACTGACGACTTCACCATGTGGACCTCAGTATTGAGACCTTTTTGTTTGTTTCACTGTACATACTGCTCACAAGGCCTGCTCTTGCAAACCTCTTTGATAACGGGTGAGTACTGGGTTAATGAAGAGTCTCTTCGGTTCAGCACACTCAGGTTTAGTGAACCTGACGAGACTCAGTTTGCATTTCTCATGACGGCCTTTAAATAAAGCTTACCTAACCTTTCTGAATCCCCCTCATAGGGTCTCTGGGAGGAGAAAATGAGGCACGTATGTTACACATTTAGCATAGTACTTGGCCCAAGGGTTCATTCGGAGGTTCTATATTCTGTATTTCTTTCCTTTACTTTATGCAGATATCCTCTGGAAAATGTCTCATTTAACCTTGTGAGAAAAGTTAATATATGTAGGAAACATATGGAGTTCCTCAGGGACAAGGGTTATATGAATAAGTCCAAGATGCCATTGTGGTGATTACTGACCAATACAAAGCTGTTTCAATTGTTAATAATCATTTGACATTTTAATTCTTTTTTTCCCCCTCAACGAAATCATAAATTTAAGCCTAGTCTTTTACCACTTATGGCTAATTTTGTTAATTATCAATGTTATATCTATTCCCCCTGTTACTTCATTCTGTTTCCATGGTGGTGGTGGTGGTGGTGGTTTTCATTTCGGTTTTGTTGGTAAAATACATATAACATAGCATCGAACTTAGCCACTTTTAAGTACACTGTTCAGGGGTATTAAATACATCCACACTGTTGTACAGTCATCACCACCATCCATTCCCAGAACTCTTTTCATCTTGTAAAACTGAAACTTCATACCCATTAAACAATAACTTCCTATTCTCCCCTACCTCCAGCCCCTGGTAGCCACTTTCTGTCTTTGCTTTTGACTACCCTAAGTACTTGTTCAAATAAGTGGAATCATGTAGTATTTGTCTTTTTGTGATGGCTTATTTCACTTAGCATAATGTCTTCATCCATGCATGAGGTTCATTCATGTTGTAGCATATTGCAGAATTTCTTTCAGGAACTTCAGCCTTCTTAAGGCTGAATAGTATTCTATTATATGTGTATACCACATTTCCCGTGTCCATTCATCTATTGATGAGCATTTGGGTTGCTTCCACATTTTAGCTACTGTGAATAATGCTGCTGCGAACTTGGGTGTACACATATCTCTCCAAGACCCTGCTCTTGATTCTTTTTGGTATATACCAGAAGTGAAGAAATTGTTGGGTCGTATGGTAATTCTATTTTTAATTTTTTGAAGAACTGCCATACTGTTTTCCACAATGGCTGTACCCATTTTACATTCCCACCAATGATGCCCAAGGGTTCCAGTTTCTCCACCTCCTTGTCAGCACTTGTTGTTTTCTGGTTTTTTGATAGTAGCCCTCCTACCGGGTGTGAGATAATATCTCATTGTAGTTTGGATTTGGATTACTCTAATGATTAGTGATGTTGAGCACCTTTTCTTGTGCTTGCTGGTCATTCATACTTCTTCTCTGGAGTAATGTCTTCAAATATTTTGCCCATTTTGGGGAGCGTGGGTGGCTCAGTTGGTTAAACATCCGACTTTGGCTCAGGTCATGATCTCATGGTTGTGAGTTCGAGCACTGCATCAGGCTCTGTGCTGACAGCTCGGAGGCTGGAGCCTGCTTTGGATTCTGTGTCTCCCTCCCTCTCTCTCTGCCCCTCCCCTGCTCATGCTCTGTCTGTCTCTCTCAAAAATAAATAAACATTAAAAAATTTTTAAAAACAAAACAAAACAAAGCAAATCCTTTGCCCATTTTTGAATCAGGATGGTTGTTTTTGTTGTTGCTGACTTTTAGGAGTTCTTTATATATTATGGATATTAATCCCTTATCAAGTATATGATTTGCAAATATTTTTTCCCATTCTGTGGGTTGCCCTTTTACTCTTTTGACAGTGGGTTTTCTTTTAAGTTTTTATTTATTTATTTTGAGAGAGAGAGAGAGAGAAAGGGAACGAACAAGCAGGGGAGGAACAGAGAGAAGGAGAGACAGAATCCCAGGCAGGCTCTGTACCATCAGCAGAGCCCGATGTGGGGCTCGAACTCAGGAACTGTGATATCATGACCTGAGCTCAGATCAGGAGTCAGACGTTTAACTGACTGCACCACCCAGGCACCCCTGTTGACAGGGTTTTTTGATGCACAAAATTTGTAAATTTTCTTAAAGTCTAATTTGTCTATTTTTTCTTTTGTTACCGGTGCCTTTGGTGTTATATCCAGTAAATCAATGCGTAATTCAATGTCATGAGGCTTCTGTCATATGTTTTCATCTTGAGAGTTATGTTTGAGGTCTTACATTTAGGTACTTCATCCATTTTGAGCTGATTTTTGTATATGGTGTTAGGGTAAGGGTCTAGCTTCATTCCTTTGCATGTGGATATCTGGTTTTCCCAACACCATTTGTTGAAAAGACTATCCTTTCCTACCAAAGGGTCTTAGCACCCCTGTCAAAAATCATTTATCCATATAGGTGAGGGTTGTATCTGGGCTCTCTGTTCTGTTCCACTCATCTGTATGTCTGTCTTTGTGCCAATACCACAGTTTTGATTACTGTCACTTTGTAGTAAAATTTGAAATCAGGAAGTATAAGTCCTCTAAGTTTGTCTTCTTTTTCAAGATTGCTTTCAGTATTCCAAATCCCTTGAGATTCCATATGAATTTTACGATGGTTTTTCTATTTCTGCAAAAAAAAAAAAAACCAGCTTTGGGATTTTGATAGGGATTGCATTGAATCTGTAGGTCTTTTGGGTAGTATTGACATTTTAACCATATTGTCTTCCAATCCATGAACATGAGATGTATTTCCAGTTATTTATGTTCTCTTTAATTTCTTTAGCAATGTTTTCTAGTTTCCATTGTACATGTGTTTCACCTCCTTGATTAATTTCTAAGTGTTTTATTCTTTTTGATGCTATTGTAAATTGAATTGTTTTTCTTTTTCAGATTGTTCATTGTTATGTATAGAAATGCAACTGATTTAAAGTGATTACTGATAAGGAGGGACTTCTGCCATTGTGGTATTAGTTTTCTCTATGACTTAATAGCTGTTTTTGTCTCTCATGTCCTATATTAATGTCTTCTTTTGTGCTGAGACAATTGTTAATAGTGAAATGTTTAAAGTTCTTTCATTTCTTTTTGTGTATATTCTATAGCTACTTTCCTTGTAGTTACCATAGGGATTACGTTTAACGTCCTAAAGTTGTAACACTCTAATTTGAATTTATACCAACCCAACTTCAATAACATACAAAAACTCTGCTCATTTGTAGCTCCATCCCAACCCCTTTTGGTTGTTGATGTTATGCAGTAGTGTCTTAAATTGCAGAAAAAAACAGATTTGGAGTACAAACCAAAGTTACAGTAATACTAGCTTTTCTACTAATATTTTTTTTTCTTTAAATCTATTTGTGTCTTGAATCATATTGAAAATAAAAAGTGCAGTTAAAAACCAGTTTTGCAATAATACTGTTTTTTATAATTGTCCTTGTATTTACCTTTATTGAGATCTTTATTTCCTCAGATGTCTTTAAGTTTCTGTTCAGAGTCTTTTCCTTTAACCTTGCTGGGTTCCTGAGAACATTTCTGGCAGGATAGGCCTAGTTGTCATGAACTCCCTCTGCTTGTATTTATTTGGAAATGTCTGACTTTCTCCTCCCTTTTGAAGGACAGTATTGTGAGATGTAGGATTCTTGGTTGACAGTTTCATTCTTTTAGAACTTGGAATATATTGGCTAACTTCTGGTCTGGTGGCCTGCAGAGTTTCTGATGAGAAATGTACTGATAACCTGATTGAGGATTCCCTTGTACATGACAATTGACTTCTCTCTTCCTGCCTTCAAGATTCACCCTTTGTCTTTTGAAAGTTTTATTATAATATGCCTCAGTGTGGATCTCTTTGAGTTCATCAACTTTGGAGTTAGGTGAGCTTTTTGGATGTTTATATTGATGTCTTTCATCACATTTGGGAGTTTTCAGCATTATTTCTTCAAATATTCTCTCTACCCCTTCCTGTCTCTCTTCTTCTGAGATCCCATGATGAGTTTATTGCTTCATTTGTCCCACAGCTCCCTTGGGCTCTGCTTGCTTTTCTTCAATTTTATTCTTTCTATTCCTCAGACTCAATAATTCCCAGTGTCGTATCTTCAAATTTGCTGATTCTTTCTTCTGCTCAAATCTACCATTGAATACTTCTAGTGAAATTTTCATTTCAGTTATTGTGCTTTTCAGCTGCAGAGCTTCTTTTTAGTTTTTTTTAAAAGGTTTTCTATCTCTTTATTGATATTTTCATTTTGTTTCACACATCATTTTCTTGACTGTCTTCACATTTTCCTTTAGTTCATTGAGTGTCTTGAAAATAGTTGTTTTACAATCTTTGTCGAGTATGTCTCAAGGTCTTTTTCAAGGACATTTTCCATTGATTTATTTTTTTCCCTTTCAATGGGCCATACTTTCCTCTTCTGTTTTGTTTAATGCCTTGTAATTTCTTTTTGTTGAACACTGGACATTTGAGTCTAATATTGTAGCAACTCTGGAAACCAGATTCTTCCCCCTTCCTCAGGGGAGGATATCCCTTCTTGGATAAAAAGACAAAACCTCATGAAGACAAGACTTTTGACTTTCCTCTTATCTGGAATGTGGATGAAATAGCTGGTAGGTAGCAGCCTTCATGTGACTCTGAGGACCATGAGGTGGAAGGTTACATTTGACCCATCCTTCCAGTCCTGGACTGCCTAACCCCACACTTTTAATTTTGTGAGCAAAAATTAACTCTTTGTTATTTCAACCACTGTTAGTATTTCTTTTTTTTTTTTTTAATTTATTTTTAAAAATTGTTTTTATTTTGAGAGAGAGTGAACAGGGAGGGGCAGAGAAAGAGGGAGGGAGAATCTCAAGCAGACTTCCACACTGCCAGCACAGAACCTGACATGGGGCCTGAACTCACGAACCACAATCATGATCTGAGTCGAAATTAAGAGTTGGACACTCAACCAACTGAGGCACCCAGGCACCCCTGTTAGTATTTCTTCACTCACAGGCAAATGTAAATCCTGCTATACCATTCGAGACCATAACCCACCAACCTAGGGGTAGAAGTTTGAGCCAATGGAGATGAGCACCAATATTTTTCAGAGCAATGCAAGAGGTTGGAGATTCAGCTACTCAGAGGTATAGTGGATATTTAAGAACAAGGAGTACATTTATTTCTAATGAGGTGTTCAGGCTTTCTACATTTTTGGTGTTCATTCTCTGTTTCTTTGGGTTCACTTGCCAGACATTACTGGCACTTTTTTTTAGGTGGAATAAGAAAGCATTGTAGCTCAGTTATAGCAATGACAGTAGGAAGAGGCATGCTGGTTGCTCCTGTTACTTATATTTTAAAGCCATTGTAGAAAGTAGCTGATTTTTCTCAGTCTTTGTTATAATTTGTTATGTACACATTATCACATCAGAATATAATTAAATCGAAGGAATAAGAAGGATGGAATTACAAATAACAATTCAGACATCTGACATTCTCTCAAATATTTGTGAGAGAATCTTTTCTAAAAGGTAGACTAGGGCCTCGCACAGTGGATAGGCAGTAAATGTTAAGCAAAGAAAAAAAGTGGAGTTGGTTTTATATGGAACTACAGGTACAGAGGTAGAGGTCAGATGATGAGATTTATTCAGTAAAGATGCCTTTTTCTTACACTTCAGTCTGGCCTGATGCCTTAAGTTTACAGGGCTCCATCTAATGTCTAGCGTGCTGTAATGTGTGTCCCAACCCCATACATGAGATTCATCATAGCAGCGAAGACTAGGCCTACTGGGAATGAACAAAGTTAGCTCTCCTTCCAACACCAGCGACTCCTAGCGCGGTGCTGAACTTAAGTAATTATTAAAAACGAAGACCTTTGTGTATCATTTTCAGGGGGCTGTGCTAACTTCTTTACATACATAAATCTCACTGAACCCTCACAGTAACACCTGCCTCAGGTCCTGGCTCTAGCCCCTTTTTACAGCTGAGAAAACTGAGGCTTAAGCAAGTTGCCGAAGGTCAGATAGCCAACATGTGGTCAAGCTGGAACTTGAAACCCTGTCTGTCCCGGGGCTTTTTGACTCCAGAGTTCGTGTTGTTAGGCACGTGAGAAGATGTTGACTACAGTTTGCTTAATTACATGGGAAATAATCTCTAAATAGTCTGTACTGTGTCCTTTCGTTTTTGTGCAAAGAACCAAAAGGTAATGGCACAAGTGGCCTAAGTCGTAGTAAGGACTTTTCTATTGTTAACGTGGAAAAAGTGACTTCTGACTAAGGGTGCCTTTGTATAATCCTTTTTTATTCACTTCAGTTTCACGGTTTGTCTCTCCCTCGAGTGGGAGGGTGGGTCAGAGGTAGACAGATATGCTCTGCTGGGGTTACACACGCTGTGCTGCGGGGGCAGGAGAGCATGTGCATATGTTACACAGAGCACAGCTTCACATCCAGCCGGTATGTCACCGAACTGCATGACTGTGGCAGCCTTGATGAATCATGGCATTTTAAGCTCTGCATGTGTCATCGACGTATGTGGGTTGAAATTGCATGGAAACATAGTAGTCCACTAGAAATATAAATAAGAGTAAAATACACCATTGGAATAACTGCAGCATTTCTTAGAGCAAGCAAATACTTGTGAAACTGGTACATTTTGAGCTTTTTGTTTTTAGAGCTAATGAGTTTGTTTACTAGCTTAGACCATCTCAGCATTTTCTATTTATTTAAGTGTTTGAGGTTCAGTCATAAAATTTCACTCTGTGCTAGAGCTGTTTATAGAAGCTTAGCCAGTGTGTGTGTGTGTGTGTGTGTGTATTAAAAAGAAAGAGATAATGTATATGTATTTTAAAAGATACTGAAATTTTTCTGATTCGTGCTGCTTTCTAAATAAGTAGATAGGTGGATCACCACACTTGAAGTGCCCATGTGAATTTGTTTTTAGAAATTCAGGTTAAGTGAAGTGCTATTTACAATAGTAAATTTGAAAATGAAAATTGGATTTTGAATCAGATCTGGATTCCAGTCTGGGCTTTATTGCTTGGTCATTGTGCGGTCTTTTATTAGTATTATTATCTTTTTTTATTTAAAAATTTTTTTAAATGTTTGTTTACTTTTGGGGGAGAGAGAGAGAGAGAGAGAGAGAGAGAGAGAGAGAGAGAGAAAGAGAACAAACTGGGGAGGAGCAGAGAGAGAGGGAGACACAGAATCCGAAACAGGCTCCAGGCTCTGAGCTGTCAGCACAGAGCCCGACGCGGGGCTCGAACTCACAAACGGTGAGATCATGACCTGAGCCGAAGCTGGACGCTCAACTGACTGAGCCACCCAAACGCCCCTATTTTTTAATCTTTATTTATTTATTTTGAGAGAGACAGAGTGGAGGGGGGGCAGAGAGGGAGGAAGAGAGAGAATCCCAAAGAGGCTCTGCATTGTCAGAGCAGAGCCCATCGCAGGTCTCTATCTCATGAACCATGAGACCATGATCTGAGCTGAAATCAAGAGTTGGATGTTTAACAGACTAAGTCACCCAGGAGCCCCAGTCATTGTGGCATCTTGAGAAAGTTTTCTCTGAACCTCAGTTCCTCAAATGTAAAACACAATAGTAGTAGCTGGCTTTTGGGGTTTTAGGGGGAGAGGAGCAAATAAGATGGTGATGTCAACATGCTTTATAATCTGTAAATAAGTAATTGTACAGATTTAAAGCTGGGGTATCCTTACTGTATACTCTATAGCCAGCAGATGGCCTGATCTAATACCATCCTTCATGAAGGTGACAATGTCAGTTTTGGTCTCTCAAACCACACAGATTTATTGAGCTCTTATGACGCATGATGACTAATTCACATCAGCAGAACTTATGTATAGATTTATAACAGCTATGGTTTATACAGTGATGCACTTTATATAGCATACAGGCATTCTATACATGAGCATTCTATAGATGTTTGAAGTTTCTCTTTAAGCACCCAAATTTGTTTCATGTGAGCTTGTTTGATAAAAATCTTTCCCTATACCGTTATTGTTCTTGTAATTACATTTTTCCCACAGAGAGCATTGAGCATAGTAGTACCTTTTATTCACGATTCAGGATCATTTAGTTTGCTAAGGCGTTCTGTTGGAACAGAGTCCTTTGGGCAAGGCTGGTGAGGGAGGGGCATGGTGCTATTTGCCACGACTTTGAATAATCCCACGTCACTCAATTTTTTGAATTCTCTTTTTTTCTTTAACATTTTATTTATTTATTTTGAGAGAGAGAGCATGCGCAAGCGGGGAAGGGGCAGAGAGAGAAGGGGAGAGAGAATCCCAAGCAGGCTCCGTGCTGATAGCACAGAGCCTCACGCGGGGCTCGATCCCATGAACTGTGAGATCATGACCTTAGTGGAAACCAGGAGTCGCATGCCCAACCAACTGAGCCATCCAGGCGCCCCTGAATTATAATATCAACATTTTAATTCCTCCTCCTGTTTCAAATTGTTAGTTGTCTTTTTTTTTCTTTTGGCTAGTATCATGTCCAATCCATTTTCCCTCCTAATTTCTGTTTATAATCTGTGGTTTGAAGGGAAAAAAATAAAAATCATCTTTAAGATTAAATAGACACTCGGGAAATACATGATAATGCATGAGCTTTGTGATTTCTTATTTTTTCTCAAAGATTGATTTTTGCTTACTTTGTTAGTTCCAAGTACCTGGAATGTCTCTGGACGAATTGTCTTGCCCGTTACCATCATTTGCAGTCTGCATCAGTTTCCTCTAATAATTATCAATCATACTTATATAACTCGTTACCAACTATAAATTGCTCCCACATACATTGCCTTGCTTGATCTTCATATGACCATGGGAGATAGGCAGGACATACATTATTTTCAGACTTTACAATAAGAAAACTAAGGCATAGTTGGAGCTTACTCAGTGGGTTTTAGCCAGGGGTGCCAGGTGTGTCTCCCAAGGAGGTTTATTCACCCGCATGTGCTTGGTGCTTGTACCTGGATAGCTCAGTTCCGTAGGTCTGGGGCAGGACTCAGGCATATATTATTTTGGAAAAAGATCCCAAACAATTCTAACGTGCCTAGCTTTCCCCGACCCTTTTATCCATCCTCCATGCCCCACCTCTGCTCCCATCGAGGACCGCTGGGTTAAGTTTTTATGACCAGTAAGTGATTTACTAGGATGCTTTCATGTGCAGGTTACAGGAAAGCCAACAAACAGTGGCTTAAACCTATGATTTTTAATGGTTCAATAATCAACTGAAGTGTAGTCAGAATAGTGCCCTTCATCCATCCGAGCCCCCAAGCCCCACAGTTACTTTACTTGGTAAAAGAAACTTCGCAGATAAGGTTAAATTAAGGATCTTGAGGTGGGGAGGTTATCCTGGATTGTTTGGCTGGGCTCCCTGTAATCCCAAGAGTCCTTGTAAGAGGGAGCAAGGAGGTCAAGGGCAGAAGAAGGAGATGAGGCGACAGAAGCAGAGGTTGGAATGATGTGTTTTGAAAGTGGAAGAAGGGACCACGAGCCAAGGAGTGCAGGTGGCCTCTAGAAACTGGAAGAGACAAGAAGACAGATTCTCCCTTGAAGCCTACAGAAGGAATACAGCCCTGTCAACACTACGATTTTAGACCTTAGGACTGTCAGACAATACACTTGCATTGCTTTGAGCTACTAAGTCTATGGTAATTTGTTACAGCAGCAAAAGGAAACCAATACCACTGTGAGAAGTATAAAATGCAGATTCTTTTCTTTTTTAAGTTTATGTATTTTAAGAGAGCACACATGGGGGAGGGGCAGAGAGAGGAGGACAGAGGATCTGAAGTGGACTCTGTGCTGAGAGCAGAGAGCCTGACGCAGGGCTCAAACTCATGAATCGCGAAATCGTGACCTGAGCTGAAGTCAGACGCCTAACTGATTGAGTCGCCCAGGGGCCCCTAAAATGCAGATTCTTAAGCCTCTCTCACAGAGATAATATTTTAGCAGAGGTGGGTGGGGTCCAGGGATGTGGGGTTAAACTAGTCCCTAGGTGATTCACTGGCCTGTGGTCCTTGGACCTCACCTACAGAGTTATAATATACCCATAAATCATTTATTATTTCCCTTGGAAGTTCAGAGGTGGGCATTCCTAGGTCAATTATTCTCTTTAAATTGTTTTTTTTAATGTTTATTTTTGACAGAGGGAGAGATAGGGCGTGAGCAGGGGAGGGGCAGAGAGAGAGGGAGACACAGAATCAGAAGCAGGCTCCGGGCCCTGAGCTGTCAGCACAGAGCCCGACACGGGGCTTGAACTCATGGGCCATGAGACCATGACCTGAGCCGAAGTCAAACACTTAACTGACTGAGCCACCCAAGCGCCCTTTGGTTGTTCTCTTCAGCTCAGTGACGTCATCAAGAGCCCAGGCTCCACTTCAACCTCTACCCCACCACCCTCAGTGCGTTGGACTTTTGTCTTTAGCCTCCTTAAACTGTGTGCACTGGAAGACACCGCATCCTCACACAGCCAGGAAGGGGAGAGAGAGCTCTCTCTGCAGGCCTGTGTGCCCCTCACTTTTTAGTCAGGGTGGTAAATTCTTCCCCAGAGCTCCCAGCAGACTGACTTCCCCTTACAGCCCACTAGCCAAAACCGCATCACTTGCCCACCTCCAGTAACATGGGAGGCAGCGAGAATCCTTGAGTTCTCCTCCTCCTCGTATATCCCCTCAAACGACACTCCCCTCTTAACCTAGCTGTGGCCTCTCTCCTCCAAAGTGACCCTTTAGTGCCAGTTCCTTGTCCTTTTGAATCATCTCACGTCCCACCGTTGGCACCCTTCACTTTGAGAAATAAATGCATTGTCTTATTTAATCTTTGTGACACCATGCAGTCGATAATATTTCCCCTGTTTTTACAGTTAAGAATCAGAGATTGAGAAACATGCCCAGGGTTCATTGGTGGAAAGCTCCTAAGTGGCAGGTCTGTCTTAACTGTAGAGCTCAAGCCCTTAACCATTACACCCACTGGTTACACAACTGCTTCTCAGTTGTTTGATTTTGGTGGCACGTTCTCAAATGCTAGAGCTTTTGGCACACTTGACGAGATTCAAAACACAAAGCAACACTAAGCAGATCAGTCATTACAACACAATCACCATCATCGGAGGGTTTTGCGAGAGGAGAGGAGGACATGACCTGACTTTTGTTTTAAAAGGATCATTGGCCACTGTCTCGAGAATACATAGGCGACAAGACTATTGCAATAATCGCTTCCCCTCTTACTCAGGGTAAAAGCCAAAGTCATTGCGTTGGCTTATTAAGGCCCTCCACAACCTGCCCCCTTCTCATACCTCCTCTCCTTCCACTCTCCCCTTCACTTCCTCCTCCACTCGCTCACGCGCCTCCTTTCCTTATGGACGTGGAGCCCTCGAGCATGCTCCCCACTGCTAGTATTTTCTCTTCCCTCTGCTGGGAAAACTCTTGTGCTGGGCTTCAGTTCTTACCTCCTTCAGGTCTTTACTTCTTGTCATCTTCTCAGCAGGCTTTCTTAACCACCTCTTCAAAATCACTCCCCCACCCCCCCAACACACACGCCCAGGCACACATTCCCCAGCTTTCCTTCCTGTTTTATTTTTCCGTATAGCACTTAATTTCTAACATGCCATATAATTTACTAATTTATTGTGTTTTCTCTTTCCTCTCACTAGCATGTAAGAGCCATGAGAACAGGGATTGTTGCGGGTTTTGTTTGTTGCCACATACCCAAGTCCCAGAACCTAGGGCAGAGTAGGCATTCAATAAATAGTTGTTGAATGAATATAATTTTTATGCGCAGCTCTGATTAGTTCTAAGGAGTAAATTCCTAGAAATGAAAAGACTACATTACAGCATATTGATATATATATTTTTTAATTATTGCGTTTATTTATTTTGAGACAGAGAGACAGACAGACAGGGTGTGAGTGGGGGAAGGGCAGAGAGAGAGGGAGACACAGAATCCAAAGCAGGCTCCAGGCTTTGAGCTGTCAACACAGAGCCTGACGCGGGGCTCGGACTCACAAACCGTGAGATCATGACCTGAGCTGAAGTTGGACGCTTTACCAACTAAGCCACCCAGGTGCCCCCGGCATATGGATATTTTAAAAGGCTCTTCATACCCATGACCAAACCCTGTCTTCTCAAGGTTGAATCCAGTCACACTTTCATCAGTGGCTCTGGCATCCCAGCCCACTGTGCCCGCACATTGTAATCAGGGTTAACACGTCTGTAGTCAGCTTGGGATGTGGCAATCATATTTCCTTTTAATTTATATTACTTTGATTAGATCAATTTGTATTTGGTTTTTTCATTCATTTCTTCTTTTGGTGACCATTAGCTTGTATCCTTTGCTCGTTTTTCTAATTTAGCGTCGGTGTTTTTCTAATTTAGTATTGGTGTTTTTCTTTCTTATTCTTCTTTTTTAATGTTATTCATTTTTGAGAGAGAGAGCATGAGTGGAGAAGGGGCAGAGAGAGCGGGGGGGGGGGGGGGCGGACAAAAGATCTGAAGCAGACTCTGCGCTTACAGCAGCAAGCCCAGTGCTGGGCTCAAACCCGTGAACCGTGAGATCATGACCTGAGCCGAAGTCGGATGCTCAACCTACTGAGCCACCCAGGCGCCCTCCCCTTTTTTTTTAAGTTTATTTATTTATTTTGAGAGAGAGAGCACACCAGAGAGCTTGAAAGAGCAAGGGAGGGGCAGAGAGAAAGGAAGGGGGCGGCGGGGAGAATCTCAAGTAGGCTCCACGCTGTCAGCACAGAGCCCAATGCAGGGCTGTACAAAGGGCTCAGTCCCACAAACCATGAGATTATGACCTGAGCCAAAATCAAGAGTCCGATGCCTAACCAACTGAGCCACCCAGGTGTCCCGATGTTGATGTTTTTCTAATTGATTCATAAGTACTTGTTTGGCTATCAGGTTACTAAGTCTTTGTTAACCGTGTTACAAATATTTTTCCTAGTTTGTCATTTTTCTTTTAATTTTGCTTATGGCGCTTCTTGGCATATAGTTTTGTAGTATAATCATTTTAACCCTATGTTTCTTCTTTTGCTTTGTGTTTGGAAAGGTCTTGTCTACCTTTCAGATCAGTTGTTCCTCTGTAATTTCTTTTAGTTCTCACATTTTTTAAAATATATTTTACTCTTTAGTTAATCTCTAGTGTTTTATCGCCTTGTTTGAGGCAAAAATCTAACATCCATTCTTCACAAATAGTCAGCTACTGTACAGGCGGTCCTCTTCTCCCTAATAAGAATGCCACCTTTGACTCTATTAGATCTTTATACTGTGGCGTGTTTCAAGTTTTTCTTTTCGTTTTTTAAGTTTATTTTGAGAGAGAGGAGAGAGAGAGAGAGGGAGAGAGCATGAGCACGTTTAGGGGAGGGGCAAAGAGCGGGAGAGAGAGAATCCCAAGCAGTCTCCACGCTGTCACTGCAGAGCCCGATGCAGGGCTCGAACTCACGAACTGCGAGACCACGGCCTCAGCCAAAATGAGGAGTCGGACGCTCAACCAACTGAGCCCCCCAGGCGCCCCTCAAGTTTTTCAGTGCACATCCATTTGTAATTTTCTTTTGTCAGAATCCAACTCTATTATTACAGCTTTTTAACATCTTCTATAAAATTTATTTTTCTTCATTTGTTGGTTATTATAAATAACTTTTAAGATTGTTCTGTCAAATTCAGGAATAGATGTAGAATTAACGTCCAAAAATAAAAGTCAGATGATGCCACTGTCTCACAGAAAATATTTTAATGATCCCTCACTGCCTTCGGAATATAAAGTCCAAACTCTTTAATGTGGCACCCAAGGCCTTCCTAGACATGCCCAGCTGAACTCCTTAGTCTTGTGTGTAGCTACTTCTTGCTTGCAATTTAAACTTCGGATCTGTACCCATATCCACTGCTATTTCTCACCTCCCTGTCTCTGCTGCTAATGACCTTGACTAATCCCCATTTGTCTTAAAACCGACACCATAGCTGGGGCGCCTGGGTGGCTCAGTCGGTTAAGCGTTCGACTTCAGCTCAGGTCACGATCTCACAGACCGTGAGTTCGAGCCCCGCGTCGGGCTCTGGGCTGATGGCTCAGAGTCTGGAGCCTGCTTCCGGTTCTGTGTCTCCCTCTCTGTCTGTCCCTCCCCCGTTCATGCTCTGTCTCTCTCTGTCTCAAAAATAAACGTAAAAAAAAAAACAAACCTGACACCATGGCTTTCACACTGGCCAGGCTCTGTGGCCACGCATATGTGTCCATTGTCACTCTGTGTGTGTCTCTATCACCACGTAACCCACCGCATCACATCGATGAGTTAGTTTTTCCCGTGAACTTGGTGGGAGCATCTCTTGTTCATTTCGTATTCTTAGTACCTCGTGTGCTACCAGTCGTGCAGCAGGTGGTGTAGATGGATTAGAGGGGGAATATTCAAGACTGGAAGTAGGGAGATGGATTGTTGCCGTAATCAAAATCAAAGATGATTAGGGTCTTGACCAGGGCCGTGATGGGAAAAATGGAGAGGAAGGGACATATTTGAAACGTATTTAAGAGGGAAAATTGGCAGGACTCTGTGTCTGGTTAAATGCGAGGGAAAGCGAGAGGGAAGATACTTTGACTCTTAGATTTCCAACCTAGACACCAGGGGTACCTTGTTGGTAACTTAACCATTCTTAGGCATTCAAGAGGAGGTGCAGATTTAAGGAAAATATGATTAGGACAATTTTAGATGTGCTGTGACTTGGAGGTGCCTTTATGGTACCCAGTGGAGATGTCTAATAGGCAATGGGATAGAAATAGGCTAATTATATACTTTTATTGTTCAAACCAGGACCGTTTTGAGATTGAAACAGGGTGCTATTAGTAATTATGCCGCGACAAGCATAAACTAGGAATGACCCTGACAAACTGGGATATATGGTCTCTCTCTATATAAAGGTCAGATATGAAGCTCAAAGAGAAAGGTCTGGAATGTGGTTAATGGTTTGTGAATCATTAGCATATAGATGCCCTGAGAGTGGGTGAGGTTGCCTGGGGGGAGTTTATAGGATGAGAAGAGAAGAAGGAGCAAAAAGAAAACCATAGGGAATACAAACATTTGGATAGTGATTATCAGTGGGCAGAATGTTCTCAAAACACTCGTGTCTTCACATTTTCCTGAAGATTCTGATACCCTAACCAACCACGCCCATTCCCCACTCACCTCAATTACCCTCTATGGTCCCAAATTGCAACCGGAGGTGATTTTGGAAAAAAGTCAAGAACTATAGGTTTATAGGAAGGTCAGACGAAGGGGAGCCAGCAAAGGAAACTCTAAGTGTCCAGAGAGATAAGAACCAGCAGGCTATAGTTTAACCAAACTCACTGAGAGATGGTTAGAGGTGGTCAGTAATGTCAAATGCTACTGAGAGGCTCAGTAATGTGAGGAACTGGGAAGAGTGTCCATTGGCCTTGGTGCTTAGAGGGCACTGGTGCTCTTTTCTAGGGGCGGTCAGTAGTGTTGTCCTGCAGACACCAGAGGAAGGAGGAGGGGCTAAAGCAGTGAAGGGTAGAGACAGGAGCAGCTACTGGTCTCCCTGCAGCACTGAAGCACAGAAAGATTACTTCTTGCTTTAAAACTGAAGACAGAGAGTGTTGGGTCCACAATTTGTTGACTTCAGGAAGGAGCCAGTGGAGAGGGCAAGGCTGGGTGTAGACGAGAGGGAAGAAATAGCAGTTTGTAGTCATATTTAAGCTGTTTTCCTTGGACTGGTTTTCTTGTCAGGAATACCTGTGTTGTCCTAGAGTTGAATGCCACCAACCCATTCCAGTAGGAGTCACTTTGACTTTGAAAAACTTATCATTCAGATATCTTTTTATTTGGTTAGCCTGGGGTCTGGATTTTTCTCCCAATTTTTTACAGAAGACTCAAGATGGAAACCTTTGACTAGAATATAAATTCATCTCCCAGTTGCACTGATTTGCTGAAATGTCGCTAACAAAGTGTTAATAAACCATCAAGCTAGACTTATGGGTGGATATGATATATCCTTGTTGATAGATTTAGAAGCACATACTGTAGATGAATCTATTCTTTTAGAACACATATGTGTGTGTTTATGCAGTACTGTATGTCTTAGAAGGAAAAGTGAGTTTTAAACTGAGAATTGATTTTTTTCCCCCATGAGAAGCTCCATTAAAAAAAAAAAAAAAACTTTAAGTTTCAGAATAGAAACTGTTCCGTTTTCTGATCTGCTACCTCATAGTAAGAAGTTAGTTGTAAGGTTAACTTCCTCGGAGAGAAGAAGGCAAGGACACCAGCAAATGGAAAAGAAAGGTTTAATTGCTCTGCAAAGGCCCAGACATGCTCTGAAAAGTAAAGATTTCAGGCTTAATGTGCACAGAACAAAAGGCCGTTGTGAACTGTGTACAAGAGTTGGTGAGAGTTTGTATTCTGCCCCTTTTTTCTGTGGGAGTTATTTCCTGTTGTTGACTAGAGTTCTTTATTTAGAACCACCTAGCTTCAGAATGCCTGCTAGCACGCAGAAAAGTGTGTATTTAAAACATAGGCTTATTTCAAGACGATCTCTGAAAAAAGTCACATTACCCATGCACTGAGACAACATCATGTCCCCAAAGGTCAGAAGAGCATGTGGGCTTTATTTCTATGCCTATGTGGAGAGACACAAAATAAGAAAGAATCAAAATGCATTTGGTATAGCAGCCAGTAGTCACCTCAACACCAAGTGAGAGATATTTATTTCATGGGGAAAGTGTGTTTCCGTTGTTTTAGAATGCACAGACACATACGTGCACACGATTTCACTTTTTTAGTGCTAAGTGCATTATTTGGCATATTAATCAAGTAACAAGCCTTCCTATTTTGTGAGGAAACTTTGATCTTTTCTGGCATGATAGAAGTTAGCCTGTTGGGTGAGAAATACATGGACTTTATCCCAGTTATTCTCTTACAGTTGACCTGTCAGCTGGGCTTCCTGTTAAGAACTTTAGGTTACTGTAGAGTCATCATTGGATTTTACAGTCTGTTATTAGGAGAGAGAGAAGGATAATATATCAAAATGAGTGTAAGGAATAAGTTATTACTGAAATAATGGGGAATGAATAAATACATTAAATGTAAATACTGCTCAATGCTTTATTAATAGAGATTAAGAAATTGTGGGAGAAAAACTTCTGAAGTTCTACTTCATGGGGACCATAAGGAAGAAAGAAAATAAGGTGTATTTTTTTAACCTGGTGAAATCTAAATCAATAAATTCACACTGTGTATTCCAGCATACTTACTTGGCTTTTCATGTTTGTAAAAAAGAAATTAAACATTATAGATAAAAGAGAAGCCACCTGTGTGTCTCTCCCTGATTCCATTTCCCTCCTCTGTTTACCAGAGGTAACCACTTTCCTAAACGTTTTTTTATCTCTAATGTTTTTATTCTGTAATTGCATACCTATGTATTTGTAAACAATGTATAGCCATATTTTACATGTGTTAAAAGATTTTATATAGTGAGATTATACTGTACATGTTTAACAGCTTGCTTTGTTTTACTCAGCATTATGTTTTTTTAAGATTTAGCCACATTGATATAGGTACCTTTAGTACTTCTTAACCACTATGGTTTTCAAGTGTATCAATTTACTCTTACCTTGGTGAACATTAAGGTTGTTTCCAATTTTTAGCTGTTATAAGCAAAGCGGCTACAAATACTCGTCTATGTTTTCATGGGGGATAAAAACAAGAGTTTCTCTAAGATTCTAGATTCCGCTCTTCTCATCCAGAATTCCTCCAGAGAATTAAGCCCCAGTACCCTAAGACATCCATTATATGTAATGAATTAACTTCCTTCCTGTAAATCTAGAATGATTCCTGTGTTTGGGCTGGAGCTAGGGACTGACACCTGCCCCTGAGAGCGATCGTGTGAATCCCTTTCTAATTCTTGAGTTCATTTGGGAGGCTTCAAATCAGCCGTGATGGGGCTATTTACACCACAGAAATCAGTACATGCTACAGATAAAGGCTTCTTTCCTCATCGACCCAGCCAGTTGGTGAACATTTACCAACACACGACTGGTTTTTAACTGTATACCATCCATGGGAGAACTGAGGAAATAGGCACTTGAATCATTTTCTGTAGGGCTTATTTTTTTCATGGCACCCCAGTAAGAGAGACTGCATGTCTGTGGGTAGAGTGGATGCATCTCCAACTTTACTAGTTCATGTCAGATTATCTCCAAAACAGTCAATCTGATAGCTGTGAACTATCTTTTTGTAATTTGCATTTTTCTTATTACCGATGAGATTGAGTTATCTTTTCACATGTTTGTTGGACATTTAAGTTTCTTTCCTCTTTAACCCACTTTTCTGTTGGGTTTCAGGACTTCTAAAAACTTGATTCAGAAAGCTCTTTATTCTGGATACTAATCATTTGTTGATTATATGAATCACATATGTCATTCCACAGCCTTTAGCTTCCCTTTATTTTGTTCGTAGTGTCTTTTGTTTAATAGGTGTTTAAGTTTAACGTAATCACATTATTGATCTTTCTCTTTATGGTCTCTGCACTGGGTGTCTAGTTTCTGAATAGTCCAAATCTCGGCAGGAAACAATTTCATTCAAATGATACAACTTATGAGACTTATTAAAGGGACTTTTTACAGAGATGTGACAAGAGTTGAGGCATGGAAGACCAACAACAGTAGGAAGCTGTTCCTGTCCTTAGATCTGAGAGAAGGGGAGGAAATGGTGTTGCTTGAATTGGGCAGAGTTGATACCCTGGAGAAGGGGGCCGCCGCAGAAGCTGTAGGTGTGGAGGGATGGATACTGCCATGACAGGGGCTCAAAGCAGGAAGGGTCACGAAAGAAACACCCAAGCCTCTTTCCCCTCTGACCCACTGGCCTCCTTCTGGTGCCTTGCTTTTGCTGAATCCAGCTGGCAGCTAGTTGGCGAAAGAGCTTAGTCCCGAGGGGGTCAACATTTCAAGGCACAGAGCAAAGCAAAAGCGAGTGAGTCTGAATCTTAGCAATCGGACCATAATCTCACATTCTTTAATCCTGAGGCCATAAACATATTCTCCTATATTCTCTCCTTAAAAGTTTTATTTATTGGGGTGCCTGGGTAGCTCAGTCAGTTAAGTGTCTGACTCCTGATTTCAGCTCGGGTCATGGTCGTGAGTTCGAGCCCCACGCGGGGCTCAGCACTGGCAATGCAGAGCCTGCTTGGGATTCTCTCTCTGCCCCTCCCCACTTGTGTTGTCTCTGTCTCTCTCAAAATAAATAAATAAAGACTTTAAAAATTTGTATTAAAAAAAGTTTTATTTTTAAAAAATGTTTATTTTGAGAGAGAGAGAGAGAGAGGGAGAGAGCGAGCGCACAAATGGGGTAGGGGCAGAGAGAGAAGGAGAGAGAAAATCCCAAGCAGGCTCGCATGCTGTCACCGCGAAGCCCGATGTGGGGCTTGATCTCACGAACCATGAGATTGTGACCTGAGCCAAAATCAAGAGTCAGATGCTTAACCGACTGAGCCACCCAGACGCCCCTCTCCTGAAAAGTTTTAAAGTTTTGTTTTACGTATTTAGATTTAGTCCACCAGAATGTATGTTTTGGAAAGATATTAGGTACTTAATTTTATTTTCCATGCAGTTAATCAAATGGCCCTTAGCCATTTATTGAATAGTCTGCTCTTTCCCCCTGATCTGTAATATCAGACCTGTCATATTATATACTTTCTTATATGCGTGGGTCTATTTCTGCACTGTCAATTCTGTTCTGTTGATCTATTTTTTTTTATTAAAATTTTTTTTTTAACGTTTATTTATTTTTGAGACAGAGAGAGATAGAGCATGATCGGGGGAGGGTCAGAGAGAGAGGGAGACACAGAATCTGAAAGAGGCTCCAGGTTCTGAGCTGTCAGCACAGAGCCTGACGTGGGGCTCGAACCCACGAACTGTGAGATCGTGACCTGAGCTGAAGTCGGATGCTTAGCCGACTGAGCCACCCAGGCGCCCCTCTGTTGATCTATTTATCTATCCCTATGACACAACACTCTCTTAATTACTAGAAATTTATAATAAGCCTCGGTATCTGACAGGACGCATCCCCCATTTTGTTCTTTAAACTTACTACAGCTATCTTTTGCTCTTTGCTATTCCAGATGATTTCTGGATTTGCTTACCAAGTTCCATGAAAAGAAAAGGGGTATTTAAATTGGAATTGCGTATAATTTATTGATGAGTTGAAGGGAGAGAGAAGTGATATTTATAAAGTATTAAGTATTCTTGTTCATAAGTGGTATAGTTCCCCATTAATTCTGCTCTTTTCATCTGATGAACTTTTGGAAAGATTTATGTTTTCTCACTTTTCATTTTTGGCCGCATGTGAAAATAGTAAATCCGAAGTCTTTATAGCTGTTATTTTTTTTATCACAAAAACTAGACGTATGATGTTTAACAGTTCTAAAGTGGTAACAAATGAGAATGGATTGAAAATGAACATCTGATGCATTACAATTTTTGTCAACCTTTTCGTAATTTGGGTCTTAATTTCTAAAATGAAGTTAAAAGGAAATATAAATGGTGCTGAAATTACCAGTATCATTCCCACAAAAGCTAGTGCTAGGAAGGACTGTGCTGCCGTGTGTAAGGAGGCCAAATGAATAATTAGTGAAAGTCAGGGAATCTGGCACTTTTTAAGTGAGTTTTTTTTATTTGCTGTAATCCTTTCACATTTATGTTTTCTTTTAAAAGAATCATTTTTACGAATGATTAGGTATACGTATTGTTTGAGCAAACTCAAGTTCGCAGCATGTAATTTGTAACAGAACAGAACGGCAATGGGCGTCTATGCTATAGATGATATTCTCTCATTCTCCTTTCTAAATTTGGTGTCACACAGATTCAACTTCTGTTTTTAAAAAGGGAAGTTACATATAGCTCATTCACACTATTATTTTCCCCTTAAAAGCCAGTTTCTCTGATAATTATCCATTTAAGGAGTTTCATATAACTCAAACAAGACTTCTCTGAGGAAACAGTTTTGAAACAAATGTTACTTAGCAAGATTGAATTTTTGGTTCAATATTTAAAGCATGTTTAGCAAAACAATTGACTGGTGACACCAGGGTATCTAATGTGTTAGTGTTTAGCTGGGATGCTTGCTTTACTTCTTCCTACTTGACTTCACTCTGTGTGTTTCTGAAATTTTAAATTAAAAAACCTTGTAACTTAAAAATACAACCTTTTTTCAATTTAAAGCAAGGGACCGGTATGATTGGACAGTTTGATAATTTTGAAAAAGTCTTACTGTTTATTCTGGCAACAGAATAAACTTAAACTTTAATAAACTTAATAAAAACTTCTACATTGGTGACTAAAAGAAAAGATAAGGTCTACACCATTTTACCTAGGTGTTGCCTCTTCCAGGAAATCCAATAAAAAAAATTCAAAGGTCAAACAAGTGGATTTATTTTTAGTTGTATACTGTGTTTCCATTTAAGCTGGGTTCTCGTCAACATGTTTCTTTTCTAATGATGCCTCATAGCCTGAACTTAGAGGCATTTCCTGGGCATCTCTACACATTAAAGCTTGGAAATTTTTTAACTTCTCAGGGTAGAATTTTCATAGCTGGGACTTCAAAAATGGATTAAATATATTATTTACATTCCCCAAATTACCATCATTTTCTTGAGTGACTTCTTTATCCATAGGTGATTTAAATGTACACAATCCTAGATAGTTTCTACAGTAGATATGAGACCATGTATATAGCAGAAAAGAGAATTTAGTCTAGCCAGTCATATAAATGCTTGGTTTTGAAACATAAAAGATGGCCAGCATTAGAGTAATACTGTTAAAACCAATTATTTTTGCTGTCATCGTCTTACCAAGTTTTCCTGCAATTTAATATTGGTTGATGATGTTCATAACATATTTGGTTATTGGCATATTTTTTTTATATTCCATGACCAAGAGGGCAGGAAGGTGCCAGTAAGAAGTGGTCATTTGAACCATCCAGGTAATCACTGGAAAATTTGCATAGGCAAGTCTTTTCCCCCCCATAATTATCAAATGCTGCTGTGGTTTTAAATACCATTTGACCAAGACTTTTATTTCTTAAAGTAAGTAGGAAGAGAAAACCTTTATAAAGAATACAGAATGGTGGAATTTCAGCAGTAATTTATCTGCGAGGTTACTTCCCCAGTCGTGAGACTGTATAGATTAATAGTACTTTGTGAGTGCCCATTGGTCCTTTTAGCTATGTTAAACCCAAATGCATATTTTAGAATTGCTGAAAAGCAGTTACAAGGACAATATTGTATTGCTCACAGCAGGAAAGATTAACCCCTTGAGTTTATGAAACTGGGTATAAACACTTCAGCATTCCTTAAATTATTCATTCAGTGAAAACTTAACAAATATCTGCCGTGTCAGGTTCTAGACAAAGCGATAAACATGAGTGAGGGGACTGAATGGTGTGATGAGTTTTCTTTCTTTTCTGTTGTGTTGTTTATGGGGTATTAATTTTGTGGGCTAAAAAGGGATGCTAACAAAGCTGACAAGCAGGGTTGGGGTTCTTTGGGTAAGAAGTAGAATTGTTATTTTACAACTCTAGTATAGGGTCGAAGCAAAGTCGTGTCCAGCTCCTGGCCAGCACTACCCTCCTGGTGATCTCTGCACGTCGACTCTGTACTTCCTGCCTATAACCCATTCTCCTTCCTTGAGCACTTCATACTCTTCTCAAGACACTCAGCTTGCGTCTTTCCTGGCTTCCACAATTTCAGTGAATGTTAGGAATCACAGCCTCCAGACCTTCTTTGTCCCTGGGAGTCAGCTTGATAAAGGAGTTCAATTGGCTGGTTCATCTCCAAGCCTCTGTTTACTCCTCTGTAAGACATGGGAAGGAGGACCTGTCCTGCCTGTGGTACAGGAAAGGTGTTTTGAAGAGCGGACAAGTAAATCCGTATGAAAATGCCTTACAAACCATCCTGCTTCTATCCAAACGTTGGGGTTGGGGGCGGGGTGACTTGAACCATAACGGGTAACAAATCCAGGAGAATGTGGATAGATTGCTCAAATCTGTCTTCTAGATAGGAAAATAATTCCAAGAACATATTCTGTTGAATGGAGTATATTATCATTATTTGTACTTCTCCTTTCTTTTGGAAATTTGTGAATGTGAAGTTGGTTTTATATTCTTCCAGTTTGAGCAGGTTATCTCATTTGAGTCTAAAACTCCCCTATGGGGGTAGTCTACATTGTAATCACTTTTTTATAGACTCCTAGCTCTGGGAAGGGGCTACAGAAATTGTTGACCCTGAGCACCTCCTTTTGAAGGGTGTGAAAGCAGGCCCCGTGATGCTAAGCGTCTGATTCAGCCTCACGCCTGGCTGTGGCTGAGGAACTAGACCCCAAATCTCCCGACCAACAAACAACCTGTGCTGTTTTCCCTAGAACTGGGGCTGACCCTAAACCTGTGACATGGCAGATTAAGAAACTAAAGAGTCAGTCATAATTAAGTGATTTATTTGTACAAGATCTTCAAACTCCTACGCCGGGACTCATCATCCCCCTCAGACTGGTTCCCGAGGACAGGGAAGGTCTGGAGGCTGTGCAGTCTCAAACATTCATTGCCGCTTTCTGTGGGTGCCAGTGGTGCTGAGTGTCTTGAGAAGAGTATGAAGTGCTCAAGAAGGGAGAATGGTTTATAGACAGGAAGTACAGAGTCGACAGGCAGAGGCCCTCGAGAGGGTAGTGCTGTGTGGGGAACAGAGGACAATAAGAGATGCTTATGAGAAGCCACCACCAGTCCTAGTGGAGCAGCATCTAGCAGGAAAGAAACGTAGAGTTGTTACCAGTGGTTTCCAACTGAGGAGAGGGTGAGAGCAAAAGCTGTAGTCTCCTAAGAAGGGCTGCTCCAAATTGGACCTCGCAGTTTATCTGAAGGTTTTTTTTAAGTTTATTTGTTTATTTTGAGAGAGAGAGAGAAGAGAGAGAGAGAACAGGCAGGGGAGGAGCAGAGAGAGAGGGAGAGAGAGAATCCCAAGCAGGCTTCTCCCTGTCAGCATAGAGCCTGGTGCAGGGCTCGAAGCCATGGATTGTGAGATCATGACCTGAGATGAAGAGCGGAATGCTCAGCTCAACCAATTCATCCACCCGGGTGTCCCTATCTGACGATTTTAGTGGAAAATAGTGGCAAATGAAATAAGAAGGAAACTAATGCCCAGCAGAAGCCATTTTTTTTCTAGCAATGGTGAGAAGGGACTAATGAACAATGTTAGGGGAAAAAAAGGTTTTAAAAGCATTTTCTTCAAATATTATCATTAAGATATTTTAAATATTTAAGTATTGTCAGATTTTTTAAAAGGGAAGAAGGCATATCTCTAACAGAAGAATAACCTTCTCTCAGAACATAAGGGGCTGTCAATGCAAAGCAGTCCCATAATAATTAAGGAAGCTTTGCAAAAGCAGCCCTTCCCTGGAGTTGAAGTTCTGCTTGTGCGAATGAACCATGACTTCAGGGAGAAACGGGGAAAAAAACCTGACAAAAGTAGGTGGAGGAAGAGGTGGAGGGGAGTCTGCAGAAGTGGATGTGTTAACATGTTCCATTGGCACAGTGACGTTTTAAATCGCTAGTGGCTGCAAAGTACTGAACCTGTCTGTGCCACCTTCTCTAGAGTGTTGAGGTTTCCAAATCCTTCTGTCCCGTATGACTCCTTGGTAATCAATGAGGTGACGTGACTCCCAGAAGTTTATTTTAAAGTTAACAGTTTTCAGGGGCTCCTGGGTGGCTCAGTCGGTTAAGCGTCCGATTTCGGCTCAGGTCATGATCTAACGGTTCGTGAGTTCGAGCCCCGCGTTGGGCTCTGTGCTGACAGCTCAGAGCCTGAAGCCTGCTTCAGATTCTGTGTCTCCCTCTCTCTCTGCCCCTCCCCTGTTCATGCTCTGTCTCCCTCTGTCTCAAAAATAAATAAAACATTAAAAAAAATTTTTTTAAGTTAATAGTTTTCAGTTGTCAGTGAATGAGAAATCCAGGTTCAGGAAGGATGTCTATATTTTCCATAAAGAGATTATTTAGCCTAGCTGGCCGCATACAATATGTTTCAATAACTGAAATGTTTATTTTCTTTTTTTTCCCGAAGACCAATAGTTTCAAGGTGTATACGTGGATGATTATTACTAGTATTTCAAGTGGAACCGGAAAGATAAAATGTAATAAGGGAGAAAGAAAAATTAAAGTTTAAAACTGTTTTAAAGTCTTTGTTTCTCAATTTATATAACCAGCTTGTCCTGGTGTCATTTCTTGGGTGCATGCTAATTAAGTGCTAAAAGTGGCCTTCAGTCAGTGAAGTCGTCTAGTAGTTTGCAAGATGTGAAGGTACAGAAACTTTCAAAGAGAAGCAGTGAAGTGCGAACTAGTAGCCAGAACTACAAAGCCGTGTTGAGAAGTAGCTTTCTGAAACTAAACCAGTGAGTATTTTTATAATTTACCATTACAGTTCTGTACTTACAAAAGCAATGTTTGTTTTCTCCCTAAACAGATATGTTCCTGATAGTTAAATGCGGATGACTGGTCTAATTTCTTAAATGTGAGAGCGAGAAGGAGAAACTCTAAACTCTAAATCCTGAGGGTAGGATTATTTTAAATGGGCTTGTTAATGTCCCAAAGAGTGGGAGTGAAAACCACACTTACATGTTCACTAAACATTTCTTGTTCATGTGCTGGGAATAAGCAATGATTTTTTAAAAAGCGTGCCGTTGCATACTGAAGGGACTTGACTTCAAAAGCTCAGGGAGAGCCTTTCCTTATCTCGGTGGAATTGGGTTCCTAGGGCCAGGCAGGGATTGCTGTGCTGGCTTGCGGGGGCTGGGGCTGGGGGAGGGGTGGTTAACCACCTTGTGTCTGACCACATCGGCAGCTGTTGAAGCTGCCACTTCACGCTTTGACAAAAGATACCAGACTCTAAAAGTGGGGGAAGTGGAACTCCTACTATATAACGTGCACACTGTTAAGATGTTACTACCTTCCAAGGTGTGGAAAGGCGAAAACCTTTTCACTTGAAAACTCAAGTTTCTCTCCTAAGAATGCAAACCTTTCCTGAATTACATGCCTTAGCAGAATCACTGGTCCACTCTGTGTCTGGAGACACAAAAATTGTCACTTAGATCTTAGTTCTTTTTACAGGAACACTGCATTTGGTAACCCGTTTGCTAGAATAAATATTCAAGTGTCACAAAAATTCTGCAGGTCTAACTTGCTGCTAACTTCAGTTCATGGGTAAACGGTTTAAATTCATTTTAAATTCAACAGAGCCTTTGGCCTCTGCCACAAAGATATCACAGGAAGAGATTATTGCAGCTTCTGTTTCAATGGCTTTTCCTTAAAAGTGAGCGCTGAAAGAAAGTATAAGGGAGTGGGTGGTTAGGAAACTGTTAGAAGTTAGTGTTGTCTCTAAAAGGCAGAACTCTGGAAATGAAAAATATCTTGGCTTCACAGCAAAATGTTTGAATGCTGTGCCGCCCAGGCACAGACTGAGCAGGACCTACAGAGGGCCCGGCACAGTACTTCCATGATGTGTCATTTGGAGCGCCATTATAATGAGACTTTCTAAAGACATCCACAAATAATTAGCTTTTGGCATTGGTTATACTTAAAGAAAAATCTATAAGATTTTAACTATACTGAGGGTCAAGTAAAATCCTTTTTTATTCTCCTTAAACACAAACACTGCCTCCTCTACCAACAGTTTAAACCAAGTTTAATTTCAGTAAGATCATCAATTTGATAACAAATCATTGCAGAACAGTTCGAATAGGTCTAAACTTGTCTTGATGTTAACGACTTATAATCACCTTTATGTTAGGTCTTAAAGCTTTATTATTCTTAAATATAACTAGTAGAGTGGACCGTTAAACGCCAGCTATCTGAGATGATACTGATTGGGGTGGCAGCCAGAATTTTAAGATGCTTCAATTACTTTTTGTAACATCTTTACACTGAACGCGCATTTAACTTTTAAAATAATCATTAATTTTCCGGGGGAGCTCTTTTCCTGGTGTTTTAAATTCGCACCACTTAGGCACACACACAGCTCTCCCAGTTAGTATAAATTTCTCCGCTAAATGAAAGTAGTTCAAAGCAGGAGCTTTCCTAAGGAGAGGGAAAAGGTTATCCACATGAAACTTCTGGGCGGAGGACCGGGGGCCTCTGACCCCGCTGCGTCTCCAAGCCTGGCTTCTCTACCTGCGTGGGCTTTGCCAGCGCGGGCGGCCGGCTGCCGGCTCTGCACCGCTGCGCAGCCGGCCACGAAGGATGCAACTCGGTTCCGTCCTACTCCGAAAGTACTGTTGACTTGGTGACCCATTTCGAGGTGTTGGGCCGAGACTGTCGCACGCAAGGGGCATTTTCTGCCCCCGGCTCCAGCTGGAGCCCCCGTCCTGCCATTCGGACATCTCTGCAGGCCACTCGTGCGTCCGGAGACCTGGCCGTCTGGGAGTGTCCCAGCTGCAGACGCTGCCGCCCCCCGCCCTCCAGGGACGCCTATCTCGAAAGCCGCGCAGGCAGCGTGGACGCCGTGCCTCGGGGTCGAATTTTTGCCCCTCACCTCCTATCCCCCCCTCCCCTGCGGGACCCTGCCCGCCCTGCTGACCGGCCCCAAGTTGCCGAATAGCTCAGATGCTTGTCATATTTGCGGTCGCGCGACTCAGCGGGCTGTGCGCGCGCTGCACTCGCCGCCGCCTTTGTCACTAGCCGCTCGGTCATTTGCATGAGTATTTTCTGGAGTGTGAGGGGATTATTGGTGGTTAGTTGTGGTCCCTTGGCCGGAGTGTCTCTTTTCGTCTCGCCTTCTCTTTAAGCCTTTCCTTGAGAGAAAATAAAGGGCGCGCCGGCCGGGGAGGGAGCCGTGGGCGGCGCTGCCACCCGACGTCTCCCGTGCTCTGCCTGCCCCTTCCTGCTCCTGCAGCGGCCGGGGCCCGGCTCGGCATTTATCTCGCCTCCCGGGACCGCCGGGGGAGGGGGGCGGGGCCGGGAGAGGGGCGGGGCCGGGAGAGGGGCGGGGCCTGCGGAGCCAGGGGCCCGGAGCTCGCGGGAGGCTCGCTGGCCGCACGTCACTCCTGCACGGCGAGTGCTGGAGCACGAGCTGCCGCTCCCTCGGTCAGGGCGCCCCCTCCGCCCGCCTCCCGCTTCCTCCTCCGCTGCCTGCCTGCCGCCGCCGCCGCCGCCTCCTCCTCCACCATTGTATAATGCTCCGAGCGCGCCGGCAGAGGACTGCGGAGTCTTAGCTTCGGTCTCGTCTCCTGCCCGCTCCCCGGCGCCACCCTCGGGCCCCCGGAGCGGGGACTCCGCATGGAGAGAGAGTAGCTTGAGGAGTGGGCAGAAACCCCTCCTGATGCGTTAGTTCCCAGGTGGAGCTGCATGTGGTAAGTTCTCCCGGCGCCAGGCTGGAGGGGATCCTCGGATGCGCCGGGCTCCCGGCGATGGGTGGGGGGCAGCGTTGGGACCCGGCCAGGGCCGGGAGAGCCCGGAGGGCGGAGGAGGGGCCCGAGCGGCCGCGGGGGTCGCGGGCGCCTCGGCGAGAGGGACCTGGCCTGGAGCAGGTACCCGGACAAGCGTTCCCTCCCACTGCTTCCCGGCCCCGCGCCCTTAGACCCTCGGGCCGAGGGCCGGGGACCCCCGGCGTACCCGGGCAGATCTGCTGGGGGAAGGGCAGGGGACGGGCAGTCACGGACCCAGGTCAGGAGGGGGTCGGGAGCTAACCGGAGCCCAGCAGTGGGGCGAAGGGAGCTTGGAGCTGTCGCTTCTACAGCTGGGATGTGTGTGCGTGTTGTGGCCGTTGTGTTGTTGTGAACGTACGAGACTTTTTTTTTTTAAGGTTCGGATTGCTGGAGCGAAGGCTGCTTCACTTTTGGGTTCCGTGACCGGGTCTGCATCCAACTTGCTATAGTGTGTTTCTGTGAGTTTCTCTTGTGTTTTTAGCTTGAAATCCTCCCTCTCTTCCCTGCTTTCGCCCGTGACAAGTGAGTTGATTTTGAATATGTGTGTGTATTCAACTTAACGTCTCACTGGCTTTTAAGTTAGAAATCTACAAGTCATCTTGGTGGTAACCGCCTCTGACTGAAAGGGAGGGGGCTGCGGGGAGCCAGCTGGCCCTGGCCCTGGACTTTGTACCATTAAGACAGAGGGTGCCGTCCGAGGGCCACTGCATCTAAAGAAAATCATAAATTGTTCTTATTTTTATTCTTGGTGGTCAATCATCCTGCCTTTAGCAGAAGTAGTAGTAATAGATTGAGAAGGGAGTAGGGTTTGGGCTTTAGTCTAAATTTCACAAAAAGATTAGGTATAGTTTGTCTTAGAGTAACTTTTTGCTTTCAAACCGGGTAGTTTCAGGATGTTTGGGGTGGCAGAAAGTAAGTTTTTACAGGCACTGAATAGGGAAGGGCAAATCAGCAGGGTGAGACATACAGCCTCAGACTATAGCAGTTTTTATTTGAATCGAATTGGGCAGCCTCAGTCTTAAGGAAGATAGTCGATGTTTTCAAGCTTTGTTCATGAAATACGCTTTTTGATTTCCCAATATCTGTTAAGAAATGGCCATAATGTGTGTAAAGAACCTAGAAGTTGTAGTAGCCAATAGGATCCTCGAGGCCTTAAGTGTTCAAAGTAGCGTTCTGTAATTAGGGACTGGCCTCTGACAAGATTGAAGTGGGCTCTTGGCTCCACTCAACCCCTGGAGGGCAGTCCACCTGAGAGTCTCTTCATTGTTGTGCTGAGGGGGGTGAAGGGGATAGTTGCTCAGCTAACCAGAAGGCACGGCTCACTCCAAGAGCTCCTCCCATTGCTCCCACTTTTTATAGCAGTCTATTCTGATTTGAGTGAGCTAGAGTGTGCTGCGAGGATGAAAATACCCATCCGAAGACCCAGCTTCTGGCATGAGCAGGAATAGCTTGTTCACGGATCTCTGCTTTCCTATAAATTTCATCCGTTTCTTTGTGGAAAGAAAAAAAAAAAAAAAAGATGAATGTTAGAAAGTTTTCTTTTAGCTTCATTGATTTACTTAGAGGGGATTATATGCTAATGTAAAGTTATTTATGTTGTTCCTCAAGTTTGGAATCCTTGAAAATAATTTTTACTTTTTTCCTCTCTTCCTAATTGAAACGTACATAACTGTGTTGCTGTCAGATGAGAAATCTTAGGAAATGGATTTGAGAGCCTTTTTTTTTTTTCTTTTCTTTTCTTTTTTGACACTCCGTGTGTTCCTTGCTTTATCACAATGGATAGGTGAGAGGACTCACATTTTATAATACCAGCCAAGTATACAACAAGATGTCCTAAGGAACAGTTTTATTGTCAGGCAAGTGTCACAGCTTCTTAGGTAACAGCTGCTCAGGTTTGTTTCCCTTTAAGAACTAAGAGAAGGATATTAATTGAGATTTTGAAATCCTTTAGACTCCTGTTTGCTGAATTGTCCCCCTTGAAAGCTTTTTCAGTGAGAAGGTGAAATGTGAATTTTACCCAGTTGTCATGCACTGAATTATCAATAATGAGTATAGAAAATAATAAAAATCTTGATATTTTAAAACTCACTCAAATTTGTATAGCAACTGATAGCTTTTGGCATCCACTATTTTACATAACACTCTAATGGCAGAATAAAAGTACAACACTACTTGAGAAAGACACATACACAAAACATAAAAAAAAAGGTGTGGAGGAGGTCAAAAATACAGACAAATGCATACAGTGGTCTTTTTGTTTTGTCAAAGTAGCATACTACAGATTATCAGTATGAAGTTTTACTACAAGGTTACCCTCCGTCAAAATATTTTACACTTTATTTTTTTTAATGTTTATTTATTTTTGAGAGAGAGTGAGGTGTGTGAATGGGGGAGGGGCAGAGAGAGAGAGGGAGACAGAATCTGAAGCAGGTTTCAGGCTCTGAGCTGTCAGCACAAAGCCCCATGTGGGGCTTGAACCCATGAACCGTGAGATCATGACCCGAGCCAAAGTCAGACACTTAACCCACTGAGCTACCCAGGTGCCTCGATATTTTACTTTAATTAACTGAGAAAGGTAAAAGCTACAACAGAAACTTTTTGAGTTTGTTTTTTGCTGTGGTTCCTCATTAACACCTATAGTAAAAGCATGGTGTTTTATTTTGTATTTAATTTCTGTCAGAAAAATGAAGACCACTTTGTCAATATTCTATGTGGATTAAATACATGTAGAGGGAAATATGGCATTGAGGAGTGTGAACCTTAGTTCACTTTTAGAATTTTTTAAAACCTTTGTTGCTACAGAAATTTCATATTTACTGTTAAGATCTATCCTATAGGAGATGGTTCTCGTTGCAGTAGTTTCTTGGCAAAGGACAGAAAGAGAAAGAGAGAGGTATCTCTGATTACTGAGTCCAAAGATCACACGTATGCCAAAGGCACCACAGAGGGCAAGCTTCCAGTTTTAAGTGAAAAATGGCTTCGCAGGAAAGGTAACACCTACCTTCATAGGTCTTTCCATGAATTAATACTGGCCAGCAGAACATGAAAATCTAAGATTTGGCCACTGCATATGCATAAATCATAATTTTCTACCTGCTGCTACTATGTATTACTTCAACAAATGATAGAAACCCGTAAGCTGGGACTCCTGCTTAAAAAGTATGTGGGTTTTCAACTTAGTTTTAATATTCTTGAAGGAAACAGCTACTAACCAAAGCTGGCGTGTCTTTTAAAACAATTATTGTCTCCAATGGCCAGTGCAATTGGTATGAAAAGCAAACTTCTGCCCTCTGTGCAGATGCTGGGAAACCCTGTGAACAGAACTGTCCCCTGGAGCGCCCATCACTCATTGTGTGGAGCAGTGTCTTTCTCCATGAGCACTGTGTGGCAGTTCATTCTTTGTATGAATCTGTGAATGGCATATGTCAGGCCAATAAGACGACATTCCTATTCTGGGTAATAAATAGATGCCTTGTGGGTTTTTTTTTTTCTTTTTTCTTTTTTTTTCTTTTTTCTCAAAGATCATGAGACAAAACATGCTTGGCTGTCTAAAAATTTTCATTGACATACAAATAAAAATTTCAAAATAAAAACCTCACAGTATCTTTGAAAACGTATGACTTTTAATAGAGCAAAACAAATACTTATCATTTAAACTAAGCACTTCATATAGACCATGCAAACTCCCTTTTGGAAATTCTGCTCCCTTTGTGGTCTGATGGCTCCAAAAGCTGGAAAGCCTCATTTGTCTCCTCTCAAGGTCTTCTGTCCCTCATCTGAACTTAATTAGAAATACCTGCCAGGATTCACTGACACAAACAACCACAATTTGATTTATCTATTTTAGAAACCCAGGACCACGTAAGCTGTATGCCATGCCCAGGGCTGCTCTCAGCTCAGACCGGAGTCAGCTCCTGCTGGCCTGTGTGGCCTCTCCTTACACTGGCACGCTGTGTGTGGAGCGCTGGCCCTGGCCATGAGCAGGGACGGCAGGACGAGGGGTGAGTGTGCCCGGCCCGGCACCGCCCGGAGTGGAGTGAGCTATGCGGATGCGTGGGGTGGGGGCTGGAGGGAGGAGAGTGGAGGGCAGGTCTGGAGCCACTGTGCAACTGCTACAGCAGGTCTGACTAGTTTTAGGTGCCCAAAGGCAGCTTTGTTTCTCTAGTGACTCCAGGTAGCAGCAAACCTATGTTCTTAAAACGAATTCGTGTCTGAATTACTATCTTTTTGTCTCTCTGCAAAAAGCCTGTAACTTTGCAGAGTTATTAAGTAGTTCCAAGGTTTCTGCTTTAACAATCTTCATAGGCGGTTAACTGAGGAGATGATGCTGAACCAAGCGTTTTTGTGCTTCTAGGGGGTTTCACGTAGAATAGTGAAGGGGAAGGGATTCTAGCTCTTAAGGGCATTTTATGTATACACACACACACACACACACACACACACACACTCATGTTTACAGTGGGCTGTGTGAATCTGCTGAACAGAAAGTGAAAAGAACCGCTTGGATATGCCGTGGTTAGACGATTGCATTCAAATTACGTTCGGATGGATACGCCACTTGCTGCACATCAACCTTTAGCTCCTTGCTCTCCTCTCCTGGCCTGCTGCTTATCACTCCCTGCCACGCCGGGGCTCCTGGGGCTTCGAGCAGGGCTGCTGGAGTACCCCACCCTGGTGTTTAGAAGTGCTGCCTGAGTTCAGCTCAGGGAATCTGAAAGTCCCAAGGTCATCTCTACACCAGAACAGGTTTGCGTAAAATTCTAGCCACGCTAAGTAAGGAGATAATGAGGCGGCACCTGTTTTAAACCGAGCCTCCCTGAGTGGTTATCCCATTTTTATAATACCTGATACAGACTTGCTTTTCAGATTTCTCTCCTTCTTTGAGGAGGGAATCTCCATGTGCGTGTGTACCTCCGTGTCTTCCCCGCGGTTGGAGAAGCCATCCAGCAGAGGAATTTGAGTTTTGTGGTCTGCAGCTGAACAAGAAATTTTTGTGCTGCCTTTCTGCTTGTCTTGAACCTGGTGGTGGTCCTTTCTGAATAGTTTTTAAAACAGGCTGCTTTCTTCAAAGCATTTTTTACCGAATCCAGGAATGTAAAATAAAGTAGATTTGACCTGATGATGATTGTTAGCTGCCTGATGGTAGCTGGTTTCTAAATTCAAAATGTGGATTCCTCAAGTGGCACCTGCCTTCTTGCTTCTGAAACCCCTGAAGATAGGCAGGAGGACTGGAATGTCAGGGGTCGCAAGTGTGGTAGACTGGAGGCCCGCTCTCCTTAGGGATCATTGGAGACCATTGAAGTGTTAAGAGGTCAGTTCCTTAGAAAATAAATATTTATCATATTCAGTGTGGTACTTTGATTATTTTTATTGTCTTTGACTAAGTGACTTTGTGTTCCATGGGTCATTAATTATCAATACGTAGAAGTCTTCAGAAAGAAACACATTTCATCTCAAAGTGGCCCCAAAGTATTATTTGTAAAAATGAATGGCTGCCATATTTATAAAGTATCATTCACAGCTCTTGAGTCTAGTTTGTGTCCTCATTTTCTTTCTCTACTTTGTGAATTTCTCAAGTATACTATATAAAGTTTAAATTGTCTTTGTAAGACCTTATCACTAGCCTGCCCAATTCTTAGGAGTGACTAAAACATTCTGAGTATGGATGTGGCTTATATGGGACTGTGATTTACACAGCAAAATAGTTCCCTCCCTTTTACATGTCTCTTAAGTTTATTTCTATTACCCTATACCTTCAGTTTTTATCTTCTTGTGTCATGTTGTAGAGATTTTTTTGAAGGAATCCAGATTTGGACCATACAGTACAAGGTTTAGTTTGACTCAGTAAGTAAATTAAAAAAAAAAAAAATAACTAGACTGCATGTGGAAGTTAAAAGATGAAATATGTTCAATATTTGTGAGCAATATTTTATAATCTGTCTTCTTTAAAGTGATCTTTCACAGTAATACAGAATACAGTATAGTATACAGTAAAGTATTCTGAATTTGAACGCAAAGGAGATTAAAAACGCCCCATAATGTTTAAGAAACACTTCCATAAAAACACTTCCTGATGGTGTTACTAGTGGTAACTAGTTGGCTAACAAAACGTGGAAGGCAACCTTTTGTTTTAACTAAAGATGCAATTTTATTTTGCACAGATTTATTTGAACAAAGTACATTTGCCTGTTTCAGTGTGACTGTTTTATATATCTGATGGCCCTCTTTAAAAAAAAAAAAAAAAAAAACAGAACAAAAAAACAAAAAGCAAACCTGTCACTTACTTTTGGCAAGGCATTGGTTTCTACCCAAAGCCTTTTATTCCCCCTGACATTGTTTATTAAAGGTCTCTAGTGTGAGGGGGAAAAACAAGGTATCTTTGGGGAAAAGGTGCTATAGGAGGGTTGAAACCAGAATCCCATCCAAGCAATTATAAATACAGGAGAAAAAAATATTTTCATTATGTACGGGAATGGGGGTGGGGCAAGGCTGGCTAGACTTTACAGGCACATTATCTTAAGAGAAGGAAAGAAATTCAAATCTAACAATTTTTTTTCCTTAATTGATTATGAATCTTTAAATTCAGCATGCTAAAGATGATCCTGACACCAAATAAGCGTGAATTACTACCATCAGAATTTAAATGATTATAATAAATTATTATAAAAAATAATAATGTTTGTATTTACAAAGTTTCAAATGGAAAGTTTGGTGATAGTAGTTAATTTCTTATGAACATTATTATGGAACATACATCATCATAGAACATCAACTTGTAATTGAGTAGAAAAATAGTTCATCAAGTAGTTACACAGTAACTGGTTTCGTTATCTCTCTAAGGTTAACTCTGTTACATTTTATAGTTAAATGACTCCTCCCCAATATCCCTTTTTTTTTTTAAATTTTTTAACGTTTATTTATTTTTGAGACAGAGAGAGACAGAGTATGAACGGGGGAGGGTCAGAGAGAGAGGGAGACACAGAATCAGAAGCAGGCTCCAGGCTCTGAGCCATCATCAGCGCAGAGCCCAACGCGGGGCTCGAACTCATGGACCGTGAGATCGTGACCTGAGCTGAAGTCGGACGCTTAACCGACTGAGCCACCCAGGCGCCCCCCCAATATCCCTTTTGAAGTTTTCCCAAATAACTGCCCGAAGCCATATCTGTTCAGTATGGAAGTAATTTCCAGTTCTTAAGAAGCAATAAGATTATTGAAGGCTTTTCAATACTAGTAAAATTCTTAATGCTACCATTGAGACTAACTCGTGTGGTTGGGAGTCCACTGTGGTTAGGACCTCCACTGGAAAATTTGAACTGTTGGCTTCTCCAAGTTCTCATCTTATACTTGGGTTTGTATGTTTGTTGTTGTTGTGTGTGTTCTCACTTCAGAAATCCTCCAGGGATTTTAACCATGGTTTTTGAAACATCAGTGTCACATACACAGGCAACAGCCTTTTTCTACATATAGTTTATTATTCAGTCTGAACCATAGCATAATGTAATTTAGTTTGGCCTTGGCAAGCCTCTTGGCTCGCTTAACAGTGTCCTGTGTAGACTGCAATTTGGGAACAATCTCTGAAATGTGTATACTTTGAGAAGTCTATAGGTAGAATTGCAGTGAATAATCAGAATTCAGGCGTGCCTTGTTGCTCTCCTGCACCCCCTTGTGGCTGAATGTGATGTGCTGTCTTTCAGAGTTTGAAAGGAGTTGACCTGTACTGGGCTGGCGTACTTAGTTTACACGGAGCATTAATAGCCGCCTTCTGTGTAAACTAACCTCTCAAGTTAATAGAATAGTTCTCGCTGAGGGTGTAAATAATTTATTGTGCTTATTTGATTTTTTTAGTTTGTAGAATTTGAAACATACGTATTGACATGTTTTGTGTGTGTGTGTGTGTGTGTTTAACTTTTTATTACGGAAAATTCCAAACACGCAAAAGTAAGAGTGTCATGCATCCCTTTGTACATATTACCCAGTTTCAATAGTTGTCAACATTTCGTCAATTTTGTTTCAGCTCCGTGTCCAGGTTTTCTCTCGAGGATTTTGAAGCAAATATTGAGTATGTTGTTGTTAAACTTAACTTCAGAAACTGTATATTTCTGCTCAGTCTTTTACTTCAAGGGTGGGGTGCTTTTGGCCAGAATCCTTCAGTAAAATAAAATAACTGCTAGCATTTCCACTGTCTTTGGAAGAAGGTGACTGATGTCCCTAGCTTCATAAGATTTAGCTTTAAAACCTAAAATTCCCAGCTGGTGGAGGAACCAATAAGACAGGATATTAGAAACATTTTATACCACTTAACAGTAACATTCGAAAAAGCCTATTTTTCTTTCCAGATGTTTATTAACAAGGCCATACTATATTCCAAAGAAATATTTACTTGAAACATTCTCTCCCAGAATTTGAGTCTGTTTTGCTTACTAACTGCAGTTAGTTGTCAACATTTAAATTTTGCCTTTTCTTTTTCCAAGAGAAAAGATTATATTTGACAAACCGACAGTGTCTGAAGCAGGCTTCAATTTAATAGAAGTATGCAAAAATCACGAGAGAGGCGGCTAGAGTTTCTTAAATGTGGACATTAGAAGACATTCCCAAACAGTCCAAGTTTTTGGGGGTTGTTTTGTTTTGTTACTTTAGTTAGGGGTTGACTTCCTGGCCGAATTTCGGTTTTGTCTCCAGGCTTTAAGGCTGTGTCAAGAAAGCAGAGAGGACTGTTCCCCGGGTCTCCGTGGAAATGCAGTGTCTGACGCCTAGCAAACAGCCGGTGCAGAGCCCTGCGGCCCGGAGCCCCCTGCGCAGCGGGCCGAGCCGGGAGGCGGCGCCGCGGCAAACAGTGGTGTCGGGTTACAGCTTCAGAATAGCGCCCGAGCGCGCCGAACTGGCTTCCTCCAGTGACTGGCTTCATAATTACATTGCTGATTTGTTAGGGAAGGCTTTGTCTTACTTACCAATTAGCATGGATGTTACTGCGGGGACCTCGTCCTGGATGAGCTTCGGTTGTTTTTTTTGTTTTGTTTTGTTGCTAAAAAAGCTTTCCCGGTGCAGGCAGCTTTAGGGCTTGTGTTAGTAACACTCTCCCCTGTCTTCGGGGAGTCCTTACCCTGCCTGTAAATAAGCAGGGAGGCTTTCTCCCCGTTGGAATTTTGCCCCTGTGTTTCCGCCATTCCCCGAGGCCAGAGGCAGTCAGTCACTTTGGGGTCTGAAAGGCGGCCTTGGGGAGGGCGGTTTCCACCCCCCACTTTCTGCACCCTCCTGGAGGCTCAGCGGATCTCCCCACCCCCACCCCCACCCCCATGCTAGGGGATCCGTGGTCACTGCGAGGAGGAGCGTGTGGCGTGGCACAGCTGCGGGTAGGGAGCCCTTGGAGGACTGGGCCTGATTCTGTGAGCTGTTTCGCCAGCACCGCCACCTACTATGTCCATTTCAGGGTGGCCTTTGTGTTTTCCGGGTGTGTTTTGTTGTTAACTTGCGCCAGGGAGAGTGTTAAAAGCGCCGACGTTATCAGATTTCTGAGTCCCGTGTGTTTTTTAAGGTGTAATATTTTAACAGTGTAGCGAGTTGTCTAAGCAAATGTGGCTTCCCCCCACTGAAGTTGGATCAGGCTTTTCCTTCCTGCCTGGGAGTTGCTGTGTGACATTCTTGACAGTGGAAGCACCATTTCTCAGAGTTCTGCCCTGGGGCTGGTGGGAGGAGTCCTTTCTTAGGACCAGAGGCTCTCCGTTTGGACCGCCTCAAAAACAGGATCCAGAATGCACCTTAAGGCAGGTAGACTCGAGAAGAGAAGTGAGACCATCCCGTGTTGCAGAGGCTGTCTCAGAACCATTTCTCCAGCCGGCCTCTCTCTGGGTCTTGGAAGTCTCACACACACGCACAATTTTGCCAGGGGCCCTTGCTGCTACCCCCATAAGAAACTGGAAGAATGTGTGTGTTTCCACTTAAAGGGCTGTGGGTTTTGGTGGCACAGGATGTCCTATGAGGAAATCACCCCTGCTAGGCTCTTTGAAGACACTTGTCACACATCTTCTCTTAGCTTTTTTTTTTTTTTTTTTTCTCTTCAAGGGAGGTTGATCCATGAGGACAAACCATTGCTCTGAATTGTTGGCATCACTGTAAATGTTTTTTCACTTTTAGGAGTTTTAGTGTCAGCACTGGTACTTCTGTACCCTTCAGCGACCAGCAGTCACATAGGAAGATGTAGTCGCAGAGATTAGGGAGATGGCTTCCTAAAGCTCCCCTTTGAATTGGGAGGCTTTTCCTTGAGAGCTACTAACGAGTATTTTTTAAAAATATTTTTATTATGGGGCGCCTGGATGGCACAGTTAAGCATCCGACTTCGCTCAGGTCATGATCTCACAGTCCGTGAGTTCGAGCCCCGCATCAGGCTCCGTGCTGACAGCTCAGAGCCTGGAGGCTGCTTTGGATTCTGTGTCTCCCTCTCTCTCTGCCCCTCCCCTGCTCTCTCTCTCTCTCTCTCTCTCTCTCTCTCTGTCTCAAAAATAAATAAACATTAAAAAAATAAAAAATAAATTTAAATACATTTTTAGTAAAGTCTAGCATGCATACAGAAACACGCATAGATCCTAAGTGTGCAGGCCAGTGACCAGACTCCCCAGAAGCCATGACCCACTAAGGAACTACCCTTTCCTGACCACAGATACCACAGCTTAGTTCTGCCTTGTTACTTGCCTTTTAAAACAATGTGTCACTTAATGGTGAGGCCTGCTACGCTCCTGAATGGGATCACACTGGACTTCTAGTTTTTATTTACTAGTACAAAAGGAAATCAGAACAGGCTCTTAAAAATGGACACAGTGGGGGCGCCTGGGTGGCGCAGTCGGTTAAGCGTCCGACTTCAGCCAGGTCACGATCTCGCGTTCCGTGAGTTCGAGCCCCGCGTCGGGCTCTGGGCTGATGGCTCAGAGCCTGGAGCCTGTTTCCGATTCTGTGTCTCCCTCTCTCTCTGCCCCTCGCCCGTTCATGCTCTGTCTCTCTGTCCCAAAAAAAATAAATAAACGTTGAAAAAAAAAAAAAAAAAAAAATGGACACAGTGTATGACCTAGTTGGGCGTGGAGGTATTTTTAAGTAATGATTTTCATCCTTTTTTCACCAGTAGGTAGTCAGAAAGGCAGCCCCCATGGTGGGCTGAGGAGGCTTCCCATTCAGGCCCCCAGGGGCCCCAGCAGGGATGCTACCCACAGGGGCATCACTGCCCTCGGTGGGCCTGTCTGTGGGAGGCCACAGAGGGCTCTGGAGACCCTGCAGGTTAAAGTAACCGGGGGGGGGGGGGGGGGACGACAGAAGTGGTAGTTTGCAAAAGTAGACTTAATATTCTTAATTTATTCTTAATTCTTCTTAATATTCTTAATTTAAATAGAACATTTATTTTTGACAGTTCAAATAGCATTAAAGGAGAGTGTTCATTTGTTCATTTTAAAGACATCGCTTTTAAAAAGTTGAAAAACATTGAGTAAAGAGAACTTTCTGATTGTTTTTTAAGTTTACATTTTGTTTCCTTAATGCCTTAAAAATATAAAAGCTATGAAATGTTAGGCTTTTAACACATAGGTACTATTTCAGTTCCTTCTTTGGATGCTGGGCTTAAGGCCTCACTGCCATGCACTCTAAGATCAGGCAAGAAGAATCTGGGTCCTGCTAGCCAGTGGGATGTGATATATCAGTCTGAGAAGCTGGGCTTTACCATTAAAATTGAATCGAAGGCACCTTAATTCTGCATATAGTCTGTTTTTTTTTTTTTTTTTTTTTTTTAATGTCAGTTGTCAGTTGCCATCGCAAAAACGCTGTTCATTTCCTTTTTTCCTTACTTGCTTAGACACAAATAGGGAAGACCTTTAGACTCCCTATTGGGAGTAAAATTGGATAAAAATATCCACAGGCTTACACATGAAATGGCTGGATGGGGAAAAGAGGAAGTTAGGGTCCCCAGACCAGCATAACCTGGAAACCCGGAAATGCAGATTCCCCGGCTCCACACTAGACCTGCTGAATGAGAATCCTGGGGGTAGGGGGATCAGCGTTCTGTGTTAACAAGCCCTCCAGGTGAGTGGGATACTCGCCCAAGTTGGAGAAGTGTGACGGGCATTCACTAGACGGCTTTCTGAGCTAAGCCTTCCCTGCCCACCCCATGTGTCTCAGTCCCACCAAGTTTCCTGACCCACATCCCGCCCTGTACAGCTCTCACCTCTGAGGTCTGTTCACTTCTCCTCTTTCTCAGATCCTCCCTCTCAGGGACAAAGACACACACATGACCGTCTTACAGTTCCCTGGCTGTCCCGCAGTCTTTTCTCATTCATTGCATTTACTATTCATTCAGTCAGCAACTGTTTGTGGGGCATCTTGTGTGTGGCGAGGACTGCCCTGTCCTGGGGATACAGAGGTGAATGAAACACCGTCTATGCCCTCATGGGGCTTATTGTCTGGAGTAGGAAATAGGCATTAAGAGACCATCCCATCTTAATACAAATCTCAAACCCTGTCTCCAGAAGTCTTCCCTAATCACTCCAGCTTATAATAACCTCTCTGATGCGTTGCTATGGGAGTCACTCAGAATCTGAAATTGCACACCCCCAGGTAGTCAGGTAATATCAGCCCCTGTGTTTCTGGTCCTATGGAATGTCCTAGTGACCCCGTGTTACTTTTGATCATCTGCCCAAGCAGATTGTAGCTTTTGAGGGCAGGGTCCCTTCTGATGAAAGCCGTGCCACTGAGAGCCAAGTTGGGTCCAGAGAGTTGTATTCAGTATTAAATTTCTTGGAAAACTCCGGAAGAGAGGTTTTCATTTATATTGCTACCCATGAGTTTTGTTCTTTATTTTTAAAACTTAATTTGCTGTAGTTAACACTTGTTAAAGTTTATGTTAAGAAAAATGAGGATGCTAGGAGTTTGTTTCTAGCAAGTTTATTGGGAAGGGGGTGTTTTATCGGGAACCTTGTATCAGAAACCACCGAATATGCAAGAGAAGAGTGGGTATGGTTGGCTTTAGGCTCCTTGGAGGGGCAGAAAAGGGAGGAAACAACCACCTCCCTCCTGCATCCGGGGATCTCTAACCAGCCCTGAGGTTCGGGGTCCCTTTTTGGATCTTTGGCTGCAAAACTGGGTAAAAGACATGTGTGTTGGGCTTAAGTCTTCACAAGCCAAGGGAGGAGACAAAGAGGGGTGTCAGGTCTCTGGATGACCTAGAAGCCACACTTGTCACAAGCCCCTCCTTTCTGTCCCGGTGTAGGTGTCCCTGTTCCACAGCCGGGGCCTTTCAGGCAGGAACAGCAGAACACCCCCTTCTCAAGTGTTACCTTGAAGCCCTTAATGAGCCCCAGCTACTGCTTGGTCTTCAAGCTGCAGCCCAGTGAGGCCTTTTAAAAGGTCACGTGCTTCGCCAATAGCGTGCTTAAAGAGCTATTGTTGTTTTCTTAGCGAGCCTGGGGAGCGAGGCTTCTCAGGAGCTGCTGACCCTGGCTTTGGCCAGCCTGAGCCCCAGGCCCAGAGACACCATTTGGCTTTTTGCCCTCAGGTTCTTGAGTGGCTTGTCTTTCCTTCTTTGAACTGTGCCCTGCTCCCGGAGGTGGTCGTTAACACCGCACTGAGAGTGAGAGTTCTCAAAACCTCCCTCCTGTAGGAGTTGGAGGCCTCTTCTGAACGTGGTCAGTGGGAGGACTTGACTCAAACAATGTGTTAAGCAAACTCTGCAGAAACTTTAGCTCTTAAAAATAAAAAAATTAAAAACATGGTTTTAAGAGTTAAAGTTTCTAAGTGAAGATGCGGACTCCATTCTATTATGTTGCATTTTATCCTTTCTAGCAAGATTTAGATAGAATCAGGATTACAGATGGGGATTGTGTGTGTTTTGCAATCTCACTTGGGTGTGTGCAGCCAGTTTTGCCTCATAAAATGCTATAGAGAAATGAAGGCAAACCTGCTTTGAGACATACTGTATCATGGGTTATTTACACATCTGAAAAGCATCCAAGCTTCCATTTGTCTATCCTGCCCACAAATTTTGCTTACAAGGGTCCTCCTCCTTCCCCTTCCAGCATTACAGCGTCTTATCAGGCTGCCCCTGAAGCATTAGGATTATCACACAGCTATGACCAGCTGGCTCATTCTAATTGGAAATTAAGTGCTTCTCACATTGAAATCTCTTTGAAAACATCTCCACCGATCTCCTTCAGCTGTGGGAATTCCTCTAAATGCCTGTGGTGCTGCATGCTTGGTAAACATTCGAGTTTCACAGATCCAGTGTTTCTTTCTAGAGAAATAATCCTTATTGAGAAAGTTATTGAAAAAGTCCTATTGTTAACCTGGCAACAACTCTTTAAAAAGACAGTCCTATAATGATGACTAAAAGAAAAGGATGTCTTACCTGTTACCTCTCCCCCAGAAAATTCCAAGTGGCAGTGAGGATACTAATTTTTTTTCTAGTTATTTATTTGGTTTACATTTTTGGGACAGTGCTTCTCAAACTTTTTGTGATGAAGGACCATCTTGCTTGTTCTTTCCTTTACTCTAGTAAAACATAAAAATACTTACTAGAGAAATGGAATAAAAGTACTGAGCCTGGGCGGCTCACTCAGTTAAGTGTCTGACTCTTGATTTCAGCTCAGGTCATCATCTCATGATTGTGAGATCAAACCTCACAACGGGCTCTGTGCTGCATGTAGAGTCTGCTTAAGATTCTGTCTTTCCCTCTCTCTTTCTGCCCTTCTGCCGCTCTCCCCCACTCAAGCTTGCTCTCTCTCTCTCTCTCTCAAAAAAAAAAATATATACAAAAACAAAGTAGAAGCCTCATTTTAGAAATTAGATTTACAGACATACAGTTACTCTGTAAATTTGCTGTAAACGTTTCTAAATAATACAGTATCTCTGTTTAACTCATCGTGGGCCAGTAACAGTTCACAGACCGGCACGTTCTACAGACCACACTTTGAGAAACACACATTTAGAGTGTATTTGTATGAATTTGTGTATTCTCACACAGATTCACATGTATTGGGTGAGATTACATTATAACCTACAACATAGACCATCTAACAGCCTTATATGAGAATTAAATGCACTCAGTGAGCTCTTTGGCAAAAATGGAATTTTTCTAGAAATGAATATTTAAATGCTTAAATTTTAAGGAGATACAATAGTGTAACTGTCGCAAAACACAGCCATCCAGTAACACTTCTAAGGCCTAAAGGGGAAAGTGTCCTGTAATGTGAAGTGAAATCACCTCTCTGATGCACACTCACATTTAATAGTAGCACAGGTACTTTAGATAGGAAATGTTCTATGCAAAGTATATATACAAATGAGACTTTTTAGTACTGAACAGTAGGAAAGGTTTTTGTCATGGGGAGTATTAGATACAGAAGTCACATCTGCCTTCCCTCAGAGAACATTGTGGGCTGGTCTTTGGTCCTTGTGATTGACATCCATTTTCTTCATGTTTATGAAGGAAGGCGTTTCATATAAGTAACTGTATATTCTTTATGAACATTAACAAGTTCTCAGGCTGATTCTGACATTGACGGGTCGTGGCCATCTTTCTCTCCCAGAGACCGAGGCATGTGAAGGCAGTCACTCCCAGTGGAACTTGTGTACCAGGCTCTGTGACCCCCTGCATGTTGTTTGTCCATCTTGGCGGGGGGGAGGGGGCAGCGTGGCCTTCCTTAACAAAGTGTTGCAAGGAAGATCTGTGCAGTTTTGTTATGGTTAGCCTTATTCCCTTAGGATGAGACTCAATTCAAAATGATAATGAGGTGTAGGAGATGATACTCAGCCCCTTGAAGACCAGGCTTTATTCATCTGTGGGACTCCTAGATGGGACTCTTGGGCAGAGTGCCCAAGACAGCATAGATGCAGAACGAGTAAATCTAAAGGACTGAATGAGGCTCCATCAAAATCCACTGAAGCATTCCAGTAAAAGGCAGGTCACTTTTATTTTTTTTAATTTTTTTTTTTCCAACGTTTATTTATTTTTGGGACAGAGAGAGACAGAGCATGAACGGGCGAGGGGCAGAGAGAGAGGGAGACACAGAATCGGAAACAGGCTCCAGGCTCTGAGCCATCAGCCCAGAGCCCGACGCGGGGCTCGAACTCCCGGACCGCGAGATCGTGACCTGGCTGAAGTCGGACGCTTAACCGACTGCGCCACCCAGGCGCCCCATGCAGGTCACTTTTAGAAGAAAACATTGGCGAAGTACAAAGTGCTTGTATGTGAAGATATCAAAGAGTGAGTGGCACAGATGAGAGGATTAACACTCGCCTGTGGGTAGGTGCTGTAGAGAGGGTGAGCGAGCGAGCAAGCACCGGCCTGGCTTAGTTGGAACCGCGTCTTCTGGTCTGGATGGCACGAGAACAACTTTCTTGATTAAATGGTTCGAAAGTGAGGTCTGTGAGGCAAAGGCCAGGGGACTTGGAATCGTTCTATTTAGATGGCAGAAGTTCCGAAAGGAAGGACCCCTCTCCAGTAGACGCAGCTAGCTGAGGGGGGTCTTCACTAAGGGGGGGGCAGGCGAGGAGCCGGCCTAGGCTGTGAGCCTCAGGTGAGGCGGGGCAGCAGTTCAGAGCCAAACCATTCCCAGATGATCAAGGTCTGAGATGTCAGGTGGTTTGGGTTTTTTGAAATACATACGTATCTCTGGAATCACAGTAGGTATTTTGTTATGAAGTGTCTCACGTCCTCAAACAACAATGCTTATAATCAGAACAAAGTACTTTTAAACTCGTCCCAGTTGCATTCAGACGTAACTGTATGCAATCAAAGTGAGCCAAGGAACTTGGACTGGGAAAACCGCATTCCTCCACTTTATTCTAGGCTGAAAAGCAGTGGAGGCTCCATCGCTGTGGTCGTTTAACACAGGCCAAGTGCTTCACCACATGTCACCAAACAGGCAGAGAGTCTCTATGCATAATGAGGAAGGAAAAGGCATTTTGAAAGCACACAAGGTTCTACCAAAATTGTACATCCCTCCCCCCCCCCCCGCCCCCCTTTTCCAGCTTGGTTCTTTTAATCGTTCAAGATGTGTTCGAGATGTAATCTGTGACACCTTTATCTGTTAGGTCCTAGCATTGTAAGTGTTTTCTTGGGCTTTAAAAATAAATCTGTTTAGGGGAGGGAAATTGAACCTGCATGGTAATGTTAGGCAAGCGAACGCAAGCGCACGAGTGGAGAAAGTCAAAATCATGGTTTCCATGGTAACGTTTAACTTGTCTGTGTCGTACACATTTCTCAAGAAATACATTCACCAGACTACCTAGTGATAAAAATTGCTCCACCAGCATACAAAGGTAGATTTCCCAATACTCTCGTATTCCGAAAGATCTTCTCCCCAGTTAATCTGACTCTTCTACGTAACCTTGGGCAAGGAACCGGAGGCCCCGGCCCGACCTCCGAATCAGCGTCTTTTTCAGGGTCGAAGTTAGTTTTCGTGTCGTTGATTCCATTTCCTTCCTTTCTCCTTCGCAGATATATGTTGGGTAAAGGAGAAAAACGGAAGTTTGACGAGCATGAAGATGGGCTGGAAGGCAAAATCCTGTCTCCCTCCGATGGGCCATCCAAGGTGTCTTACACCTTACAGCGCCAGACTATCTTCAACATTTCCCTTATGAAACTCTATAACCACAGGCCCCTCACCGAGCCCAGCTTGCAAAAGACCGTTCTGATCAACAACATGTTGCGGCGGATCCAGGAGGAGCTCAAACAGGAAGGCAGCCTGAGGCCGGTGTTCGCCTCCGCCGCCGCCGCCGCCGCCGCCGCCGCCGCCACCGCCTCTCCCCCGCCCGACTCGCTGAGCGACAGCTACCGGGAGGCGGCGCCGCCCGCCCTCAGCGCCCCCGCGCCCCCGCCCGCGCACGCCTGCGACCTCGGGAGCACTACGCCGCTGGACGCCTGCCTCACGCCCGCCTCGCTGCTCGAGGACGACGCCGACGACACGTTTTGCACTTCCCCGGCCGCGCCGCCCGCGGCTGCCGCCAGACTGTCGGCCCCAGCGCCCCCGCCGGAGAAGGACAGCTTCTCCTCCGCCCTGGACGAGATCGAGGAGCTCTGTCCCACGTCTACCTCCCCCGGGGCCGCAGCCGCAGCGCCCGACAGCTCCCGAGGGGGCTGCGGCGCGCCGGGCGGCCCGAAACCCGAAGACCCGAAGCTGATGGACTCTCTGCCCGGGAACTTCGAAATCACGACGTCCACGGGGTTTCTGACAGACTTGACCCTGGACGACATCCTGTTTGCCGACATCGACACGTCCATGTACGACTTCGACCCCTGCACGTCGGCCTCGGGGCCGGCCTCGAAGATGGCCCCGGTGTCGGCCGACGACCTCCTCAAGACTCTGGCCCCTTACAGCAGTCAGCCGGTCGCCCCGAGTCAGCCTTTCAAAATGGACCTCACGGAGCTGGACCACATCATGGAGGTGCTGGTCGGGTCCTAAGAGCCCCGGCCCGGCGCCCGCGCCGCCCAGACCCTGCGAGTGTCCCTGCACCCCACAGCTCTCCGCACTGTGCATGCACCCTTGCTTGCCTTTTTCAGAGGAAAAGATCGTTTTACAAAAGGATCACACTAGTTTTTGCTTTGAGCAGAGTTGGAGTGCCTTCATCCACGTCTGACCACTTTTAATATGCTTTTTTTTTTTTTTTTTTTGAGTGGTCCTCGGAGACCTACTGCCCTGGAGTAGGAAAGAATGCTTTTGAAGACAATGTGGCTATGCTGAATGACAGAAATAAACAGTTCAAGTGAAGCACAAGGAATAAGTTGGAAAAGCTGTAAATTGCATGTGCATATTTGTCTATTTTTTCTATAAGTTTTATTGCAAGAGGTAAAAAGAGAAAATATATATATATATTATTTAGATAATCTCAGTACCTTTTCTGGCATTTTCGCCCTGTATAGGTTGACTTGGCAATTCAGCCTTTTTAGAGGCATTAACTACTCCTCCTAAGTGTTGCATTTACATGGCTGTTTAGAAACTGCTGCCCAAATTTATTTTATATTTTTGTACAGATTCTGCAGTTTATGATATTGTTTTTCTAAAAACAAATGCTGTTTATACATATGAGATAGCTATTTTGATAGGATTTGCTCACATAGTTCCTGCAAACTTCAGATGTACAAGTTGCACTTGTACTTTTATAGAGTTGTAATGTTTTATATGTGTTTGGTGCAAAGAGAAAATTGGGTCAAATTAATCCGCAGTTGATGTCCCCAAATGCAAACACACACACACACACACACACACACACACACACACACACACACTGCTTTCAGAAAGGGCCAGGCAATATCACACCCAAATTTCACAGGCACCAACCCCCTGGCATGAACACCCGCCAGCACTGTGACTTCCAAAGCCAGAGCCGCGTCTGCTCATCAAACTTGCATTAAGCAGTTGGCGGGAGATGGCCACGGAGCTGGGGGGTTGAAGTGATGGTTCTCTTTAGCTCCCTCTCTTGAGGGGAAGCCCACTGAATACTCACTGTATTTATGCCAAGTTTGTGCTTTTAATTGTTTTTATTTTTTTAAACAAAACCCCAGATCTTTCCCTTTTGGCGTAATTTTTACGATGACCTGAAATTTTACATGAGAACAAAATTTTCTGAAAATTAACCAACCTCTTTGTGGAACGAAACCCTATTGCAGATGCTTAGGGCTCGTAAGGAAGAAACTACCCCCAGAAGGCATCCACCGTGTTGCTCAGTTGTCTTTTCCAGCTTCCCTTCCCTAGAGCTTTTGTTCCCTCTGTTGCTAAGTGCTGAAAATGTCACCTTCATGATCACCACAGCGAGCTCCGCTCACCTCTGCCCAGCCTGGGGATGCTGTCTTGTAACAGCCGTGGCTCTAGAACCTGGAGTTGGTACCATTATGTCACAGCTTTCAATCTGGTTGCTTCCTTGAATCAACTGCTTTAACTACACTTTTACAAGGCTGTTTTACCCAAATAACACAGACAGGACTTTCTATGCATGTTTCTCCCCCTTCCCCTTGCCTCCCTGCCACCCCCTCCCCCGCCCCCACCCAGAACACTTGAGAAGTCGCTCTTTATTCCTAGTGGTGTACATTTAATTTTAAAACACTTGCAGTGTGTCATGCTTGTTGCCGAAATTGTTGATGGCCTTTTCGTTTCAGTTTTTTTCTTTCTTCCAATGGTACTTTAGCTGGTTACAACCTATATTGTTGAAATGCAGATGGCTTCTTTAGGAATAACTTTTATATTTATTTAAGAATTTTTAAATTATGGGATTTGTGTTGTTGTTGTTGTCTTTGTTGTTGGTCATTTGTCAATATTCAGTCACCAGTTCTGCTCACTTCTTGCCATGGATAAAAATTGAGTCCTTCTGGCCAATTAAAAAAAGACAGCTTTATAAAATGGCACTTTAAACAAGCCATAGATAGTTTTATTTTTATAATGCACATGGCAAAGCAAACACATTTGTGATGAAGGAACTGCTCGTCTAAGCAAACGATTTCTGTATGATATGATTAAACTTTTCTGTATTCGAATTTACTTTTCCCCCCCTTGAATGTGTTTTTAAAGGCTAATTGTCAACTCAGTAGAGCAGTGAGAAACAGATCAAATTGCACTTGTTCTCCTACGAGCACCCTCTGCCTGGACACCTCTTACTGCTGCAGACGCGTCATCTCCTTTGATAGGACCGGGGACCATAGAGTTAAGGTGAGGGTTGTTGTAGACGCTTCCGGTGTCACTGTGCCTGTCCATTTTAAGAGCTTCCTTTTCCTGTGGAGAACAAGTCAGCCCAGACGCCATGCTTTCGATAACGGGAGGACCCGGCGGGCTCACCACATGCCGCGCACACACACACACACACACACGTATACAGACACAATAGTGTTGATTATTCTGAACAATAACGGGAAGGCGGTTGATTTGCCATTGTTAAAAACTGATTTACAGTAACTTACAACAACTGTACTTTGGTTGGATTAGCAAATCGTGTGTTTAAACAAATCCCATATGTTGGGCAACAGTTCAAATAAGCACAGCAAAGTGTTGCCCAAACATGGTTCTCTGACTCTCTCATATTTGTAAGGCTGGGCTTCAAAACCAAAACAGAAAACCCCCAACAACAGCGGGCAAATGCTTTTTAACTCTGGACACCCTTGCCACAAAGGCTTGACATTGGAGGTCTGCTGAGGAAGACATGGGAAATCGGTGGCCTGTTTCTAAAAGAACAAAACCATCGAGTGTTCAAGTTATCTTAGTCTTATTTTCACAAGGCGGTGTCCCAGCGGGGAAGCACGCGGGCCTGGGTGTGATCTCCAAGTCCCCGTCTTGAGTGTGGGATGTGCTTCCAGATGCCATGGGGCAGCAGCGCCTTCCCCCTTTCTAAAGGACATCGCGTGGCATTCAGAGTCAGGCAGGCGGTTGGAGGTGCTTTTATGGGAAAGACGTGCCGGGTGGGGCTGGGAGAGGAAAATTATTGACAGTGATGTGCAATGAAGTGACAAGATGAGAGCAGAATAATAAGAGCTTTGAATTTGAAGTGATTTTTTTTTCATAAGTTATTTATTCCTTTTTTTTTTTTCCATGTAAATATATTTATTTTACTGTGGAGCTCTAACAACATCTGGATCGTAACATGTGCAGAATGTATGGTAGGAATGTGTTCTCTTGTAGGAATGTCAATCTGTATTCAGAGGGGGTCCGAGCCAGACCCCTGGGTCTTCTCATCGTGTATGCTCAGCCCACATTCAGTTTTCTCCTCTTCTCTCATCTAGGTCTATTTGAAATATGCAAAAGGTATGGATGAGGAATGTTTCAATACCTCCAAATTTTTAAGAAAATCAAGCATCAAAGGGTTGATATTTTTAAAACTTTTTTTAGTAACACTTTCTCTTCCTGACAGAAGGGGCAATCACACCGACACCCTCGTTCACACCAAAGGGTGGGAACTGGCCAGAGCCTCCACTGCACCTCGAGTGTCTTTATCAATTGAGCTTTTATTGCCATATCCCCGTGGAATATCCCAACTGCCCTGAGGTCAATCAAGGAAAATTTCTTGAATACATAAGCTCCAAAGAGCCAAAGTATCATCTTACAGATCGTTTTTAAAGCTTAAATTTATCAACCACCTTTGTGGTAAACAATGAATTATGAATACTGCAGGGCAGCCTTCTTAAATGACAGATGTAAAAAAAAAAAAAAAAAAAAAAAAGACTCTACTTTGTGCAGCGATTGTTACCCGCTATATGAATTGTCTTAGTTTCAAAACCTTGCTGTTACAAATTGGACCTTTCTCCATTTTCTGAGAATATTGAAAAGAGCATATATAACTTGTTCTGGCTGCAAATGGTTAACTTCCTGCGACTGCCGAAGGCAGCGAGGTGTGTGCGTCCTGCTTGTGTACAATTGTTCTCAGTGCTTCTTAAGGGTGAGTCTAAATGGTTCTTGAAAATTAGCCAGGATCAAATGCTATTGCAGACAAAGCCAATAAAAATGTTGGATGTCTTTTGGGGATACCAAGTTTGGAAGAGAAGTGCAGTCCATACAAGCAAACAAGCTTTTGGAAAAGATGTACATAGTGACATGTTTGGTGCATGGTTTTTGAGGAAGCCTTTTGTCAAAAAGGAGGTGTCACCTTTCCCCCACAGACCTGAGAGCTGTGCCTTTTCTATGCAATATTACAGACGTTACATCGGAACCCAGATAGCTGTATTCACGTGTAGGTTTGGGCTGTAATCTAAACAATTGGACAGATTAAATGTACATGGAAATGAGCAGTCTTACTTTTGTAGTTTTATATTATACAATAAACAGTTAAAAGATGAGAGAGGCGTGTTCGCAGTTTCCTTCTGACTGGAGCGCAACCAGCTCGTTGGTTCGTCACAATTTGCTTGTGTTGAGGAACAGCCCCCCCTCGGCCTGTGCCAGAGTTGGGGCCGTTGACTTTCTCACACCTTCTCAGCCCCAGGAGCACATTTCCCTCCTGGTTCTCCGCACCCCCCCCCCCCCCCCCCGCCTCTTGGGCTCTTCTTGACCTCCCTATTCTCCCTTCTCTCCCCCAGCTGTCTCTCTCCCAGGGGGACCTAATCCGCTCATGACTCTGAAAACTCGTTTCCAGCTCCTGCCTCTCTCCCGAGCTCTGGAGTTAAGTATCTGCCAACCTTTGCCATCTCACACTCACCGTGTTTCCCCACGGGGGGCTGATCCTTTCCCTTCGGGCCTCTCTCCAGTGCCAGCCACTCTGTTCCCCGATGTCCGAGCTCTCCTGCCTCCTGCTCTCCATCCCTACCACAGTTTCCCCAAACCCTGGCCCTCTCCCCTCCCTGCCTGCAGCCGTTTCCTATCTAGCTTCCTATCTACTGTAACCACCACAGTGGTTTCTCTAACACCCTTGCTGCTACAGTTGACGTTACAAAGCACCAGTGGTTCGTGAATGTGTTCCACGTCCTCCAGCGGTGCCCCTTCCTCCCATCCCCAGTTTACACAATCTGGCCTTCCCTCATCTTCCAGAGGCTCATGGAGGAGATCCTGTGCCAGCTCCTTGGGCCATCTGTGATGGGAGTCATGGGGTCCAGCCTTGCCTGGCCCAGGCAATTCTGGGTCACCATACCAGCTGGTGAGCAAATGGAGCTAGAGACGAGGGGCCTGTATAATGAGGGTTCCATTCAACCAGCAGTGGAATATTTGGGGGGGGGGGGTTGGTGTTGGGGAGGTGATATGGGTCGAATTGTGTGCTCCAAAAAATGTGTTGAAGTCCTAACCCCCCCCCCCCAGTACCTCAGAGTGTGACCTTAATTCGGAAATAGGGTCTTCAACAGAAATAATCAAATTAAAATGAGGCTATTAGGGTGGGCCCTAACCCAATTTGACTAGTGGCCTTATTAGAAAAAGGGGGAGATCTTGACACAGACAAGCACATAGGGAGGACACCATGTGAAGATGAAGGCAGAGATCGGCCTACAAGGAACACCAAAGCCTGCCAGCAAAGCACGAGAAGCTAGGGGACAGGCGCGGAGCAGATCCTCCCCCACAGCCTTCAGGAGGAACCAGCCCAGCCCACACCTGGATCTCTGACTTCCAGCCCGCGCAACATTTCTGTGGTTTAAGCCTCTCGGTCTGTGGCACTTTGCTAGGGCAGCCCTAGCAAACTCCTGTAGGAGAGAGGAACAGGCAGGGTGAGCTCTTTCCAGACATTCCGGTGGAGATACTCATTAGGCAGCTAGAAATAAGAATCTGTTGCTCGGTAGAGTGGTTTGTCTCTGGAATACGAGCATCTGCTATTAATTAGAGATAGAACTTGGGCAAATCACTCACTCTCTCCGAGCTTGTGAGGGCAAGATAAAGTCGTAGCTCCTAAGTCTTCGAAAATGTTAACGGTGCAATGAAAACGCAAATTACGAGCACGGTCTGTCCTCATGCCCACAGTCGTGCCTAGCACATAGTAGGCACTCAAGATTTCTGTTGGATTAAAAGAAGAGAAAAGCCCTATTGTTCTCTTCTCTACCATATGGGAGAAGCACAGAACTCCGTCTTCTTTGTCTGGGTCCCAGGGCCGCTCCCATCCCAACCCTCTAGATGCCCCCATTCCCAGCACAACGTGTGCCTTTGCTTGTGTCCCTATTCTGCTTGTAGAAATTCTACCCGTCATTCCAAGGCCAAGCTCAGGAGCCTGTCCAGGAAGCTTTCTCTGCATCTCCTGACTCAGAGCCAACCTCTTCCTTTGCCGGGGGCTCTGCAGACCTCTGTAAATGCTCTTAGCAAGTCCTGCCCTGTCTTAGGTTAGCTCTGCACCATCTGTTCCCTCCACTACTTTCTGCTGTTCTGTGACCTTGTGATGTCCATCTCTGCCAGAGGTCAGCCGACCACAGCCCTTGGGCCAAATCCTGCCCACTGCCTGTTCAGGTAAACTTTTGTTGGAAGTCAACCGCATTTATTTATTTGTGTATTGTCTGTGGCTGCTGTCCTGTACAACGGCACAAGACCATACCATACCATATGGCTCTCAAAATTTAAATATTTGGCCCTTAACAGAAAAAGTTTGCCGAACCCTGGTCTATGCAAACCATGTAATGCTTAGGATGGTGTCTGATCATAGCTGGGGCCCCGTAGTGGGGCAGGGCACTGTCCCTGTGCTCAAAGGCTTATGTAGACTGGATACAGTACAGGTTTCAGGGGCAGGAGTCTCAAGGGTACCGGGTGCTGGGGGTGGGGCTGCAAGGGCCCGAGAAGGCAGAACAGTCAGCAAAGTCACACAAGAGTGGACATCTTCACAGAGTTTAAGACCTGGGAGGAGGCTTAGACATGGCTCTTGTGGCGAAAAGGCCCCATTTTACAGATATGAAAGCTGAGACGCAGAGAGAGAAGGTGATTATTGTCTAATGCAAGACATGGCTTACGGCTTTGGGGTTCAGAGTTTGGCTCAGCAACCAGACTGCCTGAGTTTGAATCCTGGCGCCGCCATTCGTAGCTTGTAACCTTGGGCAAGCTCCCAAATCTCCCTGTGCCTTGGCTTTCTCATCTAGAAGATGAGGGTAATGACCGAGCTGATTTCACGCGATGGTGGTGATTAAATGAGTCCATACAGGTAAAGTACTTAGTTCTAGGACATTCAAAAAAGAAGTCCACAAACATTAGCTGTGGCTTAGCACAACAGTGGGCAAGGCTAAAATCCACGTCTCCACTCAGTGTGTTTCAGGTTGAGCCGCAAGGCAAAGCTGGGGCATCTTGATGCAGAAGGCACGTTGTGTGGGGACACTACCATTTCCCAACACCATACTTGTCATGGTGGTCAGCCGTTTGATTACTGAGGACTGTGCTCTGAGCGTGTGTGGCAATCTGGGGTCCCAGCGTGCCTGTTGCCTCTTTCATCTTTGCTTTTCATTTCCTTTTTGCTCCTCTTGGAAAGGAATCTTTGACTGAATCTCGAGTAACGGTCTCCAGGGTTACCACTTACTGAGCGTTCACATGTGCCAGACATCCATGAGTGCTGGCGTGTGATCTCATGGACTCTGCTCCAGCCCTTTGAGGTTTATCTTACCACCTCAGCTTTCCAGAAGAGGGAGTCCAGGCTCAGAGAGGTTAAGAAATTTCCCGAAGGTCACAGAGCTGGGATTGTGGGTTGGGCGGGCCTCTCTGACTCTTATAATCCCTTTAGCACCCTCTTCTATGGCCCATCATTCATTGCTCCTGCTGTCATGGAGGATGGGGGGGGGGAGCGGGCTAATGCCCCGAGGCCGGGCAAGGTGAGGGAATCTGGAGACATCATCCCAATCTGAGCTTTACCTCTTCCACTTGCCTGACCTCCAACAAGCCCCTTCACCTCTCCTCTTCTTCATAGGGGTGTGGATCCCTCTGGCACACTGAGGCATTGCCCTGAGGGACAAGAGGAAGATGTCCCAGTGAGGCCAGCAGTGAACCAGCAGTTAGGACCGCTCTACAGGGCTGAATGCCACCTACGTTCCCTCATCCTGGCGCTCTGTGGACCTTGGACCAGCCACTCCCTGTCTCGGGGACTCGGTTGGCTCAGTGGCAAAAGAAGGGGGCAGGACTGCGCACACGCCACATGCTGGGGCCCGTGGCTCTCCCTGGCTGCAAGTTAGAATCCTGGGGACTCCGCCAGCATCTCTGGACGCTGGGGCCAGGCCTCGGGGATTTTGCAGAAACACTTGGTAGGAGGAGCCCGCTGCTCTGAGGGCACCAGTGCCAGCCTTGGGGGCTTCTGGGATGGCGCAGTGTGTGCATGACTGAGAAGGCGCACACGCTGGCATTGTCCCTGGAGCTGGGAACCCCAGCCCCACAGCCTGCTGGCAGCCCCCCTCCCTCCCCCCACCCCACCAGGCAGGGCGGCTGAGCCGCCAGCTGCTCGCAGGGCCTATTGTTCAGCAGTGACAGGCAATGGCTGCAGGAGCACAGGCCGGGGAGGCTGGAGAGGAGAGGGGGAGGGGTGGGGCGAGCAGGGGAAATGTCTCCCGACCGCACGCCCCAGGAGCCGGTGGGCAAACACATGTAACCACCCCCACCCCCTCCACCGCCCTGTTCTCCTCACTCGTCTTCTCCAGACGTGATCCTCCGTGGAAGGGTGTGTCACTGGTTTTGGGGGGTAGTGCACAGTCAGGCAGCCTCTAGAAAAGGAATTTTGGTCACTTATCTCCCAGCCGGGTGCCTGAAAACAGTGCCAGGTGGCTAAGTGCTTTTGAAATGGTGTTGTTCGAAGTCGATCCAATCCACATGCGTGTCTTAGGGAACGTGTCCTCGGGCCTGGAGAGGTTCCAGCGACGGGGACAATCATCCTCGACGTTTGTGTACAGCTCAGAGCTGTGATACATTCATTTTATTCGATTCTCATGACTGTTCTGAAAGGCGTGGTGATGGGGGAAGCTGAGCAGGCCTGGGAAAACTGAGGTACACAGAGGGGCCCATGGGGGCTGGTGGGTGAGGTGGGGGAGAGGCAGTCCCAAGCTCTGGGCTCCAACCTTCATTACCTTCTGGTATTTCAGAGCTTAAAGAAATTGGCCAGAAACTTAGTTATAAAAGGAATAGTGGTTAACAGCAAGGCTTGGAGCCAGAAGTCCCACCTTGTCTTGGAGCTTTGTAACAGATTCAGGGGTAACTGAAGTCATTGACGGTGTCCGCCTTTCTCTCTCTGAGAGCCTCCCTCTTCTTTCGTCCCTGGAGTTGAGGGAGGCGACAGCAGCTGAGGCGGGGGCGGTGGGGGGGACAGCCAGTGCAGGCCCAGGCCCGTTCGTGACCCACAGTGCCATCCCAAACATTTAACCTCAAGGAAAGTTAGTCTCTGACTGGGTTGTCCTGGGTTGTCCCAGCTTGGAGACAAATTCTGAGTCCCCCCCCCACCCCCAAACCAAACCGTTGCCCCTAAGCCTTGCCAGTGCTGAATTTCTTCCACCTGCCTAAGGGCTAGCCCTCAGTCTCTTTGTCTCTCTGTCTCTCCGTCTCTCTCTCTGTCTCACTCCCTCCTTCAGTCTCTGACTCTCAGTCTCTCGGTCTCCCTTCTTTGCCCTTTCGGTCTCAGTCTCTCTGCCTCCATCCTTCCGTCTCTGGCCTTCGTACTTCAAAGCAAGCTTTGCTGCCAGAGTCTGTGGATGGCACAGGTCTCCCTGCCCTTGGATCCGGCAAGCTGGGCTTCAGCCCCTGCACAGTCCTGGTAGGGCTGGGGTGGTTCCCGGGGCAGGGGGGCTCACCTGTTCATCGGGGGCCAGGGTGCTGCCCCCTCAGTCCCCGCCTTCCCATCTGGGGCCGCCCAGCCACCTGGCTGCGGGGTCAGTCAGGGTTAAGAGGTTTTTTAGCTCCGTTTTCCAGGTTGGCCTGACACAGCTCTGACTGGGCTGGGCACAGCCGGCCTGCAGGCAGGGAGGGAGATTCTAAGCAGGGGGAAGGCTGGCTGAGCTGGTGGGGAGTCAGTGCCGGGCGAGGTGGACTCTGCACAGAGGCGAGGCGTCTGCCTGAGGGAGACAGGAGCCAGCGGTGCCGGCGGGGAATGGACATTGGAAGACTCCTGGGTCATTCTGTTCCAAGTGGTCTGCAAACAGACTGCACAGTGTGGGCCGAGGCTGCGCGGGACCCCAAGGGAGGCCTGATGGGTTGGGCTGAGGGCCTGTGCCCTTAGGGAGATAAGGAAGGCGAGACCACCTTCTTTAAAGCAACTTCATTCTGCTGGACACTGGCGCGGGCCTCTCTCTAGCCACCCTCTCACGGATCCATACAGGGAAACCGGGGCCCAGAAAAGTTAGGCAAGTTGTCCAAGGCGGCACAGCTGGTAACTGGGGTCTTGGGGCGGGGGGGGGGGGGTGGTCGGTGGGAGAAGAGCTCCCTCCCAATGAGACTGATCCCTGTGGGTCATAACAACCGGGGGACAGACCCCTTTTCAGCTGGAAACAACCTGGGAGCTTATGTGATGGCCGGTAGCAGCAGGAAGACCGACGGGGGCAGACCAGGTCAGGGAGCCCTCGTGGCGTCTCATTTGTTCTTTCATTCAATTAGCCTTTGTTGGCTCACCCCCCGCCCCCCCCCCCCCCCCATCCCCAGGACGGCAGATGGCACCACCACTCACCTAACCGATGAGGCCAAAATCCCTGGGGTCCTTCCTGACCTTCCCCCTTTCCCCCCCACACCCCCACCATGAGCAGACCCTGTAAACTCTGCCTTCCAGATAGAGGCGGGCCCTACTGGCTCCGTCACCTTTCACCAGGATTATCACACAGCCTCCCAGCTTGTCTCCCCGCTCCCAGCCTTGTCTGCATCGTCTGTCTTCAACAGAACAGCAGAATGATCCTTCAGACATATGAATCATTGCTGTGCTCCCCAAAACATACACGTGAATCACCTGGGGATCCTGTGGAAATGCAGACCCTCACTCGGCAGGTCTGGGATGGGGCTGAGCACCTGCATTGCCAACAGGCTTCCCGGAGACTCTGGCCCACGGACCACACATCAAGTAGCCAAGTGTCGGATTATGTCACTCCCGGGCTCCAAGTGTTCCACTGGCTTTCCCAGAATGGAATCCAAAGTTCTCCTCATGGCCTTTGTGGCCCCCCGCTACTTCCCTGACCCCGCGTCTCCCCTCTCCCCACTCACTCTGACCTAGTCCCACCCGCCTTCTTATCCTTCCAGCACGCTCTGCTTCCTAATGGCATACCTTGCCGTGTTTATGTGATGACGGTGTCTCCCTCACCGAACTGTACAGCCCACGGGGGCTGGCATTGTGTTGCTGTGGCTGCATCGCCAGTGCCTGGCAGAGGGAAGTGACGCTCAGTAACTACCTGCTGCTGATGGAATGGATGGACTAGATCCCGTTAGGCGCCGTGGCTCCAGGACTGAGCAAAACAGATGGCACCCGTCCTCGTGCCATCAGCAGCCTTGTTCCCCGGCAGGACGGGCATGGGGTTGAGTAACCCAACGGTTGTGGTCAATGAATACTTCCTGGTCTCTTCCTGTGCCTGCCCTGGGCTAAATGTTTTTCATGAAGTATCTCTTTTAACCCCAGTACAGCCCAGTAAGGTAGGCTCTGTCATTGCCAACTATTTCCCATTTCAGGGCAGCCTTCTGCTTGCCCTTTAGGGATCCACTTTCTCACCCCCGGGCCAGTGACCTGAATTCCTCACCCTATCCTCCCTCAAGGGCAAAGCTGGGGGCAACCTGCTGAGAGGAGAAGAGGCCTCCCCTGCACCGCCTCCACTCCCCTGTGCTCTTGGGCAGGGGGAGCGGGGGGAGGAGGGGGACTGCACATCGGTCCCAGGCTTGTGTACGGTCTCCCCCCACCCCCCACCATGCATTGGTGAGGGATGGGATGGTGGGGTCACACTGGCTCCAGCCTGGAGGGAATCGCTGTGCTCAAGGGACATCATCCTAGGCCAGATAACTGATTGGGAGAAATAGTGTACGTGCTTGTCTTGCTGCCAGGTGAGAGATATTTCCCTTTCCCAACTGAGAAAGTTCTGTGCATTTAGCCTCAGCCATTCCCTCCGCAGCCCTCCCAGGGCACTGGCTGGGGAGGGGACAGCATCTGCCGGTGGCTGCTGCTAAGGGAGAGAGAGGGCTTGCCCAGCCCTGCCCTGAAGGAGAGAGGAGTGGGCAGCAGAAATCTTTTTGAAATTGCTTTTGAAGATTTTTTTTTTTATGAATAGACTTTTTACAGCATTTTTAGGCTTATAGAAAAAAAGTGAAAAAATACAGAGTTCCCACATATCCCTTCTCCCTGCCCCCCTGAAGTTTCCGCCATTATAACATTTTGTATTAGAGTGTTACATTTGTTACAGTTGATGAGCCAGGATCCGATGCATGATTATTACCTAAAGTCCACAGTTTACATTAGGGCTCACTTCTCCTCTTGTACATTCTATAGATTTTGACGCGTGCATAATGTCATGTGTCCACAATCACGGTACCATACGGAATAGTTTCTCTACCTCGAAATCCCCCGTTCATCCCTCCCCTCTCCCCCTGGGCCCCAGGCAACCCCTAATCTTTTTTCTGTCTCCAGAGTTTTGCCCTTTCCAGAATGTCATATAATTGGAATGTTAGAACATGTAGCCTTCTCAGACTGGACTCTTTCACTCAGCAATACACATTTAAGCTTCCTCCGTGTCCTTTCATGGCTTGATAGCTCAATTCTTTTTATTGTTGAATAAGATTCTACTGTCTGAACGTACCACAATTTGTTTATCCATTCACCTATGAATGGTTGCTTCCAAGTTTTGGCAGTTGTGAGTAAAGCTGCTATAAACATTCGTGCGCAGGCTTTTGTGCGGGCATATGATTTCGACTCCTTTGGATAAATAGCTATGCGCACGATTGCTGGATCATATGGTAAGAGTATTCCTTGTAAGAAACTGCCGAACTTGTCTTCCAAAGTGGCTGTAGTGCCAACAATGAACAAGAGTCCCTGTTGTTCCACGTCCCCATCAGCGTTTGGTGTTGTCAGCGCTTTGGACTTCAGCCATTCTAATAGGTTGGTAGTGTTACCTCACTGTTGTTTTAATTTGCAATTCCCTAATGACATATGATGTTGATGGTCTTTTCATATGCTTATCTGTCATCTGTATATCTTCTTTGATGTAGTTCAAGTCTGTTCAGACCTTTTGCCCATTTTTAATTGGTTTGGCTCTTTTCTTATTGTTAAAAAGTTCTTTGTGTATTTGGGATACCAGTTCTTTGATCACTTTTGTGTTTTGCTAAGATTTTCTCTCAGTCTGTGGCTTCCTTTCATTCTCTTGGTAGTGTCTTTTGCAGAGCAGAAATGCTAAATTTCACTGAAGTCCAACTTAACTTCTTTTTTACTGGTTTATTTTTAATGTTTATTTATTTTTGAGAGACTGAGAGAAGCAGAGTGCGAGCAGGGGAGGGGCAGAGAGGGAGGGAGACACAGAATCGGAAACAGGCCCCAGGCTCCGAGCTGTCAGCACAGAGCCTGACACAGGGTTTGAACCCACAAGCCATGAGATCATGACCTGAGCCGAAGTCGGACGCTGAACCAACTGAGCCACCCAGGTGCCCCTAATTTTTACTTTCATGGATCATCATACTTTTGGTGTTTTATCTAAAAAGTAATTACCAAATCCAAGGTCACCTAGATATTCTCCAACGTTATCTTGTAGATGTTTTAAGTAGTTTTTCATTTTACATTTAAGCCTATGAGATTTGTTTTGAGTTAATCTTTGTGACGAGTACAAAGTCTGTGTTTAGATTCATTTGGTGTGCTGTGAATGCTCAGTTGTCCCAGCACCTTTTGTCGAGAGGGCTATCATTTCTCCGTTGAATTGTCTTTGCTCTTATCAAAGATTAGTTATTATATTTGTGTGGGTCTATTTCCAGGTACTCTGTTCTCGTCCATTCATCTGTATTTATTCTTCTTCCTATACTATGCTGTCTTGATCAGTATAGCTTTAAGTCATGAAGCCAGGTGGTCAGAACTTAAACTTTGTTTTTCTCCTTCAATATTGTGTTAGCTGTTCTGGGTCTTTGGCCTTTCCATATACACTTTAGAGTAGGGTATATGTGTCAGGGTACCTAACCAGACCCTGATTGGGATTGTGTTGAATCTACGGGTTAAGCTTGGAAGAATAGGCATCTGAACAATATTGAGTCTTCCTCTCCATGAACATGGAATACCTCTCCATTTATTTCAATCTTCTTTGATTTCTTTCATCAGCATTTTTTATTCCTTCCTTATCTATATCTATTTTGCACATATATTTTGTTAGATTTATACCTAAGTATAAAAAGTGTTAATATGGTGATGTTTTATGGTGATATGTTTTTATTTATTTTTTTAAGTTTGTTTATTTTGAGAGATATGGTGATATGTTTTTATTTATTTTTTTAAGTTTATTTATTTTGAGAGAGACGGAGACAGCACATGTTGGGGGTGGGGGCAGAGAGAGAGGGAGACAGAGAATCCCAAGCAGGTTCTGCACTGTCAGCACAGAGCCCGATGTGGGGCTTGAACTCACAAAACCATGAGATCATGACCTGAACCGAAACCAAGAGTTAGACACTTAACCAACTGAGCCACCCAGGTGCCCCACTGTTGTTTTTGATTTCGAATTCTAAAACATTCAACATCTCAACATTCCAAGCAAGAAACAAGCTACATCCTGGCCTTCCAATAACTTCCCACTGAACTTAAACTCCCAACTCCTTCCCTGACCAGTCCCCCTGTCCAACCTCATTTTTCCTAAGTGTTTTGACCTTGCTTAGTGCCCTGCCACTCCATTAGACTTTCTGAAGTTGGACCACCACTCTAAGCTTGGGTCTGCCTCAGGACCTTTGCATTTGCTGTTCTTTTCCCCTCTAGCTTTGTATTTTGTTGAACCCTATGAAATTAGTATTTTTGTAGACCACAAAAAAGTAAATATGTGTGATTACATGGGGTTCTACCTAATATATCCCACTGTTTCTCATCCTCCAAGACTCAGCTCAAATGCTGCCTCCTCAGAGAATAGCCATCCCTGACCACCCAACCCCACCTCCAGCCAGCCAGACACATCACTCGGTTTTATTTTCTTCATAACATTTATCACCATGTGAGGTCATCTCATTCATTTATTTGCTTCCTTGTTTATTACCCATTTATTGCCTGTAGTATATAAACCTCCTAACAGTAGGGAACTTCTCCTGGCCAATAAATTCTTCAGAGACCAGATGGGCTGGGGACCCCAGATATTTATACCATTCTAGGGAAGGGGAAGCCTCCCCCACTCCAAAAACTTGACTAACGTCATATTTCCAACCAGTTTTCTTGTTGGGAACAGACCCTGATTTATCTGACATAGAACAAAAGGGAAACATGATATTTTCCCCATAAGTGTTGAGGACCAAATTCAAAGTCATGTGGTTGAACAGTAGCATGGCTTGTTCAGAAAAGAAATTCTATTGGAGGCAGAGAGCACCAGGTAAGAACCAACTCTGTCCCAGCAACACCCATTTGTTTCCTTGGCCACCACCCCTACCAGCCTATCCTCTACTCCAGAACAGAAGGGCTTTCCTTACACCACCACCCTCCTCCACCCACCTACCCCCCCCGACCCCCCCACCCCCATCCCTGGCCAGTGTTCCTCCGGATCTATAACTTTTGGTGGTTCCTATTGCCGGACCCTGCTCTCTCCTGCCCCGTGGATTCTTCCTGGAGTCCTTCCTCCCCTGGTACCTAACCAGACCTTGCCTGTCCTTTGGAGCTAAGAGTTAAGCCCCACCTCTTCCGAGAGCCCTTCCTGTCTGCCTGACAGTGCAGGTCTTCCATCAGTGACCTGTTATCTTGCTCAGCTCACAGGGTTTCTTTGAGGATTGCTGGGCCCTGTTTCAGAGCTCAGGCTCCAGAAGAATAGGGACCCAGTCCAGAGACTGAGCACCAGCCTGCTGCCTCCAAGTGTGACTTGCTGGAAGGGGAAGGAGGAGAGACTGAGGGGCCTCCCATTGAGGGGGGGACCTTTGTCTCCTCCTTGGTGGGGCCAGACCCCCAAGAACACACCAGCTCGGAGAGGTGGGGCATGGTCTCCCCGCTCCCCAGAGAGGCCACGCAGCAGCCCCTCCCTCCCCCAGTGTGGAGCCGGGCTGACTCAAGTGGCAGGAAAAACGACCCCCCCCCTTCCAAGCTGCTGCACATCTGTGCCCAGACAAAGCCAGCTATTAATCCTAGCTTTTGTGTGAGTGTTTGGGTGTTGAATTCCACTTGGATCTGCCGGCTTTTGGAAAGGGAGATTGGAGGGGATTTAGTGACAACAAAAGGAACCCACTGAGGGGAATGGGAGGGGCCAGGGGAGCCAAGAAACCCAAGTGCATTCACTCTGAGCCTGGTGGGGGCTCCCGGGAGCCCAGCTTCGGCGAGAGTCTAGCAAGGCTCCCAAATTCCCAGGGTCTGAGTCACAAAAAGGGGCCACTCCCCAAGAGAAAAACACCAGCTTCGTGGGTCTGCCTTGCACTCCAGATGCTGCCTGGGGCTGAGGCTCCAGCTTGACAGGGCCTGGGCACTGCCCCTTTCAGAAGGGGCAGCCCATCGCCTAGGGGAGTCCAAGGGTTGGGAGACTGGAGATAGGGACCAGGCAGAAGGCTGGAGCCCCGGGAGGGGTGGGGGTGGGTCCAGATCAGGGAGAGCCTCAAAGCCACCCTAGGGAGTCAACAACACAGCAATAAGGCCAGAGGCCCTGTGGCAATAGGTTGCCTAGTGGTCTGGGTTGGATTCTCCCTAGAAGTTCTCGGGCACCTGGTCCCAGCCAGAAGCTCAACCTCCAGGGAATCCAGTCCACACAAACCCTAACTCTGGCTCAAGCATCAAACACTCAGAATAGCCCAGGACAGGGTCTGAGTGTGTGTGGGGGGAGAGGGGCGGGGGGTGTGTCAGGCAATTCTGAGGGGGAAGACCTACAGGCGGGCGTGTATGTGATTCTTTTACTTCGCCAAAGCTCTGGTCTAGTTACTACTTTGCTGGGAGAGCAGCCTGGAGTGTGAGTGGAAACCCCCTGATCTGCCCCTGCCCCTCCTTGCTTTGTTCATTTCACTTTTTGAAATGAGCTTCCCCTCTGTGGGTGCTTGACTCCAAATGTTCACCGAGTTTTCAGATCCCAACCAAGTACAAGTGGTTTTTTTTTTAAATTTTTTTTTTAACGTTTATTTAATTTTGAGACAGAGAGAGACAGAGCATGAGTGGGGGAGGGGCAGAGAGAGAGGGAGACACAGAACCGGAAGCAGGCTCCAGGCTCCGAGCCATCAGCTCAGAGCCCGACGCGGGGCTCAAACTCACGGACCGCGAGATCGTGACCTGAGCTGAAGTCGGAAGCTTAACCGACTGAGCCACCCAGGCGCCCCAAGTGGTTTTAACTCTATGTGGTGTGGAGACACACTTAGAGCTTCCTCCCCTTTTCCCGACCTTCTGTGAGATGTCTGCTAAAATCATTCATTCATCCATTCGGTAGCTGACTGAACTATTGCTCTGCAGGCCAAGTTCTGGTTTAGCTGCTGAGCAGCAGATGCAAAATGTGACTCCCGACTGACACTTGTGTGCTCAACTAAGCCTCTGGGTTTACTTGACTATTTTCTAATGGTTGTGCACACTTAACATATTTTTAAAAACATTTTTGGGGTGCCTGGGTGGCTCGGTCGGTTAAGCGTCTGACTGTTGGTTTTGGCTCAGGTCATGAGCTCATGATTCGTGAGATCGAGCCCTGAGTTGGGCTCTGCACTGACAGCACGGAGTCTGCTTGGGATTCTCTCTCTCCCTGTCTCTCTGCTCCTCTCTCTGCCCCTTCCCTGCTCACCCTCTCTTTCTTGCTCTCAAAAAAAAAAAAAAAGAAAAAAAAAAACAACCCCCCCAAACCCGAGTGTTTGGGGGCACCTGGGTGGCTCAGTCTATTAAGCGTGCAACGTCAGCTCAGGTCACGATTTCGCAGTTTGTGAGTTCGAGCCCCGCGTCGGGCTCTGTGCTGACAGCCCGGAGCCTGCTTCAGATTCTGTGTCTCCCTCTCTCTCTCTCTGCCCCTTCCCCACTAGTGCTCTGTCTCTCTCTCTCTCAAAAATAAACATTAAAAAAAAAACCCAAGCATTATTATTTGACTGTGCTACATTGGTTTCAGGTGTACAACATAGTGATTCAGCTTCTCTATACCTTATGCTGTGCTCCCCACAAGTGTAGCTGCCATCTGTCACCACACGAGGCTATTACAATACCATTGACTGTATTCCCTATGTTGTATCTTTTACTCCCATGACTTATTTCATAACTGGAAGCCTGTATCTCCCACTCCCCTTCCCCAGTTTTGCTCATCCCCACCCCTCCCCCTCACCCCTCTGGCAACTGTCAGTTTGTTCTCTGTATTTATAGGTCTGATTCTGCTTTTTGTTTGTTTATTAATTTGTATTGTTTTTTTTTTTTAGATTCCACATATGGTATTTGTCTTTCTCAGTCTGAGTTATTTCACTTAACATAATACTCTTCGGGTCCATCCATGTTATTGTAAGTGGCAAGATGGCATGCTTTTTTAGGGCTGAATAATATTCTTCTGTGTGTGTGTGTATGTGTGTGTGTGCGCGCACACGCGCACGTGTGTGTGTCACATCTTTACATGAATGTTTTCTTCTATCTTAACCAACTCTGGAAATAAACTCAAATCATTCATTTATTCATCCCCTCACTCATTCAGCACAGGTGAAATCAGGCTGGCCCACCAGGTAGGTCCTTTATACTAAAAAATCTCGATTGTTCCCCCAACCCTTCCTGGTCTTCAGGGAAGAGGGCCTCACAGGTGCTCACTGTGCTGCTGTAAAGGCTCTCTCCCCCCAACACCGTTTCTGAGGACCTGGTCGCAGGCAGCCCTGCTCTGGAGGGAGGTGCAGAATAGGTAGGCTGGTTGCTGCCTCCAGGGACGATGGCCTCCTCTGGGTCAGGGAGCAGGCACAGCTTCTCTAGCTCCCAGATGGAGCCTTCTAGAAGACCAGAGAACCACTCTTCCCAGTTTTGCCAGAGGGCATCTGTGCTGTCGTTGGGGAAACTCCGCGAGCCTGGGTGAAGGTCCCTGCCGCTGCACTCACTGGAGAACTCCGGGCCAGCGGACATGTCACTCTGTACTGAAGAGCTGGGCCACCTTGGTGGGAGCTTTCTTCTGGGTTGCTAGTGAGGGGCTTGGCAGCATGGATATGGTCGTGGGGGTCGAGAGGATGGGTGAGTGGAGGTGAACGTGGGACTAATCCCTTAGTTCCACATTGCAAGGCTGGGGGGCGGCGAACAGTGGCAAGATAAGTTTGCAGGCCTTGGGTGGCCCTGAGGCGTCCCCGAGTAGGCGGTGATGAACGGAGCTACTGCAGAGGAATGGTCAAGACGAGGCACCGGGCTTTGGGGGCATTTGTAGAAAGAAGGCACTGGGCATGTGGAGAAGGGACTGTGGTTTAGAGCCCTTACCATGGGTGGCCTCCTAGGTCCGGCACAGAGTCTAGAAGGCCCTTCTGGAGTCTGTGGGTCAGGGCTTTGGCTTCTGTCTCCAGTTTCCTTCCCGAGATGGTCAGAAGGGCCTCTGTGAGTGTCAGGACCGTCAGAGGCTCCCTGTGCAGCTGCTTGGGCAGGGAAAGGTCGGGCTTCCCAAATCAGAAATGATCTGAAGTGCCATTTATTGAGTGCTTTGTGCCAGGTATGTGGTCAGGACTATTATTCCCATTTTATAGCTGAGTGAGCGCACACTGAGACTCAGAGAGGTTAAGGGCTTGACCCAAGGTCACATAGCTAAATAGCGGTGCATCCGGGACTTCAGTCCCTGGGTTCTCCTCCACCCTGATGGGGATTCCTCAGACCTCTGGATCCTCTCTTCCCCAATTCCACCTCCCTCAGCCATTTCAGAGTTTCAGAGTTCAACAATGTGGGAAAGGCCTGGAAGGAGGGGGGGAAATCCAATTTGAGCCTCTCTTTTGGCTTCTTGGTCAAAGATGAGATGCAGAGAGGGACATGAGTGGTCAGGGGGTTATCTGGAGAGTTCATTTCTTCAAGATGTCGACCCCACCCCCCCCCCCCAGAAGAAATCGGAGTAGCAAATTTTGCTCTGGAAAGTAAATTTTTAAATTAAAAATATTTTTTTCCTTTAGATGAAAACAAGTATGTCCTTTGTAGGGCAGAGCTAGAAAATACAGAACAGCAAAAATTAAAATGTCACTTTTGTATTAGAGGTGATGACTTCTAAAACCTTATGTATATTTTTATAAGTTCCTTTCTAAGTGCAGACACATACTCACACATACACATTGTCAAACTCTTTATTTTTCTAACAAAGCAAACTGTTACCATTATTATTTGGAATCATTTTTTCACTCAATAATTTATCTGAACATTTTCCCAAGCAGGGACATATTTATTCATCTACTATATCATATTCATTGGCCGTGTGGCATTTCGGTTCTATGACTACACCATAATTCATTGAACTAATTTCCTAATGTTAAATATTTAGGAATTTCCCATTTTTTGTTCTTGCTATGATTAACAACTCTAGTTAAAATCTCAGTACATCCTTCTCTAGAATCTCAAAGTGAAATTGATGGGGCAAAAGGTGTGCCCAAGAGCCCTCAGGCAAGACTGTGGCCATTTATTCTCATAAAACAATGTTTGGGGGTCCTCCCACCCCCCAAACACACTCGCAATACCCTGTTGCCATTCCTACGAATATTCTTTCATTTAAAAAAAAAAAAAGGTTGACAATTTGATACATGAAATGCTATCTCATTATTGTTTTATTTAGCGTTTCTTTAATTATTAATTGAGGTCAACAGTTTTTCATGTGCCTATTAGCCATTTTTATTTCTTCTCTGAATTACCCATTCACATCCTGCGTCCATTTTTCTATTGCATAATCTTTTTAACATAGTTGTCTTATTTAAGTGAATAGTTCTCAACCCTGGCATATTAGAATCACCTGGAAGACTTTTTAAAGAAAGAAAGAAAGAAAGAAAGAGAGGAAGGAAGGGAGGGAGGGAGGGAGGGAGGGACAAAGCCTCATCCCAGAGTAAATATTTGGTGAAGCCCGGCCATCAGTATTTTTTAAAGTGCCCTCGTGCTTCTAATTTGCAGCTGTGGCTGAGAACCCTCGTTATAAATTACATTTCTCCCTGTCTGGCTCCGAATGCTTTTATTGCAGAATCTATTCTCCTTTCTTTGACACCAGTTTTCTCTTGTGAAAAATGGGCCGCAGAACTGGGAAGCAACACAGCACGCCCTCCTAAATTCTATAAATCCCATCAAGGAGGCCAGGGCTTCAGGAAAAAGGGTGAGGCAGATGCTGTGGTCAGGCTCTGTGCCAGGTGGATTGGAAGAAATTAAAAATGCTCGCTCAGGCCATAAGGCTTTCCCTGAAGACAGCCTGAGCTCTGAGTGGAGGGGGATGAAATTAAGTTTCCGCGCAACATGTTTGCTTCTCTGTTGCATCCACCTTCGGGCGCGCAGCAATCTTGCCCTCTCTGGGGCTTCGAGGTTTAGAATTAAAGTCTTCTCTAAGGCATTTGCTCCCCTTTCAGTTGCCAGCATGGGAAAAGACTGTAGGTCCAAGGAATCGGGTCCTCTAGGAGGGAACTATCCCCCTGGCTCACAGGTCTGCCTTGAATATAGGAGGGGGTCTCCCAGGGGGTTCGAGGGCCACCTCCACTGCCTCTTGTCCTGTCAAGGGATTATGACATTGTCAGAGCAAACTTACTAGAATTCTGTTAAAACCCGAAGGATCCGCCCCACGCCCACTGCTCCACCCTGGTGCAGGCTGTACAGGTCCCACCTGGTGCATAGGATGGGATGAAAGGGTCTTTCTGGTGATTCACTCAGGAAGTTCCCTGGAAACCCCCAGGCTGGCGGGGTGCCAATCCAGGTCGTGTGGCTGAAGCCTTGCAGTGGCCAGCAAACTTGGGTCTTCTAGGTGTTACTGCCCCAGAGGAAGGTGGAAGCCATGCATGAATCCTACTCCACCTTGTGCCGGTACGTGACCCTGAACCTCAGTTTCTTCTTCATCTGTAAAATGGAAGTAGAGTTGCCAAGAGGACCAAAAAAGCAGAGTGTAGTTCACTGTGGATCCCGAGTAAATGCCAGGGGTGCTCCGTGTACGTCCCTCCACATCCTTTCTCTACCTTCACCAGTCAAACCTGAAGCCTTTGAGTCCAGCTTGAATTCCCACCCTCTTTCTTATCCCCGTGTCCCCCACTTATTCCTTTGTTGCGAGGCAAAGGAGGCAGCACCAATCCCCGCCTACACCAGAAGCTGTACCCCTCCACCTGCATTGAGCCCCCTGCCTCATCTTCTCCCCACTCCCTGAGAACCCCACACTCCCCAAAGCCCTGGCGCTTTCCCACCCAGGCCTGACCAAAGTATTTACAGTAAATACTAATTTTTGTTGAGTTTATTTTGTGCCTGGGACCATGCTTCATCTGCATTATCTGGGTAACTATTCACAGGAAGCTTTTGTCATCCCATTTGACAGAGGAGGAAAGTTAGACTAGTTCTGCATAGCTTGCCTAAAATTACAGGGCATTAGGGAACAGAGCTGAATTCTCACGCCACCATGCTCTGTGCTCTGTATTATATACACTGACCTTCTCCTGTGTGCCTGGCCCCAAGGAGCTTAAACTCCAGTAGGTGTTCTCCACGCCCCCACTCCCCCACTCCCCCTGCACCCTGCTCATCTCTTTAGGATTTAGCCTACTCTGCCTTGAATTGGTATTTTCTCTTATCTCCTTGGACCATGAGTTCCCCCAGGGCAGAAAATATGCTTTTGTTATCTTGTTCATCTTCGAGTCTGGCAATGCTTAGAACGTTGTAGGTTCTTAAGTTATTTTTCTAATTCTAGAGTAAAAAGTGTTCATTCTAGAAAAAAAAAAGGAAAACAAAAAAAAGTGAAATAGAAAACAAGTATCACCTGTGAATCCACCACCCAGAGAAAATCTTTGCAAATATTTTGGTGAATTTCCTTCTAATCACATGTATATATATAACATATATATGTAATTTAGACAAATACGTATTTTGCACAAAGTGGAACAACATACAAGACCATTGTTTTGAACATTTTTATTTATTTTTGAGAGACAGAGACAGAGCATGAGCGGGGGAGGAACAGAGAGAGAGGGAGACACAGACTCCAAAGCAGGCTCCAGGTTCTGAGCTGTCAGCACAGAGCCTGACACAGGGCTTGAACCCATGAACCGTGAGATCATGACCTGAGCTGAAGGACACTTAGCCGACTGAGCCATCCAGGCGCCTCCAAGACCATTTTTAAGAAAGATTTTATTCCCAAGTAATCTCTATACCCAACATGGGGCTCAAACCCACAACCCTGAGATTCTAGAGTCAAAAGCTCCACTGACTAAGACAGCCAGGTGCCCCTACAATATTATTTTTATGCTGCTTTTCAACCTTATATCATGAGCAAATCCCAGATCATTAGAAATTCTTTGAAAATGGGATTTTTGATGGCTGTAGTTTGTTCTCTCATGTGACAGGTCCCCTTCCTGTCTAAAACACTCCCATAGTGTTGTGGTTCGTTTACAGTTTCTCTGATTATTCCCATAAGAGAAATATCTGAAATGGAATTGCTGGGACAAAGAGAAGAGATATTTGCAAGGCTCTTGACATATCACAGCTGGCTCTGAACAAACCCCTGCTCTCCCAAACCCTCTCTTGTCTCACCTACTCAGGTGTGCCCATTGACCAGCCAGAGGCCCCAACTCTCTAGGGCCCCCTCTCATTCCTAACCCACCTGCTCAGAAGCAGGTGGCAGGGTCACCTGGTACGTGAGACTGGAGGGGCCTGGCCAACCTACGCCCAAATCTCCCGCTCTCTGACTTGGACTCCATCAACAGAATTATTCCTTGGGTTAAGGGCAGTGTGGCTCAGATGCTTGTAAAACGTCTCTGGCTGGAGACCATGACTACTAAACCATGAGTACTAGGCTATCCTTCTTTGTCACTAGGTTAACAGGGCTAGAACCCACGAACCCTGAGATCATGACCTGAGCCGAAGTCGGATGCTCAACCAACTGAGCCACCCAGGCGCCCCGAGGGAGCTTTTAGATCAGAATCTTGGAATGTATCCCCAAACCCTGCTTGGATGGATTTTCATTCTGCCTGTAAATGACCTCCATAAAGCAGTGGCCCACAGTTCTTTAGCAGGAGGCTGGGCACAGGAGCCACCCCAGGTGCTGTGAGCTCCTCAGGGCCACGGACAAGACAGTCAGAGTGCTTTTCCAGCTCTGCTGTTAACAATTTGGGGTTAATCTAAAGAGATGCTAAGTGGATCAGTTCTTTGAGAAAATGTGTGTCAGTTTCCAAGTCACCCCTGGTCATCATCCAGGAAAGACAGTTTTCATTAAAGAACGCCAGGGCCGCCTGTAGGAACACTTCTCCCCGTGTCCCCAGGCACTCAGCAGCAGACGTGAATGGCTGCGCGGAGCGGCCGCTAACTGAGCGAACAAAGACGGGATGGGAGTCCTCCCGGGGCCCGGTGGCCTGCGGGACAGAGCCGGGCGCCCCAGAGCCGCTGCCCTCAAACTTCCGCGGACGCGGCGGTCTCGGAGGGCCTGCGGGTCTCGGAGCTTGCGGGGTGCTGAGACTCTGATGCCGAGGGTCTGGGCTGGCCCGAGAGTCTGCGGGTCTAACAAGTCCCGGGGAGGGCAGGGGCGCCTCCGGGCGGCGGGACGGGCTCAGGCCGCGGGCGAGCGGGAGCGCGCGAGCGGGCGGAGGAGGGGCAGCGGCGCCAGGGACCCGGGGCCCTCGGAGGGGAGCGGCCGAGGCGGGCGGGCAGGCGGCTCCGGGACGCCCGGCCCGCTGACCCGTACTCGGGCGCCGCCGCTGGGGGAGAGCCAGAGCCCACAGGGGCTCGCGCAGGGTAGCGGGGGGGGGGGGGGGGGGGGGGGGGGGGGGGGGCGAGGGCGGCAACTCAGGCTTCTCTGCTCTGCCTCCCGGCCCACCGGGCCTGGGCCTCTCGAGCCCTCCCTCTTCCCCAGCTGCCTGTGGCGAGGGCACAGGGCTCGCCTCCTTGCCCACGGGAGGAGACAGGAGGCTTCAAGGGCACTCCCGCCCCCAGACCACCGGTCTAGCGACCTGGAAACCATCTCGCGGCCATGTGGCCTTCAGCACCTCACTTCACCTCTCTGGCCTCAGTTTCTCCTTGTGTAAAGCAACCGGGTTGGAGAGGCATGGTTTCTGAGGTCCCTTCCAGCTCTGGAGGGCTGGGATTGTCCATCTTGACGGTGTGAGTGGGACTAAGATAGGCAGGGAGCTACGTACGCCCTGGAGGAGGAAGGAGGATGAGTTGGGAGGCAGGCAGCCTGGCCTCCAAAAGGGAAGGTCCCTGTGGGAATCCCCTCACTATCTGAGGGCCTGGTTTAGGGTCACGTGTTTGCTAGAGGATGAGGGAAGGAACAGGAAGGAACGTGCAGACTTGACTGGAAAATCCAGCTGGACAGGAGACAGCTCCTGGCTGCGCCTCCCACCGGGGCTGGAGGCCGGCTTGGCCCTGGCCCCGCATCACATGCCCTGCTGTCCGGTCGCCCCATCCAGGGCCGCAGCCGCCACCCGGATGGGAGCCCCTGAACACAGTGTCTAGTAAGCTTTGAGGCTTCACACGTGCTCCCAAGATCGTGTGGAAATGACCTTATCTTCAACTTAAATCCGTTTTTCCTATAGATTTACTGAATGAGTTTAAAGACACTAGTTCTTAATTTATGAGCTTGGCGGCAGCTTCCAACACATTAACCCGGAGGCCTTCAGGTCCTCCCCAGCCCACGCCTGTCCCCCTCTGCAAGAAGGGAGGCTCCCACAGGATGTCCAGATGGCTCAGAGAAGTACAGAAGATGGTCCGGTTGCAAGTGGCACAAATGCCCCTGCAAGTGGCTTAAAGATCAGCGCACCTATAGAATATATAAATACGTGTGCCATTTGACACGTGCATCTGCCTCACGGATTCACCGTAAAGGTTGAATGCTAGGCAGCAGGAAGGGCAGGGGCGTGACGGGGCTCGGGCGCAGCAGGACTGTGCCGGCTGTCCCAAGATCAGGGACTTGAAGTACCACAGCAGCTCTTCTCCAAACATCTAGAGCAAGGGAATCCTTAGCAAACCACGCAGAGCATTGGAGGAAGGTCTGCTGAGGCCCAGACCGCTTCACCCGGGCCTCTTTGGAAGAAGTGCCAATAGGTGCCTCGTGGGTGAAAGTGGGACGGCAGGCCCTTGGGTTGGGGGCTGAGGAGGGCTGAGAGGGGACAGACTGGGGAGGCTGCCTCGCGAATCTCTCTCTACCCAGAGAAGGCACTCCTTGGAAGAAAGACCCCATGACTTTGATGCAGAAGAGGGAGCGAGGGGGGTTGTTAACCTTGAGGGTGGGCCCCACCTCTGCGAGCCATCTCTTCCAGGCTGGGGACTCTGGACTAGGATCCCTGCTTGTCAGCCCCCAGGAGCTGTCCTTGAGGCACACACCTCTGAGCTTGATGGCCTTCCAGTGTCCCATTGCTCCGTGCTCAGCTATTCCCCTGGTCACCCCTGCCCAGAGTGACCTCTCACCTCTCTGGATTCCTCTGACTATTGTTTTGGCTCTCAGCCCTCACAGCAGGAGGTCTGTAAAGCCCCGGGTGATGTGGGGCCTGTTGCCCAACCTCAGTGTTATTACCTGTGGAATGGAGATAATCACCGTAGATACTTCAGGGGGTGGGTGTGAGTCTCAAATGAGATTACAGAGCTCGAGAGGTACAATGGCGCCTGGACTTTAAACTCCAGCTTTAAATCCAGTCTGTCTGCTGGGGGTTTGGGGCAAGTTAACTTAAGCTTTCTGGGTCTCAGTTTTATTATCTGTGAGGGGAGATGAGAAGAATGGCACCTATTTCCTAGGACTGTTGGGAGAATAAACGAGAGAGCGCTTTGAGCTGTGCCTGGCACTTACTACGTGCCAGCTTTGTTGCTACAGGGCTGGGCATTGAGCTGTGTGGATAGGAAACCCCCATGAAATAACTTGAAAACAAACCCAAACACCCTAACCTGCCTCCTCTCATCGGGCCTTATCTCCGCAGTTAGCTAGCGCTGCATGTGGCGGGAGTTTGACACAGCTTTGTTGATTCGCTATCCAAAAAGCTGCCAGATGCCGGTCTCTGTGTTTTTCTTACCCATTTTTCCCCTTTATGGTGGAGGGTGGCGGGGCGGTATCACCAACTCTGCTGGGAAACCGATGAAAGTCATGGATCCCCAGACAGGTGCTCAAGAAGCAAATACTCACAATATGTTGCACAGAATTTCAGGGGACTCCTAGACCGCCCGAGGGTGAGGGTGACAAGCCCCTCTTTAGATGATACACCCTCCACGTCTTGTTTGTTGGTCTTACTCCAACAAAACAAAAGCTGTTTCTCCTCCACTCATCAGTGCCCGGCACCTTGGCTTCCACCCTGGCTCGAGTGCCCCCCCCCCCCCCCCCCCCCGTTACCTCTCCCCAGGGCCCCTCACTCAGAGCCTACATCAAGCCATGACCCTTGGCTAGGAGTTAAAAACAGCACCTGTTCAGCATTTGAGGGTTGAAAACGGGGTGTGGGGGGGAAGTGGGGGTGGGCAGGGGGCGGGGGGAAGAAAAGAAACAGAAGAAGCAGACTCAACGTAAAAAAAAAATCAGACAGAAGGAATCATCCTCCAAGCCAAACGCCGTAATTCACAGGGCTCTTATTCGCTGAGTGGGACTAAATGGTATTTATGACCAAGAGGCCCTGGGCTCACCCCAAGTTGAGCAATTCATTCAGTTGCCCAAACTCCGGCAGCAGGGAAGAGAGGCACGGGGCTGGGGAGATCAGACAGCTTGGAGGGGGAGATTTTATTGTTCACGACTCGTGTGATTCTTTATCTACTTAACGTTAAGTGTAGTTTCCGAATTTTAGTACATGTTTCTGGGAAGATGATGAACTCAAACAGTGTCTGTTCCCTTTAAGGTTAATTATGGGCTTGGAATTGGGTTCTATGCTGTGGGGCCCATTCATTCATTCATTCATTCATTCATTCATCCAAGATTTATTAGGTGCCTTCCTTACACATGAGAAGCTGTTCTAGGCACTAGAGATACAGCAGTGAACACAGCAACAAAGGTCCCTGTCCTAATGAAGTTTACAGTTTTGGCAGGAAAGACAGATAACACAAAATAAACAACAGATACATGTTGGATGGTAATGTGTACTGAGAAGAAAGACACAGCAGGCAGGGGCTAGACAGGGTGGCAGGGTGCTATTCTAGCTAGTGCTTAGGAAAGGCTTCTTTGAGCAGAGGCCTAGGGGACGAGGGACAGAGCCATGCAGGGGCCTGGGAGGGGGGTCCCAGGGCGGAAGGAAGGCCATCCACCAGGTTGGGTTGGGACGGCCCAGCATGACTGAGGACCCACAGGGTCAGTTCCCCCAGCTGGGGGTTTCTGGATGGCAAGGCTGGGATGTCCCCAGCCCTTTGGCGGAACCTTTCCCAGGGCTACATAGGTCCCTCCTGGCTGCGTGCTTGGACCTCTCTTCCATGCTGAGAGCACCCCAAGGGCTGTTTCTTCCTCAGCCTTACACCTCCTGTTGTACCTACATTTTGCAGAGCCCAAGACTTTTGCTGAAAGCTGGATGGAGTTGGCGATATTTCAAGATGTTGACCTTAAGAAAGGCTATCCTGTTTGCTGTAGACTGAATGCGCGTGATTTGTGCCTTCTCGGAATTCGTATGTTGAAATCCTTACCCCCAGTGCAATGGTATTTGGAGGTGGGGCCTTTGGGAGGTGATTAAACCTTTGGGATGGGATTCGTGCCCCTAGCAGGCACCCCAGACAGCCCCTCCGCCCCTTCTGCCATGTAAGGATGCTGTGAAAGAGAGCTGTCTATGAATCAGGACACAGGCTCTCACCAGAACCTAGCCAGGCTGGTGTCCCGACCTTGGACTTCCCAGCCTCCGGGACTGTGAGAAGTATTTTTGTTTAAGCAGCCTGAAGGGCCTAAGACCCTGTTAGAGGAAACAGAGGGGATAGAGAAACAAGTCACATGACACCGGCAGGAAACAGTCAGGTACGTCCAGAATGTGGGGCATTCTGTAACACAACTGGCCTGGCCTCTTAAAGAAAACAACCACACTGTAATAAAAAATAAAAGGATGGGAGGACTGGTCTAGATTAAAAGGAACATATAGTCAAATGGGATGCATACTCCTTGAGCAGACCCTGGTTTGAGCAGCCAAGCTATAAAAGACATTTTAGGGACACTCTGGGGAATTCAAATGGACTGGTTTTCAAATGGTATTTGTATATTATTGTTCGTTTTCTTAAGTGTGATAATAGTATTAAGGTCAGATGAGAATATCTCTGTATTTTGATATGATGTTGATGTGTGTGGCAGGGACATGTGATGATATCCATAATTTATTCTGAAATTATTCACCCAAGTAAATAAGTAAATAAGATCTAAGATACCTAAGGTCTAGAATGGCTCAAGGAAGGGAATGAGATGCCCCAAGGGACATGGTCCACCTTCCTGGAGTTGGCTGGGCCCTAAATACTTGACAGACCCCAATGGGTGCACTTTCTGTGTCCCGGAAGGGAATGTGCACAGCACCTGGCGTTCAGTTGCTTAATTGGAGGTGAATGAGTGGATGGTCTCTGTGGGACTGAGTACTCGCCCCTTAACACCGACACCCCACCTACCCTTGACGCTCACCGCGAAACAATTAACAACATGAGCAGACTGTCAGGGGTCACGTTTTATGGAAATGCCTTGTGAGGTCTCTCTGGATGATTGCCGACGTCACTGCCATCTGCCTGCCCCCTCCCCGCTCCCGGAGCCCCTCCAGCATCTCCTGGCGGCCCCGGGGCGGGGCGCTCAGTTATTTCTGGAGCCTCAACCTTCAGGTGGAGAGTACGCTGCTCATAATCACCAGGTCATGAACAGCTGGCCTGCCGGGCCTTAATTATTTCATCGAATCAGGGGCTGCATCCTAACAGCCTGTGTCTCAAAAGACTCCCAAGTCAGGCAAGGCACATTGTGGGCACCCAGTAGAACTTGATGCTGTTATCCTAAATAACAACAACAACAATAATCATAGTACCGAACATTTATTGAGCACTTAGTATTTCCGTGTGTCACGCTAAGTGTCTAACATGAGTTATGTCTTTAATTCTACTCAGAAGCCTGTTTGGGTCTTTTTCACGCTAATTCCTATCCCCATTTTGCAGACTGGTTCATGGTCTCACAGTTAGGCAGTTCCAGGATTCAAACTCTGGTTGCCTCGTTCCCGCTTCTCTCCCAGGAGGGTCCTGGAAGACGTGGCCCTGGAAGACTGACTCAGGATTCCTTTGTCGTGGGGCTGCTGAATGCCTGAAGAAGCTTCCTAGGAAAGCCGTGAGCCACCAGGGCCCCAGGGACTCTAGTTACATTCTTCGTCCCCTACTGAGCTCCGTATTGAAGCAATTAGCTGAAACAATAGCTCGTGCCCCTTCTTTCACAGCCCTGCAAGTAAGTAGCACACCACAGGGCAATGAAAAGTCAAAAAGTCAGGCAGACCGACAAGTGTCACCTTTTACGGAAGTGCCAGGGAGGACCCTCTCCCCAGAAGTCTGCCCGTGAAGATTTGTGCCACCAGAGGCAGCCGCTCCCCTTCAGCTGGGAAAACAACCCTGTTTTCAAGCACCTTGGGCTTTCTTGTCAGTCATTAGGGAAAGGCATTCCTGGCGGGTCCCCACTAGCATCTGAGCTGGGACCGACCACCGGTTTTCACCTTTGCTCCTCGCCCGGGACCGATGGCCCATCCATCTCCTGGTTGGCTGCAGCTGATATTAGATAAATACCGGTTGTCACCAGTGGGCTCTGCCCAGATTTTCCACCCCTGAATGCATCCTTTCAATAGGTGTTCGGTGACACAGGGCCCATGAGGTCCTGCCTGCTTCACAGATGTTAGGTTCCAGCCACAAAACCAAAAAAAATCTGGGGTGGGAAAGAAGAGTCCAGATTTCACTGAAAATGAAGCTTTCCAGAGCTGCTGACTAAGGACTTCTCTTTCCAAACATCTGAAACAGCAAACAGATTGTAAATTAAGAGGGAGTTACAAGATAGTAGCTGCAGGGAAGCTGTGTCCCTGTTTTCTGGGTTGTAGCTGCTGCTACAGAGCCGAGCCCGGACCTGGGCAGCCGAGAAAGGTGATTACACAGGGCAGAGGGTCTGAGCGCCCGAGGGCCCGCCACAAGTAAGAGGTGGCTGCCCAAAGAGTTCTGGCCTCTTCTCTGAGCCAAGGGAGAGCAGTTTATTCTGACGAGAAGTGGAAGGAACACTGGTCTGGGTCGTTCTCTGGAGCCAATGAATTAGTGACTCCCACCCAGATCAGAGTTCAGACTCCCGAGGCAACTCAGCAAAAATAAAGTGAAACAAATTGTAACCCCATCAAGATGATGCTTCCCCGGACCAGAGCACGGAGGGAGGAGTTACACGGTCTTTGGGCCACACTTCTCTCCTCCCACAGAGTAAAAATACTGATTTTGGGAAAATGTCTGCATTCAGTGGAGGCTTGAATCTATAATGACAGGAGAGCCCCCGGGATAGCTTGATCTGGCAGCAGTCTTGCTGGATGTGGGGTCCTGGGGCCAGATGGGAGCTTGGGCCCAGAACCACAGAGTCAGGAGCCAGTCTCCCCACCATGCCCGAACGGCCGCCAGCTCTAGCACGGAAGTCCTGCCTCGGATAACCGGAAAGAAGAAAAGGGGTGGGGTAAAGGGGGTGTGGAAAGCTGACGGAGGCTGGGCAGGTTTCAACCTGGAGCATGCCTTCAGGCATCCTCGCCTTGTCACTGGAGTGTAATGACTGTCAGGGTGACACCCCCTTTCCGGATATCCAGCTTTATCTGAGGATCCAACAGTCTGGTCATCTGAGTGCCCCTGAGCCATGTCGAGCCTTGCTCAGGGACCGAGAGGCATTTTACTGATTCCCCATAACCATCTGCACAGGGCACCCTCTGGGAAACGGTCAGGGTGATTCTAGGCTTGGGAGTCTCCTATAGAGCCGTGTACTTTTCAGCCAGGGGCTGCTGGTGGTGTAGGCTACAGAGTTGTGCCCCAGGAGTGGCCGAGTTCCCTGTATGTCCAGCCCCTACTTGCTGCTTGCCCAAGGCAGGGACTGAGGCAAAAACAAACCAAAACAAATAGCTTTTGGCAAAATGGAAGCCCTGTGGGGGTTGTGCTGATGTTTGGGGGTTGTTTCAGAGCCTGGAGGATTGAGTCAGTGATCAATAGAATAGGGTTTGTTTTGGAAAAATTCAGATGGGGCTAGAGGTGGGGTTCACAGTATTTGCAGGCAAAGGCAAAACACAGATTCTGGAAGGATCCCTATCCATTTCACTGGGAGGCTTATGCATAAACTGGTTTAGGAAGCAAACAAGGTGACAGTTTGCCTATGTGTCAGGCGCTGTGACAGGGAACAGGGGGACAAATCTGGGCCAGACCCCGTCCCTGCCCTCAAGATGCTTGCAGCCTGAGGGAGAAAGAGGAGCAAATCTGTCGTCATAAAGCAAGGCGACAGGTGCTGTAACAACCCTCATTGTGCCAAGAGGCTGATACTCTCCGGGTGAGCATTCAGACTCTGGGATCAGATAGACTTGGGTTCTAGACTCTTCTGCTTCCTGGCTGAGTGACCTCGGGGAAGCCACATCATGTTCCAAGTCTTGGTTTCCTCACCAGTAAATTGGAGCAGACTATAGTTCAGGTACTTCTCAGGGTTACCGGGAGGACTCAGGGAGGGAATGTGTGCGAAGCCCCATGTCTGGCACTCAGGAATGCTCTTAATCAATGTAAACTAGCTTTATTACGTGTGTGGTATTATCAGAGAGGCTTGCCAAACACCCTGCAAGGCTGGAGAGCGGCAGTGTCTGGGGAGGCGGGGCCTGGGGGCATCCAGAAGAGCTCCCGGAGGAAGGGGTGCTGGCCGGCTAGTGACAAAGAGCATTCCTGGGGTCCAGGTGCTGTGCCACATTCACACATATTATGTGAAGATTTGCAATACTCTCCTCAGCGGTGGGCCAGGCCAAAGGGTTAGACTGAAACAGCGGATACTGAAACATAACGCCCTGGAGGTCAGGCTGACTCTGACTTACAGTCAGGAACACAACCACGGGAGGCTATGGGGACTTAGGTTTTCGCTCAGTAGAAGTCTTAACGGTCAGTGCTGGCCGTCAAAGCAAGCGTGTTCGAGGGCTGTCTTGTGAGATTGAGCTCACTTGAGGTCCTTGCACATCTTCCGGCAAAGGCCGGACTGGCCACCCCTTCAGAGGGGAGCTGCAGGAGGGTATAAATGAAAAGGCCCGGAGTTAGGAAAACTGGCTTCATTCCGGTCCTGCCTCTAGTTATAGATGGATAATGTTGTGCAAGTCAGTTTCCTTGTGTGGACTTAGCACTTCCTCAGCTCAGAGAATTGAATCATCCTTGGCTTTTTCAACTTGTGAAATCTGCGACACCTCCCCCCTGCCCTCAGTACATAGGTCCGATGAGCTACTAATGGACGGCCCTGTCACCACAGAGGCTAGCCCTCCTGGGGCGCTGCGGGGCTCCTGGGAGTGGTTTACAGGGGCTGGACTGGCTGATCTTCCAGCCCTAAAATTCTATCATTCTCTACGGCTTCTTCCTACCTTTTCACGTCTGTAGACTCCAATCCCTCATTTTATGCAAGAAGTACCTGAGTCTTAGAAAAGGGATTTATCCAAGATCTTAGAGCTGATTAGTGGAGAACTGTATTTAGAACACACAACTCCTGGCCTAATCCCTTCTACCTCTGCAGGCGGCTCCCTACTGCCATCCATGATTTGTCTTAGCATTTGTTCCTCCCAAGGTCCCAGTACACCTGTGCTGCCCTCTGTAGATTTCTTTGCCTCTTAGAAAAACAGATCCAGTCTGACACATCGCTGCAGCCCGAGACAATACCCCAGGATTCGTTTCTCTAGGTAGTACTTTAGCTCAATGAAATGGGAAGTGAAAAATAAGGCCCAGACTTCCAGTTGTCCCACAGTATCTGTTCTCTCCTTCTTACTTCCAGAACCCCATTTAGATGGCTGCCCAAAATAAAGGTATTTCCCACTCTTTTGTAGCTAGATATGGCGCAGCAACTAGGTTCTGCCCTAAAGATAGTACTGTAATTAGAACTATCTTGTGTACATCATGGAAAGGGTTCTTAACGAGAGGGAGGATGCCCTTCTTCACTCTTCCTTTATCGATGGCTGGAACGTAGGCATAGTGCCCGTACCATCAAGTCACCTTGGACCATAAGGTAGACACCATCAGAATGGTGTCGGAAATGGTGAAACAACAACACAGTTGAGAGCTTAAGTCTCTGATGATCTTATGAAGTCTCTTCACCAGCCCCCGACAGCTTTCCTTGTGTTTTACAGGCAAGAGGAAGAAACTTCTATTGTTTAAGCCACCATTACCATTTTTCATCAACTCTTGTCATTGATTGTAAGACAGCATTATTTTGTAGATCATGAAAGGAAACCACTGCCAAAGAAATGGACACCCCTTCCAACGGTATGACACGTTCCAATTTCAGATAAGTTCAGATGTGACAGAAGTATGAATCTTATTACATGAAATGCAGTATTTTGGGTTTTTGCTACTCATAGCCAAGCCTAATCCTGATTCAAGAAACATGAGGGAAGGAAAAGATGACAAGATCTAAATAAAGAACACGATAATCATGTGGAGGGAAGAACAAGTTTCTATATAAAAGAATGACTCACAAAAATAGTAGTGACATGACTCAGTTTAGGGACATTCCTCCTATACTTCCCACTCTGGCTCGGATTAAATGGGAGCTTATGTATGGCTACTTGCATTTGGCCATCAAGTGAAACGAGATGCTAGGGGAGGAGTTGAGCTGGCTTTAAGGTGTTGAGAACGCAAAGCTGATTGTTAAATCAGTCTCCACTCTGTGTGGTTTGGCTTTTAGGGGATCTGCCTCCTTGGTTTCTTCTCCCCAACTCTGCAGGGTTCTCCTGCTTAACTTTGAGAAAGACTGATGGTCAGCTGCCGTTTGCAGCCAACGAGCCCTCCCTTAGCTGAGACCCGTAGAGACGCTTTGGGCTCTTCCCGCACCGGCCACCGCTGCTGCCTTCTGGTGCAACTTAAGTCTTGGTTTGGTGCAAGTACTTCTGGTCAAGGCGAGACTTTAACCTATGATAATCCAGTACGGATGTGCCTGTTGTGATTTAAGCATCGAAGGCCAATGGGACAAACAAAAGGGGAAACTGGTTTACCAACAAGTGGTTCTAAGATGAAATATCCATTCTGTGTCATTAAAGCAGAGTCACTTTCATGAGGAAGGTTCACTTGACCATTTCTATTTCTGTTTTATTTTAAATGTTTATTTTTGAGAGAAAGAGCGTGCTGTGCACAAGCAGGGGAGGGACAGAGACGGGGGAATAGAAGATCCAAAGCAGGCTTCACACTGACAGCAGACAGCCCGAAGCAGGGCTTGAACTCACAAACTGAGATCATAACCTGAGCTGAAAAAGGATGCCTAACTGACTGAGCCACCCAGGCGACCCTTGACTCTTTTTTTTTAAGATTTATTTTTGGGAGAGACAAAGGATGAGCTGAGGAGGGGCAGAGAGAGAAGACACAGAATCCGAAGCAAGCTCCAGGCTCTGAGCTGTCAGCACAGAGCCCAAGGCAGGGCTCGAACTCACGAACCTAACTGCGAGGTCATGACCTGAGCTGAAGTCAGACACCCAACCGACTGGGCCACCCAGGGGCCCCTGCCCCTTGACTTTTTCTAAATAATGCAGTAACTTGTTATTTTCCATGATCCTTTCTCCTGTGATTGCTTCTTGAATCTATGGGGACTCCAGCCATCACAGGTTTTGCTAACTCTACATTCACTTACTGATTCTATCCTCATGTGACACATTTTGTTTACTATTTAATACAACAACCCCACAGGAAGGTAGTATAATTCCTATTAAAAAAAAAACATTTTTAAAAAATTTTTTTCATTTTTGAGAGAGAGCATGAGGAGAAGGGCAGAAAGAGAGGGAGACAGAGAATCCCAAGCAGGCTCTAGGCTGTCAGCCAAAGCCCGACACAGGGCTCGAACCCACAAACCGTGAGATCATGACCTGAGCTGAACTTGAACACTCGACCGACTGAGGCACCCAGGCGCCCCTATCATTCCCATTTTTAAATGAAGGCTAAGACAAGTCGATTGACTCTCACAGTAGCGCAGCTAATAAATGGGCCGTGAACTTAACGTTGGTGAAGGTTGCCAGTACAGGGTAGTTGCAATGTACTGTAGAAGCGGCCCTTTAGGGCTTTTAGGCTTCAATCACTGACACATACGAAGTTCTGCTGAGGAATATTGTTACCCTTCCATTCAGAAGGGCCACCGGGCAAAAGACTTGTGCCTATTCTGAAACAAAGCCTTGTCTGAAAAGACAGACACAAAACAAAACACAAAGAAACCCCAAGGTTGGATGCCTGGTGGGAGATGGACTGGATAGGCACGGCTACCCCAGGCCACACTTCCGTCATACTCACCGACGGTTCCGACGGCCTTTGTGATAAACTGGCAGCACCCAAGTCTGTCATCGAGGGAGGGGCACAGGGTCCCACGGAACATTCCCACAGCACACGAGGTACAATTGGGGTCGGGCTGCCTGCCTGTTTCTAATGAAATATGTCATGTGACTCTGTGGGAGCAATATCTAATAACAGTATTTAAAAATAACGTTTTAGGAATTTTCTGCTCACATCATCATCAAGCGTGTATTTCCTAGAAAAGAAAAAAATTCCCTATAAATCCTTATTTAACCTTGCCAATTCTGTTGAAGATATATTATAGTGAATCATGGGAATTTCTTTTATGATCTCATGTTCTACATAAAAACAGCTCAGCTTAGTATGACCCAGTTCCTGTGGGCCAGATTCTAATTCCTTCTGGTTTCAAAAAGTGGAAGCCCTACCAAATGATTTTCTCTGGATTGAAATACATTAAAATGGAATAAAATTTCATATCCAAACTCATTACATTTTCCCTCAGATACCAAAGTACAAAAACACAATGCTAAATTTCTTTTAAATTATTTTATTTTTGTGTAAGCTAAAAGGAAATTTACACACTGAAATCTCAAAAGACCTGGGCATGCACATTCACCTTGTTAGAGGTTCCTCTACATGTCTTTCTTTTTTCCATAGGAATTTCCCCAAACATTTAAAACCCATAGTTTTTACTGTATATACAGCCTAAACCATAGCAATCTATGATTATGTCATTTTACACTGTGCAAAATCCTCAAAAAATAGTGGTACGATAAAACAAAAAAATCATTAAAACAAGTAAATTTCATTGTAAGACATTCATATAATTTGGTCCTTCTCCAAACCAAACTGATTTAAAACAGACACAATCTCTTTAAACCCCTCCAATCAAGTTCTGACAATGATCCATACTCTACAACAAAACAGCAATCAATTAAGTACCTCGCAAAAGGTCAAATAGCAATATGCCAGATTGAAAAGATTAAAAAAAAGCGCAAAAATGTTAACAAAAGCCAGATCTGAAACAAACCCACCACACGTAAAATTGAAAAAAAAAAATTAAATGGAGACTTTGGAGCTTATTTATGATAGCAAAAGTAATTCAACATAGGATATGAAAAATTAACAGAACATTCAATGCAATCTGAAAAGACTGAAGGGGATTTCACAGACAGTGGAGATTTGAGTTTTTAATTTTTTTTTATTTCAAAAGTTTTGTAAGAAGGACACCACCAGTGTATTTCACAAAGACATAAATGTATACACCCCAGCAACACAAAAAGAATAAATCTTCAAAAATGTTCACCCCCGATTATTTACATTTTTTCTAATATAAATTTAGGACTTCAGTATGTAAATAAATATACATTACTATGTATACCTTTCTAGTGCGGCTTACCAACAAATCAGCTGAACTTTTTTTTTTTTTTTTTTTTAATTAGAGCAGGTATGCTTTTGATGGTAGGGAAGGGCTGGAGGAAAGGAAAAGCAATTGAAAGTGTCCAATTCACATCGGTTATCAGTCTGCTTTCTCTTGGGACCTTGTGGAAGGTGTTAACGTGGCTGGGAACATCAACACCTTGGCATGCATGAACGTTAAGTCAGGAAGGCTAGCGATCACCTTGACGGCTTCTTCACTTAGGTGCTCTTCTCTTTTCGGTTTCCTATTGACAAATGAAAACAGAGAAGTGTGTTGATGTGACTTTGCTGTAGGTCAAATGGGAGAAAATCCACTCCCAAGGCAGACAGCGATCTGTGGGGACTTCCTCTATCAGGTCCCGAACTTCCTAACAGCTTTGTGCTGTGTGCTTCCTCTGCCAGCTGCTGAGTCGCTCACAAAGACGTACGTCCTTCTTATGTATGCCCATTGCAGCCAGGCACGTCCCTGTAGATATTCACACGGACCTACGCACGGCCCACAGATTTGCTTAAGGCTGGAAGCATCTACTGCCCAGGCACCCTTTTAAAATGTTACGAAGCTGAAATATAATGCCAGAGCCCTAATAAAACTTCACCCAACTGGATTTCCCCCTGACCCCCTGCGAAACTACCAAAATTACTTCAACATAAAACAAAGTATGTCTGGCACAAGACCTTGTAAGTCATTTTAACCTCAGGCTTTACTTAATCCCCCATGGGGAATTCCAGGAGAGAGAGCCTTCACCTCAAAAACACCCAGTTTCGGCCCCACCGGGACAGACAGAGCAGGTCCCAAAGCAGCACGGGAGCCGGTTGTGGACGTGGACAATGGACATACTCCACAGACGTGGAGAATGGCAGGACATACTTGGGGAGAGGGGGAATCCCCAAATCCTATGGGTTCTGTAGATGGAGGACATTTTATTACACTGACCCCTGCTACTAGAGGTGAGAGGGTTAGTGCCTAACACAGGAAGAACTCTTTTTGACCCGGGGCCTCCCAGCTGGTGAGGTGCAGAAATGTCAAGTGAGCCTCAAACGTGGCTCAAATTGAGCACATGATTGTAAGCCAACCTTTATTTTTTCCAGGACATTAAATATATTGAAAGAATAGCTGTAGTCATGCAGATATTAATTTTAGGCCAAAGTTTATTTTTAAATTGTTGACTCTAAAAAGCCCAATTTTCTTTTATGGTAAAGGATAGTTGGTACTATATTAGGTGTGACACAAGTTATTTCTTCCACCTAAATATGTTCTTTGGGATGGGGAACAGAAGTCAGGAGATGAAGCAAGACAAGAAAGATAGACATAGGCCTTTATTTCATACCTAGACTTTTCTGTTAATCACTTTTGAAATCAGGCTGAAATTAAAATTAATAGAATGACTGAAAAATCAAACATCAGAATTTTAGGACCAAAGTTCTTCAATAGGGGGTCGAGCTTCAGGCACACTGAAACCATCAGATCAACCAATACTCGGTTCTAGGGTTTCTCAGAAGAATGGAATAGCAATCTGGTATTTTCTGATTAAAATCTACACTTTTAAAAAATGTCTATTTTTGAAGGAGAGAAAGAGTATGAACGGAAGAGGTGCTGAGAGGGAGGGAGACACAGCACGAAGTGGGTTCCAGGCTCTGAGCTGTCAGCACAGAGCCCAATGTGGGGCTTGAACTCACCGATGGGGAGATCATGACATGAGCCAAAATATGATGCTTAACTGACTGAACCACCCAGGTGCCCCCAAATCTACATTTTTAATTGCATTTAAACGACAGCAAAATTCTTAGGTGGATATCTGGTGAAGAAAAACCAGAGAGTTCATTTTTTTTAAATGTTAATTTATTTTGAGAGTGTGTGTGTGTGAGTGGGAGTGGCAGAGAGAGGGAGAGAGAGAATCCCAAGCAGGCTCTACACCCAGTGCAGAGCCTGACATGGGGCTCGATCCCACAACTGCGAGATCATGATCTGAACTGAAATCAAGAGTTGGACGCTCAACTGAGCACCCAGGTGCACCCCACCCCCCGGATAGTTATTTTTAGTCTCAAAGTGAAAGACTGGAAGTGCATAATGGAAAAGGCCTGCCTCTCACCAACACTCAATCTTGGCATCACTAATGACGGAGTCAACTAGATATTACGCATCTTCTGATGTGGTTCAACACCTGTGCCGTTTACCAGTCAAAATGCTTTACCTGAGTTTATACAGTATAATAATTTGTGGATATAATTTCTAAAGCTTACAGGAAATAAGGGGAATAGAGAAAGATATTAAATACTACTTGAAGGAAGCCAACAGATAAAATCCAGAAGTTGAGACATTCTACAGGACACCTAGACTGATCTTTTTTTTTTTTTTTTTAATTTTTTTTTTCAACGTTTTTTTATTTATTTTTGGGACAGAGAGAGACAGAGCATGAACGGGGGAGGGGCAGAGAAAGAGGGAGACACAGAATCGGAAACAGGCTCCAGGCTCCGAGCCATCAGCCCAGAGCCTGACGCGGGGCTCGAACTCACGGACCGTGAGATCGTGACCTGGCTGAAGTCGGACGCTTAACCGACTGTGCCACCCAGGCGCCCCTAGACTGATCTTTTTAATAAGCTAGTGTTAAAACTGAAAACAAAAGGAATGGTGGTAGATAAACCATATTAAAGGAGATTTGGGAGCCATAAGGGCCAGGTACAATCATTCTCTGCTTTGTTAAAACCAATATTCAATTGAGGGGATATCTGAATATAGCCTTGGTATCATATGGAATAAAAATATGAAGTGGACAGATGGAGATAACAGACTGCAAGGTAAGTTCAATTCAGTATGGACTACAAAACCTCACTTTTGGTTAAAACACCACACATACGTATATGTTTCCATAGAAAATTATCTGAGAGAATACACTATCTGAAAGAAGGAGTTCTACCGACCTGAGTGGTAAGAATGTGAAACTAAGTTTTAACTTTTTGTATGCATTTTCTAACTTTCTATATAATCTACCTTACTGCTGCTGTAACGATAAATGGTTGTCAAAAACAGGAACAGATACAATTATACCTAAACGGACTTTCTCCTTTGTGGAGTGCAGTTGGGGAGTGGGAAAGGAAAGCAAAGTAGAAGCTTCCACCCAAGAAATGGTTGGTAAAGATGACTCCAGGCTTTTTACCAATAGCCTTACTTCAGAGGCACTCCTCGGAGGCAACAGGAAATTGAACAAAGTTTACAGAGTTCATAGTCTGTGTATTCATCTGTACTCAATGTGCATTGATGTGATCTAGTTGTTTTTTTTAGCATATAGGAAGAAAATGCTTGAGAATTTGAAAATAAAAGTTGTATCACGAACATTTTTCAAGTCCAAAAGCAGTGACCTAATTTTGATTTATATTCTTTAGCTAAGATTTATCCTTTTGTCAGTGGAATGCAACTGAGAGTCTAGAAACAAACTCAACAAGGGTCCCAAGACCATCAATAGGGTGAAAAACAGTCTTTTCATCAATATGGACTATCCACATGTAAAAGAATGAAGCTGGACTCCCATCTCACACCACATTCAAATATTAAATCAAAATGAATCGAAGGCCCAAATGTTAAGAGTTGAAGGTACAAAACTCAGAAAAAACCCTAGGTATAAATCTTTCGGACCTTGAAGTAGGCAATGGTTTCTGGGATGGCTATCATCACAAAGTCAGTGAGAATGCAGCAAAACTAGAATTCTTATATATTACCGGAAGGAATGTAAGATGGTGCCACTACAACGGAAGATAGTTTGGCAGTTCCTCAAAAAGATAAACACATGACTCGGCAGTTCCACTCCCAAGAAAATTGAAAACATCTGTCCACACTAGAACTTGGACACGAATGCTCACAGCAGCATTACTCAGAATAGTTGAAAAGTGAAACAGCCCAAGTATCTATCAATTGATTAATGGATAAAGAA